>NC_137647.1:14276991-14876991 GCF_963383615.2 Lipophrys pholis
CTGTATCTATAATACAACTTATAATACGGTTTTGATATACAGTACATAACTGGATATATTGTGTACGCTTATTTTAATTAAGTTATAAGGTTAAAGCTCAGTAGTGCAATGGACCCAGATTCGTTTATAGGAGCTTGGGGGGAATGAAAAGCGGAGACACAGAAATAAGGTTTTGTAGGTGAATTATATTGAAAACAAAATAGTTAAACACATTGAACATATAAATATAAATTAACGTTTTAAAGTGTACATGACAAAAACAAACACAACAATGACAACAATAACTACACGAAGATACGGTTAACAAAAACCCGTATGACCTTTTGTCAGCGTTTCTTTTAGTGTTTCTGTCAAAAGAAAAGCAGAATCTTGTCCCCAAAAAAACAGAGTTCAGAGTTCATCAGATTCTTTTTCCAAAAACAAAGTTCATGGATCAAAAAGAGAATGGCAAAGAATCATATTCCAACAAAAATTGTATCCGGTGGATGCAACAGAAAAAAGGAAGAAAGGGGGTCCTACCGGATCGGCTTGCCACCTCTCACAGAGGAATACTGGGGCGGGGGGAGGGGGGATTCATGTAGAAATGGATTGGTTGGATGTGAGTTCTACTGTTCTATTTGTCACAATTCACTGTAGGATAAGTATTTCCTTGTAAAAATGAGAACATCTAAATAAGTCTACGCGCGATGTTACACGATGGAGCAGGTGAGGATCCGCATGCGGCTGCAGAGCGCAAGCCCCTGCCTCATCATATCTGTCAGGTTCCATGTGACGTACGTGCCTTCAGCTCAAATTAAAACACATAAGTGTATTTTACTTCGACAGCTGCCCAAGGCCACACACTGACGCGTGCGGGACAGCCAATCTTCTGGAGAAATGCGCGCGTCAAGCGCGCCGGAGCGCGACAGGAAACCAAACGGAAATTGTCCTTCAAATAAAAGAAAGCCTCGGCCGCGTGGTACGTCATCGCGCCTGTATTTGGGAATCTGGAAAACGGAAGTCCTTTTATAGCCTGCGTCGCTTGACTCTGGTGCAAGATGTCGCTCTGTCTCTCCGTATCCAACCGGAGACCCAATTGCGCATCGCTGAGCGTCGCATCCTCGTAAAACAAGCGGCTCCGCGGCATGTTACATGTAGTGCGCGGCAAGCAGACGTCCAATTCGAGAGCAACGCAGAAGAAATATGGAGCAGTGGAGATTTTACAACATATAAAATCGGTCCGGAGTTTCACTGGGTGACCAAGCTTCCCCGAATCTGTCCAAAATAACAGTGATAGGATAGGAGGCGCGTGTCTGGATATTGTTGTCAAACAGCTGACAGATGTGGTGAAATGGAAACGGCTCTCAACATCTGCCTGCGAAGCTGTTCGAGCTGAAGGTGAAGCAGGATTTTCAGGGGTGGGGGGGTCCTTGTCTGTGAGGTGCGATGGAATAGAATGCTGCGCATTTCCATGACATGTTATTTCAGGCAAAGAAAAAAAAACAAAAAAACCTTTCTGAGTCAGGAATTTATTCTTGACCTTTTTTCCCCCGTTTAGGCTTGTGTTGTCTTCTGCTGCGCAACGAGGAGGATGGTCTTTGCCCTACATGTGATTGTCATGTCGTCGGCATTTTTCAACCCTAGTTTTGCTTTCAGCTCTCACTTTGACACAGGTAAGGGTCAAACCGACAAATTACCAAGACACTTTTGATTTTTTTTCTTCATGGAATAGGGTTGACTGCTCTTTGGATTTGGTGTCTGCAATGTGTGCTGTATCGTACATAATTGTCTTGGCATCATTGCCTTATCATCATCATCATCATCTTTACCACCATCAGCATGATCACCATCCTCGTCATCATGACACAACTGAGCCTGAACCTCAAAACGTGAGCTGAGGTATGATTATGTCACACCTCTTGGTCCCTTTCTAGTTTGGTGACAAGAGGGTTAAAAGTTTTACCTGCACTAAATCTGCATAGTCCTGCACGTACCTCCCTGCAGTTGAGTGTGAGCTTGTGTGCATTGTATTTATGATGTGATCACTGCGTGTGTGCGTGTGTGTGCGCGTGTGCGTGTGTGTGTGGGGTTCTGCTTTTTGAGGTTGCGGTACTCTGTGCTCACATTGGATGCAGCATTTAATCACCACAGCCTGTCAGGAGGAATGATGGGATCCTTGGCAAAAGGCGATCCCAGGTGCTTGCTGCAGTGCTTTGGGACCACAGAGCGTTGAGTCAAGCCCTCGCACAGGCTGCAAGAGGTTGAATTAGAGCAGAATAAATAACTGTGTGCGAATGTAAACAGGACTAAAAGAGTCTCCCGCACTGGCTGTGGTGTGCTAAGCATTTAAATGACAGTAAGCACAGTGGCTCTCAAGTTTCAGGCTCTATCTGTCCTCCCCAAACCGCTCAGTGATCCCTGATCCTTCTCAGTAGGACTGTCCCACCCCCTGTGACTCTTCCCAGCTCTTTTTCTTCCAGTTCTTTCTCTGTTCCTTGGCCATGTAAAAAGGTCAGAAATCAAGTCATTTTAAAAAATCTAGAAGAGTTGCTTACTTGTGCATTTCTAACATGCAAAGAAGAACTGTACTGTTTATTACTCACACTCTGTATTGGCAAGTAAAAAATAAGGGCTCAAGACACTAAAAATCCAGTTAAAATCTAGATACAAAACTCGATATAACTGAAATTCTAGGAGGAATAGCACATGCAGGCAGAGCGCAATAGTATGACGTGATATATTTTAAATGATAATAATTTGATCATCATAACAATTCCCAGCCAATTCGTAAGAACCAGATTTTATTCTGTTTTAGGTGAAGATCAGTAGAACGGCAAAGAAAGTGGTGAAACACTAAAAAACACACAGTGTAGGTGCTGAGCTGGCAATCCCTCGTCCTGGGAGCTGTAAAATGATACAGACCTACCAGAGGAGTGTAATGTTTTAATTTGGAGCAGGATAAATGGATCCCAACTGAATTATGGGTAAAATGTCGGCTAACTGTGGCTCTTGAGAGCCATCTTTAATTTAATTGTGTTGTTTTTTTCAACCATCGGAGGACATCGCAGGTTTTGAAAACTTCCCACCAGGATTATGCAGTAAAACACGATTGCAGGTTTGAAATAGCCTCAGTGACAGGTCAGGGTGGATTCTCTACATGCAATATTGGTTCATTAGAGGTGTAGTGGGAGGGGCATGAGCAGGACAGTGCATGTGGATTGTAAATAGTAGGCGCAAAGGCTGGGGTCTGGATCATCATTCCTGTCATAATGATTTAAATTTCTCATAAGAACGGCCCCTCACTTGCAATCCCTCTCCTTTCTAGTAATTGGACTGAGAATCAATGTTGCCTAGGCGATAGAGAGGGGCGTGTGAGGAGGAACCAATCATTGTCGTGGACACCGCTAAGGACAGAGAAATGCTAAAATGCCTCGAAGGGGAGGGACACTCTCTCTGAGAGGAACAACATTCAATTAACTGTGAGCAGAGTCAAAAAAGACACTCGTCTTAACAACAACAACCTTGAGTCATATGACCTGATGGAGGTATTTTGCAATCCTTTTGTTTTTTGAGAAACACAAGCAGAATGACTGTTGTTTCAAGAAGTCAGACACACATGCGGACATGCGCATCATGCGAACATGCACATCAAAACGGCGCTTGATTTGACATTAAAGCTGGAATTCCGACAGCATTTGAACTGTAAACCCCCGAAGCCAGCCTCTTTAGCAGCACTTTCCTCCAATGCTCCAGGCCATGTAAGAACATAGTGTGCTCTACCTCATACAGTCATACATGAATAGGCAGAAAACACACACACACACACACACACACACACACACACACACACACACACACACACACACACACACACACACACACACACACACACACACACACACACACACACAAAGACAAAAAACAACCACGGGGCCAGGTCAGTCGTCACATTGCGTGGCATTATATAAGCCATCAGTAGGAAACAAGACACACCGTAGCAGCATTGTAGATTTCCTGACTTTTTCAGGCTTCACATGACCGGACTGGGATTTGTCTGTGCCTGCGAGGAACGCACTCTGGTATGTGTGGCATTCTGCACCAACTGCAGCTCGCAACTGCACCTGACTCATTATAGCTTCAGCACCATGGAGAGCTCCCCCGTTAGGAACGTGCGTGTATGTGTTTGACAGGTAGGTTATTGATAATCTGGATGCATCTTATGCACGGAACTATCATGCATTGCCTAATTGTTAGGACAGATGACCGACCGCATTTGATACTCCTGTGGACTGATAACGCAGCACGGTGGGAAGCTGTCTGTCAGCACTCTCCTCTGAAGCCTGGATGCAACGGTGTGCATGTTATGAATAGCACTTTGATGTAGAAAGTAACACACCCACATTTTCCGTCATTGACACGTACACCAATATCTTCACATCCTGCACATCCCACCTTACATGTGTCCTCACATGCACATGGACACATGACTGCAGGCTGTAACCAAGGTGGTAGTCATGGAAGAGAGGGAAGAAGTTAAAAATGGCATCTTGGTAGCTCCCAGTGCTCCTCCCACTGACTCGGTCAGTACAAGCCAGTCGCTGCTGACTGTTTGATTATTCATCTCTCCATGTGTAACACCAAGCACTTTAGTTACATAAGTCTGCCTCTGAGGGAAACTGGAATAAGAATGAAGTGGATTTAGGCAGTGAAGGGAAACCATCTATCTCTCTCTCTGCTCTCTGTGTGATGATGTGGTTGATGCAATGCTTTTTTTTTGTCACAGTCATTGAAGGTGTGTGTGTGTGTGTGTGTGTGTGTGTGTGTGTGTGTGTGTGTGTGTGTGTGTGTGTGTGTGTGTGTGTGTGTGTGTGTGTGTGTGTGTGTGTGTGTGTGTGTGTGTGTGTGTGTGTGTGTGTGTGTGTGTGTGTGTGTGTCTGCATCTGCAGTGACATGGGTGTTGGTTTCGAGAAGCTCATATACAGTAATTAATTTGTCATAAAGCACTCCACACTACTTGTTCAATTTACTTCAAATGCTGTAGTACTCCGACAGCAATTAAGCAACATCTAATTTGGTGATGGATAAAGATAGAGTTTTTTTTTTTTTTTTTTTTTTTCAATTAAGAAAGCAAGACTGATGTGAAACTTGCAAGGGTTCTGCAGCGGACAACAACTAATTTCAGAAGCAGCAATTACTTGGAAAATGTGCTTCTGCGTAGGAGTTGGAGTAGAATTTCAGCAATGGCATCAAAAATAGCTGTAATATGACATAAATAATCAGAATCAATAACAATGCAGGCATGCACACAAACACACCGCCTTTGTCTGTATAATGAGACGCCGGGTGAAATCAAATGTAGTGCATATTTGTATGTCTGCATATGTTGAGCACATGCATCTAATTTGTGTTTTCCAACCAGAAGCCTAAACACATCCAGACTCCTGGAATGTGAATGTAGACTGGTGCTCTGTCAGGCTCTGAGAAAACAGTGCCTTGCTTTTAATGATACTAAACAGGTATAAAATTGTTACGAGGACCTTTGCACCGATTGTTTGTGAAACTCTAATAAACCTTCTTTTATTCTTTATTTTAATGTGAAGGTTAGACGTGTGATGTTATGTGACGTACAATACATTTTCTTTGACTCACTTCAATTGGAAACATGCAGAATATTTGTGAGCTGGGTTGTAGTATTTGCATTTACTTTTCCTTTCAGCCCAGGACACAGTGATATAAAGTCAGCTCATAAGCACCAAGGCACCACATAATCTGCAGCTACATATTTGCCACAGTTAAGCTAATAGTAAAAGAATAGCTGGGTAATGTAAATGTACAGCTCAAATTGTTATTAAGTCAGGAGTTGTTTGAGCTTAAAGGAGATTTGAACCGGGCTGTACTCCAGTATCGTCTGTTCCATCTGTTCATTGAAATGAAAAGGCGTGGAAATCCTCCATTAGAGCAGTCATTTGTAACCACCCATTTTAATTATTGCATCTGTTCTTCTGGCTATCTTTCATGGCGTCCCCGTTATTGATACATTTGTGAAACTCAGCCGCACAAAACTCTAAATTTGGTCTTATTGGTGGGGAAGATCGATCGATATGATTGTGTCATATGAAAGTTTCGTTTCTACAGTCTTCAGTCTATAGAGAAAAGGGTTTTTTTTTACCTTAAAGTAGATGTGTTCTTTAGATGTGTTATGAACACAACAAAATATTGTGCCAAGGTGATTTAATGCAATGCCTTCCTGACTATCTGTTTGGAGTTTGCATGTTCCTCGTGTGCTTGTTTTGGTGTTCTCAGTCCCTTCCACAGCTGCTTCCCATAACCTCTGTTGCTTTTGTAAAGAGAAGACAGCTGTGCTCGGCACAACAGGATGAACTTAATTATTTTCAAGACATTAATTGATAAACATCTTTCAGTTTTCTTATGTGCTGCATAATAATAATAGCCCAAATTCAGCATTTTGTTTTTCTTTTTCTCAAAATCTGAGCCAGCAGTCCACATTAGAAAACAGAGGCCAGCAGGGGCTGCTGGTCATCTCTGCAATGACCTGAGACCGTTTAAACTAATTCCTGATATTAATATTACATGTTGTTGATCGTATCACTACAGTCAAAGCTAACATTTTAGAATAGCTAAAGCTAATGAATTTAGTCAGAATATAAAGTAGAGCTTTTATTTGGACACTTTCTCTCTGGTTTCGTGCCGTTCCCCTGGCTATCAGGGGACTTATGTGACAGGCCTGTAATGCTGATCCATGCTGGTTCCTCCTGGGCTCTCACTCCCAGTTAATGACAGTGATCATGGCTCTCTGCAGGCCAGCACATCCCTCTGCCATCTGCAGTCATTCACAGACGGCACGATTAGAGAACGGCTGAGAGGATGTAAGTTGGTGGAGGATACCATATCCTGTCATTAATCATGCTGTGCCTTTCCTTCTGCTCCCAACCCTGTGCACATGTGTACGTTTTGCAGACTGTGTTCTCCTCTCATCTGCAACCTCTCCATGTTCAGCACACTGTCTTCCCCACTGTCCATCTTTCCTCTGTCTCCTGCACTCCTCACACTATTCTTAGACTTAAAGATCCTGCTGTAGCCCTAGATCTCTCTCTTTTCTTCATGCAACCTGTCACATGTTCTCTCATCGGAAGAAACACAATGTCAAACTCCTTAAAGAAAGTTAAGAAGTAGCGCCACTCATCCTGTGTCCTGCATCCTCAGACATGGGTACATATTGAACAAGTCTCCAACAGGCACACCTTGACATCAGATTACTGCATCTGGACCTTTTACGAAGAAACAGTGTCGGAACACGATCTCCCTTTGGGAAACCAGCTCATGTCTGACACTCAATTTCTGCAGTGTGAGCCAATCATTTAAACTGTTGTGTGTTAAACCTCTACTTTTGTTACTTTTAGTCAAAAACCACTGGAGGTTTCGGGGTTTGCTGCAGCCCATTAATGTATGCATATTCTTTGTGACATCCTAACTGGTCTATCAATTTAAAGCGAAAGGTCTCTCGTCTGTCTCTCTCTCTCTCTCTCTCTCTCTCTCTCTCTCTCTCTCTCTCTCTCTCTCTCTCTCTCTCTCTCTCTCTTTCTCCATCCCTTCTGCTCTATCATCTTTGCTTTTTTTTCTATCCTCCATTGTGTGTGCAAGAGTGTATGCGTTGTGTTTGGAAAGCAGTCGGTAAAGCCCAGGCAGGGCAGATGGAAAAGCTTGTTTGCGCCTGCAGCACTGGCCTAAATGTAAATGCAAGCTGAGAGAGATTTGGGGTGCTTTCTGCTCTCAACTAAGCTTTCTCTCTGTGTGTCCTCCTCTCATAATGTTAAAGGTGTTCATACTTATCCATTGGGAGCGTAAAGGGAAGCTGGAAAGGCAGTTGATGCCACAAACTGGAACTTTGCTCTGTCTGTTTGCAGCACACTGCATGCAACTTAATCTCAAGGGGCTTTAGTACATGTTTTTAAACTGTGAAATAGTAGATCATCAACCAAAATAAACCCAATTTTCCTTTTTAATGTAATCATTTGATGTGCTGTCGTAAGAAAATGCTGGATCAAACATTTAATAGGCCTTTAAAACACAGCCTTTATCCTCTGGTTTTACATCCATTTTTAAACTTTTTACCACACTACTTGTGCAATGCACGGCTCTATTTGTATTCCATCGGCTGGACAGTGGTAGCAGTAGAAACGATGTCTCTTTTGTTCGCCACCTCGCTCTTTCTCAAGACAGTTTGATTGCAGTGGTGTGTAGCTTGGCAGTAGGCCCACCCTGCAGGTTCCTTGGTCAAAAAACAAGAGCCGGTGTGTGTGTGTGTGTGTGTGTGTGTGTGTGTGTGTGTGTACACACACATACGAACAAGACGTCAGAATAAAGAGAAAAGGAGAAAAAAGGTTAGAGAGGCATTCATTGCTGTGCTGTCAGTTTGAATCACAACATAGAATTTTATCTGTATGTTAATGCTTTTCCTCATGGACTTGGTCTCATGGTTGCTGCTGTCAAAAGCAAAAGAACAACCCGCTGACTTATTCACCACAGAAGCTCAAATGTGATCCTCTGTAGCTCAGTTCAACACCGTCACTGGGCTTTCTGTGTGGGCGCATATTCTCATGTTGATGTATGAATATGAGCACATGGCTCATCCCTGCCGTTCAAACACACGTGGGAAAGAGATCATAACATGCCTCCCTCAGTCCTGGATTAAAATACCTGTTTTCTAAATATGGTCTTTCCGGTCGTCTCTCCCTGTCTGTTCCTGTCCGTGTCAAAATGATCTATTGAACGCGCGATGATCGAGTGTACCAGGTCGTTGCCCTGTTCAGTATTCAGAGCTGACGTTTAGTTGCCTCAGATGTTCAGGACAGATGCACGGCAGCAGAAAGCCCGACCGCACGAGCACATTCCTTATTTATGATCTACGATGGAAGGCTCAGCAGATGTACTTAACACAACATCTCGTATTTATGCACACACACACACACGCACACACGCACACACACACACACACAAGCACACACGCACACAGACACACACACACGCACACTCACACACGCATCATTAAATTCCTGAGCTTTCCTGCTTCCTTCTTGGGGCTTCATCCTTCTGTGTGTGTGTATTTCCTGCTCACTCTTTCTGTCAGTGTGTGAGACACAGTGTAATATGTTTCTTTGTTAAATATAGCTTCCATTGCTATTTATATGCCATGTCTTGCTTTGTTGTGATGGAAAGTCACCTCCTCCTGACAGTGCCTTTGTATTCAATGACCATTATTTACGTGTGCGCTCATAAATTTCTCTTCCTCCGCTCTGATTCTGTGAACATGAGAAAATCAGCAAATTCCCTTTTTTGTGTGTCCGTCTTCTCACCTTGACGGTGCAGCCATTATCTGAAAACACAAGCCAGAGGGCGTTAAAGCAAACTGATCGGGCCGATTCAGAGTGGTGGCTCAATGAAGAGAAAACCCCATGGAAAAGTCCTACTTGTAGCAAATCCAAGGCAATGTCAATGGCGCCCATTTGTTCTCTGCCCACTAATACCTTTTTTCCTCTCCTCCCCTCGCTTCATCTTGCTGCATCCTCCTCATTGTCAGCATAAATTGTGGAGGTGGCAGGGTGACACCATCGCTCTCCTCTCCCGTCTGTCAGGACATGGCTCATCTCTCTCTGGTCCTGGAGACAGATTTTTAATAAAGCGGGTATGAGCCCGGATTTAAGTGCTTTATTTTCATTTCACCATGCAGCTGGCGAAGTAATGTGTGCTCCTCAAATATTTATAGAAGACTTAGGGTCCTTACTTAGTTCACTATTTTGCCAAGAAAGAGGGAGGAAGACGGCTTGTTTAAATGCCACACGTGTGGAGATTGTTCTCTCGTCATCTACATATAAGACATTCTGCTGGTTATAAAAAACAGATCTGTTTGTTGCATCTAAATCTACAGCATGAAAAACACATTGTAGTATGAAATTTGTCTCTCTTTTATTATGATTATGGTCTTTTGCCTGGGAATTGGGGAGCATCATCATGACTCTCAATTATACTGAAACACATTGCCAAGAGTTTACCACCATTGCAATCTTCTGAGGCTTTCTGAGTACAAATAACTCCAGAATGCATGTATAATGACTACTAATTTATGTCTGATGCTCCCCAAACTGAACTCAAATCCACAAGATCAAGTTATGTAACTTCATTCCAATCTCTCTTCCTGTGCATAATGAGAGGGATATAGAAACACAAAAAAAAACATACAGCAGAAAAACAAAGCTACGATGCAGGAGCTGTAATAATATGTACAGACGATTTGACATTCATGATAAATGTACTGAATGTATTTAGAATCCTTAATCGAGTGAGTTTACAGCTATTCCAAAGATCTTCCTATCGTATCAAATTCATTCTTTTTCATTTGGTGTTGAAAAGATGCGGTGATATTCATGTCAACACAGATTAATCTAATGTAACTACAATAACTTGTGCATTATAAGTGTGTCTGCTCACGTCTTAAAATCTCTATGTAGCTTTCTAGAGAGAAACCCATGTACTGTAAATGTACTGTATTTAATGTGACGGCATGTGAATAAACTAAACTGAACTAAAAGCTTGAAAACCCCTGTTCCTTTTCAGTTACTTTCCCTTCAGCATGGGCAGGAGGTCATTTTGATTTGATTTGCTAATCAAAAAAATTACCTTACAAAATATGACACAGCAGGAATCTTTACCACATTACAGTGTAACTTAGGCTTGAAATTATTTACGTTAAATGCTGAAACATATCCTGCTATGAGATGGTGCTATGGTTCTGCATGACAGCTTTAGACTTAATTAATTAATGCTTTGCTTTTGCTACTGTTACTGCATATGCGTCCATACACACAATGAAAACGCCGTTGGAAAACCCAGGTTTCAGCAAAAGGATAAAGAAAAGGGCATAAAATGGACTTTAAGAAACCCAGAGCGCTCCAAGCCGCTGCGTCCCCCCACACCGCCATCTTGGTTTAATTACCGCTAGGATGTATGCAACTCTGTGTTCAGCACTGAAAACTCAGCCTTCTGTCAAAATGACGGAAAGCCTTCCAGTGATGAATAATAAAGTGCAGTATAACAAACCATAATAGCTTTCTAGAGGTACAAAAACATGCCTGTGTGACAAAAAAAACAAACCCACTGCACACCTCTTCAGTATTTGGTAACTCGATATGTTGAATATCTCCTGGTCTGATTGGTGCTTGAAAGAAAACTCCCCACCGGGAACCTTTCTGCCTAACATTAAGGCTTTATTGTTTTCAATGCGGCCCTCTCAGAGATACTGATCGACTCTCGTTCAGACTGTCTTTCACAGCATCAACAACAAATTAAAGCCAAACGGCCACATTGTAACTGAGCCCAGTCTCAGGAGCCGAGCTGCTGCTTTACAATAAGGAAACAGTCAAACATTGGAGGGGAGGAAAAGCACACCACAAGCAGATAAATAGAGCCCCCTTAATGTTTTATGGGAAACGGGCATTGACCTTCTCCAAACCTATTAAAGTAAGGTTAGTTAGGATTGCCAATTTCCCTAAGTTATCAGTTATCTGTGGAAAGTTTGGACACCATCTTATTTTTCAAGGTACATGTCTTATCGGGGTCATATAATATTTTATGTGTGAGAATGACAGAAAACGGGATGAATCTCTTGACGTATAAAACACCTAATAAAAAATGAATGTGCTCTTCCTGAATCGTTTACTCTGCTGTTTGTATTGTATTGTTGTGGCCCAGTGAGACAGGCTATTTACTGATATCAAGTAGAAAAGCAGCAATTTATCAGCCTAAAGACTTATTCATCCTGAAAACTAATTTAAAAATTACAACATGTGTATGTGTATTTTATGATGTGTCCTTCAGTGGGCCGTGAGTCACCGTGCCCCCTGATTCAGCATGTATCATGGCTTCTCCAGGCACTGCTTCCAATTCACCCCATCCTTCTTCCTCACATCCGTCCATTCAGCCATCGCGAAGGTTAGGCATCATTTCCTCAAGGAAGCGTTGAGCAACAAATATAAAATCTCGATGAATCTGCAATAAATAGCAGCATACTGAAGTTAAACATAGAATTCATTCAGTTTTACACAAATTTAGGTCCTTGAAAGAGTCCAAAGTTAAATGCATTTTAGAGACATTGAACATTATGCTACAGCAGCAGTCTCGTCGTGCATTACATGATTAGTCACAATCGCACATTATCACACAATCATTCACACAATCACAGTACGACTTACCCATCAATGGGGGGAAAAAATGGGATTCAGAGCCAGCAACAGCTGCCAAGGGAGATAAGCATATTATTCTTAAATTTGGATTTCTGCTTGAACAGATGCAAAGAAAGTTGAAATTTGAAGTCATTTCAAGCACCTCATTTCCCTATCAACAGCACCACAGTGTATCCTTCATCCCTTCACTACCCACTCAGGCTTGGTGTTGTAGTATGAGTGGGATCAGAAAGGGCATTGCTTGGTTTAGTTCAGTTACTTTAGGTTTCTACTTCGCCCACGGTGAAAGTGTCCTCCACAATGCAAAAGTCAACAAAGTGTTATGTGTAGGCCTTCAGGCCATCACCATTGTGATGCATCAATGCCCACACTCACAACAAGTAAGTCCCTGCATCAGGCTTAAAGCAGGAACCGGTTTCTGACTGTTGGTATTGTCCTTCTATTGCTTCTTGCCCAAGACCCTATAAGCTCAGGCTTGGTTTAGAGTAGTGCTGTTTGGGCTGTCAGTTTCGGAAGAGTATGCTTCATGTCGTCAAATAGGTCAGGACCGCTGGGTATTAGTCAGTCAGCCAGTATGATAAGGAAAAAAAACAAAAAAAAACATGAGCATCATAGAACAGAGTGGACCCTGACAGCACTGCAGTCTCATTCGTGTTCTGAACTGAGTTCAAAATCCAGTCCTTCTATTTCAGATTGTCAGATTGATGAATAACAGTACAGATTCTGTCCGTAGACATTAGACCAGCCTCTCACCCCCTCTCAGATCACCATCTGGGAGAAGCTCATATTTCTGACACGACTCCTCCAGTTGGGGTTGTTTCAGCATTTGATTTGGATGCCCTGTGGCCGCATACTGTTGGAAATGTATCTGGCATGCTCAACTGGGAGGAAGCCCTGAGGTTGACCCAGGACCCGCTGGAGAGATTATGTCTCCCAGTTGGCTTGGGAGAAGCTTGGAGTCCCCCCAGAGGGTGCTAGAGGGAGGTGCAGGGGGACAGCAATGTCTGGGCTTCTGTGCTCTCAATATTGACACCGAAACCTTATATGGACTCAATGGATGGAACAATAAAAAGAAGAACGGCTCTTATCTATGGTATGGATAAACTTTACATCAATAACAATTATAAAATAAATGATGCTCTTGCATTTCAACTGAAAGTTAAAGACAGCCCACTTCATAGTGCATGAAAGACATCCTTACAATAAAGCTTTAATTCAGATGTTGTTTTTGGAAGTTATATAGTAAGATGACCTTTCTGTGAAAGATTGGATACACCTGGGAAATGTTCTCAGTCCATCACAGGGTTAATACCAACATTCCCATACACACATATTTTAGAGCCACCAATCGACATAAGCAAGCATATGTTGGAATTGTGAGTACCCGAAGTAAACAAGCAAATCTGCCACAATAAGGTCCCAGTCTGGAGCCAAACTCAGGTCGTCACAGTGTGACGTGAAAAGAATAACCAAAGACTTACATTACAGTATCGAGACAGTCTTTGAAATGTCATATCACAATTAAACCGTATGAAGTGACAAGTACTAAGTATGAACACAGCGCAAATTAATGGAAAAATCAATCTTTAATGCCTCATCTTGAATCATTAAATAAACTGTGCAGTTTATGCAGATTATGTTTTATTTAGTGATATTCAGACTACTGAGGAGCGCTCCTCTATTTCCCACCGGCTGCTGAGGCAGGCACGGCTTAGATGGTCATAAAATAGTCTCCATCTTGTGTCCAGTGTTTAATTGATTGAGGTTTAGTCCCTCGTGTGTTTGTTGGGCACTAAAGTTAGAATGTGAACGTCAATGAAAACTCAAAAAGAATTTACACTTTATGGAGGAAGAAACATGTTTCATGATCGTCTTCACAAATAAGTATTGATGTTTATCATGTGTCTATTTTTGTACATATATCTCTCAAGCTTTTCCCAACCCGCTCTCTCTCATTTCCTCTCACACACACGATCTGCCTCTATTTGTGTCCTTTCTTTGATCTGTGCTGGCAAGAGGTTTCAAACTGTAAATCTGATTATTTGTAGGCGCTCCAGACTCTGACATGTGGCTCTGCGGGCTGTTCCAAAGATGAACTGACATATATGTGTGCTGCATATAATGAGACGGCCAATAGGCAATATGTGCAGTCCTTGTGTAGCTCTTCGTGACAGAAAACACATTTGTTTAATTTCAAGGTTTTTTTTTTTTTTATGTCTTATTGTATGCTTAGCCTAAAAGCTCTGGGTGCATTGGTGTGAGAAAAATTGCTTTAACTTAATCAAAGTTTGGCTGTTATTTGAATTGCAAGCATCGCTTCTGGGATGATTTTGTAGGGTTGCACCGAATTAAAAGCTTATTATAGATTCACAACAAGCATTTTCATTCTTCAGCTGTTTACGCAGTGAAATGAGCCACGACACCTACTCTATTTCTTTTTAATTTATTAGTCATTAATTGTATGTGTAGGTGGGTGGTTTTAAACTTTTTGCTCTCATGACTCCGACTGCATGGCAACTACTGTGATTATGCGACAACACTCTGCTTCATAATCAGCCTGCAGAGATACTAAACTGAAAATAATGCTAATGATTCCTGCTTCTTTTATCAGGGTGTCAACAAAACTGCCACGAATCATCTGTGTGTGCACAATTCCCCTTTATCTTCATTTTGTTTTTAATTTCCTGCATGGCCCATCAGTTTGCCATCTGATCTCTGTTCGGCTCTAAACTTCATCCTTGTGACACTCTCTGGCTTCTGATGTTGCAGATGGGGCCCCGCTGAGCGAACTGTCTTGGCCTTCGTCTCTGGCGGTTGTAGCTGTCTCCTTCTCTGGCCTTTTCACCTTCGTCTTCCTCATGCTGGCCTGCCTCTGCTGCAAGAAGGGAGACATTGGCTTCAAGGTGAGCTCTGTGCTGCCCCCAGCTGGACGCGCTGAGGGGGCCACTCACTAGTGCAGGGTGCATGTTACAGGAAGGAAACAGGATAGGGCTTTCAGGCAGGCATGTATAAAAAGACACGGGAAACTTATACTATCCATTCTTTATGTGTAATTTTGTGTTTTAAAGACAAGACAAAAGAAAGAAAAAAAAGGTTGTAGTATCGTCTATGTTCAGTAATGTAGTCATAGAAAGATTATTCCCTAATATTTGTCTCCCAATTGTTTTCCCTATGCTAAATAATTGCCGTCATCTTTAGAAAGTCGATTAACTGATATCCCGATCGATTTTCTTTGTGCTAAGAACGGAATATGTACCTATTCATTCATACAAAATAAATGGGTTGTGTGTATGTACAATGGGGGAAGGTAATGTTCATTGAACAAAGGTGAAAAACACACACAGAAAAAATGCAAACATTAACCGAACCAGACTTGAGAGGTTTAATGGTGTTGTGTCTATCCATCCATCTTCTGCATGCCCTTTCGGGGTGCACGGTGCGGATCCGAGCTGACAACGGAAAACAGGTTACATCTCGGAAAGGTCACTCGTCTATGATATTCACATTTACAGGCAATTTAGGGTCACCACTTAATCTGAAATGCCTGCCTATGGACAGTAGGAGGAAATCAGTACACCAGGGGAAAACCCACAGGTAGAAAAATTATTATTTTACAACCGCTGGACATTTTACTTTGAACTTCATTTTTAATATACTAATGGGCAAACTTCAGGATTAAGAACAGGTAAAGTGCATACATCCTTTGCTCATTGTATCCAAGTATCGTTACCTATCACAGTTTGGCTCATGTTGCCTCTGTGCCGCCCCGAGCTGCCAGCGTGACTCAGCCACGCTGTGTCAAACACCAGCGGTTGAGCTGGGCGGCCGATGAAGGATAACAGTCTCTGACAGAGGCGGGGGGGCATATAGAGAGAGAGAGCAGAAACTCCACAGCTGCTGTCCAGACTGCTCCCTGTCGGGATACATCTTCTATTATCATGCAGCCCTCTTCATGGAATTAACATTGAAATATATTTTTTTTATTTGTAATGTTGTTAAATTTATCTGCCCATTTATCTTTCCCACTTTATTCTATGGGTTGTTAGAGCCAATCTGACTATGGTCCACATGAGACGGTGTCGCCGGTCCGTCTCACACACTCCTATTCACACCTATGGGCAATTTAGGGTCCAAGAAAACACACACAAAGGGAGAAAATGCAAACTCTCCACAGAAAAGCCCCGCTCTCTGACTTGATTTGAGAGCTTTTTCACTCTGAGGCGAGTGAGCAAAGAATAAGACATCTTTTGCCACTAAGCAGAGAAGACGGTAGAGAGTCCGGCAGAGGAAGAAGCACAAACTGCAGGAGAGACACATGAATGACATATAACTGCAGCAGATCCACGCTTGTGTATTAAAAGGAAAGAAGCTCAGTGCTTTTGATGAAGGCTTCCGGCATTTCTAAACTCATCACAGCTTATTAAAAAAGAAACTGGTCCAGGGGGGACAAACAGCTCGATCTTAACAGGAGCAACTGTGTCAGCTGCAGAGAATCCTGGATCAATACAGACATTATAGAAATAAAAATCCTAATCAAAGAATAGTATTCATGTGACTGGGTTGTTTCGAATGTCTTTAGTACCATGATTTTCAGTTTAGTCAATTCTGATACATTGGCTTTTTTCAGCCTTTACTTCCTAAGGCTTGGAGATTCAATATCTAACCTTTTTAGCCAGGGATGCATAAATTATTGCCCTACCTGAAAAGCAGTATAATCAGACTTATGCAAATCATTTGGGTCCTAAGATAAATGGGAAAGCTCATTTTACCAGTCTATTGATTAGAGAGTTGGTTAGAGAGCTGCAAATAATTAGATAGTCCAGGAGAGATTCAGGAAGCTGAGCAGCTTTTTCATTTTTGTAATGAAAATCAATGAGAACAGCCTGCGGTGAGAAGTAAATACGGCCTGGATAAAAGTGTCTTTGCATAGGACAATGCCTTCACCAATTGCTGGGGTTAAACTTTGTGTATTTAGGTGGCCTTGTCTGTCAATCAGAACTTCATATTAAAAACCTGTAAACATATTTTGGAGTTTCCAAAAAATAAAATGGCCCAAAGTCTTGTCCAAGGACACATATGTAGAGCACATATAGTTATTTTTGAACAGATATGCCTAAAATAGCTTGGTCAAGTGCCATAATTAAATTTTTTTTTAATGAAGATGACTCTAAAGTATTACATTTATGGGGCTGTGCGAAGAAACAACATACTGCTTTCTTCATAGTTTATAGTGTTCCCAATAAATATGTATTACAATGGTTAATATATTCCAATTAAGACAATAAAGTTCTCAAGTCTCTATCTTGTCCCTTTACATCAGCTGCAAACTTGACAAAATGCTGAGACGGTTCCACTATCTATCCCCGTCTTTGGCAAGCGCTCATCACTCAACAGCTCATTTGTAAAGTGTGCAGTCGTGTGGGACTCCTGACTCGCACCGCTGCACCGTCCAAAAAGCTTCATTATTCCTCTCTATCGCGGTGTTCTTGCTGGAGCGTGTAGTGCGAGGCTGGGCATTAAGTGCTTTCTAAACTGAGGGCACTCTGGGGAGCCGTGCAGCGCTGACTCACAGCCAGGTGCTCGCTTTCACACTTCACTCGGAGGAGAGTGGCAGATGGTTCTCTTGAAGGAGAAACACACATTCCTATGTACACAGGGTATAATGTTTAATGACACACGTTGCACTGCACAAACACACACATACTGAGCCATTTAAATAGTCCTTATTATTAGTAATATTTCCATCCTGCAGACTGGCTGTCATGCATTCTCACTTTTTACAGTTTCACCTGTCTTTGCCTCTGTCGGGGCTACAAGGAGGTGCAGGCTCGTTATGGGGAACAGTTCATTAACTGGAGAATGGATTCTGGTTTTGTTAAAAGAACTCTACACAGTCTTTGAACCGGCCAACAAGATTGACGTGAATTATTAAAGGATGTTGCTTTATCGGGTAGAACTCATTTGGGGAAGCATGAAGTAGGGAGTTTGGACTAGAGCACTGTTCTGCAGTTCCAGAAGAACCCTGCTCCTGCATATTTCAGGCATTTCAACCAACACACGTCATATAAATGAACGGCTCGCCATCCAAGTTCAGCGTAAATTTTTTATGGAATACAACAGCATAATTGTTGGAAAACATGAAATTAATGTAAAAAAAAAAAAAGAATAAATGTATACATAGTAGTGGGACTTTATAGGTCTCACATAAGCTTCCGAAGCTATCATTGTATCTTGTCTTACAAAGACAATGTTCTGTTAAATGTGTTTGTTTATTTCACTGTACATGTGCTGCTTTCTCTAGATCTGTATTTTTCACTTCTCTGGCTGTCTGATCCTTGTCTCTGGACTATAATCAGAAATAATACCTACCGATGAATGTAAAGATAAAGCAGAAGTCACATGTGTAAAAGAATAAAATACAACCTAAATAACAATGCAGGATTTTTCTAAGGATGAAAATCATCCTCCTTCCCACTCTACTGTGAAAGAAGCCGATGTAATTCACACGGCCTACCTTTTGGACTGAGATAAGCTTCCTTTATGCACGCTGTAAAGAGGTTCGTAGCAGTGCAGAGACAGACGACAATGAGTAGAGAGCAAGGACACTGCAGTAGATTGGGACTTAAAGCGGATGAAGTAGGGATGAAGCAGACAGGACGGAGCAGAGGGTGTGAGATATTGAGTATAGAGAACAGAAAGAGAGAGGGGTCACTATTTTCCTCTCCCCCTCTCTCTCTCTTATCCACCTCTATCTCAGCAGCAGTGGTGTTGTGGAGGAGGGGGGTACGTCTGCGGTTAAGGGACCTGAGTTTTCTTCTGCATAGCTCATTATAGCTCCTCCTTTTTTTCCTCATAACGTGGTGCAGACACTTAACCTTTAGATTGTAAATGTTATTTCCAGTTTTTTCTTTTTTAGCACACAGTAGAGAATGTATTTCTCAATTCAGACAATGGAATACAGATCTCCGCCTCCGGTGTAAAAGTATTTAATGGAAAACATAGAACTATAGATTAAAATGGTATTATGTACAAGAATGAATAAACACATGCAGTAAGTGGAGTAGAAACAACTTCAGACAGGATTACACAACTAATCCACAGTGGTGTAGTAAAAACATTATAGTAAACGTTTTGGAGGCTTTTAACAACCAATTAAACAATGAGTGAATTATTAATTGCATACGTGAAGACCTGTTTAAAAGCGCGTCTTTGAATGAGACTGAAAGAGAGGCATTGTGTAAACAGTTTGAATGGTATGCATTAGTGTGATCCCCCGCAGTGCCGTAGCAGTGGCCCACACAATGCACCCCACAATCTACACGACTTATGTATATGGGTAGGTGGAAGAGCTTCGTTGCCTTCACAGTCGAATCATTGTCTCCCACTCTCTCAGTCGAAGGACGGCTGTGAGCGGATGACTAATCGCAGCGTGTTTCTTTGCAACAGGAGTTTGAAAACACTGAGGGAGAGGAGTACCAGGCAGATCTCTCCGCCCTGGCCTCGCCTTCCTCCCAGAATGGCCCCGAAGTTTATATCCTTCCTCTCACGGAAGTCTCCCTGCCTGTTTCCAAACAGCCCGGCAGATCCAGTAAGAAAACGCACAACATCAGCACAATACTCTTACTATTACGATTTGTCTTGTTTGTTTGTTCTTTTTCTCTTAACATCTCGACTTCTCGACAAATGAAAGACATCTGTGCATTGTGTGAGTTATTTCTTAAGGGCCCTACTGCAGTGCCGCATAGTTTAATGTGTGTGAAATAAAAACAAAGCGATAGCCCACTGCAGAGGAAGGAATCTGACCGAAACCCACTGCCTACTGTACATTGCTGCTGAGGTCCTGTGTGTTGTCTTCAATTCACAACAACCAATGTCAAGTGACAGAATTTTAGCCACTCATGTATGCATGCTATTTTGATATACTTGCCATCATTCTGTATCTATAATCCCTCACAGGACAGTGTAAATTGTGGATTCATTATTCACAAAATCTAGGATGTTGCTTATGTAGGATAATATGTTGATCTGTGTTAGCCACATCCTGAGTGCTCAAACAGCCTCACCCTGCATGACTCACTGCCTGTCTGCGCCGCACCGCGCTCAGCCAGAAGGGAGCTGAGTTGCCGCTCAGCATCCCAGGATGTGAGCGCCAGCAACGATTGGATACGGCAGCCTCAGGCTCTCAGCCAATTGCTATCCTCGCCTCTGTCCCCCTTAGCTACCGCTGTGTGATTGGTCCAGGTGTTGCAGGGCGAGGAATGGCTGAATGGTGAGAAGAGCGATTGTGGAAGAAGGAAAAGATCGTCCCTTCACTGAACCAGAAGGAACATGGTCTATGACTCGTTCTTTAAACATGTGCTACGCTTGAAATGACTGCATTGGCTTGTATTTCATAGACATGCCTATTGAACATACACAGTTATTCCATTATTTCCATGTTGTGAAAAAGACTAACACGATAAGGAAAGTCTCTATATTTTATTCCTATGACATCAGTAACATAAAGGTTAAGTGAATCTGCTGTTTTATAACCAGACGTAGACACTGAAAGATTCTGCATACATTACGCACGTCATGAATGGTCCACCCCCTCACTGAACTACACCCAACAAATAAAAGAGCTGTGTAACTACATCAGCAATAAAAAAAAACCCAACAAAAATCAGTTGTATACTTTATACATTGACTATGAATGGTGTTTTCTATATGAACCAAGCATCAATTATACATCTCTATGGACACACAGTACAATGTCTGCTATTGATCTGACGGTCCTGTTTATCCACTTGTGGCTCTGATATTTTATGCAGGAGATCATTTAAAGCTTTTACACCCTCTAGACCTGATGCATCAGTGAGTGTGTGCTTCATTCCACAGTCCCACTGATCCTACAGCCCCACTGCAGCCTGCCATGCTCTCTGGGAATGCCTTTAGTAGGACAGGAATGCACACTCACGCTCACACATTCCACATTTGGTATAATACCACTTCTTAATTTCTCCCTATCACTTTCTGGGTTGGGGAGGGGCAGCTGAAGCTTCGGGGGGAAAAGTGTGGGTCTGTCCAGCGTTCCAATGGAGAATGGACTTGTTGTGTGTCTTCTTTGCGTGTCTCTTAGTGTGTGTTTGGTGCACTGTGTACCAGGAGACTCTGCGTGAGCGCACGAGTGAGCGAACCAAACAATGGCTCCGTTTTAGGCCGGCTGTGCAGTGGGGGAGCATAAGGCTGGGCAGAAACGTCCATGGAACGCACTCGTGGAGGACTGGCATTATGGGCAGAATACAGTGAAGGGTCTGTGACAGGATGAGGAGAGACAGGGGAAGGGTGGTGGCATGCACCAGGACCGAAGAGCGGGAGAGGGGGGGGGGGGGGGTAGTGAGTGAGTGTGTATGACAGAGGTCTTTTTTGCATCGGACAGAGCAGTGTTTGTGTCATGTTTGGCTGAGGAATGCTGCTGTCCTGACTGACAGGGGGGCATTATGCGGACCTTATGTCACTACTGGGTGTCTTGGAGCCGGTGCGTCAGACAGCACACTACCAACATGCGTGACGGTCACATCAGGCGTGATACATGACCAGAGGGTCTCAGTGTCCACAGCAGAACAGTCTCGGGACTCCTGCGTGGATCCATCTGCGGATCGTCTCACCGACTCCAAGTTATGACAAGTTCTCTGCAAACTGTATGTTGAAGTTTTGTATAGGAACCAAGGACGCCGGTGTTTGGTCGACAGCTGGAGAGCTCCAGACAAGGACAGTATGTGTGTTTGTGTATATCCCAGTTGGAAGATGAGCTCGGTGGAGAAAGGGAGAGGCGGCATGGGGAGCTTGTTCAGCTGTGCGAGGGCTCGGAGGGTTAAATCCTGCCGAGGCTCTCACACACACACAGTGCGACCGTGGGTTCTTTCCCACATACACACAATGAGGCTAAGGCTCCTGGGGCTGGAGCCACGGGTTCTTGGTTCTCACACTCTGAACGAGCACTTCGTCTCTGCCGGGATCTTGGACTCAGTCCTTGTCACGGTGCTCAGAGTGGCTGGCCGCTCCGCTGCTCCATCATCATCATCGTCCTCTCCATCTCCATCTCCATCAACGTCTCAGTTAATGAAACATGAAGATCCAAGGAGGTATTTCATTTTGATGAGTTTTCAAAGTGATTTTTCTTTTGTCGTGGCAGTTTTTTTTCCTTGTTGGTAAAGTAGCATTTCACTCAACAGGGAAGGAAGTTTGGAGTTTGCATAAATTGTTTTGATGCAACACTGTCGCAAGTGAATGGAACAATTTATTTAGAAAACTGAAATTATGTATTGACTCAGAGGGGTGTGCTGGGTTTGAAGCATGCACTGTTTAAACAGACAATCCTTAACCTTCCTTTTTGCTCTCTCTTTTGGTTTACTGAGAAAAATGTAAATTTTCTCTTTGCCACTCAGTTATAAACATAGAAATCCTGTGTAAAAGATGTCTTATGTGTTTGTTCTTTTCCAGTTCAGCTGCTGAAATCTTCGGACCTTGGCCGCCATAGTCTGCTGTATCTAAAGGAGATTGGACATGGCTGGTTTGGCAAGGTAAAACATGGTCGTTTTTCTTCTAAAATCACACACACAGACATTTTTTGGGGCTCCACCGACACCAGCTGTGCAGCCATTAATAACTGACTGTTTTTGCCATGACTGTATGAGCTGTTCTCTGAGATGCTTTCTACTCCATAAGGAATGTGAGTGAAATCGGTTGATGATCTCACTCTTGCGAGGCGAATCTGTGGCACTTGTATCAGGGTGTTGAAAAGAGTTGGTTTTTCACAGTTACAGCAAATTCTTTACAATTTACTCTAAAGCGGTACCCATTTCTACTCATTACATGTCTTTAAATGAGACTGCATATTAATGGTAATTTCAGTAAAGTAAGCCTTTTCTGCTTCTATCTCTCAGGTTTTGCTGGGCGAGGTCAATGCGGGCCTCAGCACCACCCAGGTGGTGGTGAAAGAACTGAAGGCAAGCGCCAGTGTCCAGGATCAGATGCAATTCCTCGAGGAAGTCCAGCCATACCGGTAAGAAATGTCAAGGTAGCACTGAGTCCAGCTCAATGAATGATGCAGTGTGACTGAGGAAGACTTATCAGCCCTTCTATACATTGTCTTTTGCATCCGTTCATACCGACTTGAATGCTGCTGCTCTTGCAGGACTCTTCAGCACCCTGCCCTCCTGCAGTGCCTGGCACAATGTTCAGAAGTCACTCCGTATCTGCTGGTCATGGAGTTTTGCCCTCTGGTAGAATACAAATCACTTCGAATAATTTATTATTTTCAAATTGAAATACTTCCAGGCTTGTATTTATGGAGAAAGCAACACATATAATCATTTCCCTTTTGTCTCAGGGCGATTTGAAAAGTTACTTTCGGACTTGTCGGCTGGCTGACTCTGAGGCCCCCGACCCTTTGATCCTGCAAAGGATGGCGTGTGACATCGCCTCAGGCCTCCTGCACCTCCACAAGTACAATTTCATCCACAAGTAAGTTACATCCATCCTGCCCTCTCCAACCTTCACTTGCCTGAATGTGTGATACGCTAAGGAGGAAGGATCCAGAAAGGTCTCTGTGCCCTCTGCTGGCCTCTCCCTGCAACAACATCCTGGTGCTGCCTGAGTAGTTGTTGCAAACTCCAGCATCAGTGATTTTGTTGCGGGGGGCGAGCCCCTCTCGCTCTGCCTCGCCAACAGTCACTGCTCGCCCTAAAGCTGTTCGTTGTTTGTGAAGAAAGTGAAATTAATTTCCCATTGAAGCAGGTGCCTTCATATAAAGTTGAAGAAAATCAATTTAAATGTACAGTAAAACATCAATGCATGAGTGTGCACAGTAGTTCAATTGTTGGAAAAAGTTTATCTCTCTGTTGTCATTCCTCCCCAAAGTGACCTGGCCTTGAGAAACTGCATGTTAACCTCAGACATGTCAGTTAAGGTTGGAGACTATGGGCTTTCTCACAGCCGTTACAAGGTCAGTCCTGTACTCATGATATCTCTAGACATTACTTTTCAGTTTAATTAACCTAAGGAGTACTCAAAAAAAGTTTATTTTTTATTTTTTTGACTACAGGATGACTATTATATAACACAAGATCAAATTTGGGTGCCCCTGCGCTGGATCGCACCTGAACTGATAGACGAGGTCCATGGAAACCTGCTGGTCGTCGACCAAACCAAGAACAGCAACATATGGTGAGATACTTAAGAAGTGATTAACCAGAAATGCTATTGTCTTTATTGTCCGGTTTAACAAAAATATATAAGCCAGTTTACTTTGTTTTGTGTAAATATTGATGCATGAAAGTGTGAAACAGTGAATGACTTTTATTTTGATCTGTTCCAGGTCCTTAGGAGTGACTATGTGGGAGCTGTTTGAACTGGGGAACCAGCCGTACAGACACTACTCGGACAGACAGGTGTTGACGTACGCTGTCAAGGAACAGCAGCTCAAGCTTCCCAAACCTCAGCTCCAGTTCCCACTGGCTGACCGCTGGTGAGACATGTCCACTCATTCACATACAAAATACACTGTGCACCTAAATGCATGCTGATGCTTCAACATCTATGAATTCTTAATCGTGGATTTCTAACTACTCTATATGTCCTGTTTTACAAATAATCTTATTTTTTTGGCCCCTGATGGAGAAGCATCACCCTGGAGAAACTTTTTTTTTTTCCTAGTGAGGGTAGATGATCAATACTGCTCCTATTCTTTATGATCCCCTTGGAATCCACCACAGTTGAATCACCTCATTCATCTTTACTGGGAAAAGCTCACCAAATGTTTGTTTATTTGTTTATTTTTTCAATATATGGTTCTCAAATTATTTAAACATGTCCAATAAAACACAAAGGAGCATACAGAAAAAACAAAACATCTACTCTCTATGCTAATTAAGAAACCATATTCTTAAGGTAGTGGACTGTTCTCTCAGCTCTTAAAGACAGTTATTCACTTTTTTCTTTTCTTTTCCCTGTCTTCTTTCTGTGCAGGTATGAAGTGATGCAGTTCTGCTGGTTGCAGCCAGAGTTGAGACCCAGCAGTGAGGAAGTCCACCTTCTGGTCACGTACCTGTGTGCTAAAGGCTCCAGTGAAGCTGAGGAGGACTTCGAGCAACGCTGGAATGCGCTCAGACCCAATTTGCTTGGCAGCACCTCCCACACAGCCACATCCACAGCCATTGTCCTCACCCCCACATCTGCATCAGCTGATGTCCCCATTACAGACCAATCTCAGACAGCGGAGCTGGCCTCCTCTGCCTCCTCCTCCTTCCCTCTCTTGGAGCATTTCTCTGACAGCTTCCACTCCGACACCGGAGACGACCTGCTGACCGTCACAGAGACCAGCCATGGTCTCAACTTTGAGTACAAGTGGGAGCAGGCTCGAGCTGAGCAGCCTTATTGTGCCTCCTCCACCAGCGGGCCACTAGGTCAGGGGAACCCATATTACCAGGATTATTACTACTCGAGCAAAGGAAGCAGCTCAGGGGGCTGCAAGACTGACAGCCTGACCTCCAGCATGTCCCCGTCCTATTACGAACCCGAACACCCGGGCGTGGTCCCAGTGTTGAGTGCACACAGCCCATCAGTCAGCAGTGAGTACTACATCCGCATAGAGGAACCAGTAGAGTGTAACATTAATCTGGATGACAGCATGGTGGACTATAGTCCAGGATTGGAAGCCAGCAACAGCAGGTTGTCCTCTGAGAGTCGAACTGGCGTGTCACAACCTAGTGCTTACTGGTCAACTGCTAACCACACTAAATCCCCTGCCTATGACTCTGACTCAAGTCCCACGATCCAGCTCACCATGGAGACACTGAAAAGAGATGCAGCCAGCACCAGTCCTGTAAAGCTAAGCCACACTCCCAATTGCCTCTCATCCAATCACAAAGACTCAATCTACTGTGGACAGTCAATCGCACTCAAGACATGCCACCAAGCCCATCTGTCTGAACTAGAGACATCACCGGAAACCGTATCAAACCTCCACCCTGAGCCATGGCTAGAAAACCCTCGCGGTTTGTCACAAGCCGTCAGCAGCCCCAGCTTAGGGTTCTGCGATCCATACCTCGAAGCAAGCACAGGCCACAGCACGGTTAACGAAAACTGCCATGCTGTTGTAGGACCCTTCAAAAAGACTCTCCCTATTGTTAATCAGATTGCCATCGATGTAGGGACAGATGAAGGCCTGTTGATGGGTCAGAGACGAAGTGACGATGGTGAGGCGGAGGTTTTCTCTGAGGGTGAAGCCACCAACTGGATCTCAAACCATTCAGCAAATAATAATAGCCTGAGTTTCGACAGCAGGCATACAGGCAGTGGAAATGACAGCTATCTAGACATTCAGTATGCAGCTCAGTCCAACACAACAGAAGTGTGGTCTCTAACCAAGGCCACCACTAAAACCTTCCACAGTTTCAGGCCTGGTGGCAACTCCAAGGAAGGTGAGGATTTTGGTTGTAATGCTGCATCCAATCTCAACTCTGAATTAGGCTCATACATTCACTTATGCCACAAAGAACCTGGAGAAGCTGTCGCTCAAGTGATAGAGGACATGACTGAGCAAAGTACTGATTCTCTTACTGGCGACTCAGTAAAAAATACCAAAAGTAAAGAGAGTGAGAAACTTGTAATGCAGCCATTATTTAATGAGGAGCGATTGTATTCCGAGATGGAAACTGAATCAGGTTATGTAAAAAGTCTCAAAGAGCCTCAGACTGGCCAAGTGGGAGCATTTTCAGATAAGATGAAAGGTAACAACTGGGACCGGATCTCAGCAGGTATCTCTTTTGATTTGAGTGCCAATAAGCTAAAATTTGCTGAACCCTCACAGAGCAGCAAAGCAATAGACACTAGGGTGGGGGTCAGAGACTCAAGCGCTTGCCTGGTTGAGCTTGGCGACTACAGTGAGGACGATGATGACGACATTACAGATATTACATCAGGGATCTTCGCTGACTTCAACCTTGACTATGCTGAGGTAGAGGAGGAAGAACTCAGTCCCCAGAAGAATCCAGTGGAAAACCGTGACCCCACAGATGCCATTAACCTATCATCATCAATGACAAGCTCCTGTGACCAGGCCTTCAGTCCTGATCCCTTCAACACTCCAATACTCCCCAAATCTCTGGATAGTGGCTATGACACAGAAAACAATGAATCACCAGAATTTTTCTTCAAAGAGCTCGGTGATCCCCTTGGTGGTGAGAGAAGCCCGAGGCTTGGAGGAGAATCTGAACTCGTACTTCAAGTGGGGTTAGGTCAAGCTGTGTGCACTTCCACAAGCAGCTCTGAGTTCCAGTTGAAGAGCCTGACTGAGAAAAATCCATACAGGGACTCAGCTTATTTTTCTGACTATGATGCTGAAAATGAGAGAAGTCCTCAAGAGGACAACAGTAAGTTCTTTGTGGGCTCAGGCAGCCGTTTCTTCCCCACTGAGAAACTGAGGTCCATAGGAGAGTATGACTCTACAAAAAGGCATTTAAACAACGAGGGACTTTTAACAAATCGGAGACACAAAGACAGTTGTGTTCTGGTCAATATCTCAGAGGCTGCTGCTACTTCACCCAATGCTTTTCTGATGCCCGGGTTGTCCATGCTATCACCGTTTCCTCCCCAGATGGGTGGGTGCCTGACCAAAGAGTCTGCTCCAGCAGAAGAAGACTTTGGGTTGGGGACAGAGCACTCAGGAGACGAGCCCCCATCAGAGCTGGGCTCATCCATTGGGTCTGATCCTTCTTCTACTGTGCAGGAGGCCCCAGCCAACCACGAAGAGGGGAGCAGGAAAGACGATGACTGCTCCCCTCTTCAGTCTTTGCATTCTGGATCCACCATAAGTGATTACAGAGATGAGCCACCCAGAGAAAATGAAAACTGTGATGGATCCACGGAAGAGGAGGAACTGCCTGAATTCAGTATCGTGAACGAAGAGATGGAGGACAGAAGAGAGAGCGCAAGGATAAATGAAGAGGATTTTGAGGATATCGATGCAGAGGAATGTGACTCACAAGACAGTTTATGTGAGGAATCCAACGGTCCTCTCGATCTGTCCACTTCCTCGTCTTTGCTGGAGCTGTGCGGGGAAGATGTCAGAGCCCCACTGGAGGAGGCCGAGGACGAAGATGACTCCGATGACAGTGAGTCTGATGAAGAGCTGAGGACCTACAACATCCAAGGCGAAGACAGCGAAGAGAGTGAGGAGGATTTCACCACAGTGCCAGTAGTGGTGAGCGACTGCAGCAGGGCGAGACACCTCCGTAGCCTTCTGAAGATGCCAACCCTGCTCACTCAGTCCTTCTGTGATGAGTTAGAGAGGAAGAAGAAAGCCGTGTCCTTTTTCGACGATGTTACAGTGTTCCTGTTTGATCAGGTATGTCATCACAGTTCGTAGTACAGAGATGGCCAATGTCAAGGACAAAAATGATCCAACACGTTGTGTAATTTGGTTTATGATTTCCAGGAGAGTCCCACAGGGGAGCTGGCAGATTATGCCTTCTCCACAGAAGCAGAAGCAGAAGCAGAAGCCAGCGAGCAAGAATCTTCAGAAGACAAAACATCTGATCACCAGCGGCAACCTGACCCTGAACTCGATGCCGAGCCCTGTGAAACAAGCTCGGTTTCTGAGGAAACGGACACAAACAACCTAGAAGAAGGTGAGGACACAGCTGCAGACTGTGATCGGAGGTTATTTATCCCAGTGTGGTCACAACAGACGTGATAATGACTATTTATCTACTCGCAGGTGGGACTTATGAATGGGACGATGACCTTTCTTTTGAGCCTAAGACATGCTCACCTGACATCATCTCCGAGCTGACATCTTCACCCGCTGAGTCCAACAGCCCCGAGTCTCCCAAACCCACTACTGTAGCACTTAATCGATTTATGGTCTCAAGATTCTCTATCACACATGTTTCCGACTCCCACGTGGGCTCAGCAACAGGTTGGTGTACACCAGCACTCAAAATCTATACACTGCTTCAGTGGACTCAATTATAAAGGAAGGTTCTGTTGCCAAAGAGAAAGTAAAAATACAAAGCACTCAAAGCATAAGCTGCTTTTGAACTGCTATTAATTGCAGTGGCTGACATTGGAATCGATTTACCTGAATAAAATTAAAGTAGGGTTTTACTCCAGCTCTTAAGTAAATCATAATTACAGTATAGCAACTTGTTTCATAAACAAATGTAACTATGAAGTAGAAATATAATTTTTTTTTTTTATTATTGGCTTCAAAGTGCAAATGAAATAGTTAATTACTTCATATTGTGGCTGTACTCAATAGTAATATATAACCTTTTTAGGTGATGGGCCAAATTATGAGTAAAAGTACTTTAAAATGTATTTTAGAGTTGTAGATTAATTTGAGAATATTATTATTTTGCTTGTACTTTTGGTTTTAGACTTCGCAATCATAATAATTTATTCGGTCGTCCAGTATTTCCAAAGGCTGATGTATATTTTAAATGATATACATTCATAACATTAAAATATACCTCCCATTGACGAATGCAAACATCGACATGTGACTAATGTAAACAAGAAACTGCTGTAGATGCAGTCATATTCTTGAGAAATTAGTTGAATTGGTTTCATTTACAGTACACGTCTAAATAAGTAAACAAATGACAGGTGTTGTGTGACAGTTTTGTTAATGCCAACTGCAAATGTACTCCAAGCAAATGTACTCCAATTCTCTTGACAGGGAACAGTGCAGATAACCCAGAAGAATGAGCGGCTGTGACCAGAAGGCGAGGATTCCTGGTCCTTTACAACACAGAAAAGCAGCATTATTATATCTAGATGTTTTACAGAGTTTTATTTTTTATCAACGTTATGGGCATCTGACCCTGGTGACCCTTTATGAGACAGTGCCTCATATTGTAGTGAAATACCCTGAATGATTTGCACACTTGTCTTGTTTTCTTTTCTTGTTTTTCTTCCCCACAAAGAAGGAGCAATATTTGCAGGGATGGCACTTTGATTGTTACAACCTAAGAAAGTGGAGACTATATCAGATCATACCGTTTGCAGAAGTAGGAAGCTTATATTTCAACATGCAGTATACATACACCAAAAACATATTTGCTCAATGCAGTATCTATTTCTTTGGTGACCTTGTAGTTTGTTTTTTTTAATTTTAAATATGATAAAATTTAGAAAAAGAAAAAAAAAAAAGGCCAAAAATGTGAAATGACAGGCTTCATGGCTGATCTATCATTGGCTGCCTTCATCCATTTGCTTTTTTTATCAAACTGACATTTTCTGGTAACTTAAGACTGTTGGGTACAGAAAACGAAGCTCGACTGTTACGTATGAAACTGCAGTGGATTTCCAAACTAAAAAAAAATATTCGTGAACAGTCATCACCAGTGGTGAAGTTGAAGGTGCCTAAATTTAATTTGGCCCTTTATCCAAGTTGCGCTTCTTGTGGGACTCTGTGGTTTCAATGTGCTATGTTGAGGGAAGGATAATATGTGAAATCAGGGAGTTGCCACTACCTAATAGCCACCACAACTTACTCTGGTTAACTTGCAGTACATGTCTATGGTTACCAAATCCGAAGCACTTTGTAAAGCCTCTAATGCGTCTCATCTCTTCCTCCCGGAGTGAAAAAGCTCAACACGTGAGATCCTCTAGTAGTGTGCACAGCGTCAGAGAGGTTTGCTCTTTTCTGTGGCACATTTTCTTTAAATTCCATTCCATCAGCAATAGAACGACATCCAAGGGAGCGAACATTTCAACACAAGTCAGTGGCGTCAGCGTCAACATGCCAATCATAAATGTTGAATGTCAGTCATCTTTACGCATCTTTTCTGCGTGTATGTATTTTGTTCATTGTTGAATTATCAATGTATCTATGACATTCGTGCTGAATGACCGGGCTCAACATGTATGAAAACCACGTTCAGAATAGGACATACTTGACATGATGTACGACTCTTATATCAACATGTAGCTGGTCGCTTGACTTGAATTTGAATTACTACTGCTGTATCGACAGCTCCCTCCCCCTCTCTATACTTCTGTAGCTCCAAGTGCCAATTCTGTTTCCTCTCACCTTGCCTTTTAAGTTTTGCAAGACGAGAAGACACTGCTAGTATTTTTCTACAAGCATTTAAAAAAAAAAAAAAAAAAAAAAAGCAATGCAGTCCAGGATGAAAGTCTCTCAAATTTGCCAAAGAGATAATCCCCAAGCCTATTGGCTAAAACGGCAGACGCCTTTGGAGAAGGTGAGGCGGGTTGTTCTATGCACCGGTAGTAACATCATTGCTGTTTTCATTCATTCCTCACTCATGGCTGTTGTACTATCCCAAATAAATCCAAATACTTTTTTTTTTTTCCCCCCTTTCTTGTGCATCGTATATTTATCTGCACTGGTTACAAAATGTACTACTTCCCCTCAAAATAAACAGACAAACAAGAAAATATGACACATAAAACAACACCAAAAAGGCATGAAGTGTGTGCCCATTTAGATTTATTTTGGACAAGATAATTTATATGCACTCTCTGTACAGTACAGATATATTACAAACGGGGACAAAAGGTGAGAAACGGACAAAATGAGAGCAATATAAAAGTAAAAAATGATTTTGAAACTTGATGCCCAAATGAGTAATGTAATAAAAGCACGATCATTTAACTCAGTGGAGCATCCTCATCCATATAAGATGACTTTTCTCGACGAAACAACTAATTTAATGCAGCTTAAGAGGCATTTAAGCTCATTCATGCAATGTTATTTCAACACTATCCTCTCACGTCATCCTGCCTCTGCTCTACAGTCGTCTTTCAGATGAGTGTGCTTCATAATACTGAGAATTAATGATCCAGAGCTATGATAATACTGTACCTTATCTGAGAAGCTACTACTCCATCGAAGCTACACGCTGGAAAAAAAAAAAATAGACTGACTGTGAGTAATGCATTTCGTATCTTGGCTATCATCTGGTAGGCATTACTCAAACTCAAATTGAAGGAAAGTGTAACAGTTCAAACATGATTTCATATTGTTCTGTGGAGGTGCGGTGGTACTGAAGCGAGCTTGAGCAACAACAAAATAAAACCAGATTAAAAAAAATAATTAAATCCATCAGGGTTTTCAATGAAATAAAAATACACCTGCGATGCATTTCCCCTCAAACCAGTTTACAGACAAACAGAAACAATGCTGGTAGCGTACGACTTAAAAAAAAAAAAAAAAAAAAAAATACATTGAAGGCACAGTTCCTACACTGAAAAAAAAAAAAATCGGGGTGTACTGTATAACAACTAGTAAATATAAGTTCTACATCAGTTCCAAAAAAATAAAGCAGAATTAAAGTTTCCTCACCAAATGTCCGGCTCTAACCAAGTGTGGCAATATTCAATCTACACTTAGTCGTCAGTTGATTTTACCACCATGCACTGAGAACTGGCGCTGACCAGCCTACTTCACCCACCATCGTCTCCCAATGAAATTTACAGTGTATAGTGTTAAAGAAAACAAAGTCGCCCCACAATAGAAGTGCAGATAAATAATAATGTAATGTCATAACTAGTAAATAACATCTTAGCCATACCTTATCCACAGCTGCTGTGATCTAAATAACTAATACAACCTATCGTCAAACTTGCTCTTGAATGTTCGGCTTGATACATTCAGTGTTGGTGAAAGCGTTTACACAATATTACCGGGAGATTCTCAGAGTGAATTTCCACAGCAAAGTAAATCAATTCTTAGTGGTATAATGTGCTCCTTGAGGGAATTGTCCCTCCCCAGTCACTCTTCTGGGCCCTCCTTTAATAATATTATGCATTTGAAACACACCAATGAAAGTCAGTTTTTTGCCTCCCATTATGAAAAAAAAAAAAAAAAAAAAAAGAGCCCATGAGTGGAAAAAGGTGATATCAGGCTGCTAGTAGAAGATAGGTGCTGATCGGTCATCAGTGAAGGTGGGCCGGAGGTAGACCTCCAGGGAGTGGTCACTGCGGGGACAGGAGGGGTGAGACAAGGAACATTCATAGTTAGCTTTAACATAGTACAAGACTGAGACACACATGGTCAATAACGTAACCCACACTCAAACAATTCTGCCTTCTTCAAGCACGGACGGCATAATCAGCAAAAAGCTGCGGTACTATGAGGAATAGGTAAGCATGTGATGGCAAAACTAGCAAAGGAAGACAAAGAAAGCTTAATAGGCACACATGCAAGGTTAGTGTCTTCTCCGTTTGAGTTTGGGTTAGACAAGAAATAAAAAAAAAAAAAACAAACAAACTTGTTTGATAACCCAAGTGAGAAAAGACCAGCGACTCTCAGCAGTCTATTGCAGCCAGCCAGCCCAATGAGCCCAAACAGGAAGTTAAATGATTAGTTGGCTAAAAGGCGATGGAGACTGGTGACTTACGGAGGTCCTCAGAACCGGGACAATTCTGGACCCAAACTGGAAGGTAAAGAGAACCTTTGGGTTTGAATGGCTCATCTCTTGGATCATGCATGGATCACACTTTTTAAGAACACAGGTTAGTCTGGTGCAACATGAACATACTGTGGACCGACAATAGTAGGGATGCAAAACAGAAATACACACTCCATGCTCATCATGCCATACTAAATATAGCACAGTCTGCTCCTGTTTCCAATCAGGAGACTTAAAGGGGAACAAAATCTGCTAAAAACGGAGTCAAATCAACAGGGGGTTGCTGCAATGCGTTGTTCAAAAAACCCCAAACACAACTCAAATATAAGGCCAAATGTAAAATTCAACCAAAGAGGAAGATATGCAGGCAGGCAGGAGGTCAGTACCCACAAAACGAATACTGTACAAAACAAACACCACCTCACACACCGACAGTCTTTCTTCCCCTAATGACAGATGCCGCACAGACGCTCGGTGTGCTAGAGGAGAGTAATGAATGAAACTCCAGGCATAGGACACAGCTGTGGCTCACAATGATTCACACTACCGTGGCTGTTTTTGAGGGAAGAACACAACAAAAACGGGAGGAATTTAAATACTTTGCAAGGGAAACAAGGCTGCAACTCTGAACCATGACAACTGAGAAGGTCACGCCACTGACAGAACAGATTTCTCATCAGACCAGGTTGTTTATTAATATATAGAGATATGTTTTATTTAGAATACCTTTGTAAAAAGTCACCATACATTCAAAGTCAATTTAGGATCACATTTTCTTGTTTCCCTCCACGGCATGCATAAGATAAACACTTCGACTAATCAGCAGTTTTCCATTGTTTCAGGTAATTTCTTTTTTTCCTTTTCTTGTTTTTTTTTTTCCTTCAAAATTTTCTTTTAAACAAGGACAAGATAATTTTTTTTTCCTTAAAGAAAAGACCAAAAACTACACAGCCATCCAGGGAGTACAATCATAAATAACACTGAAAGCTGCAAAAGCTGTGGTTATTATTCAACCTAAAACTATTTCACAGCCGTTAATGAGGATACTCCAAAAAAAAAAAAAAAGACCCCTTTAAAGCTTATTGCAGCTTTAAGGAGGAAAAAATAAAACAAGTAAATCGACGGAGCAATTTTATTTAACCAAGGACTTTTGGAGTTAGTTTAGCAAAAAAAAAAAAAGGCAAAAAGTAACATTTATATGGGGCTGAGGGCAAAAAGTTGATTTGAAAATTTGTATGCAAACATGTTTTTGCAATGAATACAGTGCAATCTGGTGGACAGACAGAAACCATTTCAATATTTATATTTATATATGTATATAGATATAGATATATGTATATACTGTATATTTTCAAAGCTCAATTTGAAAGTTTGCTTCATTGCACATAAAATGTGTGTAAAATGAAAAAAAAAAAAAAAAAGAAAGCAAAGTAAGGCAAATATGACACACCCTCTGGACAGAAAGTCAAGTGTAGCACTGACACAATGAAGCACAGCAGGACCTACAGGATCTCTCAGAACAGAAACAGAGTAATCTGCTGCACAGTCTTATTTCAACAAAGCTTTTTGAGCATATGTGTGTGTGTGTTGGGTGGGAACTCAATAATACTGGGCCCACATGTGCTTAGAAAGGCCATTCAGTCAGTGGCTTTAGTACGACGACGTTGAAGTCTTTTGGCACTTGTACAGTACATGAACATGTCTTTTAGTTCGACAAAATGACACAACCATGTACATGCATGAAAGACAAGCAGTAGCAAAGGCAGTCTCTTGAGAGATCGGTCCATGATGGTGGACTGTGATCAGAGATATTCAGAGATATTCAGAGTCCATATCGGTGCATGCCGAGCAGGTAGGCCCCGCTCTGGCTCTCCCGCTCAATGCAATCCTCCACCCACCAACCGCTACTGTCCACACCGACACCACCAGCAGCAGCACCCAGGATGGACGGAAGGAGGAAAGGAGGGACCCGGGGAGGAAGAGAGCACAGAAAGGAGGGATGAAACTGGCCTCTTCCATTCGGAGAAGGGGTGTGTGGAGGCAGAGGAGAAGAGGTGGAGATAATTGGACAGGAGGGAGGCTAAGAGGAGGGGAAAGATGGGGGGGAGGAAGAGGCCCCTGTGCTATCCGGAGCTGTCTGTTTCTGTCTGTATGTCTGTTCTCACACAGTCGAAATCAATTTGCCATCAGGACTGTCACTGTGGAACAAAGAGAGAAGGAAGCTTGCCAGGTCGGACACACTCAGAGAGAAATGGAGAAAGACAAGACAGGCACAAGGAGGCTTGGTGGAGTTTAGGAGAAGTGCAGGAGGGGGTCAGGAAAATCTACTTTGCCCCACCTGCAGCTACAACTCCAAACGCACCTGCCATATTCAGGAAGATTGGACTTCCAATTCCCTCATCAACACTTTGACACACACATGTTTACTGGTTAGATAATATTTCACACATCAGGCTGATTGATTTTCCAAAATTTGTCTCTACCACTCATTGAACAGCAGTTGAAACCGTGACGTTTACTGTTGATGAGAAAATCATTAAGTCATCTCCTTAGCTGGAGGGATGCAGCATTATATTAGTCTGTTGGGGTGAATGCACCCTGAAGGACAATGTCGTCTCAAAGATAATAGTACAAAAAACAAAAAATCAAACAAAAACACACATTTAGAGCAGACAGGATTATGCAAAACAACTCGACACTGGTGCCTGAAGCGCCAGGCTGACAAGCATTGATGACTGAGATGAGGTCAGCATGATTTCTACTGTTACAACACGTATTCCACCAAACACCTGCACCACTGCACACACGCTCCAGGTTATTCTCTCTCTCCCACGCACTGTCTTGCACACGCGCACACACTTATATACACGTATAGAAGGATGTACTCCCTGACTGGACAGAAAAAGGCACAGTGTCATTCCTAAGCTCGACCTCACACAACCCTGGTGAGTCAACAAAGACTTGATAGGACTACAGACAAAACACACTGAGCCAAGAGCGCTGTGACAATAAACTGAGACACTGATCCTGCTAGGCTCAAGCCAAGAGAAGAAAAAAGGAAAAAGAGATTTTAAAACTATTACAAATCTATCAAATCAATTGCTTCAGTCCTGAATTACTTTGCCAGTCGGCTGAGAATCTTCAGCATGGCGTTCTCACCACTGATTAACCGTCTGATCTCCTTGTAAAGCCAAGAAGTCAAATAATCCATCTGAGGTTAAAGTTTCTCAGAGGTGAGGCTTTACAATCTTTTTAAAGTACAAGGTAATTATATATATAAATATATATATATATATATATACACACACACAAACACACATCCAACTCTTATTTAGAGTGATAGAAGATGGCTCAAGAAAATGTAACTATTGCAAATTTCTAACATTATTATAAAACCAATACTCCCAAAAGGGAGAAAAACGCAAACCAGCAAACAAAAGAAGAACAAAAGCTACAAAATTAAATGTAACCGGTAACTGCAGCCGTTTTTCTAGCACACGTTTGTTTTGATGTTCCTTGTTTGATAACGTAGTTTCTCAAAAAGAGCGACTCGACTAATTTTCTTTAATATTGTCAAAAAATTAGATGAGCTAAAAGATCTCACGCGAAACATTAGCAAAGCATTGGACTTTTGACTTATTTGCTTCCTAAATGTAGTACAAGTATACAGGTTGCATATAAAACCAATTCTGAATATACTTTACTTCTTTGTTGCATAGAGTTTTAATATCAATATTAAATAGGTATTACTTAATTAATATAATATTAATTAGGTGAATACTTCATTACTGCGCCCTGAGAATGTAATGATTCCAGTAACGTGTCAATAAGGCCTTGTCCTGCATGTTTTCGATGTCTCCTGGCTTCAACACACCTCAGTCTAACGGTCACATCATCACCAAGCTTCTAGGGAAGCCCAATAAGGAGCCCCTTATTGCAATCGTACACAGTGTGTGGCAGCTTGGAGAAATCTAAAACAAGCAGGACAGAGGTTTTCCAGAAGCGACGTTAAACCGCCACGGATCTACACTGATCATCTTGTGTATTTTCCAAAATGTTTTGTTACGGTATAACTCCTCCAAGGTTAAACAATCCAGATGACAGCAGTCATACAGCATCAGTATTTAGTTAGTAGGCAGTTTGTAAGGTAAGTCACTTACCTCGTGGCAAAGCGGCCGTCATAATCCTCAATAGCAGGCTAGGAAAAACAAACAAACAACACAAACAAAAGTATTAGGTTTACATTGCCTGTGCGTGTACCTAAATACAAACACTAGGTGGCGGCAGAAACAAACACGTAATATTCAGTTACTGCAGGATTACTCATATCTAATTATGCAACATAGGAGGAAATCAGGTGGGGGGACGCAAATTAAATGAGCAGCAATAACACAACTGCACGAACAGCATGTGTACATCATGTTTTGATACCTGTGTCCCAAAGGCTGCCATGCTGTAGGGACGTGGGCGGGTCTGCGCTAGGCTCTGCGCCAGCAGTCGGGCAGTCAGACCATAGTCAGGTGTCGGCAGCGATCCATCATTCTCCAACAAGTTCCCTGTGCTGCTACTTTTCCCATGATGCAGGCTACAACAGCAGGAAAACCACAGACTCAGGGCTGAACTCATTTCAGCTCAGTGGGCTGATACACTTCTTAGAAAACAACGCCACATACTTCACTTTGAGCTTCTCACTGTCGCTGTCGGGCAGAACACGTGTGTAAGAGAACGGGAACCAGCCACGCCTGAGAAAAATATAGACCTCGGTAAATGCGTGGTCTACTTTCAGTACCATCTAAATGTTTATCCACTTTAAACGTAAGAATTCAGTGAGTACATTACTCACATCTTGTTTTTCTCATTCTCCCCATAGTGCCAGCCATCGCGGGCCTCGGGCACTAGCAGGGTGATGACGTCTCCCTCGGAGAAACTGAGCAGGGTGCTGTTGTCTCCTGCAGCGTGGGAGAAGATGGCCTGGACACGGGCGCGCCCGTTCTTTTCCAGTCCTGCGGCCATTGAACTGGACCTGGGCAGAGTCCGTGTTTCTCCTGTGGGAACAGTGCGGACAAATGTCAGACAATGCTCCAAGTGTCTGAAGTCTGCAGTACTTTCAAAAGTGTGACATTTTCAAGGGATCCTGTACATAGATTAAGTCTTTAAATGTGCTTCTGAATGGTACCTACACCAGATGATCTAATAAGAATATGATCTATAGTTGAGATTTATAAGAATGGGTTTCAAGAGAAGCAACCAAAGCATTGGGATGGTGCAGGAGCACCAATCACTTCGAACTCCTCAGTTCAATTATTGAAAAGTAATCCTGACAAAAAGAAGAGGAGGAATAAATCTTTATCACTGGAATTTACATATATTTATATAACAGTTCTGATAGTTGCTTACTACATATAAAGACTTACCAGACAATTAGAATCGAAATTCTCTGCCGATCATGTGGATGTTCTTACCTCTGGATAACAATATTGGTTAAAGCTTTTATCTTACAATGTACTAAGTGTGAGGACGTCTTACAATACAACCCTAACCACAAAATACTACTCAGTGTGAAACAAAGCCTGTATAGATATATGACAATATCTTTGTTCAATCTCATATCAGCTTTATGATTGTGATTGCATCCATTGGTGCAGCAGTTTGATTTCCTACAGTTTGGTTAAACAGTCAGAGTGTCTGGATATCTTACCCACGGGGTTTTTATTCTTGGCAGGTGCAGGCCTGCGGACAGGGAGGGTGTTGGAGTAGACATCGCTGACCTGTCTCTGGGGCGGGGCCTGGGACTGACCCGGTGCCTGGGTCTGAGGAGATGAAGGTCTGACTTGGGACACAGACATTGTGCCTCCATCTGTCCAAAAGTCCTCTCCATGGACTCCTGTTGTCCCGTTCACCATGGACATACCATCCGGGCCCATTAGCCTCTGGAGTTTGAGATAGAGAAGTTTGTCTGTCAGTTGCGGTCTATAAACAGCCCATTAACTTTAGTGCTATCTTTAAAGTATTACTATTAGATTACAGAGATGTTTATCTTGTTTGCTTCCATATGGAGGACCACAGATGGCGATAATCTAAAATGAGATCAGAAATGGTTGTTTCTTCAAAGTTAGTTTCCTCGGAAATAGTAATTTCTTTGTTAATTTCATTTTCTTTGGCCCCTGGGTCCACTTTGGGGCTGACAAATGTAAAAACATGTCTTCTACAGAGATGAATAATGCTCTGTACTCAAGCACACTTACTATGTAAGGTTGGAATTACATTCAACTACAAGTAAAAGTACTGTTGTGAAAAAAACTCAAGTAAATGTACCCTTAAACACTATTAGTAGCAGTTACTTTATGTCTAATGTATTAAAAGTAGTGAAATCGAATACACAGTGCAAATTGTACTGTAGGAAAAATTAAATGCTTGGAAAATAACGAAAGTAGCAAAAACTTCACTGGATTACAGAAACGTTAGAATCTTTTTCTTGTTAGTCACAGCCCTGGTCGTTAATACCAACTATAAAAAACTACATTTGCAAAAAAATTGGCATAGCACCTCACGTCTGAGTGGTGCAGATAAATAAATCAAATTAAGGTTGTGTGTAAAAAAAAACAAAAAAAACCTCACGATTTGTTACACTAAAGAGTTGAGCTTGGTATTGAAAAGATTGAACGAGCTGACATAACCCTTTAGCATTCAGCAGTCACCGATTCCATAAACTCACCGCTGGATGTCCAAGGCCACTACCCATGAAGACGGCCAGCTCTGGGGGCACAGGGAGGGGCTGAGCCCCCGGGATGGGGTCCGAGATGACCAGGTTGGATTTGGAGGTGTGCAGGGGGCTTGTGCCTCCGATGGCAGCAGAGCCCATCTGCTGGGCCAGGAGCATTGCCCTCTCTGGCAGCTTGTTGGGGTCTGAGCAGGCTTGTTGCCACACGGGGATCTTCTGGGTCAAAAGGTCTTTACCCTGTAAGGAAAAGACGATTTGGAAACCGTAAGATCAATAAAGATGCAAGATCAAAAGAAGTCACAACAGGAGACTTGTCGTATTCATTCAGCTGTATAATGACGAGAAAAAAAAAAGCTTTTTCTTGCTGAACCTTCGGATTGTTTCTCATTCTCTATAAAAACATTCAAACCTCAAAGATATTTCCTCAGTGTGTATCCTTGACCACTGGCCTTTGTGCAGCTATGGTAATGTTGTGTGTGGGTGAGGCAGACCGACATACAACCAAGCTGCCCACTTCAGCATCTCGCAGCCCGTGGACATGGCTGTTCTTTCAACAACTACTGGAAGCAGTTTGCCCGACAGACACGCACGTTGGTACGAGTGTACACTCTACACTCATGCTCAAACTGTGATCCATTATGTTTTTACGCACCAATTCCGAGCTCACATCATCTCTTTTTCTCGCTCTATCGTACAAACGCAGAGATCTCGCACACAAAAGCAAACACAGAGTAGGAACCCTCAGGGAGAGGGTTCTTCAGTTTGCTGAAGGTGAACTCTTCCCACGCACGCCCCCATCCTGATTAATGACTAGACTTCGTGTTGGGGAAAAAAAAAAGAAAAAAGAAAGAAGAAGCAGCGGCGGCACAGTCGGCACACAAGCTTACAGGCACACATACGCTGTCCTCCTCCAGCCACATCTTCAGGCTGGCAGTTCACACCCACCAGTAATCCCAGGAGACCGATGTACTCCATTACCCAAGAAAGTGATATTCTTGAGAAATGGATGTTTGACACGTGCACAGAGAGTCCCACAAACAACATCCAACATGAATGTGTGAACCAATCGGGGAAAGAAAATCCTGCTTTAATATCTCCGCACTATCTCTAATAGTGTGGCATGTGCATGACATATCAGGAAAACAAAATCCAACACTTGTCACCGGCAACATGACGACGCACAATAATTCATAAAATCCCACTGTTAAAAACAGTGGGTTGGAAAGCAGTTTGTACTTTTGAGTACTAACCATAACTCATATTCTTACTAATGGTTTAGTATTTTGATGCCCGTCATGTTACCGTGAAAGAAAGCGACGCACCTCACCTCACCAAAATGTGACCAGATGCTTGAAGGTGCAATGATGGATTACAGTTTCAGACGTGTCTGTCAGCTGGGCATTGTCCAGAGTCTTAATGAATTTTTAAAATGAAGAGGCCCCAATGAGCGGTCAAAGCTAATGTGATTTTGAATTATATATCTCCTAGTTTGCTCTGCTGCAGAACAATGGTCTCCAGCAGTTGAGTTTCAAATGCACCTGAGACGACAGATTTGGAGCAGTTTGAATCAACACCACAGCACAAAGAGAATAAATAATAGACGTATAATAGTTTAATAAATGGAAATAAATTAGAACACAGAGAAGAAAACCTCTATTTAGTCTATCCAAAGAAGCCAAAGACATTTATTTCAAAATGAATGGTTGAAAGCTTTAGCAACCATTATCTGATTTCTTTGGGCATCATTGGGCAGTACAACAGCTGGCTGACATTGGAGTTATATATATCACAGTAAAGCTACATCTACTGTGGTGTGAGGTTTACACTAATGCTACTCAAAAGAGACTGATTAGTTATTGTGAATAAAACAATGAAGTACCTGATTCTAATTAGGGATGCGCAATAAATCTCAAATGAATCACATAGCAATATCAACATACAGTATATACACACCACAAAACACTGAATGGACTGCGATTTAGAAAATAAATCAAAAAAAATTAATCAAAAATCAACTGGGCAGAAGCACAAAAAAAAAAAAAAAATAAATAAAGAAAAAATGACCAAAAACAACAAACTGCTGGTGGGAACTGCAAACCTGGCCCAGTCACAGCTGGTGGAACTTAAGGTCAAGATGAAGAGCACACCCATTTAAAACAACAAATTCCAAAACGCCAGGACATTTATATAATCTACATTAGTGTTTCTACTATATTTATTGCATATTATATTGTTCTTGCAGTATTCAACAACATTATCGCATATTTCTCTAACATCGTGCAGCCCTAGAGCTAAACTCAACAGCATGTGCGTGGACTTTGCTTTACACCCTTGAAACAAATCTTATCTGTCAGGTTCTCGCTATGAACACTGGAAGCCTGGAAACGTTGTGATGTTGAAAATGTTGACGTTTGACGGTAAAAGCAACATCATGCGAGTCTTGACCGTACCTTGCCATGGTAGGCGCTGCTGTTCTTGGCCACGGCACACTGGCGGTCGACGAGGAAGCAGTACCGGCGACGCTCCTCGGACAAGGCTGTCTTGTATCCTTCTGCAATGAAGGTGTCCAGTTCAGTCTGCTTACTGCTGATGGTCTCCACGAACTGAGGAAGAGCAAACAAAGAGACGGCAACGTAAGTGTGAATGCTAAATGCAGTCCACATTTTCCTGCCTTTTTCCACACCATCAGTAAAAACTAGTGAAAGAAAATGTCAGGTTTTAGATTTACTAGGTGAACTGGACTGAAAGTCGAAAAAGAAGAAGGACCCATCAGTTGGCAAACACCCAAGTACTTTTTTTTTTTTTTTTAAACGACAACCCTCCTTCACATTCATGCAAATACACACATTTGCACCTAGATGCGGCCCAGTGCAGCACAACCTTGTCCTGTCAATCACTACACACCTCCAGTGGTCCAATTAGAGGTTAGGTGCACCTTGGCAGTAATAGTTGAGCAATGGAGTGAGCTGCACGCGGTAACTTTCTCCGGTCAGATATTCCATGAGTGCAAATGGGACTAAACCATTATAAACAAAGAACCCATGGAGTGGAGAACAAATCCAATAATCCACTGTACGTGTTGGACATTAGACCTCAGTTAATTCTCTATAGCAAGACGGGCAGATCCTGCACTGCTGTTGAAATCTCAGAAAGGAGAAAGGTTTCCTCAAGTTTACTGACAACACTCAGACGAGGGTCAACGCCAGCTCTAAAGTTCGTATTCAAAGTCTCATTCTAACCCCAAAAAAAATCGAAATGCATTTCTTGTCAGCCGCGTATAGACATGCAAATTACAAAACGCAGAGTTTGCATAAGCAAAGCTGACAGAAACTTTGTTCTCTCAAAGTAGGCCGACAGAATCTAGTTTCATGGCTTTAATCTGGTAACATCTGCTGATGAATACTGACCCAGAAAGGAGTGTTATATTTATTTGCGTTCATTCACTGAGGGTACCGGATGACTTCATGTGAGCAACAGGGTATAATTAAAAAACATAATTATCAGATATAACCTAAACCAAGTACAAACAAACACATATGATCATATGAATAACATTGATTTGCTTCAATTGATTAGCAAAACACTTATTCAGAAGGCTAGTATTGCAATTAACATGATTACAAAACCTGGAACATAAAAAAAAAACCACAAGCCTGTATTACATTTATTAATGAGTGTTTTGACTCCAAAAGCAGCAGTGCGATTAACCCTCCCTCCTCTTTAATGCTCTGAAATCGTTAAGGCACAATTTAGGATTTTAGCTTTGCACTCTATTCCACAAAGATCGACGAAGTTCACCAAACTGGAGTTCCTCCCCGCAGCCAAATGTGAGATCCTGTGGCGTCACCACAGAGTGCAGATGTATTTCATTTAGTAACCACCAGAGCACACTGCCTCCCCACTGCCAGCTGCTGAGAGGTAACTTCATTGGGATTCCTCATGTGTAGGAATATTCTGAGCGGCTCGATGACACAGAACACCAACAATTTGCAGAAGGGCCTTTTTTTTTTCCTTTTGCATCAACACTGGACAAAACCCACCTACACCAATCACACAAATCCACCGCGCCAAGGTGTCAGATCACGCACAGGATGGAAGCAAGAATAACAATCCTATTGTTTGTGTTTATACCTTAATGCGGAATTCATTGTACTAATAACTGGTTCAGTCAGTCCTTTAGTGTTTAATTTAAGTCCTCGGCGTCCTCTCGGCAAGGTGGGTTGTGGAGCGTTGTAGATAGAACTGACAACTTTAAATAGTTTTTTTTCCACCCTCCAGCATTTTATTTTTTTTATTTTTGGGGAAAAAAAAATAAATAAAAAAAATAGATAAAGATAGTGATTTGGTTTTGGTATGAGTCATATTCTATACTGCAGAGAATAAAGAGATGAGGAAGAAAGCAGGAGAGAAATATGTCATGTTGAAGAAATGTCTACACAATTATTTGTGGGCCCAAACTCTCAACTTTAACCTGATTGTAACTAATCTAATTAAAAAAAATGCTGACAAATTGTAGATGTATTGTAACAGCAACTGATTTTAGGAGCCAGCAGAATGAAGTTCCCCTTAATATCTAAACGTGTTTAGTATAATGTGATGTTTTTCAATCCCTATGAGTTTGTCTGAGAAATCTACATTAAGCATAGAGGCGTTTCATACGGGTGAACAGAATCAAATGCCTGCTGACAATCAAATTATACGTTTGAAATTGGAGAATACTTCAGTAGTAGTTTCAGGGACTACTTTTTCTTTTCATTTACTTGAATATTATTCTTGTAATTGATTCCAATTTTATCAATGTGAGGGTAGTTTTATACAGTTTCAGTACTCTGTTCACCTCTAATCACGCTCTAAAATATCCCAAACAAACTTTCTGCCGTCTCTCCCCTCGCTCTCTCTCTCTCTCTCTCTCTCTCTCTGCCAGAGTGACCCTTTTTGTTATTGCCGTCTCTGACTCACAGCCTGCTAGCCTCTGTAGCGCCACTAAGCAGAGCTAATAGGAGTGGCTCGACTGATGTGCCCTCTCCTCTCGTCAAATTCACACGGCCCAATTCTCCAACTATTCAAAAGGTCACCAAAGTAACCCAAGACAATGAGTGCAGTAGGAAGCCGTGGCAGACACCAGCCACTATTATATTGGCGCGACCTCGGGTTACATCATAGCTGGAATGACTTGTTTTGCAAAGGTTATGAATATAAATGAAACCTGCCGCATGTCAGCGCGGTTCCTCCGCTCAAACTTTTAACTGATCAGCACTGCCGCCTCCCCATGCCGACATAGTCGGGACAAAATCCTAATACACCTGCGAATAAAAGGGAAACATTATGTGCCATGTTACACCAACACAGTTTCCTGTAATTACCAACAATGGGAAGGGAGGTATTCACAACCTTCAGAAGCTGAGGAATAAAGAAACCTTGACAGTAATAACCAAAAAGGTTTTCCCTTTGCATTTGTCTTCACAATTCAGAGCTGCTCAGGTCTGCTCTTTTGTCCCTTTATCATCAGCGCTCGTTAGATTCAAAGGGATTGTGTTATCAATCTCCGAGGCACAACAGAGACCACCTCCACCTCCTTTACCTGCTGCGTATGCGTTTGTCGTCGCTCATCTCCCGTCTACGTCACACGCACCTCTCTACCCCCCTGGATGTGCCCCCACAGTGTCGGGTTGGAATCACTTTCCAATCTAATGACACAAAGCTGAAGAAACTCCAAGCTTATGAAGCTCCTTATGACATTACTTATTAATCCTGAACTTTCCCTGCCCCTCTCTTTCTTATTCACCGACTATGCAGAGTTTATCAAGATGAAACCACTTCCTGTGGCACCTTGGTTTCCTCCACTGGACTACATAATGAACTGATTATCATTTTAGTGGGCTTCACCCATTGACGGGATGGTATGGTGAAAGTGTCTGGAGGCAGGGGAGAACAAAGACGGGAGGAAAGACAAAGAGGAGTGAGGAATGTGAGAAAAAGATAGGAGAGCGCGATAGAGGCAGCGATCAATGAAATGCGGGCGCCAGACTCAGACATACTTTACTTTTTAATGAAAAGAGGAGAGATGAAAAAAAGAAAAGTTAGAGCTTCTCATCTGCTAAACCAACACAGATGTGATGGAGGAGGAGAAAATGTTGAGTTTGTCTCAACAAACTTGGACTTTTTCAGATGCCTCCCACTGCCTGAAAGAAGTCCATCTTTATCCAGGCCGATAAAAGCCTGGTCTGTCTCTATGGCTGGTCACTATCTAAAGATTTTTTTTTGGAAGGAGGGCGGTGGATGTGAGGATAGGGTCTGGTGAGAGAACGGGGCCCGTTCCCGCTGAGTGTGTCGTTCCAGCCTGAGGGGCTGAAGCGCAAACGAGTTGACTTTTCTCTCACACACCCACAGACGTGATATGATCAGTGCAAGTGAGCAGGCTGAAAATGAAACAGGGAGGTTGAGTTTTTTTTTTTTTTTTCTCTTTCTTTCTTTCCTGCACACCGACTGCACATTATGAGTCCAGAGCCCAATGAGCACTTTTCTTTGCACAGATGGGCCCAACTGATCAGTCATACACACTCAGCTACAGTGTGGGTTAATGCTACCACAGTTTGTCCAATAGGCACAAGGTAAAAATGTTACTTTTGGCTTTGCAGTGCCTGTAACCCAGCATGGCGATAGTGATGTCAGTCACTTAGTCCATCTGTTTGAACTACTCTGGGAACACTTTTGATGAGTCTGTTGAGTTTAAACTGGTTTAATGCCAGCGCGATCTTTTGTAATCCTCCAAGACAAACTTCTTATCGAAATTCCTACTTATTTAGACCATGAAAGCTCATCTCTCTGTGACTTATTTACCAGAGAACAGTATTGTGTGTCAAAACCGTTGGGAGTCATTTTTTCCTTTATCAAATTATTCTAATGGAGTCTTAACTCGGCTCTAATTATCCAAGCATGCTTAGCCCATTTATATACCTGTAGCAACTTGCCACTCTTAGCTGAGATTTACTGGCGTAAAGCCCTGGAACACCCCTCCCAGCTCAGGCTGCTACACATTTCTAGCTTTCATGCCTCGTGCTGACACTTAATACTGCATCTCTTCATTCCTGACTGACACGGGGGAACCAACTCTTTGCGACATGATGTCAAATCAATTGGGCTTTGCCATACCATCTCAGACAGGAAAGGGTAGCGGAGAGCGTGACAACCTTCAAACCGAGTGGACAAAGGACAATCCGAAGTCGTGAGAAGCAACATTTCCGTTCCAGACAAACCTGCGGTAAAGTTTTGTGTCCTTTAAGTTTCGATGGAATCGTGTTTCTAGTTGAGGAAATCGATCTGATTCTGTCACAGGCTACCACACTTCACAGCGAGACCAACAGCAACTCGGTATTTACCCTGCAAGCCTTGACCTGTCAGCTTGACATTTTTCCCTGCACCCCTTCAGGCAGACAGACTTCCAGTTTCCAGCGCAACCCTTGTGAGGCAACCGCAGTCACACTGTGGACTTTTTCTGCTGTGTCATTTTTCTCAGTCTGACACTGTGGTTACACTGGCTCCAGGACGAAACAAATAAACAACACGCAAACACTGTAGCACTGAAATCCAAAGTAACCAGGGTTGTATGGACGAGAAGCTCCTCTGGGTGGAGTTTCTACTGTACAGGAGAGAAAACTTTTTGCAACCTTCGCCTGTGAAATGTGTGGTAGAGTGATAGGCAGACTAAATGATCACTAATTAAGGTACGTCCAACTCATCAGCACTGATTTTACCTGGAGGATCCCGTCAGAGGAAGCTGTGCTGTGGAAATAATCCTTCCAATAATAATGAAATGCTTGCATCGATCCCTCTGTGGATGACGCTTCAGTGTTAGAGTGGAAATGTTTACTCCTGCAGATTTGAAGCTCTTACGGGTGAAATGCCTGGATTAATTTTCAGTTTGTGGTTGTAGGATTGTCAAAAGATGCACAATGACTGAATTCCTTTACCCCCTTTTCCAATATACCTTTAAGCTTTCAATATCTGGCAACTCTTCAATGCTACTCTGTGTTGCTGAAGGTACTGAGAGGATCATGTTACAAATGTGAGACACAACGGTGAAGCTCGTCTCTGACTGGACATTCACACTGTTGACATCCTAGAGGCCACCGCAGAGACCGGAGTATTGGTGCAAAACTATTTCACAGCGTTCAGTTTTACAATTTTCAAGAAACCATCAACGCAACACGATCTGAATGAAATAGTTCACCGTGTCTTGTGGAAATGTGCAACGCATAGAATGAGGAGATCACATTTTCCTCATGTGATTGTTGGAGGTAAAATATTATCAGACTTCCGCCATTTCATCCAGCCCACTCCCGATAAGTGAGTAAGCCTTTGTGTGGCGTATATACAGGCTGTGCTTTTACTCGCCCTGATCAAAGCCGAGCGCGGAAACCCACTGGGCAAATTGGGTGCACGCACCTTCAGCACATCAATTAGTGAGCTGACGTTCTTTCTCACGCGTGTGCGTGTGCGTGTGTGTGTGTGTGTGTGTGTGTGTGTGTGTGTGTGTGTGTGTGTAAGAAGACTGTTAAGGGTGCACTATTCAGAATCAAACCTCCACTATTTGCCTTCCCACTCAGGACACCTCATTGCCATCGCCTCCACCCCCACCCTGGCTGTTTCTGAGTGTTCTCTTTACTTCCTGAACAATAGGTATTATTTCTACCAAGAATCATGACGCTCAAATCCAGCGATCATGCACAGCAATGCACCAAAGAGCATGTGTATTGTATATACCCGTGTGTTTTTATTATCTGCATTTTACATTTTGTTTTCATGAACTGTGTCCTCCTCATTCCTCTTCCTCTTGGAAGAACAAATGGAGCACTCTCATTGCAGTTGTTTGCAAAGTAATGTAAAGTTCAAGCGGCTCACCTGCATCTCCTTTTCTCCGTACTTGGAAGGATTCTTACTGCCCTGGCTCTTCCTGCGCAGCTTCTTTAGTTCGGCCTGGCACTTCTCCAGACTCTCCCCTTTGCTCTTGTGCTCCAACTGGTATTTCTTCAGGGCAGCCTAGGAGGGGCAACATGCAGGGGGGGGGGGGGGGAATTCACAAAGTTAGACCCCCAAGAAGCACAACAAATTAAAAAGTCTGCATGAAAGACACGGGTAAATAAGGAAAATAATGAGGAGCAACAAATTCCCTTCCCCGAAAAAAAAAGCTTCAAGACAACCTGAGCTTGTACACGACAGCTAATGTTTCCATTTGGGACCTTCTCCACAAACCCACTAAAAAATGACTCGATAAGAACGTCCTCCTCGAAACCCACCAGTTTTAAAAATGCTTTTAGCCAATGAGTTTTGTTTTCCATTGATAATTTACATTTAAATAAATTAGAAGTTTGATTGTGGTATCTGCTTACAAAACAAAGAGAAACATAAGATTTTATGTCATATTCTGATATTTTAAGATCAACCTGCATGATTTACAAGTTAAAATGATAAACAATAATTTATAACATAAAATGTTTGAATTATTCAGTTTTATGTGTAGCAAATCTAAAATATTGGGAAGTCCCACTGTTTTTAACTGAAATGTATGTGTGTGATTTGTTTAAACCAATTTCAAGCTTTTGGGTTTGTCTTGTCTGCTTTTTGATGAACAGTAAGAATGATGAACAGTTTTTTTCCACAGTCCAAACAATGCACAAGGTTAATTGGCGACTATAAATCAACTACAGGGGTGAATTTGTGTGTTTTCTGTCGTGCATCTCTCCGTTTGCCCTTTGGATGGAATGGAAACTGCCTTCTGTCAGACGACACCTGGGATCAGCTCCAGAAAGTGGATTAATGAAAGGATGTTTCTATTGTGTGAAGCATCACTGAGTTTTATGAAAAGCCGCTATCTAAATAAAGCATTAGTTGTATCATTTTGCTTCAGATATGATATCCTTGAGAAAATAAAGATCTTTGTCAAACGTTGCTCCTATGGCACTGAGGATGCACGGGGAGATGTTTTGCAAACTCATTGTTAAGTTTTGAAATCTAAAAGCAATTAGAGGAGCATCTAATTTGTCAAGCTCCATATTAGCTCTCTATATGTCCTCACGGTGTTATTTGTCACCAGCAGAGCCTGCGACTGTGTCCCCTACAGCATTCACTGCATCTGATTACCTCTCATAACCTGGTTTCACCTTTACTTTCAATAACGCAGTCGAATGAACAGAAATCAGTCTCGAACAAAAAGTGGTGGTGGGGTGTTTATGTGTGTGTGTGTGTGTGTGTGTGTGTGTGTGTGTGTGTGTGTGTGTGTGTGTGTGTGTGTGTGTGTGTGTGTGTGTGTGTGTGTGTGTGTGTGTGTGTTGGCAATAATGCCTAATTTGTACAAAACAAGCTAAATTAATGCCCTAATCATTCTAAACCACAATATCATTTATTTGATTTGTTTAATTATTTATTTATTGAGAAAAACAACTTTGTTTCTGGACTGTACCAGCTCTGTTGCTATAGTAACAGTGTCGAGTGTGAGAACGCTCATGTGGTTTCTGTAGTCGGCAAAAACGGAGGGGAGCGCGCATGCATGTGGGTTCAACACCCACATTTGCATACAGCAAGACACTGAGGATGTTGGTAGGCAACGTCTGGTGGTGAAAGAAGGAGGAGGAATGAGGCGAGACTCGCAGTACGACACATGGCCGTCTGAATGGGTGGTTGCTCGTGTTCGATACATCTGAATGAACTGGTCTGCAAATCTTTAAAGGACACAGACCTTCACAGTAAACGTTCAACCAACAAACAGCTGACACTGAGGTTGTTAAAAGTTTACTGAAACTTTTCCGAAATATTAATTTGCTCAAGAACATTGCCACGCAACCAAAACATGAACGTGCACAGGTGATGTCTTTGTAACCTGATACCAATAGACGAATCGTCTTTTCATTCCTGTGTCCTCTTCGAGGGTAAAGCAGAGCAAACCAACACAGGCTCTTCAGCTTTCCTCATTTACCGTTCCACAAACTGAGGCTCCCCGGTGCTACACATAAATCATAGTAACGATAAGAGAAAGAGAGCACAGTTTGCTATTGTGGAGTGTTCATTCTCAGCACAGGGTCATATTGGGTGAACGGAACAATAACATGGAGATCAACTTCGTGGATTGAAAAGGTTTTCCTTAATTAATGGAGTGAAGGCCGGTGTTGTTACCTCCAGGCACGACTGTTAATCATTGGCTACAACTGCAGACAGATCATTAGTTTGAATCTGATGAGAAAGAGAGAAGAAATGGTGAACCGATCTTAAATCGGTCAATAATTTGCCAACAATGCATCTCTTCATTGGATATCTATAACTCATTTTAGTGCAAAGGTGGAGATTGTTGATGTTTAATTGGACTGGACAAGTAAACAGATTACCTAAATTGATTACATTATGTATATATATTTTATTTATAAAGGTGAATTTTATGCTAATGTCACAATCTCCTGTTTAGATGTAGATCGCAGTGTTATTATAACTAATTTAGCAGAAAAATATGCATTTAAAGAAAGGGATTTATCTTTACTCATATATTTTGCAATATCATGCTGTGGGCTGTGCTTTTCCCTATGGTGGGACAGTTTTACTTCTAGGTTTCCCAACTTCTGACCTGTCTGTAAAAATTAAAAAGTTGTAAAACCGTCACAAAAGCAGAAGAGAGACGGAGAGAAAAGAGAGACAGAGTTGGGCCACTGGGAACATTTCAGTCAGGAGAAATAACGGCGAGCTTTGCTGTGAGGCTTTTTGAACTCAGTAAAAATTTCAGATGATTAATTCACAAACTGCAGCAAAGTGATTGCCATTATCACTGCGGCAGATCTGTAAGAAATTCATAATAAGTAATGGAGGGTAAAAGCTTAGGGATACGCCGAGATAGAGGTGCATGAAATGATGCATCTGGCCGCATATGAAAAGCACGAGAGGTTTGCACTCTCTCCCGTATCAATTCAGCAAGCAAACAAAATTAGAAGATGTTTTTTCGAGTCAGCGATTACTGACAGTTTACATCAGCACCGGCCTCATTTTTGATGTGAACTTAAATAGAACACTATGAAATGGTGTGGATGATATGGATCAAACAGTGAGTGAGTGAAAATATCTCATAGCGTGGTCCCTCCAATAATACAATAGTGGCAACGCTCTCCCATCCCCCCAAAACAAGGCACAGCAGTACCGCTCTACACTCAGGCTGCAGCCCACTCATTCTAAAGATATCACACATGTAGACCAGCTCCATAGCGCTTACACACACACACACACACACACGCGCGTATATACACAAACCGGGATTTATTATAATCAGTCTCCTCTTGACGAGTGAGTAGACATGAAATGGTGTTTCAAAGCATCGGTTTTCACAGACGTATCCTCTAATTGTCTCCTCGATAGACTTAAAGCCAGATCCTGACAAACAAACACCTTCACTTTCATCTTTGTTTTCCTTTCAGTCGCATCAAGCCTTCACTGATTTGATGCCATGTTATATAATCCACTGAAGTGCGGTAAAATACGGAGTCCACTCATTAGCCGAGGCCCTCCTCTGGTAGGTGGAGGAGTGAACTAGAAATAGAGGTACTCACAGTCAAATAACGAGCGTCTAGGTCCACCTTTTTCTCAAGCTCCGAGAGTAGTTCGTTGTGGAAGGATTTCAACTGCAGGAAAAAAGAAAAAGAAAGAGACAAAAACAGTTCAGTTAACAGGATGAAAGGTTTTCCATATAAAGTAATAAATGATATGCGTCATCATCGTTCGTTCAGCTTCTGAATAAATATTTACCAACAAAGTCTGTGGCCTGTGAAGCCTCTCAGTTTCCAGATCACTGCCAATGATACTGATTCACTGCTATCTGACACAATATTTAGTCAACCCAAACCCAAAACTGGACAAATACTAAATATATACTCCGCCAATAATCATTTGTATAGCAACCTAAACAACATTTTTTATATAATTTCCAAATCCTGTGTTTTGTAAGCTTTTGTTCTTATATAAACTTCACTTTTTTCAGATCCTGGTAGTTCTTTATACTGCAAATACTATGCTTTAACTCAGAAGGACTTTTTTGTTGAAACTGCAATAAAGTGGAGCTTGGTAGGTTTGATATGCAAAATCAATATGATACGGTGGGTATCTAAAAGAGCTCAGGTCAGTCAAAATCTCGGGAACACACACACTACTCCTGCACATGTATTGTTCCAGATGAACAGCTAAGAAGAAAATCTGTCCTGCTCATGCGTTTTTCCCAAGTTCATGTCCGTTCAAATGTCATTTTCTGCCTGCAGTCAGGAGCTCATTGGCAAATTATCATTGAGAAAACTGTTTTAGGAGCATAACGCATCAGAGCTGCGCACCAGAAGTGAAATATATTGTTGCTGTAATAACTTATTGTCTAAATAAATCTATTGTTAAAATCTATTGTATACCGCAGCTGTGTTGAACCAAACAGCTAAAAACCCTTTGAGCTCAGAATACCTACCATCTCCTCGAGCTGCACTTGGATCTGTCTATGGACCTCAGCCATCTGGAACAGCACATCCCCTGCACAGAAAAGAAACAGGGAGACACAGAGTAAACACATGAACAATACTGCAGAGCCAAGGCAGAAGGAAGAGAGGAGAGTAGTGGAAAAAGAAGGAGGAAAATCTGGGGGAAGAAACAAAAAGACAGATGAAAACCGGAGAGAAAGAGACCCCACCATGCACAGCCCATGCAGTGACACAAGACACACAAACGTACAGGACAAGTGAGTCGTATCTGGGACAGTGAGGAACATGATGAAAGTTTGTTTTCGGTACGAGATAACAGAAAACAGAGACAGTGAAGCAAAAGTACGGAAAAATAAAATGAAGTGGGAAAACAAGCAGAAGAAACTAAAGGCTTCAAATTAAATTCTGCTTCTTGAACCATGTAAGTACTGATGTCTTGTGGAGATCAAACATGTTGCCTGTCTTACGATTAGTTCTAAAACCAGGCAATGTAAAATCTAGGGAGGGGGGTGGGGGGGTGGGGGGGGGGGTGTCAAACAAACACCTCAATGAAAGGTTAGTCTCCACAAAGTAAAGAAGAAGAAGAAAAAAAAAACCAGATAAAGAAGAGTCATGCAGCTAGTAAGTGTTTCATTTCATATACCTACAGGCTGCCTCTTCTGAATGTGCAGTGCATTGTCGAGAAAAGGAACACAAAGAGCTACATTGAGCCAAGGACACACACAGATAGAGACCTGGTGGAAAGACAGTGAGAGAGCTGCATGTACAGACAAAAATGAGACATGCACACATTTCTCTGGCCGGAAAATCCAAACTCACTCCAGCACCCGTGACGAAGACGTTAACGTTTACGGTAGATCATAGATTCAGCAAATGTGATTGAAGGTGTAGCATGTGATCACTGGTGTCATCATTGATATTTAAATCTTATTCTGGTCAATGAGAACAATAAACAAAAGCAAGCATTTAGAAATAAATAACTGACGTAAGACTAACATATGTTAATACAGATATTAAAGCAAACGCATTAGAAAATGAGTACTGGATGGTGTAATAGTAGAGTGAAAGAATATACAATGTTTTTGACAGCTTGTGTTTTTTTCTTTTTTTTACCTCACTTCACAATCCTTTGCTGTGTCCTTCTCTAAACTCTGACCACAGGAGTGTGTGTCAATTCATTTCAAATTATTAACCCCTGAACCCTTTTTGAGTGTTGACCTAACGGACTCTGTCAACCCATTTCAAAATGCTTTGTCAGCAGAGTTTCCAGCTGTACGATCATCCTATTTATTCATCCGCTGCATATAAACGATTGATTATCCCATAAAAGTCTGAAATTACAATCATTTGACCATATCCTGAATATGTGTTATATCAGCCCGTCGTGAATCCTGAAGGCGCCTGTCCCAGGTGACATATTTCCCAGCTTGATTGTGTTTTTCTGAGCGTGAAATACAAATGAGGTTTGAATGAGGAACTATTAGTTGCACCTGCCCCACAGGACGCTCAGTCAGGAAAGATAAAGGATGCACTAGTTTAACACGACTGAGGCTGCAGAGCCACTAGTGCCTGTTGGAGGCCAACACATGGACTGACTGTCATACAACAAGACTCATGTTTGGGTTATGGCAGGCGTCTGATAAGTTCCCTCACAGTAAGATCATCTTCTATCTTTGTTCCAAAACAAATCCTACCTTTCCCACCTGGCAACACTGACTCTGAATAACAGCAGAGCTTGTGTTAGAGTGATTTGCGAAACTAAAGCCATTTCTTATGGAAATAAATGTTAGAGTGGTCTGAAGCTAATCAGACACCAAGCACAACAGAAAACTTCAACTTTAACTTCAAAAGACAGCAGGAAGCACAACCCCCATTGGACTCCTGTTGGACAAACTCTCGAAGCCCAAGGCAGCAGTCCTTTTTCCCCATGTTGCAACCTGCCCACTGCACTTGTGCCTCCCAGGAGCAGCGAAGCAGGCCAATGCATCCCGTCATTTCCCAGCAGGCCTGCTAAGCAGCTTACAGATACTCATCCCTGATCACACCCCATGGAGCTTAGAAAACCCTGCCATTCTGTTGGCGGCCTGAACTGGCTGGATCAATTAACTAATGAGCACCTATCACCGCATGCACACAGATGCACGCATGTCATCTAATCTGGCGACAGGACGGGGCGTTTGCAAGAAACTAGAAAGGTGAAGGATGAATGAACTTTCTAAAGCGATCCCATCCTCTGCAGTTTCAGTGCTGCACGGTGCCAAAGGAAACAAACAAACCAAAAAAATAAATAAAAAAATACACATTGGAGATGCAAATTGTTGCCATGGCAACTTTAATATCATATCACAGAACAACACGAACAGAAAATTGGACTGAAACCTCCAGGGGCAGTTAACATCATAGAATTCAATCAAGGATCAATAAAGCGCCATAATGAGGAAAATGTGAGTGTGTTGTGCGGCGTTAAACGTGTTTCTTTATGAAAATGTTTCACTGGCGTGACTAAACCTGCCGAGCTCCATGTAATAGTTGCCAGTCTGACAGGGATATCCGCATACCAGATAAGAGTGACACGACAGGTTGATCATGACAGCGACAAACGCACAAGTTCCCACAGAAACACGCACTCCAAGACAAAGATGAAGCACACACAAACACACAGTGGTAGATAAACTGTCGAAGCCTTGTCATTATTGTATCGATATTTCCCAGCACACTTGAACCCCTCCTCCGTCGCTGCCGGAGTGAAAACAAAAGTGCCTTTGTTGGGAGGTGAGCTCTGGTTGATCTGCACCTGCAGCTTTGCAACAAGCAGCCACACGCCTGCCTGCTTAAACCACTGAGTCAGAAAAAGGAAGCATGGTTGCAGAACTTCTGTGCATGTGAACAGACTGTCCCCCTGAATTATGACATCAGCTCGTGTAGATGTATTGACTGCTTGTGTAACAGCAGCCGTGATACACCCACACAGGTGGAGAAAAAAAAAAAATGAATAACAGAATGTGGGCTATGGAGCAGAAAAAAAAAAAAAAAAACACACACAGTGGAAGTTTGCAATGTTGAACAGAGAGACAGAGATGGAAAGAAAGAATGGAGGTGGATGGAGAGACACTGAATCACTGGTGAAGGTCAAACTAGATTCACTAAGGGTTGTCATGGAAGCAGGATAATGCTAGGGTCGTTGCCATGGGAGAAAGTGTAAGATGAGGAGCGGTGCCTGCAAAATGTTGTGTTACAAAACACTGTTCGAGGATCTCCACCCTTCCCATCCCTACAACAGCACAGACAATTTCTCGGAGGGGGGGGGGGGGGGGGGGGGGGGGGGGGGGTAGAGTATGATCCACCTGGGCAGTCTGTGTGCACAATGCATGCGGTGTGCGTGACTACACTCTGATGTTAATACCTGTCTGCCTGTTTTGCTAAGTGTCGAGGGAAACAAAGAAGTGGGTAAGTATAATGGGGCAGCAGGATACTGAGAGAGGAGCGGATAATAGCTCAGACTCTGGGTGGCCGTGCAAGTGTGTAGGATTGTGCACACGTGTTAATGCAGTCCCTGTGAAACCACGGTATCCAAACACGGTTTGCCTTATACTCACAGTTCATCCATCTCTTACTCACGTAAACACGCACACACCCGTTTACCAGTTTTGCAAAGTGGATGATAAACTGAGTTTGAACTCCTTCCCCACTCCCACAGGAGAAAACCGCTGATAGATATGATGCATTTCTAAAACTGGAAGCTCAGCCATCACAGCTGCTCAACCTACTAGCCTAATATAAGTTTGTCCAGTAATGGTGTCATGCATTTAGGCCATAATGATGGCTTAACGGGAGAAATGTATGATTGCCAAAGAGAAGTGGGCCAGACTGCAGTTACAAATAACTGTAATCTTGACAATAATTCTAAAAAGGTCTGGGATGGTATACAGTAGTTTTCAACTATCTGGTATCAGTGAGCCACAATCCTGTCCTGAACCACACCATACATTTTATAACCACAAAAACACAGAAGGCAATTCTCAGTCAGCGCAACAATGGTTGATTGTGAATGTCAAACGTGGTAAATCTTAATAAATCATGCTTGTGAGTACACAGAGCCCACAAATCTTCTGAGTATGAACAGCTACCGAGAAAAACAGCTTTGTTTGAAATAGCAAGTCTCCATGAATTCCAGCTCTTTTGTTTACTTCTGTTTATAAATCTTAAAACTGCTGACAATCACCTGACGTGAATGAGCTCATTCATGGCATCGGATGTGCGACATTCCTTCGACTCTCTACTGTTATGAAACAAGAGCTTAAGATCAGGGACTGGCAGCTTTGAACCAGTCATCCTGTATATCCAAACTGTAACAGATTCTTTAACAGTGTATGAAAAGTAAACATACAATTTAATGAAAAAGCAAAATAAATCCCTGAAAATGCAGCCATTTAATAATTTCCAATAAAAATGTATTCTTTCAAAATCGAAAGAAGAACTGCAATCGATATGTGGCTCAACTGCAGTTATTTGACTAGTTTTTTCTTGCATCACCATCAGTGGAAATTATCTTGCGGACTGAAACGACGGCAGACGGGAGCACACGTGGCACACGGCCTGCCAGTCGCCCATCTCTGCTGTCGAAGATTAACAGCAGAACCTGCACAAAGCTGACAAAGCCACAGGCTGTGACCTTAACTCCCATTAAATATAAGTATGCCCTCTGAGGGAAACCTTTATCTCCGCAGCATAAAACCACCATTTGAAAACTCAGTGTGCATTTTTCTCTAGCCACTGACAGCATAACTGATGAATAAGAGTCACTTTGACTTGGAAACCCAAAACATGTCGAGACGCGACTGAAGGAGGGCCATGTAAAGTATCTGTGGGATGAGTATGTCGGTAGCCGGATTGAAAAGGTACAGACAGTCGCTCAGAGACATACAGATGATGGTATGTGTTTGTAAGGTGGGTGGGTGTGGAATCCCTTCAGCGATATGGGGTGTTTTTGTCTCTTCCCGATTTGTGACAAAATCTTTACAAATTCCAAGTGTGAACTTCAAAGAGACGAGAGCTCAGCGTGAAAGAGAAACTCATTTTCCTGGAGGGCAAATTAGGCAAACAGTGAGCAACAAGTAGAGATGCAAGGAAGGGAGTGAAAGGGAACAAAATCCCTAAAGAATACACCAATAACAAGATACATCATGTAACTGAAAGAGACTGTTGTTGATACCCATTACATTTTGAGCCTTATCCTGCACAGTTTCTTAAACTCTGATGCAGAGAGCTTTGCACTAAAATGAAGACGATGAAAGAAACGGCACAGTCACGTTGAGGAAAGGTCTGGATATAAAGAACAGACTGGGTAAACTAAAACAAGCTCAGCTTTCAGACATTGCACTACGCAGTTGGCTCAAAGTAAACCAGGGACTCGAACACACAGAGTGTATCTGTGCATGAATATGCAACGCTTGAAACAGACCTCGCACTGGAAACAGTGTCACAAGTGCATGTTTGATTTAAAGGTCTGAAAAATGCACAGATCCAACACCAAGTAAGTGTGTGCATGCAGTTCCCAGGATAAAGATGCACTGGACTGGATTTATTGTTGAATGCATTTTCTGCAGTGTTTCACCCAAATTTGAGTTGGAACAGAGTCGAGCCGACCCTAGACAAGCTGCCAGTCCATCACAGAGACACATTTATGTTAACACCTATGGGCAGCATCGAGACACCATAATAACCTCACGTGCATGTTTTTAAACTGTGGGAGGAAAGCAGAGTACCAAGAGAAACCCTCCCACTCACACACAGGGAGAACGTGCAAACTACAGAAGACCTATAACCTTAAAAGGAAAAAATCTAGTTTAAAAAAAAAAAAAAAAAAAAAAGGTAAAGTTCAACATGCAGCCATTTTTAAATAAGTTAACTGGTGCAAATTAGTAGAGAATTCAAAAGAAAATGCAGCATTAATGTTTCATTTTTCCTCGCCGTCACTCAGTTCTCAGGTGGTGTTGTGTTATTTCTGCTACACTTACTAAAACGGCACACGACCCAATGAATCCATCAGAAAATCTTAACAACTTTGAAATGTTTCTCACCCCTGCTTATTCATGTCTGACTGCTTTTAAAATAAACTTGCCTTGCCTTTAAGTCGAGTATCAGTCCAAACAGGCGAGTTCTATGCAAGGCATGATTACTGATGATCACTATCATGCCTTTCACCGATAAGATCAGTGACCCGATCGCTGCAGTGATGATTCCTAATCATCAGTGCTGAGCTCGGGTCACCTCTACCACCTCCTCTTCCCCTGCAAATTACTTCAGACACTTATTCAAATTGCAAAGTTATGACAGTACAACAGACGAGATCTAAAAATTCACACACACAGACAAAAAATAAAATAAATCACATACAACTACGAATATATAAGAAATGAAACAAACAAACAAACAAAAAAAAACACTCTTCATGTGTGCAGACTGGTTTGGTCACATTTTCATGCCACACTGTCAGTGGAAGGTTTCATTCTGTCATACCAAACAAACGAATGCAGAAATGCATCACTTATTCAGTTGAGAAAATCTCAGTCTGTAAAGTATACATACATAATACGAACATATAAATTCACTGCCATCTCTTCAGAATATGAAGAATGTTTTTTACTTGACTGACAGCCTGCGGACAGTACAAAAGTGTCCACCAATCCAATAATGGATGGTGTCATGATGTGGGCAGTGATTAAGATTAGAGTAACCTCAGTTGGAAAATAATAACAATAAACAAACTGCTTAATCACTGATTTAATGCACAGTGTTATGTGAGCCAATTCAAACACGCCCACGATGCTCCATGACTAGCAGGTGCACACTGGGCCTGGATTTACAGTATGCTGATTTAGAAATCGTTTGATGGGCACCACTTTCACTTTTACTTTCAAAAATGAACTTAAACGTTAAATTATATTAGGCCTGTATACTATTCCTGCTGCTTTAGGCAAACTTTAAAGTGCTCATTGAGAATGAGAGGGTGAGGGACTGTGTTACTGTATTGAGCAGCGAATACAGGAGTGAAGCTGAGCCTACACAGATCAGAGACTATGGCCTTCGTGAAGCCCTGAATTTACAGAAAGCTGCCGATACGAGAGAGTACAACAAACTCACCGACTGCTGTAACTCACTGTCCAGAGAAGAATATCAAGAATCACCGAGTTGCTTAGCAACATAGTGTTTTGTGTCTCCACTAATATGCATACATGTGGGCTTCTGCCTCTGTGGAGTTTTTATTGTCTAAATCTCATCATTGTCTCCATGAGTGATGTTTTATCCGTTAATCCCAAACTGCCAGGTTAAGCGATTTATTTGCTTACTTTGATACTCTGACACGTGTGAAAATTCCCCATTACTTGTTCACCGGTATGTACAAATGAAGGGCAACGCGAGTGTCTGTGGATGGATACTGTAGGGGCCACTGTCGTCCCATCATGCAGTGCGCAGCTCAGAAATAGAGCAGGAGAAGGCAGGGACCCCTGGGATGGTGGCACGGAGCTAAGAAAAGAGCTCCTCTGCTCTCATTTAAACAGGGACAGGTGCTAGAGGAGGAGAGAGGTAGGCCAGACTAAAGACAGAGCGACAGAAAGGCGAAACAAAGAGAGAGGCGCTTGTATACAGTATGTGGACTTGTGGGTGCTCAATCAAATATGGCACGACAGCGTCAACGCCTCCTTTGCCAACACAAACCTTTAATCTTAACAGAGATGTCATCTAGCTTTTTAGACAACATCCATTTACAAGCAGGAATTTAATGCTCGTGTCCCAGGTCCATTAACCTAAAAAAGACAATTATGCTACATCAGTTTGCAGCCTAATTTTCCCTGAGTGAACCGCTTTTTTCCTCAGATAATTACTGAGAGGAATATGAATTTTTGTGTGTGAGTGTGTGTGAGGAGGAGTGCGGAGGAGTACCTCTCCCAGCAGCGATCCATTGGTTGACTACAGTTTAATATTGTCTTTTTTTCCTAATGCATGTGATTTCCCAGAAGACAAAGACTTTGTGCTGAATCATACATGGCATGTTATTACAATGAGGTAATTAGTAAGCTTATAGAGCTTGATAAGAGGGCAGAAAAAGATATTTGATTTCTTCTAGCTGGGGAGCCTAACATGTAAGCTTTTCACATTTTTGTCCATGTAGGCAACAACGGGATAATCAGTGGAGTGGCCGAGAGGGAGCAAAAGTTATTGTAAGGTAGAGAATGCGATGAAGGAAAGCCCTTTGCAAATAGACACTGTATTATCGATGTGTTGTAGACGTGTGCAAAAAGGCTCGCACTGAGTTAGTAGTCCCGATAAAGGTTAATCTGTACAGCTTCCCAATATACATTATGTGTAGGTTACATGACCCCTGAAAATGGAATATTTATTTGCATTAATCCGACTTGAACTGGATTTATAAAGTATATGTGAACATGTTGGGACAACTAAAACACCCAGATGATGCAACTGAAAGTAGATCTACATATATTTGGAAACTGGAAACAGATAAGGTGTGCTGCACGGGCGTGAAATCTCCATGTCATCCTGATCCGGAAGTCAAACAGAATATGAAAAGATAAACAGGAAGTCAGACAAAAGCAGGTTGCAAACTGTAAACAAGACAAGAACTGGTGGAGTCAATTCTTTGAAAGAGACAGCGACATACTTCAGCTGTATCTATGCTTTGCATGCAAGTGTACCGGGTGGAACAGTAGGACGGAGGAACACACCCGGCCAGGCAAGCAGAAACTCTCAATTCCACTTTACCTGAGGGCAAGAGCAGCTTGACCATTCTGGTGAGCTTTAAATGGGCCTGCAGCCAAAACACTGGTCTCCTTCAATGTGTGGCTATATTATATCATGCAGCTGCATCGTTTCCAAAAGGGACCATCATAGTGGAAATAATTGCAGAAGCAATGATATGTAGCATTTAGACATTTAAACATCTCCTATTTGTTCAACCTTTTTGCTGACTTAGTTAAACGCTCCACAGTGATGTATTCACCGATTTAATCAATGGGCACCAGGAAGGAAAACGCAGTAAACATTGGTGATTTCACATTTCAAAGTCTGTTTTTAAAGGTTTTGGCGAGTTTAACAACAAACATAAAACTGCAGGTTTGTCAAATTGCCTGAAGTGTTGATAACTGAAGCATCTGTTGAATCTAAATACAGGAAAAAAAAAAAAAAAAGTGTGTACAGCAACTTATAAAAAAAAAGAAAGAGCAAACAAGATCTGTGCTGTCCGTCCCCACCTTTGCTTGAGGCTTGATACTTAAGACTACATTTATCGGTGGACAATATTGGCAGCTAAGATGAATGGTGAGTGAAGAGATTTTGAGAAGCATACATTATGAAAACATAATGAAGAACCATTGCATTGTCTCATTGTGAATGTGATATGTTACAGAAGATGCTAAACAGACAGCAAGTTGTATGAGACATCTTAATCTTAGAGGTCCCAGACCACTTTAGATTTAAATCACATTCAGTCATTCACATGCACAATCACACATCCACAAAGCTGCGACTGGGAGCAACATGGATTCAAGTGACTGAGGATACTCCAACATATAGACATGAAGATCAAACCCCTCATTCAGCGATTAAAGGACACTGGAAATCTAAAGCCACTGCTGCCTCTGGGTACTCAATTATAGATGGAACCGCTGATGATCAGACTGATTTTACACCAAACTCAGCAATTTCACACCTACAATTGACTGTGAAGCCAATCATAGGCTTGTTTGAAAAATGCAGAGCTGGCGGATTGGCTATCATTGTGTGACTCATCCTAAATATAAAAGAAGCTCTTGGTTGATGACAAATTCAAATAACAAAAGACTTCTGGTGGAGTCTAAGCATGTAAATTGCCTTGGTTACAGACCTGGTCATAAATAACAAGCCTCCAGCTTCAAATGAATATAAACACAATGGAGACAAGCTGGCCGGTTAAGGACCGTTGTAAATATATCTCATTGCATTTCCCTAGAAGGGTTGGAAAGCCACACTTCTCACTCAAGTAATAAGTGCTCACTCCTTCAACATAAAGAAGGATAAAAGAAAAAAAAAAAGGAAGGAGGGTAGGCAGAAAACAGAGGGAGAGCTGGGAAAAAGGGGGGAACGAGGGAGGGATAGCAGGTGTGTGTGTGAGTGCGTGCATGTGTGCGTGTGTGTGTGGGTGGCAAAGTGACAGGCGATGATTAGCCCAACCAGAGGAGGATATGTGGGAGAGAGCGTGTGGGAGTAGTGGGGCTGGCGAGATAGAGAGAGAGAGAGAGAGTCTCTTTAGGCAGAGATATATACAAGTGGATTAAAAGAGCACTTGAGCTTTTAAAAAAATCTAGAAATGACACAAGGTTTGTATAAAGAAAATTCACACGAGCATGTAAGATGTAAAGGCATGACCACATGCATGCACAAAGAGTAGGCCCAAGGGTGGATCCCTTTGGGGGGACATAATGTGTTGTGAAGGAATGAATTAAGACTGCAGCCAAGCTATGAAGCATTTCGATGCACGGATAATGAAAACAGCAATAGATTCACAAGGTAATTTGACTCCTTGATTTAAAGGAGTGTGTGTGTGCGTGTGCGTGTGCGCGTGTGTGTGTGTAAGACAAGAGGGAAAAAAAAGGGAGGAGATAGGAAGGAGATGGAGAGCAGCTGCCGACTCTTAGGTGTGTAGGTGGGACCATTTGCAGTCCGTCTCTTACCAAGCCTCTGTGGAATTACCAGGCTAAAGCGGTGCAACATTAACTTGAACTCTAACAAGCACAATCATGTGTAAGCATGCGCAAATAAAGGACAGGAGGAAAAAAAAAAGGCTGTTTATCTTTTGACAAGATTTCAGCACTCAAGTCACTGACAAGACGGCTTGCAACTGATCCATCATGTGGCTGAACTGATTGATGTCTGCGTGGCAAATCAGGCGGTGATGAGATCACATGGAAAGCTATCTGCACACTACCACTTCGTGTTTTATCCCTGATATCCCGGTGGTGAATGGCCGCGCAGCGGGGAGCCATCGAGCCTCACAGTCTCAGCGTGTGGACCTCTCTGTGCTGAATTTGAACATTCACCCTCAGTGGGTTTAAGTGAGTGCGTGCGAGCGTCTCACTCTCTTAAATTTTGACCTGTGATGGGCAAACTGTTCGGAGTAGAACCTGTACATCGACAAGCAACAGCACCATGCCAAGTGTACCAATGGATCACCACCCAGTGGTGTAAATAGAATAAATAACTTCATCTATAGAGAAATTTCTTAAAGGCAAGAATTTAAAAAAACAAGGAAATCTATGAAAATAACTAAATAAGAAGAGGAGATTAATAGGATGAAAAAAATAAAATAAAAGATTGTTTAAATGTAGCTGATAAAACTAAAATATACCTCATAATCAAATTTCACAAACTTTGAAAAGGCACATTTAGATGTTTATTGTTTATTTAGATGTATGTTATTAAAAAGTGACTTAAAAAACATAATCAGCTTCGTCTCCTCAGGGGTTCAAAAGTGTCAGAGCATCGACAGAACAGGTCATCTGTGGTCTCGTTTAGCGTACACATAACACTTTGGTCAGATCAGCTTTTGTGGCGCCCTGCTCATCAGAACTTTTCCCTCTGGTTTGAATACATTTGTGGCACTATTTCTTAGAAGTGATGAAATTAGCACAAAAATAATTACAAAAAGGAATATTTAAAAAACAAATCTTGAATTAAATTAATATTTAAGTCTTCAAGCTACATTTCTGATGCATAATGTAGGCGTTGTCATATTTCGCACACTGCCGGCTGTGTTGTTCTTAGCTCGTTTCCTCTCTTTTTCCTCAAACGTGTGGATATTTCTGTGCCGCCCCATGTGTAAGGCAGGAAACTCAGCGTTTTGGGTCTTACCCCCCTCGCACAGTTTAACTGGAGGTCACCATAGTGGCACCGAACCTGAGGGCGGGGACGTCAACTACATGCAATCATGTGGGTGGAAAATAAAACACCAGTGCTCCCTTTGGGAATGACAGTGGCGTGTATTGGATTTAGCTTGTACATTGTAGTGGAAACAGGCACTAAACACAAAAAGACAGAGCTTCTTTAGCTATGTTACAAATGCTTTGAATTAAAAAAAAAAAAAGAAGAAAAAATTGAGTGAGAAGTGACAAAAACAAAAGATGAGTCTTTTGACTGGGAGGACGAGTCAATTAAAACATCCAGCTTTCTTTTTTACCATCCTTCAGGTAGAAATTCTGACTCTGAAATCATTTCTTATACTTGCACACATTTACTATATGCGCAGTTTCCAGATTTGGTGGCCTCACCTCCCTCATAAATAGTTGTTAATTCAGCAGCCAGGAGAGACTGAAGCCTAAACACATATTGAAATAACGTGTCACTTAAAAACAGAACCAAATTAGACAGTTGTGACAGTGCAACAAGAGACTGGATCGGCTGGCAAATTGTGCGACAAGTTCAACTGAGGGTGCCTGGTGTGGGACATTGTGCTACTGTAAGCAAGCCTCGGTTCAACGTGCAGGTACTGCTGTAAACTTTGGGATCAATGGAAAACCTCACAGACATTGTGAGATGGAGAGGAAGAGAGGGATGGAGAGAGATGGAGAGAGCTTGCTGAATAAAACATCCCGAAAGCACTTTCATGTCAGTCCCTGTTGGCTGAGGCTGTAGGAAACCAAAACTGGATCCCTGCGCCACTGCAACAAAGGCCCCGTCAAATCAACAGCTACTTCCACGCAGATCAAGCGGTTGAAAGAACAATCAGCGCAAAGGAAATCTCTCCAAACGAGAGCTGATTTCCCCTGGGACGGGGGACAGCAAATATACACGCAGAGATCACCAAGGAAACGACTCGCTATGGGAGGACCAGGTGTTGCTTCTTCAACTGACCTCTACACTTTTAACCGCAAAACACACCGATGACACACAGACACACACACACACACACACACCATGTAAGGTGCTGTAACAATGTATTTTAGCCACACACTTACATGGGAAAAGCAGCTGACGCCCAGACTCCAACCACACATATAAAAAGGATTCTCCAAAAATCTCATTTTTTGGGTGGAATGAAAACGTGTCATCATCATCTATACTGTTGTAAATAAATGATTTGCATCCCCTGCCTCACGGTGTTGATACCACACTCGGCATTGCCAGCCATGTTATTTTCGGATAAGGTTTCTCTGTCAAACGGGGGCTCGTAAATTGGGAAGTTATTTTCTTCCATCATACAATCTCACAAACAAAGTGCCTCAAGACTAAAATGATTCAGTAAATACTCTAATAAAAATAAAAAATAAAATAAAAACCAGCTCCTGCATCAGCCCACACATTTCTCTCTGAATGCTACTCAGCCGCTGTGGCTACATTTCATAACAAAGTTGAAGTTATAGGAATGGGTGTGCATGTAACTGTATCGAGGAGCGATAACACCATTGAAAGCCAACGTGAGTGAGACAAGACACCGAAGCAGAAAAGACAAGAGAACGGGCAAAAGGAGGGAGGTCATCGGTTGTATGTCGGTCGCTTACCCAAATCTTTGGATCCTTGACTTTCACTGGCCAGTTCACCCATTCTGACCAGAGCATCAAAGTAGCCTTTGGCAGCAAATGTCACATCTATCAGGGAGGAGAGGCAGAACAAACAGAAAGTAGGGCGGTTTTTAGGTTAGAGGTTACAGATCACTATCTTCTCACATTTAAAGTTGACATTTACAGTTTTTTGAAACACAGTTCACAACTTTCTAGCCACAGATGGTATAATATTCACACTTCACGCACTTTTTCCCCTTTTACTTCTGCTACTCCCCAATTGCTTTTGGAGGCACAGCTTCTTGCAATCAGAAAATAAAGCAAATCTAATGCTGCTACACAAATTATCTCATTGACATTCCGCATGCTTGATTGCAAAGAGGAAATCATTTTCACACAGATGATCTGTGCATGCAATGCAAGGCAGACGAGCACAACACTGTTTGACTACAATTTCTAGAATGTGGCTTCACTATATGTATTTAAGGATTAAGGTTAACATGTAGAGAATTACTTTCACTTTACTACAAAAGTTATTTTTTTTTACCATATTTCACATTCGGTGATGCATAATTTGATCAAGCTTCCAAGCTTTTCAACTCCCACAATGGCTTTGTCGTTATTCTTACAAGCTTTTCTAACGGTGACATGCGGTCAGTGATCCACACTGCACTCTGAATCCATCAAGAGGTTGTGCGAGTTTATTGCTCTGGGCTTTAATCAATGTTGATTGATGATAATATCAGTATGTGAGTGAATAAGTGAATTACTTGGTGGTGAAGTATTTAGGCAATCGATAAATGAAAAACATGAGAGCATTTATTTTTTTTTTTATCTAATCGTTTCCACTGAAGATCAACAAGCCACTTGACAGAGTATATTGGCCCCACTGAGGAAATATCAATGTTCTGCTGTATGCCACATGCTGTGCACCGCAGCCAGGCTTTTCCTCCATCCAATCCATTCCACCTTTTGTTGTCAGTATGCCTCTACACTGGACAGCAGGGTGACTCAGTCACTTGGGTAACCCATTGACGGATGAAGGGATTATTGTTTACACACCTCCAAAGATTCAACCTGCAGGGCTGCCCCTTGGCAATAGTAAATATCAACATAATGCAGGTGAGCTCACACAGTACTACAAAAGGGTGTGTAAAAGGAATTGCCAGATAGCAGAAGTCAGATTACCTATAAATCTAATGTTGCCCGACTCTTCTCAGTGGATTGAAAGACAGTGCCTGCAACATCACCGATGACATATGCTGGACAATGTAGGTCACACGGGGCACACTCGGCTAACATGATTTCTACCAGCCTTCCTACAGCCCCTCACCAGTCACACCATGTCTAGTGAGTAATGGCTCCTGCTTTTGGAGGTGAATTCAGCAGCGGTCCAGGTGACAGATTGGTCCTTTGCCTGCAGACAACTGCCAGGTGAGGGACACATTTACAACAATAGCCTGGCAGGAAGAGGCTAATTGCGGCAGACTGATGCTGCTGCATCGCAACAGAAAAAAAGTCCCCGATGTTGAAACCCTCAGAGCTCAGCCCTATGGCTGACGGGCATATCCTAATGCTAATCCCAATTACAGCTGAGTCAACTGCTGAAGACTGCACGCAATTCCTCCCTCCCGTCTTGCTGGGGAAACACCTTGAAATGATAGCGGAGCCTTCAGAGCATCATTCTCCTCATTATGCCGAATGCTCCTCGTGCCCGCCTTGATGTGGAAGATGTGCGAGTGTCAGTTCATGTAAGATTGCACGTGTGGCAAGGGGTGGTGTGAACAGGCTCTTGGAAGCTAGGGCAGATCTTGGGGTGACTGAGATTTTCTTATTGTTGATGCTGGAGCATGTGAGATAATGCTTGTGCAATTGAAGGATGGCTGAGACGATAAGCTGGATCTATACGGACACTTCTGTCTAATGAAATGTGCAGAGAGGGGTTCACAGAGACAGACGGAGAGGATTACCAGATCTCTGATTGCGGGGCAGAGAATTGGTATGGGCGGGGTGTATTTCAGAGCAACAGATCCATCACACACCCTTCACTCTGAAGGAGAGGAGCCTCACATCTTAATCACAGCGATGATAAATCTCTTTGTGTTGACAGTGTCATTTTGTATGTTTCATAATGTGTAACTGTGATTGATACTCCGTTTCAACCAGCTGAGTACATTTTTTGCCATTTATGAAACACTAGGAACATCAGTGATTGATGAGTCTGCCAAAATATCTGAAGTACATTAATATCCAGATCTAACAGGCCGACCCATGGAGCCCTTTTGGCATTAATGTCGTTGAATAGTTTCAGCGAATGCACCATATGGGTGGAAGTGTGCTCTCCCACCCTCTTCCCATGCAAATCAGAGCCACTTAGTCCCTTGGGTTGAGCCAATTCTGCAAAGTGGGTCTTTAATGGCTCACTGAGCCCCTTCCCAGTCTGTCTCCTACCTACACCAGGATTAGTTACTGTGTGTATCAGTGGGACGAAGCATAGGGCTGGGGAGGGGTGTGTGCAAACCCCACTCATGGCCAGATTAGGTGGGAAGAGGATATGAGGTCTTCTGTTAATGTTGTGGGGCAACAGGGGGAGGGGACTTAGAAGATTTACAAAGTCGGGGAAAGGAAACTTCTAAAAGGTTCAGTGTTCAGTGTTGGGACACGTTACTGATTAAGAAAAATGTTACTTTATTTTGGGAAAGTAGTCAAATGAAGTCATTTAAATCAATAAATAAAATTTAATTCATTAAATCATACCTAAATGTTTCACTTTATAAGAAGTTTAAATGGCCATTATGGGTAAGTGTACACGCTTCTGTCTCGATTGATTATAATTTGAGTCTGTGTAGAAATAGTTAATGAGTTCTGAGCTGTTGAAAGACTGTGCATTTCATACTGAGCCATCTGGAACTCAACAGAACTGCCCAAGGGCCTGTGGGAAAGGGTAATTTTATAAATCGGGAAAATATTATATATAAAAATCTAAATATGCCACTGAGTAATTTCCAAACCCTGATGAGGAAGTGTAAGATTGGTCATTGTGTGTTTGATTTTGGAGTAATAAACGAAGGAATATGCAAATGTTTTAAAAGGGATTACCTTCGTGTGAGCACTACAGAATTCGATAAAGGGTCTTCTGTGTTTCTCTTTATGTAACACCACAAGAGCCAGAAGCTGTGTACCACATGATAAGGAAAGACAATTTGGCAGCAGGATGAATATTGTCCTTTCTTAGTAAGACAAAATGACAGATATGTAGATAGATATACACGGCGAGTGAGAAAAAAAAAAGAAAAAACCTAGTAAGAGGCAGAGTGTTTGCTTGGCTAAATGCCTAAACCTGCAGCCAAATAGGGAGCAAGAAGAAAAAAAAATTAATGAGAAAAAAAAAAAAAAAAAAGGACTTACTGGCAAGGGCCTTCTCATAGTTCTTCCCCATGGCAACAAAGTTCCGTAAGCAGGGATTGAACTGCTCCATGATGGTCTGAAAGAGAAAACAAGAGAGAGATGAAAGATTGAGGTTTCACTTCATCATTAGAGCAGGGTCAAGTCCAGAGAGGGCGTACAACCTTACTCCATCCAGTCTCTCTTTGTTTCTCTAACACACACAAACCTCCCCCAGATGCAGAAAACCTGCTTCTTGTAGGATAAACACCACTCAGTACAATGTTTACACACACACACACGCATGCAAGCACACACAAAGGATTCACATACATTGCAAAATTTAATGAATCTTGATGCTTTTCTATAAAACTCTAACTTGTTTATGTTGCAGATTTTAGATTTTTGTTGATCCAGACACAGTGCATTGTGCTGTTAAGACACACACATTATGGCACTGCACTCCAGGCTGAGTCAGTCAAAAAGCTGAAGCGCCTTGTGCCCGACATCTCTCCCCACCACCAGTTTCCTCCGCCACTTTTCTACCTTTCCTCTCCTTCCTTCCTCCTCTGCTCCTGCAGGGCTTCCTCCAATTAGCAAGTCCCCAGTCAGATAGTCAGGAACAGCCAGGGGACACGCAGACAGCCACAACACTGCTGCAGCAGCAGTCCCTCCCTACACGGACTATCAATACTGTGGGAGAACACTTAATAATCTACTTCAAGCCCAAACATCCACTGTCGCAAAACACACCAAGGCGTCAACAGTCTCAACATAAACCACCACCACCTCGTCGAGAAAATAACGTGCATCCTTCTCTTGAACATTGTTCAACTCTTCATTTTGCTGCTTATCTTTTGTTTTCAATAAGAACCAAGCGTTAGATACGACTCCATATCTGCGTGTGCATGCTGTATCGTCAGTAGCTGCAGTTCAAGTGGCTTCAGTGCAGCACAACCCACCTACAGTAGAAATACCAGTGAGTCAGCCATACATCACTGATACTTTCATTACCAACAATAACTATCTTACTACGCCTCTCCATGACTGAGCCTGCACCAAAAGCTAGTACAGCAAAATGAGACAAAAAACAAACAGCTTTTTCTTTGTTGTTGATCTGCTAACAAATATTTCCTCAACAGTTTCTGATTATGTGAGAAAGACAAAGACAATGCAGCTGAGGGTTTATTTTGATTTGCTTAACTCAACTAACAGCATTGAATGTTGATTTTTAAAGTATATTAATGTTGCTCAAATTCTGGCAGAATGGATGAGGGCATTTACATTACTGGTATTACATTGGGTACACCTTGCTGCTTCCCCCCCCCCCCAATGCTAATGTGCCTGCACTGAACATTACCTGCAGATTTGTCAGCTGAGCAATCATAATGCGATTCTCCCTTTTCACTACATCCTAATGGTGCACTCATGGAATGAAATGAAGAGACCTTTCTGGTCCAGGGAACTCACCGTCATGCTCAAAATGATCTTCAATATGATTTCAGCTTTCTGAGATGGGGTCTCATCCTGTTAGAAGTAGCCATCAGAATATGGCACTGTGGTCATAAAGGGAAGGACACAGTCGGCAACAATACTCAAGTCGGCTTTAGCATTTAAACCATCATCAGCTGACACTAATGGGCTCGACACGTGCCAACAGAATCTCTGACACACCATTACACCATCTAATGGTAATAAAAGGCAGGATGGAGCCACACCTTTATGTTTTTTACATCAATTTCTGATCCAACCATCTGAATGTGGAAGCAAAAATGGAGACTCCCATAACATGTTCAAATCTTCTATTGTCCAATTTGGTGAGCCTGTGCAGACTGTAAACTTTGTTTCTTTTCAGAGCCCAGTGTGATCTTCAGCTGCTGTCGCCCGTCAGCCTCGATGTTTTATCTGCTGTGTGGTCAGAGATTGTCTTCTGTATATGCAATTCCCTCTTTTTCAGACATTTCTCTGTGAACCCTCGAGAACTGGTTATGTGTGAACATCCCAGAAGATCAGCGCTTTCTGAAATACTCAAACTACCTGGTACAAACAACCATGACAGAAGTCACTTCAATCACCTTACTTTCCCCATTAACATTCTCATCATCTTGATTTGCATGTCTGAATATGTTGAGTTCTTGCCACGTGATTAGTTTATTGTCCATTTGCAATAAGTATATGAATTGGCCAGGGACTGTGTAAGGACTTACCAGAATTCAAATTTAAAGTATCTAACTAACATGACCCGAGGGAGGCTTTTATTTGACTTTGGAAGCCAACATCTGCTAACAATACCATGAAGACCATGAAGCAATCAAACCAATAATACTACTTTTCGTGAGGCAAAGCATTTGTGGCATAATAGATGTGGTGGATGGGGTACAATGCGTTTCGAGTTCTGTGAGGGGGGGGTGACCCATTTAGCCTAACTTTTAATTGTCACAGATTTTAGTTAGAGCAACAACACAAAAGAGTGATATTCGTCTGGTTAATGTGACCAGCCTGTCTACAATCACTGTCCTTGAGTTTCTCCGTCTGACTCGAGCTGTCAGGCAAAATGAACACGCTGGAAGCTCACTGTGCCCCGTTTCAGCAGCTCTGAGGAACAGTAAAAAAAAAAAGAAAAAGAAAAGAAAACACACAACATAACAGTCACCCTTGAAAAATGTTCTCATAAAAAGAGCATCTAAATATACTCCAGCCTTTTCCAATGGTTATCAATTGCTCTTTACTTAGGGTTGGCTTATTGTTTTTCGGAAAGAAACTTATTTTCAAACCACAATGAAACAATGGCGGCAAGAGGATTATGAAGTCCCATAACAGCAACTTGAGCAGGTCCTTTTATTCACCATCTAGCTCGGAATGTCTAATATGTTAAAGGGAAAGAAACATAATTGGGGGAGAATCCCATCTCAAGTACGCGAAGCGCTTGTACAAAAAGGTATCCCCGCTCATGCTGCTCCTGGGAAGATAAAAGATATCCCCCAGGACTCCGCCGAGGAATGTTTTTTCGGTCTGCCTGTTTCCAACACGAACTGCAGTCTCTCTGATGAGCATGAGGTCACATGATTGCATCATAAAACACAAACATATCTATGCCTTCATGTGCACTTGCCGACTTAACATGTAAACCAACTTCTGATGGTTGTGAAATTGGTAATTAATAAAAGAGGTCATCTGTAGAACCAGTATTTGGTTTGTCCTATGTGGCCTACTACTGAAACAGACGAAGAAACTGGAAGCTTCTTCAGAATAATATTTGTCCCTCTGTAAATAAAAGGGTGTCATTCTAGGCTAGTAAAAAAAAAAGAAAAGAAAAGAAACAATACCTAGTTTTTGGTGATTATTCACTGCAAATCCGGCATAATGAATATTAGATTCTGAAGAGAGTCCCCTAAATCCTACACATTGGCCCTTTAACACAAGGGTTTATAATAAAGAGTGGTGGTGTTTCGAACAGGTGGGAGGATTATATAAAAAAGAAGGCCCAATGCAGCATCATTACTGCACACTCTCCCACTGAAGGGGCCAAAGGTAACTGACACAAGCCTAGCTGCCTGTCTTGCACTTATCGAGCACACATACACTCACTGACCCACTGCCACCGAGTAAACACAGAGAAACATGCAGTGATGGAACAAGTCCAAATAACCAATCGCATGAATATCCACTGATATAACTATTATATAAGAGGCATGGATTGGTATTCCTTATTAAAGCCATGCTCTTAAGGGGAAGGGGAGAGGGCCAAAAAAAAACTGAGGTAGTTTCTTCTTTCTTCGCTTCCTATTGTTGCTAAATTTGTCATCCCAGTTCTCTTGTACTACATTGTTACCCTAATTGTGGCAGCTAATTGGGAAATGGGGCCAGGAGACACTTAAAGATGTGACATGGAGAGAGACAGAAAGACAAGGAGAGAAAGAGAGAGAGCAACTGAATCCAATTATGGCAGGTATATAAAAATGTACTGAACATTTCTCCCGATTTATAAACTCTCTATATCATCTTTCAATTAAATAATTAATAAAATCAGAAATGTTTCACAGCTGGAGAGTAATAGCCATCCTTCCCAAGAAGCAGAGTCATTACGTTTTGTCACTGCCTACATTAGAATTGAATGAATTCATAACGGGCACTCAGGGCGAAAATTAAAGGAGGGCAAAGTAACGTCTCCCGCAAAATGATTAAAACCTGTTTGACACTCATTTGTGCTGTTGGACGAGACAAGCTAAACACAGTGAGTTATAGAGCATGAATAGAAAGGGCGTAGATAAGCAAAACCATTAAAGAGATTAAAGTTATTCTTTGCTCCATACTAACCAAACGCTTTTCTCCTCAGCGCGAAAGCAGCAAATCAAAACAAGGTCAGCTTATCTGAAGGAGAAGGCAGATTCAAATGATGGGATGTTCATGTATCTCTGCATTCATCTCTCTCCTCTCTCACACATACACACTTACACCTACTCACACAAACATATTAATGACATGCAAAGGGGGAAATTTGAACGCAGCACCAGCTGATTAGAACCGAAGGAAATCACGCACAATCAGAGGCCAGGATGCCATCATCTGTTCCTTCTGGCCCCATCACACTTCCCCTCACTCCTCCTCCCCGTGTTCTCTCTTCTACACAGCAACTTGCCACAGGCCTGAAAATGCCCAGGATCAGATGAACACTGAACTGCCATGTTTGTGAGGACTGTCGAGTGGCAAAAGCAACAAGAGGCGGCCAAGTCTAAGGACGTAATGGAGGAGGAATGTAAAGGAAGTGGATGAGGTGCGGATTGACGTTTCTCTCTTAATAAGGAGCAGCGACTCTGGGATGAGTCTCAGTCAGCAACCCGGACCTTGACTGATTATTGTGCTCGGGGCAAATAGCTAGCGCCGGTCTAATATTCTGCCTCGCTGACCGAGACAAATGAGAAGCAACACCAAATGAAGAGCAGACATATTGAGACCTCGGTGTCTTACCACCTCCATCTATCGCGGGAAAACTCCATCGTACATAAGTCAATACCCTGAAGCTCACACGTCATCCATGCAGTTGGGGAAGTATCTGCCTTTTGACTGTATTATGTCGTGATAATATAAAGACATGCTGAAAGATAAAACCAAAGCTCTTATAAGTAGAACACTTGCCAAGACAAACAAAGGAATCTACCCTACATGCTACGTCAAGACGCTGCAATATGTAAATTCTGTCCAAGAAATGTATCACGCAAAGCTGAAATCAATGCCACTCCATTCAACCCCAGGGCAGCTCTGGATAATAGTGTCACTACAGTACTGTACACGTACAACACTGTGCATGAGAGTACAAATACAAATTTTCACAGAATATCTACAAAGCACTTGAACTACTTGTATTTGCTGTTGTGTACTCCTGTAGCATATCTCAACGGTTAAGTGTAAGGGACGAGCGGGACGGAGATCATTAAATATCAAACACTGTAGTAATAACGTTGCAAACATTTCTCCTTTATTGCTGTCCTGTTTCAATGTATGCATGTGTGTGTATGTGCACATGTGTAGACACACTACACCTGCATGCATGGGCGACTTGTCAAAAGATTGTGTTTGTTAGGGTCCCTGAGTTCTTCCAAATGAGTCAGGGGAATAGTTAAGGGTGGTCACAGCTGATCACAAATTGTCTCTTCTTGCCGTCACACTTAATAATACCAGACTTGTTTGCCATATTGGAAAAACAACACCCACTTTTGAAAGGTTGCATTCCAACTCTAATTACATTTCAGCAGAGGAATGCCAATTTAATTTGAAGATCATGCTAAAAAAGGAGGCACGAGTCACTGTTCCGACATCCCCCATTTCCTCTGGTAAAAGAGGATAAATTCTCATTGCATATGACGGTATGCGACTTACAGGTTTACACGAGTTACCAGTGACATTTTTATGTGTTTTTGCGATGGCCGACAGAGCAAAATGTACATGTAATGTTTTCAAATGTACAAATCCGTTTAGAAAAACAAGCACACCAGCATGTGCTTATTTCAGAGCAAAGTCCAGGCAAACACTGTGTGGATGTCATGAGGCGGTTTGTCCTTCTCACATACCTGCAGCCTTTGTAATACTGCAGCATAAAGCTTTCACTGGAAGCCAAGGCGAACATCTAATCTGAAAATACCACGTGAATGTATGCATTTTCTTCAGGTTCAGTTAAAGGAAGGAAACTTTTCAGCACCGTGAGCAGTTTTGTACGCCTCGACTTAAGTCCCTGCGTTCTTTTGTTGTAGAAGCACACAGAGTATACTTTCATAAATCAGTCATGTCAAGCAGAGTGAAATCTACGTATATTATACAGGCTAAAAGCCTTCTTCCTTTAGTTTCTAAGTGTGGTAGAAGATCATTTGGCTGCTGATGCAGCGAATACTGACTGTTTCAGCACTCAGATAATGATGTGACTGTGTCCCGTCAGCAGTTCAAGACTTGTAACATTCAGGCATGTATAAGTGATGTACAGTTTTCAAAAAGGAGATTTTTTTTCTTTCTTTACAACTTGATTGATGAGAACGGATAATTCAAGTTATGTCTTTCGACTATGAGGGTTCATAAATAAACATGACACTTATAAACGTGCTTGTATTTGTAATCTAACAAGCATTAAATATAAATTACCAAAGCCAATACAGACCTATTAGTAGCCATGGATGCCATCCTGAAAATAATCTCTCCACACATCTTTATCCAATATTTTGTTTCTAAAATGTCTGCAAATCTGTATTTTTTCTCCCCCCTTAAAATGCCACACACAGTAAAAATACAAACTTCCATATCAGCCTTCCAGTCACATCTCTGAGTCTAGCATGAGTCATGTTGCCAAACTGGATTGAACATGGAAACTCAACAGTCGCATCTCGAGCCCCATAAATCGTGAAGCACTACTTACAAACAGTTTTGCTCTTAAGAGCCCTTTCCACTCTCTGTCTGTCTCTACAAATGTATTGAAGATAATCTATCGGTGAGTTCAAGAACAGAAGATACTGATTTATCATTTTAAATGACTTTATATTCATTTTTGAGGAAAGATGGTGATGCTTGTTATTTTGTTGCAGCAAGAATACTTTGTGTTCAGTAACGATACATTTCACAGCGTTTGGTTTGTCTCACTCTAGATGTCTGCCAGTAGAGAGCCCAAAGTCATGACTTCTACAGCTTGATCAGACATGAGGCTTCACACCCATGTTTATGTACCTCAGGTGGAACAGTAGCCTCACCTCAGTTAAACAAGTTATTTGTCTTTTCTCACCTTTAAACTGCAGCATCTGTGCCACTGCATATCATTTGCTCACCAGAGACCAACTGTTTACTGTATTTGTTTGCTTTGCTGTCATCTGTAGCCAGCATGACCCCTGGGCATCCACTATTCATCTAACCCAATGCAGACACTAGTTACCACAGCAACCACGGCCCGGGCTTATCTGCCAGTTTTAGTTTTCTGACCAGCAATAGATCCATTCTGCTCTGTGGATCTTTCAAAATATCATTGCCACTGGACTCTTGCCCAGTCCAAATGAACATTAGGAGAGAAAATAATTCCAAACAGTATTAAACTTCCGTTAAATTTGGGATGATTCAATTTATATGTGCAGATGGTTTCAGAAAATTTACATATTGCGTGGTAGTTTTAAAGCTTCAAGCTGGAAATTTAATAAATTATGGATGTTCAGTGTGAGGGTCCCAATGCTGATTGCCTCTTTGCAACGTTCACATTTCAACAGAGTCCAAAACACACAGAGATCCATATTTCTAATGCTTCACAGATGTAAATTCAAAATCACTTCATATCAAGTGTCCCGCAGTGCCAGTCGAAGTGCTCATCAGTTTAAAATGCAGCATACAGAGATTGGATTTTTTTTTTTTATGCTGATGGATTTGATTGCACTTGTGTGTTAAAATGTACATCCTGCTAGTTTGTCAATTAACAGCAAGACAAATAGGATCATCAGCCGAACCATGGGTGTAAATCAGACATAAAGAAGAAATTAGTGCGGAGCATCACTCCAGCAAGTGTGTTGCAGAAGCTGCTTTACATCCCCGTAAGAAAAGTTTGTGGCTTCGTGGAAATGTGGGCATGCGTGCAGAATCCTTGTTTCTCTCCACAATAGCATGACTGATCTGAAGCTCAGAGGAACACCGTGGCCGCCTGCTTGAGCTAGCCTTGTGGGTGTAGTGTGGCCAAAGCTACTTAAAGTAGCAGCATCCACCGCTGACACATACAGTAACAGTAGCCACAGGCATTTTAACTGTAGTTCATGACCCATAAATACAAGACCATTGTCCACTGCTGGAGTGCTAAGGCAAATTCTTCTGTCGATGCCACTGTGTCTTTTTTCATTCTGTGTAATTACAGCTTTTCCCTCCACAGTAATTAGGGGCTATTTCAACAAGGATGTGGAATGTCTCCATCTATTTTCCCCTTCTCCTCATCTCTTCTCTTCCACCCCCACAAGAAAAAAAAAAAAAACACACACATTTTGATGTGTTTATTGAATGCCCACATGTATGCCTGTGCTTCCTGTTTCTGCAGCACAAGTCACATCTTGAAGCCATGTAAACAAAGCGACTTCACATCAACCTTTTCTGTCAGTGATGCTACAAAGCTCGCTCGCAGGCAATAGCGTAGCCTTGGATTCAGCGCTGAGATTCTCCAGTCTCCGTCCTTGAAAAAAAGCAATGATGAGTAAAAGAAAGGAGAGAATGTCTCTAAACCATCCACCCCCAGACGTGCAGAGAAGGTGGGTGTGTGGAGCAATAGTCCTCTCTCTGCATCGCAGTCAAAGGCACAAGGAACAAATCTGCTCTTCCACAGGCAATGAATGTTATGATATCTCCTGCAGTGGATAATGCAATCTTTTCAAGGCCCCGGGCTCCGGCAGGAATAAACTTGTTGAAACACAATATTTTGGAGGTAGACGTTCGGTAGCGGGAGTCAATTCAAACAGCTTAATATCAGATATTATAAGACAAGTGGAATCCGATGTGATGGTAAAAAAGTAATGAACGATATCTTCATTCAAGTGACCTCAGACAATGTCTAATGCATCCCCACAGGGACATCAGATCTGTACATACAGCAGACAAGGCGGGATTACAGTGAACACTCATGAATAGTTGCATGAGCGTGTTTATTTTTAATTAAACACCTGAAATAAATACATGCGTATTGCCCAAAAAAAACAACAACTGACTTGTCTTCTCTAGCCCTACACCAACTGCGAGTATTTTAGCACAACGATATGACAGAAGCACATAAGAATAATGGCACGTTGTTGCTAAGAGACCACCTGTTCAGATCTCCCACATGATACTGTGGTGAAACTGTAGTTCTCCCATCATCATCAGCATATCATTCATTTGAGTGGAGTTAATGTCACGACAATGTTGCAACCGAGAGAGAAGCCCTTTATATAACATGACATCTTCTAGTCACAAACACTGCGTTTCATGTGAAGGCTGCGTTACTGCAGCAGTTTCGCACTCAGCTCTAATGACAATCTCATACCAGGAGAGCACGGCAAATCACACCTGATCCGTTTAACATCAAACAGCAATTTTGCCTTTGTCATAACAGCCATTTGAGAAAATGCTATCCTTTTTCTTTTTTTTTCCCCCCTTCCCTGTTGACAGTCAGGGAGTGGTGCTGCTGCATGGGAAAATGAGCGCTGTCCTCAGGGTTGGTAGAGGTGTGCCACACCCTTCGATTCTCTTACCTGTCAGGGTGTGTTCAAAAAGCGTGATGCACGCATCAGGCACAGAACGCACTTCCTATGACAACATTTCTAGACGGATACAGGACAAAACGGCTATTGTTTTAAGGCAGTGTTTATCTCTTTTGCCTCCATGCTGCATATTATAGCCTTTCAGGCTGAAACCAACACTGTTTTGAAGGTTTTGTAACTAATTAACTTAACATGCACCAGTACTTGTTTTTTTAGATTCCAGTCTGACTAATCTGTTTGTTCACTTCATCGTGTGTTACCAACCCCCCCCCCCCCGCCCCCGAGCAAGTCAGTGCTCAGACTTCATCCACTGGCATGCTAAGAGGCTTGACCCGGGCCACCACCGCTTGCAGACACCTGGTGACATGACCAGCTGGCGGAGATGACAGGGGTGCAGGCATAGACGCACTCAAACACGTAAGCAGAGTGTCAGTCTGATCCGTTCCTCCCTATCAGGGAGGCAATAGATACCGACTGCTGTCTGTAGAAGTGCCTGATATGTGAAGAAGGTAAGTGACTCACAGAGGATTGCTGGGTTTACAGGGTTGACTCCCCTGTTGACTAACATAAAATGATTTAAAAAAAAAAAAAAAAAAAAAGCAAGGTGTGCCTTTGGCCTTTGCCAAAGGCCCAACACTCGCAGTGAGAATCAGAATCACCAGTCTCGCCCTCACTGCGCCTACAGCTCCAGCCCTGTTAAACACACACACTCAACTGGGCTAACATGAGTCACAGCAGCGCGGTTACCCCCTCTTCTCCCCTGCGATTACTCAGTATCTACCCAGCTGCTGCCGCCGCCGTATGTCTTTACATTTCCTCTTCCTCAGGAGAGGTTTGCTTGCATAGAAAGCGGACCAACACAATTACTGCCGACGAAGGCCATTCAAATGTGCGTGGCGCAAGAGAAAGGGGAAGGGCTGCAGCAGGCAGACAGGGCTGTGTGAGCTAAAATAATTATTTTCCTTATCCAAAGCTGGCGGCTGGAGTTTTTCCAGCACTCAAACAGTGCAAACAATTGGGGCGACGAAAAGGTAAAAATCTGCGTGGTGAAGATTACAAATTGAAGGTTCAACAATGAATCCAATTCAGCAGTACAGGAAGGCAAATTACATCACCGAGCCTCACTGTCTGAGCCACGGACCACCGGGGTGAAATAACACACATTTTCTGTTTACATTCAGACCATCATTTTTATTACTTTCATTTAATTTGAATAGAACAAACTGCAGTTTCACTGTACCCTGAGTGTAGCTGACAATCTCACAAAAATAAAGTGGACAGGCAGCATTTCAGTCTGATTTTGAATCTATCCATCAACCCATCTATGTTACTCCCGCTAGACTTTTTATTGTAGGGAGGTGTAGTAAAAAAACTCTCAGTTTTTTGGGGTGAAATACAAATGATTTAAACTCTGGGCCCTGAAACTAACAAACACATGAATAAACTTCAAAAACACATTCCAATTAATAAGCTGTCCAAAGACCAATCATTGTGACTTCATTAATGAATGAAAAGCAGCTGGAAAAGAAACCATAATGATTTCCATCAATCTCATACAGATGAGTCAAACTGAATTGCTTTGCTTGGATATTAAAGCTCTAACAAACGTTTCTCTGCTGGCCAGCATAGGATGGCATCATCAGAGCCAGAGAAGCAGTGACTATAGATAAAACTCTGTATGACCTCAAAGCCACTGGGTCAGATCCCCGGTGTGGAAAAAGGGACTCTCTCTCTCCACTCCACTGCCCGTCAGCCTCCGTGGCTGTCAGGTCTCTGACACGGTGCCTTTGCCCCTGAGACAGAACATCACTGCTGGGCGAGCACTGGAATACACAACTCCATCTGCAAAGGGTGATCCCCGGGGGATTTCAGATTCAGACACTTATATAGCATCCATGCTGGAAAAACCCACATTAAGCGGGTCTAAACGCCAACAGTGCATCACAGAAAGACGTGTGGCCAGCGTGGTGGCTGCATAGAAGCTGAAATATGTCATTCAATTATTGACTCTGGCAGAACCGAGCTCACCTGTACAACCAGCAAATCATCCATGACAGTCGGCTATAGGGCGTGGGTACAGCTGAAAGAGGAGTAACTCTTACAACGTGTAAATGATCACAAGAATCTAAAAGGGAACAATTTCAGTGAGCTTGAGATGTCCACTATGGAGGTATACAACTTGAAAATGCTATCATTCAATCAGTGGTTGAAACATAAGAACCATAGTGAACCAAAGTCTGCAAAAGGTTTCAATCGATTTCAGAGCCATTTGTTTTAAAACATCTGATTCAAGTGAAGATATTTATCAACAACAGGGCTGGAGATGTGTTGCTCGATCCATTTTATAAAGGAAAAGGTGAAATAAAAAACAGGACACAAAATCTGTAATCCCTGAAAGGGGATTTTGATACGTGCTTCCTCACGCTTTTCTTTTGCAATCGATAAGTTGACACACGTTGTGAGGAAGAACAGGTTTGAACTCCCCGTTGGAGCAAATGTTTACTTGTTGCAACAGGGCAGCTCAGCCCTCTTCAAACACACTCCTGGAATGCAGAATGTTCCTGTTCCTGCAAACTGCATGAGATCCTGCATTACCATCAGCTTTGTAGGTGGACTACAATAAGCTGAAGGAATGCGCAAGGTGTTGCATTAATTACCCTCAGAAAATCTGGTTTATGCGTAAAACTGTGGAGGTGGAAGAAAGAACAATTTGGGCAAGTGACCAAAAGAGAGCAGGGGAAAAAAAACAAAAAAAAACACCAACTGCGCGTTTGCGCCTCTCCCTAAAGAGATTAGTAGAGAAACTGCGCTTTTAACGCACTGCGATCACTAGATTAAAAAAAACTAAAAAAACAAAACTATGTAGATGTAGAATAGAGATGTTTCCGCGTATCATCATTCACCCCAACTTTAATAATGAGTTCAACCTCACCTTATAGACATTTTCCGTGAAGCGGTGAACCTCGTCGGTGCGAGACATGGTGAAATCTTCAGCCAGGACCATAAACGTTTTTTTTCCTTTAACCGTGTATCCACGGAAAAACAAAAATAATAAGAAATTAGGGGGAGGTGGAAAAAATACGCGAGTTTGAGCAGAGAATGGACGGAGGAGGCGTCCGTGAAGAGTAACGCTGCTGCGCTCCTGAAAGACACTGAACTCAACACACCTTCTCTCCCTGCACAGCTGACAGCCCGTGCTGCCTTCACGGACCGCTCCGTGGCTCAGACCTTTCCACAGCACGCCGAAACCTATTCACACATGTACTTAAAAACAATACTTGCTGCAATTATTTGTTTTTACACATATTTATTTTAATAGATATACAACTGACCTTTTAAAGTGACCGTGTATTGTTAAAAATGTAAAATTTACGTGGATCGTGAGAAAATGATAAATCATTGCATTTAAGCGATCTCCAATTAGAAATGTTGTCAAAAGCTGTTGAAATATGTATTATCTTGTTAATGTAACGTGAAGAGCAATATGTGCTCACCACTTCGGAGCGCAAACATAAAATAAAATCTCTTCCTACGGTCTTTGAACGCATCCACGGATTTGGGGCTTCCTTCCTCTATCAGCATTATTCCAACACTTTGCATGAGTAAAAATTATCTTTAGGATTGAATTTGATTCCTGTTTTACTTTTGTCTTTGTAAATGCATACCTTCTTGCGTATTACTTTTTCCCACCAATAATACTTGCACAACCAAAATATTCAACCCATTAGGACATTCCCAGTAAAACGTAAGGGCCATCTTGATATCTTGCTTTAAGGCTGAATGAGCTGTTTTAGAACAGGAAATGAAACCTGTTTAATGTTATTTCCTCATCTATCATTTGGACAAAGAATTATTGTTCTCACCAAATGACGCACTGCTGTGATTTCCCTACCTGTAACTTGATGAGACCACTGCAGCTTATTTGACTGCGATAAAAGTACCTTGAGTGTAACATGTGGACCTGGACTTTGGGACTCTGTAAGTCCAGTTGCTTGTTAAGACATACTATAATTGATGTCACTCATAATTGGTTTTATTTTCACTGATAATCTCATTTCCTGGAGTAGGATTATTCATGTGTTTCACCTTCCTTTAATACATTTTCCACATTTCAGCCACTTAAGCTTTTTTTTTTTCTTCTGTCAATCAGCAAACACTTGGCTGATGTAATGTGAATGAAGACACCTGTTATGTGTGGTGTGGGGTAGGAAAGAAAAACAAGCAAAGAGTGCCCCCTTCTGGACAAAGACGGTCGTACAATTAGGAGGTTGAAGGGGGGAGAAAAAAAAAACGAGTACAGGTAAGTCATGACATGTTTTCATTTTATTGTTACTACAAAAAGAAGAAAAAGATAAATATGTTTGTGAAATAAAAGCCAGGGAAGCACACTGTTCCCACAGCTCAATTTAATATGCAAAACAGCCTAAATTAATGGTAAAACATCTAAAAATCCATTATCTTCGTCTGGTAGGCCTCGGCACGGCAACACTGTAACACTGCTCGACTGACTCAGGAAAGACACAGAGTAATAGAACATTTCACTTCATGTACGTACTTCAGGGGCACATCGAACCAGAGTACAGATAGTGCTGATCCCGTAAAGATGTGTTGAGGAGCACTGATGTGTGCAGGTTCCACGCTCTCATATCAAAATTCAGATTCATCCGGAGCGCAGCGTGAGATTTCAAGCACAGAATCAGCGCGTCAGGCTGCCAGCATCTCTCTGTCTGGCTTGTTTTTCGCCGCTCTCCTCTCTGGAAAACACAAACTCAAGATGAAACAAACATCAGCGGTGTGCCATCGAATACACACGTGTCAGTTTGAGCGAGGGACGGTTTTGTGGTGTGAAATAATAAAAGAAAATATCGGTACCTGGTTCAGCTTTAGCTGCTTCTGGGACCTCTGGAATTGGCTCAGCTGGGACCTCTGGAAGTGCTACATCGTCTCCCTGTTGCAGTACAAGTGACAGAAATAACAGGTATTACACAAGCCAACCAAGGGCCGCATAAATATATCTTGGGAGTGAGCGCAAAACACATACTTAGATCTCTGAATGCGAGCATTGTGGAGTTGCAAAGCTTCAGCATTCACAGAGAGTATCAATAATAATTCAATGCCTGAACAACATGTGTTTTAGAAGAGGGAAAGCAAAACAGGGCCCACATGCTGCATTTCAGAATCTGATGGAGAAAAAGCAGGCGGCACAGTGGAAGTGCAGTTGGCAATCTGTCCTCACAGCAACACAATCCACGGTTGAATTCCGCCTTGCCAGACACTGTAGTAGATGTTCATGCTTGTATGAAATTGTCTGTTTCCCTATATTTGCCCTGTGATGGGCCGGCAGCCTGTCGTAGTATAACCTGTGTTTCACCCAGTGATCCGGGGATCAGCTTCAGCGCCCTGTGACCCTACCGTGGATATTGCAGTATGGAGGGTGGATGAGTGACAAGAAAATCTCCACATTGGCTTTTCCCAGCAGTAAATAATAAATCAACTTCAACTGTTTTATCAGATTTTTCTGTAGACGGGATTCTACAACAAACTATTACCCATCACAATATTGGATTTGTTTTGTAAAACCAGAGGAAACCAAGTGTCTGTCTTGAAGTGTGAAAAGTAGCAATTTGCATAGTCTGATAAGACTTTTGAGAGTATGTCATTAAAAACAGTAATTACATCACAAAAGAAACAGAATCAGCGAGGTCTTAATCACTATGAATCAACTAAATTCAGAACTACAATTGGTTTAGTTACAGCCTCCCTGGGATAGATTGCAATCACGCTGGGGTCTCATTCAAAATTCTTCCACCTTCACTCGGATTACTCCGCCTCCTTGAGAAACACATTACACAAGTCTGAGGTCAAAGTGGCAGCATGCAGTTTTGGTATGATATCCACACATGACTCAGCTCTGAATCATAGCTTTAACCACAGCCCTCCTCCAGCGTGGGCACTAAGTGGCCCCATATCTAAAGACTGTGGTTACACTTCAGACTGTAACTGCAGATGCTCAACAGGGTGTCGCAGCAAAATCGCATGCAAACACTCGCTGCGACCAGCGAAGGGTTAAAGGCACAGCCCTGCACGCACCTGAGTGATAGCTTCCAGCTCGGCTAATACGGCGTCCTCGTCCTCCTGCGTCAGGGATCCGGCCAACATTTCATCTATTTGCTGCAAAGGCAAAGATTTAAAAAAAAAAAAAAAGTTTAAAATCGTTTTAATTTCTCCGTTCCCATCAGACACATCATTAGACAAATTATTCATTAAATAAACAACATTTTCTTCAAATGTTTAGTTCTTGGGACAGTTTTTGTGATGAATTTTTCTCAAAAAAACACTGGTTGAAATACACAATCAGGAGGGAAATTTGAAGACTTTTATTCAAGCTTGTTTAACTGACACGGGAGACATTTACCCTTTGATATTCTATCGCCTCTTGGGTCTCATCCAGGATTCTCTCCACGTCTTCGATGGACATGATCTATCACAAACAAGGAAGAGAGCTCACATTACTTATGGAAAGTAATTGTTTCCCTTTTTCTTTTTTTTTGGTGAGAGAAACGCCACCATCCTTGCTGGATCATAAATTGCAGAGGCAAGACGTACACACTGTATCCGAGGGTGTGCAGCAGTCACACCACTGTAGTCGAGGCTTTTCTTGTTAATCCTTTAATCTTCAAACAATGTGCACAGGCTTTGCTCGCACAAGCCACAAGGCTTTGAGCATGCTTTCCTCAGTCCTCACCCAAAGATCATACTGAGGAAAGCATGCTCATCGCGAGAAAACTTGACCATCTTTTCAAAGTACATCCGCGCACATTTAAAGCTTAATAGATCACTTATGGAATGGAACGCATCAATATTTACCTCATGCATACTTTTCAGGCAATCATTGCCAACCTTGAGTCCCTCGATGACTTTCATCTCAATTTGCATGAACTCAATATCCTGAACCTGTTGGAACATATTAGCATGTGAATAAATTCAGCAGAAACGTTAAAGGCAAAACAAACAGGAAAAGGAGATGGAATACACTGAACGGTGATGAAATACAACCATCTGTTCATAGAATGTTAGACAGTGGACAGCGAGTCATCTCCCCATTGCTTGATTGGTTGTTCAATTCCCCATATTACCCTGTCCATGTGTTAAAGTGCCCTTGAGCAAGGCACTGAACCCTAAACTACTACTGGTGTGCAGGCAGTTTAGGTGTGAATTAAATGGAGAATGTTCAAGCAGTAAAAAAATGCACTAAAGAAGTAACATGCATCTCAATTTTAAAGTTATGATAAAAACGTAATGGAAACTGTGATGAATGCACAGAGTGAGAGGTTGTGAAAACATTCCAACCGAATACCTGCATTGATCAGTCACAATTACTTTCCAGAACAGGCACCAAGTCTACAATCTGCTAAGTCATCACAGACATTCAACCAAACATAAATACAATGTTTTTGTCAAAATGTCCAGTATATCCTAATCATTACATTTATTTGAGCATAAAAGGAAATCTTAAACTTACCATGCGCTCAAGGTTTGAGATTTGATTTTCAGTCTTGTCTAGAAGCTGATCCTGGTATCGTTTCTTCTTGAGGAGCAACAGCGCTTTCCTGGCAAAACAAAAATAAATATTTACAACAAGGAGAAGGTTTTCACTGAACGCAAACACACACAGAGTTGAACCCACACAATTTAATTCAATAAAACCTAATATCTGAGTCTGTAGCTTGGAAGATTGTATGCCGCGTTTAGGGTTGGGCCTAATACCATCTCAGGTTTACCTGTAGAAATGAAACCTCCAGGCCCCTGAGGTCCTCAGAGTCAGAAGAAACAAGGTGAAGCAGCTTTTAGTTCCTATGCTCCTCAAATAAACAATAATAAACAAACTCCCTGAACACCTGAGGACTGCTGACACTGTTATTTTTTCTATTATTAATATTCAGGCCTTAAAGCAAAATTATTTGCAAAAGCTTTCTATTCAGCAATAGTTTACTGATTTTATTATCAAGATATAAAAAATTTTTTTTGTATGCCTATCTTAATTGCTTTGTTTAAATGCATTTCCCTTATTTTCTTTGTAGAGCACTGCGTATTGCCTTGTGTATGAATGCCTTGCCTTTCACTATGCCAATCAAATCAGTTCCTGATGTGATTTTTTTTTTTTCTTTTACTGACATTTATTATTGTTATTGGTCTGAACTCACTGTTTTTTGCCATCTTTTAGCAGCTGCTTTGCCAGCAGTCTCTCTTTCACCAGCTGTACGGTGATTCTCTTCTGGTACTGCTTCAGCCTGTCCCTTTGTTGCTTCAGTTGCTGCAAAAAAAGAACAGATTGCATTTGTTTACTAACTGAAAATAAACATAGAAACGTTTAGCAGCAAACCTTATCTTTAAAAATAGAAGGGAAATTGTGCACACAAGTAAATACAACTCAGAGATACTTTAATGAGATAGTTTTTAGACGCATAACGTGTGGAATGGTGAAAACAAAGAGCAGCCTGGAGCTAACACGGCTCACATTAATCCATTAATTTACAGCGAACGGTCCACTGATGCTAACCGCTAACAGCTCACCAAAACTGCTTTATCTTGCTCCGTGACTCTAGAAGGGCGACTCTTTCTCCCAAAGACATTTCCCATTATTTAGCCACATCCCCGCCACGTCCCTCTCCGTCAACATACGATGTCCTATTTTTTACTGGACATTTTTTCTTGTAATAACCAACAGCCTCTTGCGGCTAGCAGGCTAAGTGGCTACACCATCATGTCAACAGTACTTCCGCGTTTTCTACGGCAAGCCAGGTGGGATATAAAAATCAAAGCACTTTATGAGCTACAATGTTTTCTTAGCAGTATACAATTATTAATATAATATTTATTTGATGTTATACATAACATTTTCTGTTGTGGAAATAAAACACAATACAAATATAAACAACAGGCGTGACTATTGCATCGTTCTCTATCACCTTCTTTGTTACAGTGATAGTATCACCGTAACAATGAATCAATAAAACATATTTTTTTGCTTAATATTACTGAAGTACCGTAATGGGGCAGTGGTGAACTCAACCCTAGGAAAGCGGGCTTGTGGATCGGAAGTTTGTAGGTTGGAATCTCAGAGAGTTCACCAATCACCCTCATCAGCTCCCCAGAGCAGACCCAAAGTGACTGCCAACCATATCCTACAACGAGGATGGGTATATGGCAATAAAGGAATGTCCCCAGTGAGATTTATACAGTATAACTAGTTTAGTTATAGAGATGAGGTCCAGGACCACTGTAACAATTGTGAAATTTATCTCAATACAAATGAAACATGTACCATTATTTGTAATGACTTGGCCTTGGGATGTCTGGCTTCACTTTGCCTGTTTTTAAGATGGAAAGCAAAGAGATGAAATACACCTCGAGAGGTGTTATATTTAATTTCAGATGTGGCCCAACCCGCCTCCTGTGAGTGCTCTCTAAAACCCAAACATCTTAAACTTCTTACCTTCTGTGTTAGGTTATATAGCCTTATTTCCATGTATTTATTTATCAATTGTATGTATGCACAGATTGAAGATATTGTCCATTATAAAATCTTCACAAAAAACACACACTTGGCCCAATACATGTCCTGGAGGTCCCCATCGGTTATCAGAGTGAGAAAAAGAGAGTAAACAAAAGACTAAAAAACAACATTTTAAGGTCGATTTGTATTTTAATACAATACTCAACATAACTGACATATAAAACAGCATACAGTAGTTTTTCAATAATGGAAAAGACACATTCTCATTCAAAAGATATTGTGGATAACTTTACAGTTTTTATTTATTCTGATATTTTTGTGTTTTTTCTCTGTTGCAGTGGTTTTGGTAAGTTATTTTGAATTTGTCAATTCAATCACAATACAGCCAATATTTACATGTACCGATATTTAGGCTTTGCCTTTCTTGTTATGTTAGAAAGCTCATTAAAAACAAAGAACAAAAGAACAAAACTTTGACTTTGTGCTCAATTAATTGAAGGTTAGTTCAGTCCCTCAACTGCATCATCACATGTGACGCACCAATAAACCGCTCACAATTGTCTGTTTGACATTTTGTTGAAGGCATCTTTGGCTGTGAAAAACAAAACTGCAATATTTGGTATACTTTTCATTGATTCACTGTGTGTTTCATTGATTTTCTGTATTTAATGTTGAAAATGTGGCATTTCTCTCCATAGTGCCATTTTGACTTGCAAATAAGAAAAAAAATAAAATTATGTGTTTGGTTTTCAGCGTTGCCCGTTTATGTACTCACTCAGTTCACATAATATTGACCAATGTTTATTTCCTTGCATGCTGCCTGAACATTGAAGAATAATAAGAAAAAGAAAATCCATTGTTTAAAAGACCCCTGGCTGGCTCATAGAAGTGTTTACATCTGAGTGACAACGTATTAATCATGACAACAATTACAGCAGACTTGAGATAAACCTTTACAGACCCTCAACTACATTCAGGGTATTTCAAGTACTGCATTGAAGTGTTACTGAGGTTTTTGCCTCATATGGCCCACTTCCTTGTCTCGGATTGGGACAGCGGGCTGCTGCTTTCGCAAACAGGATTATGCCATGAAGACATCCTTCTTGGAGGGAGCCTGAAGTCACAGACAGAAGCACTGAAAAGGTTCAGATTCAGTAGGTAGCAGACTACACCTGGAAGTCAGTCCCAAAGTGTCTGATCTGAGCATCAGTCATAGACAGATAGGTGGTCCTCATACTGGGCGAATACTGTAAGGGGGAGGAAAAAGAAGAAAATGTCAATTTAGTATATTTTAAACAACTTGCTTCTTTAAACTGGGAATGATTTCCTGATGATGTGTGGCATTAAAAAGCATTTAAAGGGCTGGTTGGTGACAGAAACATAAATGGTCACATGAAATGTCACACTCAAATGTACTCTCTGAGTGAAGCACTACATAGAATTGTAACTCATTAAGACTTGTGTGTATTCCCCATTTGTGTGCTTCCATCTATAGACCTGAATGAAGATGAGCCTTTTCCCATATAAATGTAAGCAAAATGAATACACCCGTGTTCATAATCAGCCTTAGAAAACCCCAACATCCTCAAAAAAATGTGTTCATAACAAATAGAAATACCTAAGTCCTGATGGGTTTGGTGATTCCTGATTTATGGGTTATGGGTGAAACCTCAGAAAACAGTACAGGAGTAAATCAATATTGCACATAAAGGAGTGGAATGAAAGTGAAATAAGAAAGACATCATAAAAAAATAAAAACTTACGGTGAATAAAAGTCTGAGTCAAAGAATAAAAGTTAGAAAAAAGGTTAGTCACAACATAACATTCTGCAGTTAGACACCTCGTGAAACACTGTACATAAAATGAAGGAAGGTATGCTTTGTAAGTAAAATGCAAATGTGAAATATAACAACACAGAGCAACATAAAGCAAGACAACAGAGACAGTTATGAAACAAGACAAAAACAAAACCAATGCACACTTTTTCATGCATTTACTGTAATAACTCTTTTTAAACGTTGTTACAAGAATATTCAAATATTACAAGTCAATATCTCACAGAGACAAAGTGTTTCAAGTCTTTGGTATACTGTGAATGCACTTCAAGCACCGTGTCAGTCATGCAAGCAGAAAACATTCGGTGTCGATTCATCCTAATATCTATTATTCAGTCCCGGCTCTAAGGGCTCCAAGGATGCAGCACACGTTTGAGAGTGAAGTTATATCACACATCATTAAATGTATGTAACGGCCTGACTTTGCATAAACTAAAAACACAGCCCAAAGGCAGTAGCGTGCATATCCTCAGGTCTTTACAGCGTTCAGAAATGCCAGTGGGCTTGAAAAAAATAATAATAATAATTTTTTTGCATTTTTATAAATGGCCAGCAGAGGTCAGTCTTCCTTCGTTGCAAAGCAACATAACGCCCTTTGTCTAAAATGCTGGGAGCATGATGTTGTGTGCAGTATATGAGCATTGATAGTGCTTGGTTCCTGTTAGTGCTGCAGCATTGCTGGGGTCAGTAGTGCCATCACTTTCATCACACAAGGGACACTACAGTTCCATATTGCCAACGCACCGAGGGTGGTGGAGATCCTCTCCCTATCAGTGGCACGTTCTCATATCGAGGGGCCCCTCCAAACAGCATGGACTGATTCCTGTGACACAAAGGGAGAGGAAGGTGGTAAGAGTTGAAACAGAGTACTGCAGATATGCCATGTTGTCTGTTGATCTTACATGTATTCAGGGGGAGGCAGAGTATTAGACGTAGACTGGGGAGGTGGATGAAGGCTGGCCTGGCTGTCAATGCTGCTGGTATAACTACAGAAACTGTGTGTGTTGGACCTTCTGGGGTTGTAGGATATCCGTTGTGCTTGAGGGTTGAATGGATCCTCCTCATCGATGTCGTCGTACTCTTTCTCCCTTTATGGCAGCAGTACACACACAGAACAAGAGAAACAGAGGGTGCATGCATTAACACTTTGCAGCAGTGCAATGTGGGCTGCACATAATGGGATAAGGGGGTCACTCAGCACTGACCTGCTGCCCATTAGTGTCCACACTCGGAAAATTGCACACAGCATGGCAGAGAGTGAGCAGGCAGCCAAAAGAGAAAATAAGGAGAGGTAGAGAAGCCCTTCCACCCCATCATAGCACACACCCATGAGGGCATCGAGGTAGTCCTAGAAAAATGGGCACAGAAATATATACAGTTATTTGCAGTGGGTCTCAAGAATATTTCCTTTCACAAATACCAATCTGTTTTCAGTAAGAACACCACCACATTCATAAACTCAGGTTATATCGTTGTTTACTTCTACGAAGAAACTTCCTAATAATGTTACTTTTTGGAGGATTTAATTGACTGAATAATTCCCTGGAGAGACACCCGACTCAAACAAAACAAGGCTGAACATACAATTGAAAAACAAACATTAGGATTTTTTGGGGAACTCCAACAAAAGCACTTTAAAGACAAAAAACAAAAGTTACAACTGCCATTCATTTCTAGAAAAAAAAACCACACACACATCAGTCAGACTATGGGGGTGTCAAACTTCAGGTGCTACATACAGACCCTCCATCCATCTTTCATATATACTGCCACAGCGTTGGGGCCAATCCATCCTAGCGAACTTACGGGTGAACAGAGACAGACAAATACGCTCACTCACATTCACTCCTGTGAGCAATCGAGCCAACAAGGGAAAAAAAGAAGAGAAAAACCCACACCTGCACCAGGAGAACATGCAAACTCCACACCTAAACCCCCGATCAGGAGTACTAACAAACACACCACCATTCAACTCACATATAGGTCAATCTGTCTGTCAAATGGTATATAATCACCAACAGCCTGAAATCTAAATTCGTACATGCGAGTGTCTCTCTTCAGATTTCTTTGACGAGAGCGATGTTAACCGCCTTTACCACGCATGTTTTCACAATCTAACCTTAATGTCTGCATTTCATGCCAATGAGGTTTCACCACGGCATTTCTGACCTCTCTCAGTGTTGTGTGAAAACTTTAACTCTTAAACAGAGCTTCCTCTAGTGGAAAAAGTTCAACAAAAAAATGCACTTTCATAGGTTAACCTTGGTGATGGATTGAGGACTCCTGCTTGCTGGTTAACACAACTAAACTATACAGACCAAATGTGACCTTGTCATGCTGTTCGGCCCTGTGAGTTTTTATTTGGTCGAAAAATGCAACTTACAGCTTAAAAGGTCGTGTATGTAAATGTCAAGCTGATATTTCGGCCAAAAGGCAGATCTATGGTATCTACATGCTGTGACTTTTAGGTTAACTGGATGACACAGACGTTACAGACGCATTCTTAGTTTGCTTTGCTCGATGTATATGACCAACAAACTCTGAGAAACGGGCTTGAAATTTATGTGACGTGTGTGTTGTCACAGTCACAGAGTTTTAATGAGTAACCCTACAGTCAGTTTACGTGAGCATTCTCAGATTTTAATGTCAACAGAATATGTTTTTGGCACTCACACTGACTTTGGTATATCAAACTGCAAATCCACTGACATTTTGGATACAGCCTTAAATCCAGGACGGATGTGACAACAGGGTAGTCTCTCCATATCTAAACCTTTTCCTAAGTATGGCCTTCTTCATTTAGTATTGAGAGGCTACATGGATCCTAAAACCTACATACTATGGTGTAAAGAATTATTCATTTCAGTTGCAAGTGACATTTTTTCGATGTCACAAAAACTGGAGAATGTAAGAAGAGCCTCTCCACCGTGTATTGACGGTTGCAGTGGCGTAAATAAATATGCCGGTGTACGAGAATTACAGAGATATGAAGGTGAAAATCAGTCAAGTTGGTCTGTTATGTGTCTTTGAGCTCTGCTACAAAGCAGTCCTATTAGAAAATGTCCTGCTCGGAATCCGACCTTACCTTATGCAGCCCGCGGCAGTCCAGCAAGGCTGTTAGCTGGTGTATAGTGAACTCTGTGGAGTTTAACTGTCGTTGGATCCCCAAAAGGTCTCTCTGTATAACAAGGAGAGGGAGAGAATGATATGCACCTTTCCACAGCCTGCCTTAATCGTCTGTCAGGCAGCCACTTTACCTCTGCAGTGGGAAAGACAGGCACGGAGAACTGCAGCAGGCCCTGGATCTGGATTTGCATGGTGGTCAGAGAACGCTGGCAGATTGTCAGAGACTGTGAAAACATAATCACCCGTCACATCACACGCACAGACATCCAGCACAAACAATGGGGAGATCTTATTAAGGAGAGCATTGTTTGGGAGCAGCATGTCAACAAGTAATTTAGTGTTAAGTTAGGCGTTTTAATGCGCTTAACAGACGACACATTTCTTTCCAGACAGATATGCTGAGATTATCTTTTGCCACCAATCGTCTCGCCCACCACTGTCCCTCCTCCCATCCCTACAGCAGATCCTCAAATATAAACAAAAGAGCTATATTTATATCAACTAGGCCATCAGAGAGGCTCATCCTTACCTACTTAACAGCATCCTTTTAATCCATAAATGGGTAGTGTGACAATAACTAAGCATGAAGGTTTTAATAATTACTGTATATGGATTTCTGCACAGTGCCACTCAATGAAAGAAAAATGAGAATTGCATTATACCGTCATTGGGAGGATACTGCAGCAGTGTTTATCTGAAGAAGGTAAACCTTGTGATCTGTATGTGGGCACTAGATTCACATAGATGTGCATAGACACAAGTAAAGTTTTGTGTTTGTAACACAAGGTTATGTGCCTACGTGTGGTTGCCTTGAAAATAAGTGAATTCTGAATAGCAGCGTTTGAATTGCAGGGTTATGATCATCGCGCCACACAGGTCTTGTTGAGCTTGTGCAATAGTTGCATCCTTTCTGGAGTTATTTACTTTGGCCAATTTGGCTGATCTGCATTTCAAGCGCTGATAATTAGCCCCTTTGGAACATGTGAGGGATCTGAATATTTCTTTGAAAAGTCTTATATGCAAGACGTGGTGTTCAGATGCATTTTGACATTGAATCAGAGTGGCTGACTTCATGCAGGATGTACCGAAAATGGAATAAATATTTCTGGTGAGAATAGCCCAAGGCAGAGATTATGCACATGATACCGATACACGATACCGCAAATTTTGCAAAATCCCCTAAATAAAAATGACTGTTTTGATCAAAGTTTATCAATTTAAGATATTAAATCTGTGTTTGGGGTTCCCCTTCTAGAAGAACCAATGAGGACCCTTTAATGTTTTATCTGCCTGGTAACTAAGCTCTTTGTGATAAGACTAATAGGATCCACCCCAGTGTCCGATTCTTGGTTAATAACCACATACAAGCAGACAGACAATACTTGGGTGTTCAGTCAGCACCTGTTGGAAGGGGTTTGGTAGATTGGGACTGCAGAACAAATAATAGTGTGCAACATCTGGAAGGAGAGAGAGAGATGGGAAGATTAGTGCCAGGCCTGAACATTCAGTGACAGAAAGCTGTCGTCTTACCAATTGTGTTTGTGGAGACAGATTACCTGCAGTGAGGATATTCTTGGTTTGGTTAACAATAAACTTGTCGGGAGCCACACAGAAGTCACTGGTTCCCTGTAGGAAAACAACAACACGTAGTGATTTTGCAAATATACAAGGTAGGCAAATAATCACGCTTTTTATTAAGTCCCGGAAGAGGTCCAAAACAGCTCAGTAATGCAGATTTAACAAAGGAACGTCACGGTCAATCAGTCCACAAATACAACTTGTTTTCCAACATTATTACTCTTTACCTCTGTTGCAATAACACACCAGAAGGTACACACACAAACTCACACACACACACACACACACAAACATACACTGTTACACAAATACCCATTAATACAAGTCAAAACATGTGGTATGTAGCAACAGACTCAAAGCGTCATTGATCATGTAGAACAGGTCATGCCTTGACAACCATGGATAAAATCTTCTAAATACGTTCAATCTGTTTAATTCATCCATGGAGAGCTGCTAACGTGCATGCTTAAACAGCAAGAGGTCAAGGTCATGCAATTTCTGTGCACTTGGTTGCCAGAACATAAAAACCATGGCTATTAAAAAAGATTAATAACAAAAATCACCCAAGCAATTTTTTTTACTTGCATGTATAATTCCCAATAAATTCACACAATAACTGGTTACTGTTCATTCACACTGACAAAATATATAGGGATTATGGAATCTCCACTAAAGAGAACGCCACATCAAAGTGGGTGTGTGGTGTATATACGTATGAAATAGTAAGGCATGGATCAAAATCACAATAACCCATGTCAATGACCAAAATTAGCCAGCAAATATGCATACAAAGGATTGAAACAAGACATATTACAAGTTTGTCTTCATAGGCCAAGTTTAATAATCCCCTGACTTTACCCTCAGATTCGCTATACACTCTTAACTCAGCTGCAAAAGCATGACATCTGTTATCAGCGAAAAAAGTACAGCAGCATGTCAGGCACTGTTGGGATGTTACCCTTCATCTCTATCTCATTAAACTACCAGGGACATTTTGTTTATGCTTGGTCTCATCAAATATGTATAAATGTTACGAGTATTTTCTAGGACACTGCCATCATCCACCTTCTTTTCAAAAGACACTGTGTTTTTGTACATGCACTTTTTTTTTTTTTTAAATAATGATGTGCAGGTTTCCTTGCTTGTTTTGCATACTGCTCCACATTTCGTCTTTATTTATTGAAGCGCATGTTTTTATTAAACCACAGTGTGTGCAGGATCAGCCTCTACAACAATAACAGGTCAGGGACCATTACTATGTTTACATCAGCTAACAGGAAACATACTGACTTTACGGTGAGCGTGGATTACACAACAGTCAAAGGTTCATTCCGTTGGTCTCTATAATCTGTTCTGTGAGGTCAGGGATTATAGCGTAGGGTCACATTCAACTACAATAAGACGAGTTAAGCCACAGAGAATGTCCAGTATATTGATCATTTGGCTTGACGACTGCTGACTTCCACCAAGAACCACAGCAGATGGCTGTGGCTCGCACCAATGTAGTTAACTTCAGGTTAAATTCAACTATTCCCCCCATCAGCAATTCATTCTCTCTGCTTTCCATGAAACAGCTGTGCAGATGGCAAATCCTGTGGGATGATCCGCAGATGTGAGGTCTCTCCACAGGAGGCAGGGAGATCAAGAAAAGCACACAGTGGGCATGAGAGATGGAGAAAGGCTGGAAGTAAGGGGATATTATTTTTATAGCCCAGACAGTGTCCCTAATACGGGCACCATTAAACACACTAAGTCCAGATGCGCCGAACACATGGTGTACAGTCAGGAGGAGAGAACAATCTGTCAGAAATAAAGAGGCCTGGAAGAAGAATAAAATTGTGCACAGTGACAGAAGAGATTTCAAAGAAAGCAGAGCAAGCAATTAAAACCAGATAGGTGCTCTGTTTACAGTTGGGCTCGGGGCTGAACTAAAAGCCTGGGGATGTGTAATCAGCTTTACTGCATGACTGACCCGAGAAAAGAGCCAGCCAAACACTAAACAGGCAGACACTTTTGTACGCCCGCTGAGATGTCAGAGTGTTTGTCCACATGTTTATTGACAGCGATGCCCTTGGGAAGAAAAGCGTGAGATAAGAAGCCAAATACGAGACCCACTACTGTCCGACAAGATGTCGGTGAGTCGAGTACCACTGCTGCTTTATCCCATTTCCTTTCATCAATCAATCAATAAATAGATAGATAAATAATTAAATCAAGCAAAAGTAATGGGATTTTAAAGAAATATATATTTTTTTTTTGCTTACCACAGCTGTAGCGGTGCCAGCTCCTAGGGAAGCCCAGCTCAGGATCAAAGACAGGATAACAAAGCCCATGATCCTGTGGGAGGAAACAGCAGATTGCGAGTAAGGGTGGGGTGACAAAAAACAAAAACAAAGACACAGAATGAGAAGACTCACTCGTTCTTTGTAGCAGTGATCTTTAACCTCCCCCCCCCCAATTGATTTGATTCCTTCGTTCTCTCTTTGCTCAATGTACATGGTGCATTGGGGATTTTATCATTAGTTGGAAATTGATTTGTGATTTCATGATTACATTATAAATTCCAAAATCTAATTGGAAATAAATTAATTTGATTAAAAAAAAAAAAGACATTGTTTGACAAAGGTCCATCTGAGCCCAGAACTTCAAATAAAACTACTCTGAACTTCCCACCTGCACGGTTTCTGCCCTATGGATCTCGCGCTTTAATTGCGTGCCCTCTCTGTCAATCTTGCAAGCTGCCAGTGTCAATCAAGCTGTGCCACAGGCTTTGGTTTGTCAGCCTCTTGTTTAATCTGACCTCTTTTTGAGAAAGGGTGACAAGTTCAACAGAGTCTTAACATTGTGGAGGGGCTTGAAAAAAACTTTGAAAAAAAAAAAAAAAAAAAGAATCTTCCCATCTCAACAGCAATTTCGTCGTGACCGTCGTCTGACGCTGGAGAAAGTGCCATGAAAGTAAGGCAGATAAAACAAAACAAAAAAAAAAAAAAAGAGTGAGATTGGTCCCCTGTTGGATGTATAAAAAGGCTGGATAGGGCTTTGCTTCTCAACTCACTTCACGAACCTTCTTGAAAGCACCAATAAAATAGCCTGAGAGCACTTAATAATTAGTTAAGGGAGCAGACTCATCCTGCTCAGGCGATCAATAAGCATTAGTGAGGCCCATCAGAGAGGCATGAGAAGAGCGATCCTGAGCATCAGCTGCTAACACTGACACGTAGGATACTCTAAATTGGGCAAATGGGATGGGAAGTCTGGAATGTGGATTTGCTTGTCAGACATCAGTGTTGGTTTAAATTACTGGCTGAAATTTACTGCATCAAATGTTCCTCCGCTGATGTTTTCTATTTATTCCGGAGCTTCAGGAATCCACACGGTGGTTTTTTTCTTCTTTTTTTTTTGTATCAGACAGGTTGATTGAGCGCACAGTAGAACAAGGTTACCTTTAACTGTAGGTGGAAATTGAAAGTGGGGGGAAGGAATAAGGGCAATGGCTTAGTCAGTGCCATTTGAAGATGTAATGCTATCATTTGTGCTGTTAATGGAGTGACCTATATGGTGCCAGGGAGGCTGACTGCTGGGCTGTCTGTCTGCAGTCTGTGAGAGGTTGACGAAAACAAATATGTGCGTCAAAGGGGAAAAATAAAAAGGGGGGGGGGTGCCCGAGAAACTAGACACAGTGGTTAATGTTACATACATGTCTTCATAAAACCTGAAAAACGTACAGACACAGGATACCTACGTGATAAGGAGACACTGAGAATGCTTGGCCATCCCTAAACCCATCGCCAAGCAGATGACCAGATCCAGGATCAACAGCAGCAAATAAGCCAGCCATCTACACAAGAGGAAAATGAAACATCAACCTCCATCACTCACGTCCACTTACAGACAGCATATTCCGTGCACACGCGCAGGCCTCGGGAAGCATCGGCCCAACATATGTTCGAGGCTAAACGTGTCAGATGTGTGTGTGTGCAGTGTATCAGCATTCTTGTCTCCTAGTTAGAGCCCATCTGTTTCAGGTAATTTCCAGCTTGTTGTCTTAATAATTCAACACCACAAATCCATAGGCATTAATTATTCATTTCCCCTTTGAAAATGTCCTTCACAGGAATGGCCGATGCTCAGCCCCACAGACTGAGTGTGAGAGCATGCTCCGACCCACCGAATACGTGGGAACTATTCGACCGATTCTTAAATCTACAAGCTCAAACGGCAACTGCAAATACATTGATGTACAGCATGTCACAGCAGCAGGCTTATTCCTACTCCACATTACATATTGACATGGACTCCCTGTGGTGTACCGGCACCACAGCAGTATATTTCGATACCAAGGTCAGTGAACAATAGGACTGACTCTTGAAGAAGTCCCAAACGTACCAATTTTAAAATAATACTTTTCCTCATAAAATGAGGCATGTGAATGGAGAGAAACTGAAAAGGACACCGCACTTTATTTTCTTTGCTAAATAGTTTCTCCGAGTGCAGGAAGAGGAATAAATTCATAGACGGAACAGAAAAGGTGTTATATTAGAAAACACAATAAAAGCTTTTATTCTTTTCGCCTCGTTCAGAGAATTACATTTGCTTCCTTTTTTTTTTTTTTTAGCAATACGACATGATAGCAGGCCGTTAATAACATAATGACTGCTTGAAATTTAATCAGGACCCGGGAGGTTCGTGCTCCAACAATGTAGTCTGAAACGGGATCTGAACAGGAAAACATGTGGGAATATGTTTGAAAGAGATGATTGCATGCCAGGATTTTAAGATAATTCTTACAGGAGATACAAAATGATGTAAAAGGTCAATTTTCATCCCCATGATTAGTCACATGAACTCATTCGAACACACAGTCATTCACACACTAACACAACAATCACAATGGCTGCCATGTTGGGGGCATTAAATCATTGGAGTAATTTGGGGTTCAGTGTGTTGCCTAAAATGATGACAAACTATTCTTCCAACTGAGCCACAGCTTCTCCTGGGAAACATCTAGACACCCTAAACTCCATCCAGCTGTTTACCAGAAGTCATTTATTAGCGTCACCATTATTATTTGGAGTTATTGTTCATCTTCATTTAACCAGATAATTCCATTAGGATTACCCGAAGGTTGGCAAAGAAGACCTGGTGAAGCAGGGGCAGAATTAATAGATAAAGGAAATCATACAAAACATAAATACAAATACACAGCAATGACACAAAAAACATTTATGATTTGAATCTCAGTTCACATCATACCTCTAAGTTCCGCTGTGGATGTTGGTTCAGTGACTCGCACTCTGGTGTCGAAGAGAAAGTCTCTAATTTGAGTCTGGGCTGAGCCGAGGCCTCTCAATGTGAAGATTGCATGTTTTCACTGGGGAAGTATGGGCTTTCCCTGGGCAATCAGGTTTCTTACCCAACATTCGAGATTAACCGGCCACGCTAAACTGAACAAAGTAATTAACGTGTCTGCGCGCCACTAATCTGGCTCTCTGTGTTTGCCCGGTGATGGACTGGCAACATGTCCGAGGTGTATCCTGCCGTCACCCACAGTCAGCTGGAATCAGCTGAAATAGCAAATGAATTTATTCTAAAACACACAGAAAGCAGAGCTGTTCCTTCTCGCACTCCTAACTCACAATTAACTCTAAAATCGCACTCTGCTTGCCTCACTAAATGGAGAACCTTTGAGTTGAATTTTGGATTTCGACACAATAGCAGCTCCTTGTCAGCATTGCAACTATAAAGCTGTGAAGTGTTGCATTTAAAACACCCCCTTCTATTTTTATTGCAACACACACTGATCACATGTGTAGGATGAGCACACAGCTGGTTGGATAATATGCTGAAACCATGTTGACTCTTCACTTCCAGTGAAGTGAAATTGGGCTGAGGAATTAATAGCACTTTGGTGTGTCGCACATTTCCTGAAGGGGGATTTTTACACTTTGCCATTTACCTCTAAATGTATACTTACAAATCTCCAACGCTTTGCCACAGATAGAGCTAATAGGATAAATATTGCACACTGACATTACCTTGTGTGTGATGACCTGTGGGGGACATGCTCCCATAAGCACCCAGATAAGCCGCGGATTCTGATTAACAGAAAGTCTATAATGTGTGCCACACAAATCCTTTTACAGGGAACACCACACCACCCTAAATCTGTCGTCTTCTACTCCACTCAAAGATTACTCTATGAGTATGATAATTAACCAGGTTGCAAATGGTGCAAAACCTTAGGGCACAGCAGCATGGCAGACTTTTATGTGCTCCAAAATAAAACAAGCTACAGAAGCTATCAAATTACTTTCAGTTTGCAGCAGCAGCCTTTTGAGCCTCATAAATTTGCACCACTCGACCTAAATTAATGCCAGATATTCTATTCATTTAGATTCTGTATTGTTGGATGGGTCTCATCTTTTTTTTTCTTTCCATCTATTTACTAAATTAAACATTTGCCCCTTCATACTTTTTCACATTATTTGAGAGAATCGTAGTTACTAAAAAGAAAAATACAATAACTGGAATCAATACGAGCGACGGTCTGAAGGTAAGGACATCATTTATGGTCTAACAGCCGCTATTCCGTGCATAACGTTCAGTCTGAGCGATATGTATCAGAGCTCAAACTGCACAGTGGGAAAATAAGCTCAATTTCAGCTTTCATTTATGGAGCAATCAGGAAAAATGGCTTTTCCGGTCTGTTCCGGAGGGGGAGATCAATAAAATCGCATCTGCTCTGGATCACATTCTGAGCAGCATGTTTACTCCTTCCACACGCGCATGAAATAAAAATAATGTCCCCTACCCCACAGGATGTGCTGGAGCTCCGCCTACCTGTAGTACTCGACGAGGGCCGTCCGGCCTGCAATCGCTGCCAAGTCAATATTGGTTTTGTGGATGTCTGGCAGAGCCGTCAGCTCGCGGATGACATTGTTGACCATCAGCTGCATGAAGCGCAGAGCCTGGAGGTAGTCGGGCCTCGCAGCAAAGATCTCATCCAGACGTCCCAGGTGCTGTTTGAGTCCAGTTTCCACATTGCCCTGAGCTCCTGAAACCTTAAAAAAAAAAAGGGGGGATCAAAAACTCTTGCAGCATAAAACACAGAGAGAACATTGAAGAAATGAAAAGACAATTGGAAAGGTAACCAAATTAGATATGGGTGGAGGTGAAGGGAAGTCAGAGGAAAAAAACAGGGTCAGAATGAAATAGGAACATAAATAAATTCATAAAAAAGAGATATTCTTGAAAAAGCGGATTGAAAAGCAAAAGAACCAAGGCAAAACTCCCCCGGGAAAAGATTAACTTTTCTCCTCAACCGTGTGTTTTATTCTGATAAACAATGTTAGAGTGGAATACTGATAGCAATACCGGGGAGACCTGTTATCACAGCGGACTTTGATAGTGAGAGCAGAGTGGGAGGAAGCATGGTGAAATAGAGTAAATACATTTCACTTTTCTGTTTGAACAAAAAACCATGTGATGCAGTAAATGCCTGCGCTTTCATCTCACCAATTCAGCCGGAATACAAGTCAATTTTAACTCCAATGCTGACAGAAGGAAACCGAGAATCACAGCCAGCTTAACCCCAATATTGATATTTTTGGAGTGACATTAGCTGCACAATCTGCTCTGCAACTGTGGACCAAACGGTAACCCTGCTATCAAAACACAACTCAACTTAAGTCTCCCTTAAGTTTTTTTCTGTTTTATATACTATAGGTGAGCAAATTTAACTATATCTATATCAATTTTGCCAGAAAAAAGAACCAGACATAAAACATTCAAAACCTTCATCGTTTTTCTTGGAGCAGGAGTTCAATTAAACAAAGAACACTGATGATAACTACTGATATTTGTAAATTGCTCCTGCTGATGGTGATAGTAGACCAATTTTAAAAACTCAACCGCCCACACTTCAAAACTGGGATTAGAGGCGGGGGAGTTGATATACCATTTGCCGTTATTATTAAAAGTTTTGAACTCTTTCAGACATTGAGCAGTAACTTGTTCTGGACTCCCTCTTGGCTATTCAGATAATAGAAGGAAATGGAGTTTCAATTGAAACGGCACATTATCATGAACACCGCGCAATTTGTGAAGGTAGGAGTGGAATTAAAATGGAAAAAAAAAAAAATTTGATTAATAAGCGATACACGGGGTCTAAAAATAATACAGAGTGAATTGGAGGTTTTTTTTTGAGATTGTTCCTCTCGATGTGCGAGAGGTGAAAGTGCGTGGGTTTTGGAATTCATTGATTTGATGTGTTTTGTCTGTTATGCCGTTGAAGTGGATTCCATCTCAATCACACCGCGATAAGTGATCTAGCCGGTAAGCTACGTTAGGCCGGCAATTTCCCTTTTTCTATCGTTTACACCGAAAACCTTTTTTTTTTTTTTTTATAAAATCCACTCTCCTTTTACACTCACATTGCTGAACTGTGAATGTTTTTTTAAATGACATTTAAAAAAAAAAAAACCTCTATGAATTTTGTAAAGAGTACTTTTTTTTTTTTCTTTCTTTTTTAAAGAATGACAAATTTACTGTGAAGAATCTCCCAAATTTGAAATTTTGCAGAAGACAGACACACACACACACACACACACCACATTGACTTTGCCAGAGCACTTAACACTTCACAGAGTAGGAGGCTCTGCTAATTCTGAACAGATGTTGCTTTCTGTATCATAATCTGCTGCAGTTTGCAGCCTTCCCACTTTATCTGTTATCTCCATTACAGCCATGACATCTTTAACACGTTCAGGAGTGAAGAGAGAGCCCGTTCCCACGTTGTGAAAACTCCCCACAAAGAAGATAAAACTGCATCCCTGTCTACTTGCCGCACCAACATTTCAAATAGTCTTGATTAAATTGTACTGAGTCGATGACTCCTGATGGTTCCTAAGAAAGATCTCAGAGAGAGTATCCAGACGGAGATGCAGCAAAGATACGCGCAGGCTCATCCTGCTCTCCGGCAATCCCGAGGGAAAGAGTATTTGATTGCCAGTAAACTGCTCTCACTTCCCACCTCTATGTTCATCATCCCTCACAGTTCCTGCCACAACGCCTCGAATCTTATCTGCAAGGCAGTCTGCTTGACTGTGAGAAATGGGATCCATCAGCTCGCTGCTCTGGGTGATCCACATTTCCCTAATCTGGACTGTCCCATCTCCCTTTAAAATGGATTAAAACTCAGTTTTACTAAAAGCGGGTCACCGGGAGGATTCTCTATTGGACGCGCCTGTTAAACAAAACTGACTGTTTTGAGGCCCACAGCAACTCTGCTCGAAATGTCAATTTTACATGCAAGTGAATTGCTCAGCTTAATGCCATCAGTGATTTACAGATGAGATTGAGTGTATTAAATGTGACAATAAAACAGTTGATACAATCGAGGCACTTTAAATCGGGTTTTACGGGGAACAGACATTTGAGCAAACTGATAAATGGTCCAGAAAGCAGTGATCATCAAGCGAGGGATCACTCATCTCACTTTCAAAGACAAAGAGCTAATGTGAGGGAGGAAGCACTGCTGTAAATTGAAAAGACACGTTTTGACAGAGCACAATTGCGGTATATTCTCATTCATTATTTGCTGGCAGGTCTGAAGACTCTTTAATATCACAACCTGAGTGCTGGAGAAAAGGCTTGTGAACAATCAAAAGCCTGCCGTTGATAGCAAAGGAGAGAATGGTCCTCCCTGTCAAATCTCTCCCTCCATGACACATGATAATCCCTCGCAGAGTGAGAGTGCATATTTCATAATGAGGAGAGCTTTAAAAATCCATCAGCATACCAAAATTGCTCCTTGTGTAAATCTCCACCCTCGCCGGAGCCTTGTGAAGGACAATTTTAGTTGCTCTTGTTCTTATTCGACAAATCGGATATTAGCCGAGTGTGTGAAATACAACAAAGGAGCCATCTTTAGGGCTTAACATGGCAGCCAACAGCAAGAGTGATTATATTAAACCAAGTTATCGCACACATAAGAGAAAGGTGATGAGAGGATTTGGTGAACCAATAAAGAACGGTTAAAGAAGTTACTACCGCTCAATCACAAGGCTGAACAGAGACTAAAGCAGCTTTAGCTTTAGAGGCTGGGGCCCAACTACCCGGCCCATCAGCACTGTAGGAGGAGTACATTACATCAAGCTATAATCTTGGCATGTGAGATAGCCTCTGTATCCCTGGGGACCCTCTAAGCTTCTCATGTAGCTATGGTGTGCATTATGCCATAGGAGCAAATCAATATTGTGGTACCGAGAAAGCCAGAAGCAAAGACGTAGGATCATCAGAGATGAATCCATTAACGTCATACAGCACAAAAGGCAAAAACAGCTAATTGTTGGACTAAGTTAAGGCGAATGCAGACCAACGTTAGACATTATGCGTTTCTATAGAATAGAATAGAATAGAATAGTTCATATAAGATGTAAACGATTGGGAGTATTTAACTATGTGTTGGTGTTGTCTGAGTCTGTATCTGTTTCCAGAAGGCAGCAGAGGGAAGACGTCATGTCGAAGCTGGGTCACATATTTTGTAGAGGGAGTAATGATTTGTTGATGATGTGTATTGCCCCCCCCCCTCGCCACCTGCTGCAGGTCCTTCCTGTTCTCATCTGTAGAACTGGAGAAATACACCGTGAACCGGTAGGTCAGGAGGCTCTTTATTAATGAAGGTAGACTACACAGAGAATTCAAAATTACCCTTGAGTCTATTCAACACTTTTTTCTTGTAAAAACATCACCGCAGGACTGTAATTAAAAATGAGTCCTCCCATACTCATCATGACTCGTACTTCTCTATCATAGAATTCTCTTATTCAAATTCAAAACCTGCTTTCACATGGACAATAGAGGAATGGACACTGATCCGTTTGCATCCGGAACAGATTAATACAATATGCCTGCGTATGAACACTGTAAGTGGATGTGTGGTACTGATGTGGACTTACACATTAAAAACACACCCACACAAACATGGACGCATTCTAGAGAGCATGACTGAGTGTGATGGAAAGGGGAGAGGCTTAACATCCATTAATGCACTGCAGATGGGAGTTAATCCTCTTCTTGCTCATTGTGATTATTTCTCCTTGCGAGGCTCCGTTCCTACTCCTTTTACCTTCCTTCCTCTTCTCTGTCCCTCACTCCTTCTCCCTCCTCCTCCCCCGCCAACAACCCCCCCTCCCCCAAATAACTTCCCTGAATGCAGGTCAGGGGTTGTGCAGAAATAATCCCTATTTACAAATCCTAAGACAGCAGTCACCTCAATTCCTTCACGGCAACAAAAGTGGCCCCCCACCGTGCCGCGCTGCTCTGAGACTGAAGGCATTATTCAGGAGCAGCTCTGGTGCCTACCAGCTGGAAGACGAGCATTTCCAAATCGGATAAGTCGATAAGTCATGACAGGCTGATGATATTTTCCATTGTTGCTAAAAGAATATTGGTAATTGTTGGTTATTTAAGAATCATAGGGCAAACAGTTATTCACGGCAAAATGAGTATTGCCCATTTAATACAACTGTGACACATTGACTGTCTGGTCAGGTCCCACTGAGCCAAGCAGAAAATAGTGAAATTGGCAAAAAATTTTAAATCCTTTCGGGACCAATAATTTTAATAATTATGTTGTTACAAGAGTAAATTGTAGCACAGAGCTTTGGCATGCATCTCTCACCAGATTGTTGATGCTACCCAATGTGTGATTGGCATTATAAAGCGAGTAGGTCAGCTGGTACACCCCGTCGTTGGTCTCGCTGTTCCCATAGAAACCCACTCCTACCGCAGAACTGTAAAAGGGAGAGATTCAGGGGAAAAAAAATTAATGAATGAATAAATAAATAAGAAAAAATTATTATTTGTGTTTTAATAAACAAACAAAGACAATTAACCCTTTGTCTGTTCCACTGCTATTTTTCTGCGGGAACTGCTAAAGGTTATTACAGGGCAACTTAGATAAAGGCTTGCTTTTAATAAAAACATGGAGAAAAAAGGGAGACACGAGTCATTAGTCATTTTCATACTTTTCTTTCTCCTTGGTGAAAATAGGCATTCATGTGACAATACTGGAACAGAGAAAAACAAATCTGTGTATTTAAAAAAAGAAAAGTAATCCTTCAGAATCTGTCAATCTTTTCGTTAATCCATCTGGTTTGTTTACTACACAGATTTTGAGTTCAACGGGCTAAACTTCTATTTCCAGCACTACGTTTGAACCCAGCGGCGAGAAATCCACATCAGAATTCATCCCGGCACCTGAAAATGTACCAGAGTGGAGCACACACAAATCTCAGTCCTTGACTTTTGAGACTGGGCCTGCTGGGCCACAATAATAGGAAGGGTTAGTGCATTAACCCCCCTGGGTCTGTGTATCCCCATTACTAACAGTCTACCTTAAACAATGATACAATTTCACCACAGTTTGACTTTACTGGGGTTATTCCATGCAAACGTAGTTGAAGAGTAACACTTTCCATCACGCTGAAAGGGTGTTTCTATTCAGTGGGTAGCTCATCAATCACACTCGAGATATCTCGAGATCAGTTGTTTCAAGGATACAGCGTGCACACAACAGAAAAATAAACTAAAGCCCAGTTTACTCTTACGACGGTGCGTATATCGAGCATTTTGTAACACCATCTGTGCTGCGAAACAACAAAAGCCGGGCACCGAAACTCAGGTAAGCATATGGTGAGGCTAAACTCCTTCACAGCAAGACGAAGTTAGCAGAAGCTAGTTAAACTAATGTGTTGTTTTGCTTCTTTCTTCTTTTTTTTTTTTTGTGTAAACGAATGCATTACAAATAGGGAAGTGTGTGTGAAAAATCTGCTCATGTGCTAAACAGGACCTTTCAAATTGTCCTGATAGTACATCTGAAAGAAATGATTGATTATCAGCTTTCACATTAACATGTAGGCCAGAGGAATTACTCTGTTGTGTTTATTTCACCTGCGGTTTAAATAAGCTAAGAAACTGCTGGTTTAAACTTGTTGCCTCTAGGTTTCCTTTGACATGAATTGTTCACACATAAAAAAAAAAAAAAAAAAAAAAAAATGGATTTCCAGCTTTTACCCCAGTCTGTTTTTTATCTGTTATGATTGCAGTTAGAGCTAGAAGGAAAACACCATCATGACCGGAGAAATAACTATGACAGAAAAAAACCCCCCAAAAAAACGAGCTCAACTGCTGGAACAGAAAACAAAACAAAAAAAGTAATTGTGAACCATAGCACAGGAAATGGGCACATCAAGTAGAGCAGTGTGGAAAGTACTGAAGAAGAAAGAGGTGAATGGTGGGCTTTACAACGGGCAGAGGACAACCCGTGTCACCAGATTTGAGCACGCTGGAAAGGAGACTAAAGACTGAGAGGCTCAGAAACAAACATGAACGGAAAGCAGCTCCTTCAGAGACGAGTGTTTAAGCCGCTGGCCGGGGAAGGACAAACCTTGAAAAACTCATTGGAACAAATATCACATTTTGACAAAGTTATTTCCTTTGGCATTAGTCTTTTATCTTATATTGTGTTCCAGTTGTTCTAAGGACTTGAGGTTTAAAAGACCTTCCACCCCATAAGTTGATATTATAATATGGCTTTGTGCAGTAATCATGTAACAATATACCAATGTAATCTTTACAGGACTTTGAAGTTTTTAATTTAATATTTCAATGTCTCCTACACACAGCTCTGCCATAGTATCCGCTTTCTGTATGACGTTATGGTGTTAATGTAATAAAGGCATGAAGATTTTCAAAAGAAGCCACTGGACAAGTTCACGCTCATTTCTAATGTTGTTAATAACTCATTTCAGGGCACTTTTACAAAGGAAACCCAACAAATCCACATGAGCAAGCATAAATGACTGTGGAAAAACACCCTCCTGTTTTTATAGGAAGAAATCTGCAGACCAAGGCTCAGACTGTTTGGATTGGAGCTGAAAGTTTAATTTTAGAGTCACTTGTCAGGTTGAGACACTCAACTGAAATGCCATTAAGTTTCACCGAATTATTACCATAATATTGGAGAAAACTAAAGCTAGGAGTCTTATTTTCATGCTGGTGACAATAACAAAAAAAAAAACCACTTCTTGTTTCTTTTCAACCAAGCCAGGATTTCTTTAGACATCCTGGTATCTTGTCATGTCCTAAAAACATCCGTTCGATGTTAACCGAGGACTCTAAATGTCACGCAAAGGTTTTCTCTCGGTACTACACACATCCTGTTTTGATAAAAGGACATATATAGTAGCTTTATTGGTAATTGTAAATCGCCTGCAGGTGGAAATCTATGCTTATCTGTCTCTTTGCATTTGTCTTGTGATGGACTGATGACTCGTTGAGGGCGTTTCTGCTTTCACCTGCAATCAGCTGAGATTGGCCCCAGACACCAGTAAGCCTGAATTAGTTAAGATGAAGATAAATTGATGGTTAGTTCTGGGCACGAGCAAATGAGATATAGAGGAGTCTTTAGGCCTTTCACATAGTGAAAATAAATAAATAAATAAAATGACACAATCTTGTTTCACACATTTTAGAACATTTGGGCTCCAGCTGATCAGCGTTAGCCTGAACAATAAGCTCTTCATTAACCCTGCAAATGACCCCGCGACACAATGAAGAGCAGCTAATGACACAATGATGAGACCGTAATGAGACAGGACAGCGCGGGTCAGCTCAGCCTCCAGGGAAGCGTTAATGCTTTTGAGAGAAGGAGTTAAAAGAAACCGACGCAATAAAGAGCAGGAGTGCAGCACACAGGATATTTAGTGTTGATGCTCACACCTCGCAGGGCCGTGTAATAACTGCACCATGGTACCTCTGAATTCAGCTCATGTTGTGAGCCGAACAAATAGCCTGATAAATGCCTGGATTCTGTGGCAAGCAGTATATCGCGCCTATAATAAACTCGAGCACGGTTAACATCGACTGCCACAAAAAAGGGAGGATTTTTTAAAATGTAATTTCCTCCCATCCATACTGTCGTAGAGCTACATGATCTCCTAAATCTGCCCTGGTACGCCTGGATCGTAGCGCTTTGAGTTAAAACCAGGGGGGGGGGGGGGGAAGTGAATGGAGTCATTGTGACAGACTAAAAGAACATTTCAATTGACGTAGAAGGAAATGGAAGGAACACTATATTTTTGTATTTTGTTATTTTATCTGATAAACATCCCATGACAGAGAAAAAAGACATAATGTCCTGTAAAAGAAGACTTGGTTCAAGTCACGACATTTTTTGTCCAACTTAATCCCACTTAAACATTTAGTGTCATCAATAACAATACCAGCAAATTGCCACTGACAGAACGTTTACCCATTAAAAGTAAATGAACAAACCCACAATGTCAAAACAAATGTGGTTTTATCCGCACAACCTAACTTATAACATCAAATCTATGCAAACGTACATTCAGTCACAGTCAGATCATTTAATTGGTCAACGACTGCAGTGGCGCATTTGCTGGCTGCATCTATTCCAGCCCAACAGGTTTCTACAGAGAGATACGAGGACTTTGACTGTAGCTTCTTTGCTAAACAGCATCATGCCTCGTCACTTAGCGTTACAACAGGCCTGGTGTGCTGTAGTTGGTACCGACGTAGCAAACTAACAAAGTTAAGATGCAACACTGTCACAAGTTTGAGCGGATCTGTCCGCAAATCCAATCACACTATTTGTGGACCCCTTTTGTTTTCTTTCATTTCTGCCATGAGATGTTTTGTCAAAATTTATTAAATCATTCACAAAAGTACAATTACGGTGGAGAATCTGCCTTTAAACGGTTTATGATGGTTCGCTTGCATAAACTGGCATTATGACAAAAATCCAACGGGGAGCCAATCTACAACATCAGTTTACAGATCTAGTAAAACATTTAAATAGGGCAAACTGAGGAATAACTCATCAATTTTTTTTCATAGGCAACAAAAAGGGATTTAGCAGTCTGATCAGTTCATTGGAGCTCTGCTGATGATGTGGCTGCACAGGAAGACAGAAACTCCATCAGCTTCGTCTGTGAGAGCATTTGATTTAATTCTCTACACTCTACCTAAAATACTACAAACTTATTCTCACTGGAAAAGTATCTTAATGTTTGACATGGGAAAATAAAATCATTCCATAAGCAGAGAAATGGTAGATGCATCTATTTATTTAAACAGGGAGCTTGAATAACCCTCCCACAGGGAAAACATGTACATTTCACATAAAAAGGCCTAAAGCCCAAAGTCGAAGTTGATTTGCTGTGAGGAAAGAGTAGTCTATCACCTGGAGTACACATTCATCAGCTCTGGAGTAAAGTCACTTCAGTCCAAATGTAAATTGAGCCGTGGCTCAGCTGCCAGAAGGTGTCATTTTGCAATCACAAAGTTGGAGATTTGAATCCTCATCAAACCCTGTCCGTGTGTCCGTGGAGAAAATACTGAACCCCTGTAATGGTGTGCGAGTACCTCGCATATAGTCAGCGCCACTGAAATGTCTTTACGCATCCAACACTACAGTATAATAATAGTAAAATCAAACTGCATACAAAACAATGGATGAGAATGTTCATTGTAGTAACTTTATTTTCCGACTTGGTGATGAAATTGTCCAGTTTGAATGGTTTTTGATTATTACTCCAGCTTGCGGGTGCAGCAGATTGAAATGGCAGTTCACCAGCGACATGAGTGTATTGTGGGAATTGTCAATATAACAAGGGGAGCAGAGTGGGTGTTATGGGCAGCAGATGTCATTTGTACCAAGCTACACAGGTGGAGGAGTGACAGACCAATGGCTACAGCTGCCACGCAAGGTGCGAGCACACCACTGGGAGCAACTTTTAGTTCAGTGTCTTGATCAAGGCGACTGCAGCGTGGACAGTGCGAGATGGAGCTAAAAATAAAAAAACCTGCCGATCGTGGTATCGGGAAAGGAGCTGTTACACCAACTCAGGTGCAGGTAAATGAAGTATTATGTAAATGCACGAGGAGAAACCTTGAACACTGAATCCTACCATATGATGAGACCTGCGATGACAGCAACCCAGGTGACGCAGCAGGTATCAGGCCTTTTGGTGTCCTCGTCGATGTCTCGGCGGCAGCAGCACAAGAAGATCAGGTACACCGCCACAACCAGCAGGCTCAGTCCGAGACCCACCGCGCCAACGCATGCTAGAAATACCAGGGACTGAAAAAGTGGAGATAGAGAGAAAAGGAACAAAAACAAGGGAGGCTTCCTGTTAATGTCATGCAAGTTATGAAAAGTACATGAACCATTTTCAGTAGATTAGATCTGCAAATATCCATCAAAGTTGTTTTCAAGTTGTTGATGAACCTTCCGTCTGAAAGGTCCCCTGCCTGAGTGAATACAACATAACAGGAACAAAGAACTTAGAGGTATTTTTGAGGTTAGTGTGCGGAGCCGCCTCATTCATAGCATCAACACAATAGTATTTACTGCCTGCAGCGAAAAGAATAGAAAACACTAAAGTTGAGGGTCTTGGGGCAAATGCACCTCACAGAAAAACCTTGAGTTTTCTGCCAAGTGCCGGAGCAGAACATGGACCGCAGCTTAGAGGAAAACACAAACGCTCCAAGGCTGTGGGAGGGGAGCATCATGTGACGGGCGAGCTTTCATTCAGTCTTGTGATTTCTGAGGGTATGAAAATGTTTAAAGCCTGAAGGATGGAGAGAATCAAGAACATTGTTGCAGAAGAAGCCGAATAAATATTTTGGTGCAGGATGCATTTTGTACATTAAGCACTGTATTTCTAACTATCTGTGTAAAAGAAAAAAAAAAATTGGAAAAACTAGTAATGTGCTCTCAACACAAATTGTTTATGCAACAGATTGTTTCAGCAGAGCAGAGTGTGGCACTGTACCAATCAGTAGACAACCTCCGAATTTTCATTCATCCGCAGCTTCACTGTTTAGAGACAAAAGACTCAGAGATCCATTTGTTTGTGGCCTTTTTAGAACAAATCTATAGAAACTCCTCTCAGCTTACTTCTAATATAAAGATCCTTCTGTTTACAAGTGCAGAGCACATTCTGTGGGTTCAAGCTCATAATATTTGAGGTCCAGGTTAGATTAATAACAATTCAGAGAAAAGCGTGACCTTGAGTTGCACTGGAACTTTTGAAGCCCACAAGTTCAAAAAGTCTCTGTCTGGCCGACTAAGCAGAGCTATGTCGTGACGACAGCTACTGATTATTCAGTTTTTTCCACCGACACTTACTGCATTCAAATGATTTAAGTCCTTCTTTGCTCAAGCTGTGGTTCATGTGGCCAACCAGGATATCATAGTGAGAAAAAGGATTGTTAGCATTGAGATTGTGGTTGGCTGTGATGAGACATGCTTTAATAAACATGATACAAAAGCATCTCCATAAAAAGTTGTATATGATAGAAACTTTCATATTTCCAGCAATTTGATTCAAGGTGTAAAAATCCCATAAGAATTATTTAACAAAATTTAACATTTCAATCCATTTGTCTTGGATTCTTGATGATTTTTAGCCAAATGGACATGGAAATCTCAAAACACAGTTACTCAGAAAATAATAGACAATCCATAGATCAGATAACCTGAGGCCATAATTCTCTCAATGACATTTAAACAAAAAGAAACTAAGTTACCATACCAAAACGAAGCAGTGCCCAGGCATTAGAATAGCAGACATCCTCTCCAGTAATCAATTTTACATGAAACTGTAAATACAGAGATCTGAAAGATGAGCTGCTCCACCTTGACAGCAGCCGACCCCAAACTCCAATCCAGTCGTTTTCTGTTTATTTCTGAGAACACTGTGGTGAGGCTGTGTATTCTGTCACTATTACTCAGTGCAAATCCTTCATAAGCACAATACTGCAGGTTCCACTTGCTCCTTTAATTTTACACGCCATTGTTTTGCAATTAGACATGCAGGCTCTTCAATTCCCACTTGATGCAATACAACCACAAGGCAACAGACGCTTGAGAGGGAAAAGAAAAGACAGACACGGAGCAATTCTGGTACAGTCATTGATCAGAAGACCACTGATCTTCTATCCCACCAAAAGGAAGTTTGTATAGCCTGTCTACTTTAATTGAGCAGTAAACAGCAAGCTTTAGAAAGTGTGACTCGAGCTGCTGTGCGTCTCCCGCACAGAAGATCAGAGTGTCAAATGAAGAACATGAGCTATTTTCAGCCTTGACAGACTGTGCAACGCTCTGTGGACAGCCACAGTGTCTGTGACTTCTCACTGACTTCTGCACAGAGGAGTTTGGATGACTCTGCTAAGATCACTCCCTCCCTCCCTCCCCCACTCACTCCCTTCCTCCCCTACTCACTCACTCACTCACTCAAGTTTGTTGTAGCTTGAGTTTTGTTTTCAGTCACTTCATTTGTTGGAAGAAAGTAACAAATGCTGTGATGCAGCACAGTGCTGATAGCCTGAATAATAACTTACCCCTCATCTCCAATTTTAATCAAGTTTACACCTGTAGGACGAAGGTTTTGTTTTCATTGTAATCAAGAAAGAAGGAGTATGTGATGCATAATATGTGGGTGTGATGCAAATTTGGACTTTGAAAACTATGAGAAAAGCTAAGTATGACTGTCCATCCGCTCACTTGTCCTGTCCCGTTCAACCCACTAAGACTCATTTCCTGCTGCTCACAGTCATCACTAAATATAACATTGTCATTTTCTAGAATCGCTAAATACATATCATGTGTTGCCATTAATTACAAACTGAAAACAATTGCCATATTTGGGTAATTTTGTCTTGCCATTGAATATAATTTACAATAAGTTAGAGGCAGACAGACACAAAAGTAAGCTTTGATAACTTGTGTGCAACAAAAACCAACAAATTAGTATGACGTGATAAAACAAAATCAAAATGTACTCTTTGGTAAAGCAAGACTAAACGTTGTGGGTTCAGTAACTGTGTGCAAACGCTCGAAGATAAACATCCTGTACATTGTTTACAACCAAGTCCATCATGGTGCGCACAGTTAATACAGGTCATGTGTTATCATGTGAGGACTGCAGGACAGTAAAGTCCCACAACGCTGGAACTTCCTGCTGTTGGGACGAAACATGTTAAGGGCTGCCATGGTAACTGAAATAAAGTCTCATTCAACCCTGCAGCTCGTCTAAAACTACTTTTTCTTCAAGTTTACATTCAAATGTGTTCACCTTTCTTTTTTTTCTTTTTTCTTTCTTTCTGGAAAGTCAGAGCTTCACGACAGCACTGTGATTTTCTGGTGAGATTCTTTAGGAAATACGTGCGCTTTTACGCACAGTTACAGTTACCGACCTGCTGATAGCTCGCCTCCTCCGGTTTGAAAGTGTTGTCCACCGACTGGAAGAAGAAATTGAAGTGAGGGAAATTGTGCAGCCAGTATGTCCACCACGGAGCAACATAATCAAGCCTTGCAGTGGCCATTATTTGTTGGAAATCAACCCGTTGAGCCACTGACGGCCGGCTTCCCTCGGATACCTTGGCGCCTGATTAGTCCCAGCTTTTTTGCGCACAAGTAAATATGTATATATCACAGAAGTACTGCGACTTCAGAGGTTACAATTACAATTACCACAGAGTATCAGAGTGGAGTTTCCTCTTTTGCCATCACATCGTCAGAACAAGGCTGGATATCGCTACTTCCCTCTCCGGTACCCATAGTTTAACGCAAACTGCTGAGGAGCGAAACAAGTTAAAAAGTGGAAGAGTGCGGGCCGAGCGCGTCCATCTGAGGCATGACGATCGTCTGCATCCGCATGAACCTGCCTCCTCTAACAAAGAGGGCGTGTCAACTACTTTCTGTCAAGTGGGAGCGCCCTCACGCCCTTGAACCAAACAAACAAAAAAAAAACAACAACAATAGAACGGAGATTTATTTATTTTTTCACCACTGGGAAAAAGCTGTCTGAGAGTTGAATCAGATTAGAAATAAGAGTAATAATAATAAATACACATACTATGACAAAACAAAGAAAACCTCCACATGATGCTATACTTCCTTCTCAACATTCACCCTCTTGTTCCCACTGTAAACTTTTCATTTTTTGATTGCACGCTAAAACCCAGAGAGAATGAGGATGTGCAGTCCTGGTGGCCTCGCCTCCCCCCCCAGACTGTTGCTGAAGACGCAGAAGTGTCTCCGTCCGCTGCTCTATTTATGACTTGTGCTGTTAATGTCTGACCTCTTGTGGACAATCAGGCGCACTGAGGTGAACAGTAATTAGGATGGTAATGAGCTGCTCCTGCTGCTCCTGCAGTTTGCTACAGGATGTGCCCCACCCTTATTTATTGTGTTTCCGGACAATATTTTTTTCCCCCCAGTGGTAGAAGTTCTCCTATATTCCCTGCTTTAACACCACCGAACGAACTGCAGTCCACATATTAACATTATTAAACAGCTGTGATAAAACTCTTATACACAACTGTTACTCTTAAGTACAAGGGGGGGGTTCATGTATCATTTAGAGCAGAGGTGTCAAACATATAGCCTGTGGGGCAAAAACCGGGCCGCAAGAGGCTTCGATCTGGCCAAAACTTAACAAAAAAACTATTTTTTTCAATTTTTTTTAAAAACAGCAAATCACTGAGACCTGACCTGAGATATCAGTGATGCTGTCATAAAGTATAGCTCACTATTATTAGTCTCAAAGCCATGCTGTCAGGGTGAGTTTGCGAAAACTTGCATAAGACAACGGCTATAGGAGAAGTTTTCTTGACATTTCACTGTTTTGCACCCGAGGGTTTTAATTATATTGGATTCATTTTGAGATTGCAGTCATTTTCGATAATATTTAGCTGATTTTGTGAAAATCTAGAAATTTGCTGTATACTCTGCGTCACAACAAATAGAAACTTTAAAAATGCTTATTTAAAGCTTGTTATGGCACTTTATTTTTCCACTGGTCAGACCCACTGCAGATGATATTGGACTATATGTGGCCGGTGAATGTGTTTGACACCTCTGATGAAGAGGAATGGCATGCCGAGGCCTATCTGAATTAGAACAGGATTTATTTATTTTTTTAATCATTGTTAAGGCAGAATGCGAAATGTGGCCATACCACCTTGTGGATACCTGATCCCACCAGCTCTCAAAAGCTAAGTGAGGTGGGTTGATTGTGGTCAGAGGGGCTGATGGCCCAGATTGGCAGCCTCGCTTCCGTCAATCTACCCCAGAGCAGTTGTGGCTACTACACGTAGCTTTCCACCATCGAGTATGGGGTGAATTAATAATGCAATGGCAAGTGTATTTGAGTGTCCAGAAATGTGCTATATAAAACCTATGCATTATTATTAATAATGTTTGGCAGCAGTATCAGGCAGAGCAAAATAGTGCAAATCAGAACTGAGTAAATGGGCTTGTGAATAACCTCTGTGAGAGGTGGGCACATGTAAAGATATTAGCATTCGTTAATATGTTCATTTAGAGAGAAGCATGAAGAACAGATAATGTCCGGTTTGGAGGTGTCCATTAAGATTTGGCTTTCTGGCAAAATGTTTGCAGTTCAGGTGAGGTCATTTGAGATGTGAACCCTAAAAATCTGAAGCTTCCAACCTTTCCACCTCGTTTGTGAGAAAAGTGCTCACTGTTCATTGTCAAAACCATCTTGTCTTCTTAATTTCTTCTATTCAGGCCGTTTCATCGATGTTTGATGCCAATATTACTTTCATGCTGTCATCAATAAATCTGACAGCAATGTGTCTGGGTTGGTGAACTGTCACAGGAAGAGAGGGGGAAGCGGGCATAAAACGATGTTTTATGCATCCAAGGTTATAGGGGAGGTCCTGGGTTTTCATACCTGAAAAAAAAACAACCCCATCAGAGTTGATAATGAAGTTCGTCGAATTGAACTGATGCCAAGTTATCTGAACTGGGAAAAGCATTACCTTGAAAATGCCCATTGTCAGCACGAGTAGGATAACAATACGATTTTTAATATTTCAAGCCAATAAACCATGAGAATAACCTGCAGATGGAGGAAGCGTCAATGTATATCATGTCTCAAAGTGTCTTTGAACAGAGTAGAACCTGCTCTCGAGGTCCTGTCAGGAGGAGGATGGTCGCTGGTTATAAATAGAAAAGAAAGAGAGAGAAAGATGCAAAAGTAAAAGACTGGTGCTATGATACATGTTATTTCATTTGAAGAAAAATCACTCCACAACACACCAGTCAGAATGTCCAAGATGTTGGTGTATATATGACAATGTTGTCGCCAATCAATGGCTTGTTTATTGTATTGAAGCATGAATTTTTTTTTGTTGATACTCTGATTTTGAATGTTGCAAACCAAACAGGACTGCATACAAAATCACCACTCAATAGGCACATGCAAATGGAAAGCCTTGGGAAACCAACCAAATAAAATACTCCGTTGGCAAAAGAAAGAAAGGATGAAAATGTGTCAAATGCATTTTGCCCGAAGGAGCCGTTGTTTTATCTGCACTGTGGTTCCTTTGCAAGCTAAACCATCTTAGCGTGGCTACCGCTGTAATTATTCGGATGCTTTGATGCACCTCCACGGCCAGCGCGTCGAGAGAGTGTGCTCTGAGTCTGAATATTCTGAGTAGGTGACACTTGAAATGCACTGTATGAATATGAATTTTTGACTGTGCTCTGCATTTACAAATGGTGGGATTTGGTTCCAGGAAACTCTCCGGTGATTGGCGTGCCAATCATTCTCAGTGTTTGAACCAAGGGCACCAAAGTGTATGTGTGTGTGTGCGCGTGTGTGTGTGTATGTGTGTGTGTGTGTGGGTGGGTGTATGTTTGTATGAATAAAAGCACCACTGTCTGCATTTCTCTAATTCGGACTAAAGTGTCAGCCGTCCCTGCCTCTTCTTCATTCATTGTTGCTGTCCTAGTCTAGACAAAACATGCCATTCCTGCAAATCACCCATGGCAGAGTGAAATAATGTATGCTGAGGCTGAACGCAGGCAGGCCACAATAAAGCAGAAAAGTCCCACTTCTTTTTAAACTTGTTCTCTGTCAAGTGAACTCGTGTTCAAGGGCTAGTTTGCCTATATAAATGTGTCTTTGTAAATCTGTTTGGGGGATATGGCATTACTGTTATTCTTTATAGCTTTTATTCTAAGAAGTTTACTTACTTTTTTTTACCACAAATCTCTGTTCCAGGGACACACACACAGACACACCATCACTTGCAGCATATGCTCTGTCTTATTGCCAGTATTTACGATTGGTTGAATGCAGCACCTTATGTTTTTAGTATTACCGAGTGTTATTTTTAGTGCCAGTTGGGATCTAAAGCCGAAACAAGCACGACGACTGAGATGCTTTTTCAAATATCTTTGAAGTCTTTTATATAGTCTGTGACCATTGTAACTGCTTTTACAATTGTAATTTGTCTCCATTGTACTCCCAATAAACTCAACTTTAAAAATTTACAGTTTATTGAAATAACTACATATTTTAGCCTCCACTCACCAGGGAAAATTAAAGGATGAAAATAATTTTTTTTTTTTACCTACGGCTGATTTTATCTGAGCTCTCTGGCACACCCTACACTATGAAAACCGCTGCTCTACACTAATACAGTAAAGTAATTCATTTCTAAGTGAACTTCTTTTACTAAAAAAGCACAATCAATTGGACGAGCACACACACACACACACAATCCAATACAAAGTCAATGAGGCTGAACCATTAGGTGGCAGCCCAGCACTTTTAAGTAGGGCTTGAGCATCTCTCACATCTAAGCCGTCCAGAGGTGTCCTCTACTTGAGTATCTGTGAGGGAGAAAATCTCAGCTCGCCCTTGCACACGCTTCTTTTGAGCATAATTCTGTCCGCAGAGTTCCTATAATAGTCTAATAAAGATATAGCTTTAATGAACTGCAGTTTAAAGATCAGATCCATTGCTTTCTTGGGCCTTTCGTCAGAATTGGTCCCTGGGGTCAGTCATTTGGGCGCCGATGTTACAGGAAATACATATCAAAGAGCACTTTGAAGCCAAGGATTCGCATGGTAAACTTGAAAGTGGGGAGGAATAAAGTCATAGTGAGTGACAAGTCTCAAGGTCAGTGCTATTCTGACGACTCTATTGTAATGGTGTACAGACGGTTTAAAAAAAAAAAAAAGAATAGAAAAACGTCTGCTGAATTTTAGATTGCGGGGCGGGTGGGGGGGATTCCTTTAGGTGATTTTCCCAACCTTGACTTCTGTGGGCAGCCACATTTCACCCAAAGCTCACTGGAACTGCCTTGAGAAAAATGTCACTCCCCTGACTTGAATTATAGAGAAGTCCAACTGGACTTTCCTATAAACCTGCCTTTTCTGGAATCTTGATGCTGAATTTGTATGAGATGTCCTGACACTGCCGGACAGAAGTTGGCTGCATGCAGCGAGCTGCAGATGCCATATTCATGGAGGAGGAGGAAGAAGAAGAAGAAGAAGAAGAAGAAAAAAAAAAGAAAGAAATCTCCCAGTCCTTGTAGTTATAGTTATTGCTTCTTCCTCATCATGTGCTCGAGTGTCCTCAACAGGCTCTGGATTTACCTCCTGATTGACTGTCTCCATAACAATCACCGGGATGATTGGTTCATTTAAAAGTGTTTTGAAGAGCCTTGTGTCCCATCACCTACTTTCTATACTACTGGGATTCTTCCAAGCCTCTAACAGTTACTGTTCAGTGAAATGTGGAAATATGTTGTATTGGACTTCTCCTCCTTCATGGTTATTGCTTTTTTTGGGGGGGTGGGGATGTTGGGGGGGGGGGGGGGGGGGGGGGGGGGTTGTGACTCAAATCCCTTTGCTCTATTTTGAGTGATTTATACATATGAATGAAGATTTATGCCTGAGAGCTCAATGTGCCAGTATTATCCAATCAAACTGGGCTGCTCAGTGGCTCCTGAGATTGCATTAAAGTGTAATATCAATGCCGCAATCCTTGGGTTATTGCCACTTTGAAATACTCAAGGTCCCTCTGATGCTATAGCCACATGTTATGATCGGGGGGGATTTGTCTCTTTGGGTAATGTTTCACCGGAGATTGCCGCTGTAAATGAACGGAAACTTGTCGACCATGTTTAATTTATTTTACAAATGATTCGATCGAGATCCAGATTGAGAGCGAGAGAATGAGAGCCGGAGAGAGCCAGAGAGAGTACAGACAGATTTCCTCATGAAGAAATGAAAATAGACAAGAAAAAAAACCCTAAATACATACAGTGAAATAAACAGGACAGCTCTGAAATTCCCTGCACTGTTTTATTTCCCGCCACTATTTGTTTCTTTTCGATAAATAAACATATTTAAGTGTTTGTTGTTTCAACACAAACAAGAGCAACAATGTGTTGTCATCTGTTGAGGGGACTGAAGACATTTCTCAGGAGCAATTCTTAAGGGAGAATCCATTATTAGTTCACCATGAAGGCTGTCAAATACATGGTCCTCGTACTTTCAAAGCACATTTCCACACCTGCTTTCAATTTTATTTATTTTTTTTAAATTACATATTTATAGATTTTCAATTAGTTTTTCTGCACCCAAAAAAAGAAAGAGCCCAAAACAGGTGGGGGATTGTTGGGTGGGTCGGGGGTCTTATTAAAGCATTTTTTACCCCCCTCCTTTCCTCTGATATAAAACCTCCCTTGAACTTCTGTCTTTGTATTTTTCCTGCCACGGTGGAACTCTTCCTTTCGGTGTGCATGTGCTCGGGGCCCGAGAGGAAAACCTTTAGTGTGCAAAACATTTAGCATAGTCTGCCCAAATCTACCCCTCCAGTGACTTACCCATGTTGACTGTCTCTTCTAATCTGCTGGGTTTTTAAACTCTCTGTGTGGTTAAGCATTTAAATGGAGGAACTCATTGGTCCTGTGTGAGACAGTGGCTTTGATATCGTGATCACACTATTATTTTATGCAGCTGCCCGGTGCTATAAGGGCTATTTCATGCAGTAATGATTTTTTGTGCGGAGAAAAACCTGAACTGACATTGGCACATTTTTTTCTCCTTTTTTATTCCCCTGCAGGAAAATGGCTTTCTTAGCCTGCAATTTATCCAATTACGGATTTACAGCAGTGCAAAGTCGACCATATGATACAGCCCAAGTCTATTTTTCAGCCTTTGGAGCAAATCCAATCATTCCAATGGTTGCTGATGGTAATAATTGCAACAGCATTTTATTGATCTTATGGGTCCGTGGAGTGGAAACAAACAAGCACACCAAGAAAAAGAGATAGTACTTTTTGCATGCAAAAATATTTAGTTTGTTTGCCTGCCCTTTGTCATCTCAGCATAACAGAGCATTAAGATACAGGCTTTGGGTGTTTGTGAAGTACATGTCCCTTGTTATGCAGCAAGTTCTCACTTTTTGATTGTTGTTAAAATAAAAGTATGAGTATGACACCTAAAATAAATGTTTAAACAAAGTGCGCGAGGGGTGCGGGCGTTGTTTTTGCCTATGGATTATACTGTATATTCTTGCTGCCTATGCACGGCACAGTTATCTGATCATACCAGTTTAAAAAAATCATTCAAACCTGTCACAAATCAATTTAACATGCATGTCTTTGAAGCGAGGGGAGAAAGCCTGGGCACCTGAAGAAAAACTGAGCTTGTCCAGGAAACAAAGAGAGTCCTCGCCACACAGAAATGGACTTAAAGGATCACAGCTTCACACCCTAAGCCTTTGCCGGAGCGCATGACTTTCTAAATTTATTATAACACCTTTTACTCAACTCTACACAGAGCTAACCACAGTGACATTTATTCGGCTATGGTAATGAGTTAAACGAGAAGGTAAAACCGATCAATTAGAAGCTAATAGACCTATTATGAACAGAAGACTCCACTTGCTGGTCCTAAAATGACACAACATAATATTGTTTTTCAAATCGTCTGGTTTCATTAAAGTATCATCGACTGTTCTGCCAACCGGTTGAGTCTGCTATATATAACTAATAGCAATATGGGTACCATTTTCTGTTGTGTCGTCCTTTATTAAGGATATAATGATTCATTATAAAGACCCCTAGGATGTGCTGTTTTACCACCTACTCTCTGGAAAAAAAGAAGAAAAAAAAGCTGCAGGGCATCTGGAGCAAAAATACATTCACAAGCAGTAGCTACAGACGTGGATAACTAAAAGACTGATTAACATTTATGGAATTTTGCTGATGGGTTGTAATAAATTTAGTATATTCTTATTAGTTGCCCATAAAAGATCTATAAACCATTAGTGGCAAATTCACACTCATTACCATTAATACATATAGGTAATTAACTGTTGTTAAGACATTTATAAACATTAAACGAATTTGTTCAGACGGATGTCTTCATGCTGCTGCGCGGCCGTGTGAACCGGCACACTCCTTCATATCTGTGACTATACTGGGCCAGTAAAGTGGATTCTGGTTCCTCCAGAGTGACTCTGCATCATTGCTCTTCCGCTGCAGACACTCAGTAAGCTTCTGTCGCTGCCGCTCACCGAGCTCTGCATTGCCGGTATCACTTGTATCTGCCTGTGCATGAAAATCCGTGTTTAAGTGAGACGCCCTCCTCCGGGCCCGGTTGGTCGTCACGTCAGCTGTTGGCTGCAAACACACTATAAGCCTGTTTTGGACGCAGTGCTTGTTGTGTGCTTACCAATATCAGAAAACTATTAGCTCGCAAGCTGCTTTTTATTTATTTCATTTATTGCTGTGCTATTGTTCTCCTGCAGGTCTACTTGTGGAAATACTTCTTGAATTTGTTCTTTCAGTTTCTGCCACCCCCCACCTGAAGAATTAATTCTGATGCACTTTCTGAGTTTATAATTACACCAGCAGTTATTGTGTGGCTGTGCATTATTACTTTTGCATGAAGCTGCCTTTGGAGAGCGACGGGACATGAATGCTCATGTTTGGATGGAGCATCGTTCTGACAACTCTTGCATGTGGTCGCTCTGTACTCTTGGATTATCCATCTTCTTGCACATGCTCTATTTTGCTCAATATCAGCTTGGAGCTCAGCATGGCTCTTGTCATTGTTCTATAGGGAGCCACAATCACCTTTCCTGCACTGGATTCATATTCAGCCGAGCTTTCTAGAAATATTTCAATTCACAGCGAGATGTGACAGCTTACTATTATTCATATCATAATTATATCTTAACTGCTGAGCTCCTTTTCTGTAGTTTATGCTGCTCCTCTCAGCCACATCCATTGTAAACCTTAATCTTATATCCATGAACCGACGGTGGTCATCTGCTTCTTATCTGTGCTGCATAACATTTCCTCAGGAAAGATTATCTCCTCCAAGCTATGATTTCTTTTTTCTTTTTTGTGATTTTAATATGCTTGCGTTAATAATTATCTGCTGCATAGTTGATGCGCCTCCGCCTGATACTGCATATCAAGTGAGCCGCAGTATTTAGATTTATCCATCTGAATTCATTACGCATAGCTCCTTATTCGTTAGTCGTCTCCTCTGGAGTTTGAGTACTGTATGTAAAGTGTTTCCCAAAATGACTGTATCACCACGGTACACTCACGTGGCTCTGCTATCATTCTTGTACCTTACTTACCGAGACACTTAGACATGTGGTTCATTTAAAGAGGCTTTTTGAGAACACATTCTCAGCACAGATTGTTGAGGTGTGTCAGAGCTGCTCACCGCTAATGAAAAAAAAAGAATGAAATTGCCACTCAAATGGAGGAAACACTGCGAGATTTCTGGCAGAAGCACCGTCCTTGTTGACGCTGACGGTGAGGACTCTTTCAAGACGGGACGGATCCGGCTTCATGCAAGGCTAACTGGAGAGGGCCCTCGCAGATAATGATATTCTCTTTCTGTCAATGACACCTCTCAGTCTCAGTTGTTTCATACTAACATATATTTTAAGAATAGGCTAAATCACAGAGATCCATTGGACTGGCAACTTTTCCAATATCCACTATTGAGTAAGTAAGAGTGCTCGTGCCTACACTTGAAAGCCAGAGCAGACAAGGGTACAAATGAGAGCATTTCAGAGAAACATGGGAATGCATTCCAAACAGCTGACAACCATTACATATAATGGCCCGGGCTAAGGACAAGGTCTCGGATTCATTCGCATGTTAAGTGCCTTGTCTGAGTGATGGCTAAGGACGCATTAAAGAATGGTTTGTGAAACGTGTGACAAACAATTCAGGCAACCCTGTGCAGACAGTACGGTGGTGAAGAGGCACTGCTGGAGGTGTGAATGAAGAGCCAATGCCAGGTGGATTTATTGAAATAGGTGGCGGTAGTATTGGTGTTGGGGAAGGTGTGTGTGTGTGTAGCGCGAAGCCTCGGGTGTGAAATTTTCCATATAGTAGCTATGAACATGCTGAACCTCTGATAAACTTCAATAGGTTTAATCACTGCATTTTAAGTTTCTTTGTCTTTGTTTGAAATGCAATGTATTGTATAATTAGATAAACTTAAAATGCAAATCGATAGAGTTTAAAGTTGATGAAAATTAGATAGACTGGGTTTTCTTGCTGGATTTCTGCTGCTGTGTGTTTGAAGGAGCATCATGGTGTCGAAAAAAGAATACCTGCGTTTGATTCCACATCTGCGTTTGCATGTTCTTCTTGCCATGTAGTCTGGCCTCAGTGCAAAGCCATGCTTGGTATGTTTAATAGATGAGTTTGGATGGGATGCAGCATGGATGGGCGATTGTCTCATTGAATGTCGGCTCAGATAGGCTGCAACTCCCTTGATGCTCACTTGCATTGACCGTATGTGTATTTTGAAGCAATTAAACACTGTGTGCACAAGTAGCGCAACTCCATATTGATAAACTAAGGCCGTTCGGTTAAAGATGCACTTTTAATCTGCATACCTTCAAATATAGTCAAAATATTCCAAGGAAAATACATGAGCCTTGAATGTAAAACTTGAGTTTTCCACCCTTCAAGCACAAGGTCATAGTATGTAGACACCCGTGTCTTACATTGCATATTTTACATTCTGGGGCTTTTCACATCTCTGCAAAAGGTTGGACTTTTTATTTGGCAGCGGAGGAGCTGGAGAGTGGGAGAGATTGATTTAGTGTGCTTCAGCTACATGGGCTGCTTTTGTGTCTGGAGTTGCAATTTAGATTTAGAAGACAGAGCGGCTGCAATCAGGAAGAGGTGGTAATCAATTTTTCTTGTTTATGTGTGCTTGGGCGCGCGCGTGTGTGCATACGTGTGTGTGTGTGTGTGCGTGTGTGTGTGTGTGTGTGTGTGTGTGTGTGTGTGTGTGTGTGTGTGTGTGTGTGTGTGTGTGTGTGTGTGTGTGTGTGTCTGTGTGTGCCTCTACAGCTGCACAGAACAGATCCGTAGCCAGTGGCAAATGAGAGGAGCCTATAATGATAACCGTTCAGCGTTCTCTGCCGATACACAGATATTGCATTCTCTTTGTCTCATTTAGTGTTTTCGTCACATGGTGTTTATTTATTTTTTTCATATTCTTCTAATCATAATTCCTGCATATACTTAATTCAAAAATAGTTATAGACCTATTCACCTCAGTTGAAAACAGTGCTCACTGTATAAGAATACAAATGAATTTTCTCTTCAAAGACCCGAACACAATATAAAAGGCAATCTGTGTATTTTCAACAATCGCGACAACCTGTTAACACTTGCTATTTCAGATTGATTGCCTTTGTCACTGAGTAATGATTGATTTGTACAATTTATTAGCCTGAACGTTTGCCCTTGTGCAGCGCGGCGGCAGCTTTATCACAAAGTTTCACACACGCGACTTTATTCGGTCTTGAGGACAGGTGAGAGGCTGAGTCGTTTCAAACAACTGGACTGCGTTGTGGCGGGCATTGTCAGAGCAGAACGTGTTCCTCTCGGGGAGCCATGATCCTCTGAAAGAGAAGAGGGAGACAGATGAGGATACACTGAAGAGTTAGTTTTCACCTTGAACACGCCATCACTCTTCTTGACTAATTCTCGGGTTCAGCCTGCATGTGGGGTTCAGGTACCAGGGCCTGACAGAGGGACGCACGGTACATTTGGCATAAAAGATCAATCACTAAGTTGCCTTGCAATACCGTTGAACCGTCAAACAGAACAATAAACACAGTGTCACACAGGGATCCGTTTTCTTGGAAGACAAATATTCTGTCCGTGGCAAAACTGAAAGGAAAATAAAGATGCAGAGCCTTCATGTCTCAAAGAAAAAGAATGACGGAGTGAATTCACTTTGCTGCCTAAATGACTGGAGCTGCAGGAGCTTCAAAGGTTGACTGGATGTGCTGGGTGAACATTTCTGGAAGTTTGTGGAGGAGACAGCTAAAACCCGGAGAGCCTGGCAGCCCCACAAAACCTGACTCCTGAGTGATGGAAGAGCGAGGTGGCACTCTTCGGCCCCAGTCGGCTATTAATTCATGCAACTGTCTGGCAGATGAGCCGCGGTGTGAGTGAGAGCACACTTCCTCCATTTTTACCACTGTATTTAAAATGGATGGCCGCAGCCGAGCAATGAATGTTTCTTATCAAAGTTCCCAGACTAGCATGACATAAGTGCCACATATTTCTGTTTGCCTTCACTGCGATGCACATTACTGTTCATTTATTTTGCAGGACTCAATCAGCCTCCTGATTTCCAATCTCATGTGATAGCCACAACTAGTGCAGAAATAAACCTCCATAGGCTATATAATGCAAGGACAATAATGTGAGTCCCTGATGCCAAAGCTCCCTCTCCTCCCTCTCATTACAGCGCTTGTGTGGCGTACACAGGGACAGAACAGGACAGCAGTGACACACAGAGCACATAAAGTGGACCATGAAATAGGCGGGGTGCCAGCAGATTGGCCAGGAACGCCAGAGGTAGTTTATAGTGTGTGAGGATGAGATGGGACGAACTGATTTTCATTTAATGACCAGCTGTGTGATGTGGACTCATGCGGGCCCATCTAAAAACATTGGCTTTCACACACTGGGGAGAGGTGGGAGCTGGGGGAGGAGTAATAGGGGATAGTGTTGGGTTGATCAGGCTCTGGCTGACATGAATAGTAAGATGTGCCGCAGAAGGTTTGTGGGAGCCGTCCTTCAGAGAACGAACTTATCTGACACCAAGTGAAATGCTTTTAAAAGGTCTGATGTTGGTAAAGTGCTGTTTCACTGACCAAGAAGACAGAGAACAAAACCATTTGAACCCACAATTGACGTGCTATGTTTTAACCTGCCGTTACTTATATACCCCTCCAGCAATAAATGGAACACCAGCTTCATTCATTTGGAGCAGGTTTTTGGCCACCCGGTGAACAGAGGTCCGATATCTCCACACTTTAGAGCCTTTTCTGTGGACTCCTCTGTGTCCTGAGAGAAATATCTGCTGTTTTTTTGTTTTTGTTGGAGTTTTTTTCAGTTTTGAAGCTAAATGTTCCACTGTGTTTGCCAGCTAATCTCTAATTGTCTCGGTCTGATGTTTGTTGCTACGTAAGCTGATATGTTGCGCTGTGAGTTTATCAGAGCTTGTTTGATGAAAGCCTCAGGGCCAAAAACAATCATATGAGAGCTCAACTGAACCGAGAGAGAAGTTGTGATTCTCGCTGCTAAAAGTTGAACCAAAAAAACGTTGTTAGCCCGGCTAGGACGGGGATGGCTGCAGACTCAGGTGATAGGTCGATTGTTGTTTTTATTTAATCACACTGTTTTCACATTTTTACATCCCCATTCATTTTTTTTTTCATACCATTTTATCAAATATCAGGTACACAGGGTGCTGAAGCCAATCCAGAAAAGCAGGCTGCATTCTGGACTTGTTGCCAATCTAGCTCATCCAAGTCTTTGGAAATTAGAGAGGAGACCAGAATGTCCAGAGAGAACACACACAGTAATGCAAACAGTCAGTTGGGCAAATTAGGAAAAGCAACAGCTTTGAAGGGGATTGATATCCTGCATTCATGATTTATTTTTGATATTTTAATTAAAGATCTGATCCACTAAACTAATTGCAAATATATTAAGTCGATGTTACTCTTGCTTCACAGAAAGGGTGTGAGTTTAAGTTTAAGTCAGGGCAGGGCTGTTCAGTTCTGTATGTTTTCCCTGCATGTGTGGGTTTTATCCAGATACCTTCCCTGAGCCCCAAAAATCCACGGATTAGGTGTGAGTGTGTGTGACTGACTATCTATGTATATAAACGAGTTTAGAATAAATAACTCATCAGGTTTTACAGTTTAACGGTGCATAATCCTGCACTTTATTTTTCCAGTCAAATATTATATTAATGTGATATAATTCTTTTATTATTAGTGTGTATGACCTCAATGAGTGAGAGAGATCAGGTCATTAAAAAGGCATTTTACTTTCATCATATTCAATTTAATGACATTAATTATAATCTTGACCTTTTGGAAATGTTTTATTATTTTGCTATTATCACTGACCCTACTTAGTCTTAACAGTCATCCTACACAATAGTTGGGCCACAATGCATTTTGTCTTTTGCTTATTTATTTTTTGAAACTCCTCACTGTTATATTGCTGATTAGGATGTAAGGTTGAGGTCGAGGCAGGGTTTTTTTACTGGTTTTGTATACTGCATGAATAAAATCCTGCAAGGCCGTGGCCCACAGATAAGATATAAATATGCATGCGAAGCAAAGTTTCCTAAACAGTTGCCTCTAATAGCAGTCTTCACTATCTCAAACAGACAAACAGTTAGAAGTTAGACGTGGAAATAATGTGTGCTGAGATGAATTATAATAACAATGTGACCACACAGAACCTGTAAACAGGCGTACACTTCCTTTGTGATATGTTATGGCAGAGAACATTGAAATAAGTGATAGAAGTCCAGCGTTAAAGACATAACTAATTGTGGTTATTTTCAAGACCAAAAGAACAGGATAAGTCATGGGTGGGAAGATTACAATAGCTATTTCATGTCAAGAATGAACTAAAAACCTTGTTTGACATTTAGAAGAAGATTCTATCGTGAGGAAATGAACTTTGGCATTATGGAATATTATGTACATCCAAAGAACTTGATATAGATCATATCACTAATTGGAAATCATTTTTGTTGGGGCTCAGTTGTATAAATTTGGCTCATCTTGTGATCACAATGTTCAATCTTTTTTATCCCCGTGTCCATATGTCAAAGTGTGCCTGAATTACTCTGGATTAATGATTAAGCATATCGTACGGTAGCTCATAGTGAACGGGTGAATGTGATTAACAGTGTAAAGCGCTTTGGGACTGTTGTAACACTCTAAGTGAAATCCATTCAACATGATAAACATGAAATCCTATGTGCATCTGAGCATTTTGTTTACTTTTTGCCCAATTTCATTAGAGCATTCAAACAACTGCGCTGTGACTCTAACTGACAGTTTCCCATCAATCTACCTTATAGTGCAGGTTTGGACCATCGCAATATTACTTCCACTTGACCTAATGGATTTGAGTTTCAAGAGAAGATAGCTGCATCTGTTTCTTTGTCCCTGAAAAAAAAAAGAAAACACTTTATTTTCGACACTATTTCCTGCTGTGCCCTTCTTGATCTTACTATATGACACTCTCATGTCTCTACAGCTACACTATTTGTTGACATGTCGACAAAGTCAGTGTTACAACCTCAAAGGAGCACACTTCTTCAAGTTTGGGTTGACAGGCTATTCCATTTGACAGTCACTTAATGGAGACCCCTCCCTTCCTCCTCCCATGACTGCTCTTTCCAGTAGGTTACACCGTAGATTGTCAGGCGGAGGCAGTGACTGTCATTGCGGAATGACAATGTCCTGACCAGCCCGATTTCTCTAAAGTCCCTGCCTCCAGGTTTTCCCCTCAGGTTGTTGAGGCATGCTGGGGTCTGCCATAGGTGGGGAGTCCTGCAGTACCTCAGCTCATTTTGATTAATGGACCTCTCTCTGCCCCTGAGTGAGCAATTATCAGAGGGTAGGCAAAGTCGTTCATCACTGTAACCAAGCAGCAGGTCTCTTCCACAGTCGAAAGTCATACCTGCAGGGCGAGGGGTCTGCAGCCACAACCCCCAGCTGCCTCCTCCCCGTCAACCAGGCTGCTACTCCATGTTTGACCAGGAGGGTCCGTCTTCAGAAGGTCAGAGAGGCAGAAGCTGCAATAGTGTGAATCACAGAGCGTGATCATATTTCCCTACAGCATTTGTTCAGCTGGAGCATTGATTCTCTTGCCAAGATCTATGCAAGCCCACACGCTAATGTGGGATCATCTCTGTAATCAGTCCATTTGGCAACAAGCCAACGATTCACTTTTCACATCAAAATATTGTCCGTGGCTGCTGTTCAGTGTGAAGTTTTCATTCACCTCCTTGGAAAAGAGCTCACTGGTTACTTGACTGAGAAGGAGATCTAAAAGTAAAAGCACTTCTTCTGTCTCAGGCTGTGAAGATATAGCTATCCTTGATAAGGTCAAACTGATCCTATCCCCACCAGCGGTTGCAACTAAGGTCATAAAGATATGATGAACGGAGGCTGCAGTTCGTAGTCATAACAGCACAACTATGTTATGACTTCAGGGAAGTAAAACGCTGGAGAGAATTTCATGAAATTTTTGACCCAGCAATGGAGTGAGAGCGCATATCATAAGGCCATGTATGCCGTCAGCAGCAAGCTCTCAGTTTGTGTCCCGTCTGGCCGGACATTTGCCATGTCATCCCCTTCTTCTCTTTCCCCACATTTTGGGTCTGTGTCTACAGACACTATATATTAAACCGCCCAAAAATAAATAATCCCGAAAAATTGAAATGCTAGACATGTTTTAATGCTTCTGGATGGGAGTACGTATACCCTGCAGGGACGGTAACCTTCAGAACTCAGATGACGTTCACAGTGTTAACTTTGCATTGCATCATCTCAGTTCTCTTCGATGCTGAACTCGTCTGTTTCTGCCCGAGACATCCAAGTCTCTTGAAACTTCTTCCATCACGAGTGAACCTGAGCCAAGATTTCCATCACTGAAATATACAGGATACTTTATCTAACTCTATTTCCGAAGGATTCTTAAATGTCTTCATAAATCTTATCCCTGATACCAATAATACTGTGGCATATCAATTCACAGTTCATGCAAAAACAACCACAATCTTTTACTACTCCTGCAGGAATTTGGGGGAAAAAATACTAGTAATAGAAGTTTAAATGCTGATATAAAAACTCCAATATGGATTTTTTCTACAAGGCTCAATTTCCTAAATGAACAGAGTATAGTATTCAGTATTTGGGATTCAGATTATTAGTAAACCACGTATCTATTAACAGATCAATGCGCTTTGGCTCATTGACGCCCACTTTACTGGAGATTTAACCAGATCAGAGTTAAACGCATCCTGTTATCTGTGTGCTCCTGAAACTGTGAAGTGTAAAGGACACACACACACACACACACACACACACACACACACACACACACACACACACACACACACACACACACACACACACACACACACACACACACACACACACACACACACACACACACACACACACACACACACACACACACACACACACACACACACACACACACACACACACACACACACACACAAGCAAACTGACCTCACTGGCTCTTGAGGTTTTCTTATCATTCACTGAAGTTGAGTGTTTGCAGAGCTGAACAGAGACCTATTTTTTTTTTACAGCTAACAAATCAATGACAAAGCAAATTCTCTGTTTTCTTATTCACCTCCATCACTCAAGGCTCCCAACATCTTTAAATGCCTCAGGATGTGATGAAATCATTTCTTCACTGTGATGTTTGCAGGAGAGCGGGAAGGGCGTGTGTTTACAGGAATGAAAGTCACTCTCTGATTGCCGGGCCCATTTTCAACACAGTACTCGCTATTATACACCTGTAATCCTTTCATCCACTGTTAAAAATGCAATTAACAAAATTGTTGTTTCTCCCAGGGACCAACAATTTACCTGAATCTATTGGTCAATTACCAGTTTGTCTTCAGGCTGACCCCACTGGCTAATAGCTTTGGAAAGAGGCCAGAATCTGATTTCCTTTTAACAGTGTCTAATGGGCTGTCAACCCATACATTATGAATGCAAACCAACAGCGCACAAACCGTCCCACTGCACTATTAGGGCCTACTTCTTTCCATTGATTCCGCTCTTTACTTTTAGCTAATGACCACCCCCCCCCCTTTTTTATGCATGCTGGTGATTCTGTTAAATACCTTCTATTGTGGAAAGAGGGCTGGGAATGCGTTTGAAGTGCAAAGATTTTGTTAGAGCGCCCTGTTATCAAATCACAATGTGTAATGCATCCAAAATGAGCAATGCATCTGTCACAGTTTATATGTATGTATGAGCGTCTGTGTCTGTCCACCTGAAAGGAGGAGGAGGAGGAGGAGGAGGAGGAGGAGGAGGAGGGCTTGGCTTTGTTTTATTTCCACCATGTTTTGAATTCTGAACAGTCAGCGAGAGACAGGAGACAATGGTTGTTTTCAGCTTTTTACAATTTTCTTAGTGATTTGTTTTTAAAGTATGATTATGTTTTCATTTGAGTTCATTTTGATGCTTCAATGAAACAGTTGGAAACAAATAATTTAGTGGAGTGTGGTAGCTACATACTTCTTCTTGTGAGTAAAACCTATCAGGGGGAATCTGGTCAAGACATTTGCTGCCGTGCCCTGGAAATGCTCTAACGTGTGCTCCCACCCCGCCCGCCCTCCATTTCAATCCCCGACTTCCGTATCTCACCGTCTGCATCTTTTGCCATTCCCTTGCCCTCCTTCTTTTTTTTTTTTTTTTTTTTTTAACCATCTCTGACTGTCTTCATCTGCAGCTCACATCTTTACATCACTCCAATTTTCACACGGCGAGATGGAAATTGAGTGGGAGGACTGGGTTGCAGGATAAGATAGAGGTCTCGTAGTGGACAAAAATAAAATCCAATTTCCCCCCCAAAAAAGAAAAACCTTATTGCCCCCCACTGGACCAGCTGCCCCTGTACATCTCCAGTGAGTCTCACCTGTGCAACTCTGGAATCTCAAAACCTGACAAACAGCGGGGGGACCAAAAAAAAAGGGCCACGAAGCAGCCCATCTCTCCTCCCTCACAACTGAGATTGGACACACACCATTGCCCTTTTTTTTTTTTCCCCCCTCTTGAAAGCCACTACTTGCTTCATATCATAATAAGTACAGGTTTACCAGGGGAGGCTGCACTGCGAAGAATTTCTAGTGTTCACGGCAGCAAAACCTGAAAGCATCTGCAGATTCAGGGAGTGAAAAGAAAACCAGTTATTCAAGTTGCTTTTTTCCCCTAACAGCTTTGTGATGAGCACCGAGTTTGAATTTGAACTGGTGAGCAGCAATAAGCTATTATCAGTTGTAATCACTCTTCATGCAGTAAGCCCGTGGTGGTTAGAATAAGAGCTTCTTGCAGGCATCTCTCAATCATGGCAGAGATCATTAATTTTGTCTTTACGGGAGTCACTGTGCTTCTCACATAGCCACATCTGTGCTGACAGATGAACAAAAAGAACCTACTTGTTTAGTGACAAAGAAAAGCAGGGAGGCTCGTACCTATTTAACTATTAGATCAGATGATCCTTGCATGTGTGGGGTTACAAAGTATGCAAGGAGTCACTGATGCCGGCTTTGTGGAATCAAAATCAGATTTAGTCATCCAAATCTGCCTCTCATATTGAGCTGTTGGTATTTTTTGCGCCGCCACCTCTCCGAATGGGGAAAAACAGGCATCTTCAGATATATCTGGCCAGCAAAGTTGGGAGCCATCTACTTATTTTTGGAAGGTGCACAATAAGGATCCTCCAGAGCTGTAATCTAGTTGACTGACAGCAGCGCACAATACCTTTCTCCGCTCCTAACCAGAAGACATTCAGTAAATGCAATGCAATTCTTGAGAAGAGAGAACATAGACAGGGAGCGAGGTGAGAGAAATGCGCTCAGCCACAAAGAGATGAGAATGAGGGGAGAAGATGAAAGACAGCGGAGCAGGTAAAAAAAATAAAAAATCCACACAAGATCTCAAATTTTTCTACCCCCCCCCTACACGTTTGGAGGTAGATCCTCTGTCAGTTTGGGCCGAGCCTCAACTCTCAGCTACTGCTGTGCTGTGTGCAACACTGCTGGCTGTAAATTAAGACGTGTTTGACAAGATATTTAGAGGTTGAATGCCATTGATTTAAAAGGTCCACAAAGTACAAGGAAACCCCCCCTTTTTTTTTTTTTTAAAGTACTAAATATACTTTATTGAGCTCAGTGTAACAAGAATCTAATTCATATTTTATTTTGACTCTCAGGAGTTACTGCAGGTACAAGGATAAAATATTATACAATTTTTAGAAGGATGAGGAATTCAAGGAGTAAACTAGGCCACATGGCATATCTGCGCGTTTGAGAGCGACACGAGATGGACTGGATGCACCACAGAGTCCAGAGGGACTCGGAGATGGAGAAAACCGGAACAGACATGAGTACAGTTGGAGACACGATGCAGTTTAAACTCTTTGCTGCTAAATGTTCTCCCACAACATCCCATTGTGAGCTCCTTTTATATGCACACTCCCTCATTAAAAAATTTCCATAAACTAGCAATTCTGTGGAGGATAATAAAAAGGTCTAACCCAGTGCTGGCGAATTGCACCTTGTGGCCTCGGGCACCCTTATCTCACTGAGAGGCATCAGATTGTGGAGTGTGAAACCAAATTATATTTTTGTTTGCCTCAAAGTGCAAAACAATCTTGCAGACATCTAATGAGTGCTGTGAAGTTGGGCTGCGTAGGTGATATTGCAGTGTGAGAGCGTTTCTACAGTTTAATCTCCCATGTGGAAAATACAACTCTTTGCCTGTGCTGATGTTAGGGATTCTGTCTGCTTCTAGGATTCCTGAGGAAAAAAATAAATAAATAAAGTAATCCACACATCCAGACATACAAATAAATAACCACATTAAATGGTCTGCAGCATGGGGTTTGAAGCGTGGCAATGTGAGTCCAGAGTGAAGTCTCTCATCACATGGGTGTGACCTAGGGACGGAATGGAAAAACCCTCCGGACCAAATACCAGCTGTGTTTGTGCATCGTCAGGGTCATTGTTCCAAGTAAAGAGAACTGCTTGATACTATATTTTTATTTCTGGCATTCAATAACCACATTGTGTTAGCATAGTGTTTCAACATTCATCAGGGACAATAAATGGGTATACATTATTTTCCCTCTTACTTAGAACCCACACACTCTTCAAATCCACACGTGTACGCGCACACGCTGGCACTCAGCAGCTCTTTTCGCTCCCGTCGTCAGAGTGCCTCGGCTTCTCATCTCTGTCCTCATCAGACCTGCCGCCCATGGCTTGACTTCAGTCGCTGTGGAAGGAAGCAGTCAGACGCTCCTCAATATATGCTTGTCAATCAATCTGATGTGAGAGAGAGATATCAAGCTTTCGACGACCCCTCTGACAGTTGCAGGTTATGCTGTGGGGTCAAACTAACTGCAATTTCATGCTGCCAGTCTTGTGCTGCCTTTAACGGGAAATTTACACCGTCTAACCTACAGTATAAATATGGAGAAGCACTGGCTCTGTATAGCACAGTCCATGGACGTCTAAATCACTTGAAGTTACCCAGAGACACTTGTTGCAGTGCTAATTATAGTGAGTCACATATCTATATCAAGCATGTTTTTACAGTCTAATGCAATCTAAAAGCCACAAGTTATACAACTTCAAGGACTCGGTGGCATAGGTGTTTGACATGAAAAAAAAACAAAAAACAGAACGTTGCCGTGACTAGCTTCACCGTGTTAAAGCTTTATGTACCGTTACGTGTAATAAAAGAGCTATGAGCAGGTCTTCAAATTCAGTTCCTGAAATATACATAAGCTGGTGATTTTCCATTGACAGAGCAAATGATAACTGATAACATACTGGTTAAGCACAATGTGCAGATCCTGTTTTATTTTATTGCCTACATGTCATGGCGTAAAGAGATCCTTATCAACGCAACACAGTAAACTGTACTCACAAGTGGAAAAAATACAAAAGACTGGCTCTGTTCCACAGTGTGATCAGCAGAGATTTAAGAGGTCAATGTGGATGGAATATCTCAAATGAAAAATCTTCTCAATTAGTTACAGTGCGGATGAAATTGCCATTAATCTAATATAGCATGAAACAATGGGCCCCACATGCATTAAAATCCCGCAGTATGAGCCAAGATCTGTGAGTAAACAAAACAAACACTGTGTAGCTTTGTAGTGAATTTACCTGGTGTAGCTATCGGTTCATTTCAGGCATCTCGAGAGATTGTTCAAATGTTTGTCAGATCCTGACTATACAAGTTGTTCTGCAACAAAAATGAATAAAAGGTAAATAGTAGCGCAGTAAATACACAGGGAAAAAACAACAACTATATATTATACTTGTTAGACTTACGCTGTGACTGTGATGTTTCAGTTTGCCAGGTGGTCGAGAGAGAGAAACAGTTCTGAGCCAGACTGAGGCAGAGAGTACAGAAGGTGTAGCTGCAGTCTCCTGAACACAAGCCAGAGCACACGTCCACACACATCTGGCAGCAGATGTCACAGCAGCGGTCAGAGCAATATCGCCAGTCCTCACACACACAGAGGCAGCCACCAGCCGGGCTGCATTCCTCCTCACTTTGTAGGCAAGAGCTGCAAGGCTTGCAAGACTGTAACCCCATGGGATTGCCTGCCTGCCTGTTAAAAACACAGAGGCATCAGGAGATGAGATATTGGAGAAAATCACTGTCTGGAAAAATGGTCTCTTTTACAAGTCCGGAATTGGAATTGTGGATGTATATACACAAGGAATTCTGCAGAGAAGAAGATGCTGATAATTGGCTGTCAGCCTGTCCTGAACAGTGTACACGTTTCCTGCTTTCTGGAGCTTCGTCCAAACTTCTTGCCACATGCAGTGCTTGCTGATATTCTCTGTGAGCACTTTGACCAACTTTTAGATAATCCTTGATGTCACACTTTTCCCCCCGAGGACTAACCACGGTCTGCGCCGTCATCTCCGAACTTCATGTGAGGAGAAAAGGAATCAGCGTGAACAACAGTTCAGTGAAGAAATCAGCCTTTCAAACAAGCTTGAAAACCTCAAATATCATCACACACAGCTGCACTCTGTGTACAGACATTATATATGTTTTTAATGAGTGAAAAGCGCTTTTTTTCCCCCTGTAATAGGATTACACAAAGAAGAGCTTTCTCAGGCTTCCTTGTCACAAGACCAAGATGGAGTATTTTGGTAAGCAGAAATGATTAGCAATGCAGCACAAATGAGGAAACAATTATTTGATTACAAGTACAGTGCTGACCACTTCAGTGTAGTGAAGGAGGAGAAAGATTCTAAAACATGACAAATGTTGGTCCAGGTTGTTTCAAAAATAGTGTTTCAAGAGGAAAGGAAATGTCGAAAGACATTCATCGTCATCTAGATTAATAAAAATGTTGAAAACAAATTAGAGCGAAAGAAGTAAAAAGAGAGTCCCAACTGTGCTTTACTGAACATTGATGATTGATGACGTCTTCGCAAACACGCAAAACGAGAGTTCCATATGTAACTACGGTTCTATGAATCCTGGAAGACCACCAGAGGCGGTGCTTTCAGCACTGGATGTTCCATCTCGCGCATATGCAGGTCGAGTAAATTATATCAACAAAGTCACCCGTGACCCCTGGATGACCCGGAGAGTCTATAGCTATCGGCGTCATCAGGTGATCTGCTCCTGTCAAAATCTTCTCGTGAGGACACGAGGATACTGAGTGACAGGATGCTCTGGCGGTCTTCCAGGATTCATAGAACTGTAGTTACATACGTAACTCTCGTTCTATTTCATCCTTCCAGACCGCCAGAAGCGGTGTTTTAAGCACTGGATGACTTGTACCAGAAAGGTCACGAGGAATCCTCACCTACTCAAGGCCTGGAGGTGTGGACAGTACAGCCACTACCACAGGTTGGACACCAGAAACATTCACCCTATTGAAACGTCCAAAGGTGCCGGATGAGGACCAGTCGCTTCCATGTACGCCTTAAGCGCCCGCACAGGGCACAACAGCGATGATGGCTCGCCCTTTCCCTCTGAGGCGCCCGGAGGATTGAAAGCAGCCAACTCGATAGGCTGGTTTGCATGGTGAGGGGGTAACCGCTTGGGCAGAAATGCAAGATTTGGCTTAAGACTCACCCCAGAGCCATCCGCCTTCCAGCGCAGACATGCCTGGCTCACTGACAGCGCATGCAGCTCTCCCACTCGTTTTGCTGTTGCCACAGCAAGAAGGAAGGCTGTCTTGAGAGACACTCATTTTAAATCAGTGTGTCCAAGCGGCTCAAAGGGCGGCTGGGACAGCGACTGAAGGACAGCCTGCAAGTTCCATGATGGCAGCTCCTGGGCCCGGCGCGGTCTGAGCCTCCGAGTCCCCTTCCGGAACTGCTTGACCAGATAATGTGATCCCACTGACTGGCCATCCACCTTGGTATGACTGGCCGAGATAGCAGCCACATACACTCTGAGGGAAGTAGTCCTGTTTCTGTCAAAGATGGACTGCAGGAAACGCAGTATTGCCACCACTGAACATGTCTCTGGCACCTCGTTGCGAGAGTTACACCACTCCACAAATAGCTTCCATCTGTTAGCATAGAGCAACCTGGTGGACGGTGCTCGGCAGTTCAAAATCATGTGGGCAACTGCCCCATCGCAGGTCGCCAAAAGTGGGTCCTCAACTGTAAGGGCCACAAGAACAGCTTCAGGCGACCCAGACTCTGGTGCCATATGCGTCCATTGATTTGAGACAGGAGGTCTTTCCTCTCTGGAAGATGCCACGGTGTTCCCTGCAGGAGTTTGATCAACAGCGGGAACCATGGTCTTCCTGGCCAGCATGGGGCAACCAGAAGCAGGCGGGGACGACCCTGCTGGGCCCTGTGAAGCATTGCTGGTATGAGGGGGAGTGGACAGGTAGAAAATGCCTGAGCGCCAGGAATACCGCCTTAAGTTCCAACACATTTACGTGCTGTTGCTTCTGCTGGGTACTCCACAGGCCCCTGACAGTCCTGGACTGCCATACTGCCCCCCCAACCGACGAGAGGCGTCCGTCTCGACAACCTCCCAGTGGGAGGCTACCCTCCCAAAGTGTATTCCTGACATGAAGTAAGCTCTTTCCCTCCAGGGTCAGAGGGTAAGGAGGCACTGGGCAGACAACCTGACCACCTTGTGCCGGTGAGTGCTGGGGTCCAATTGCAGGCTGTTACCCATACCTGAAGGGGGCGCAAGGTAAGAACAGCCATGGATTCCGAGTCCAGCCTCCCCATGAGCCGCAGGATCAGGCCATACTGCATGAGGCTGCCGCGCTGGAAACGCCGTAGAAGGCCCAAGATGGTGGAGACCCACTCTGGAGAGAGGGAAGCTCGCATTAATGAGGAATCCAGCACCAGCCCTAAATACCTCGCAACCTGGTCGGGTACGAGGTTGTTCTTGGCATAAGTCACCTTGAGGCCCAGATTGCCCACGTGACTGAGGAGAGCCGCAGTGTCCCTCAACGCCTGCTCCCGTGTTGGGGAAATGACAGGCCTATCGTCCAGATAGGGGAGTATCGTTACTCCTCTGGGCTGTAATGGTGACGGAGCAGCTGCCACACACCGGATAAATATATGTGGGGCCAGGGAGAGCCCAAACGTCCTGCAAAGTACGTGACAGAGCCAGTACCAGGTGTGACAGCGAATTACCCAGTCGTCCCATACGGGCAGCAATATTATAACTGCAGGTCAACAAATCGTCTGTCAATCTGCACTGAGGCCGGGGGCAGCGTGCATCTGGTCTCACGGCCTCATCCGGCGAAACTATCAGTGCTGCAATGGCAGGCTCGACTGGAGCTAGCTGTTCCAACACATAGCTGCCAGCATCATGCATGGCTGCCAGAGCTCTGCCATCGCTTGTGTGATGGGAGAGAACCCTCGAGTCCGGCCAGCATCTGTGGAGCTCCGCAATGTAGAGGTCAGAGGGAGGAACCACAAAGGTCGGGGGGTTGAGGGTCTGCCTGAAGAAAGCATTCGCCGTTCGGGTAAGGACGGGGGCCTCATCCACCCCCAGGCGCGCCCAGGCTGTGCGCATTGCGGGCTGCACCGTGCCACGGCTAGACACTGATCCTACGGAGGAGATCCTACTAGAACCCTCTGTAAGGGCATGAGAAGCCTGTGAGGCAACCTCATCCTGCCCATCCCCGCCAGTATCACCAAACAGGGTACAGGATGCTGCCGTGGTCAGCGCATCCTCTTCCTGGAGGTGGGATGGCCCCGAGACGGGGTTAACCACGAAGTCTGGCGCCCTGGGTTCTGTGTGCAGGCCAAGCAAGATAGCCTTAATCTGCGCAAACTCGGTGGTGAGAGCATCCACCTGGTTAGCCAGAGCGTCGACCTTCCTCGCCTTCCGCGGAGGATCGCCCAAAACCGTGGCGGCGCGCTTAGCACCGGCGGCTGCGCACTTAGGACCGCCAGCAGCTTGACCTGAAGATGGCAGGTCCTCTGCCTCAGCCAACCTGGAGAGTCGCAGAGCATAAGGCATAAAACTGCAGTACATGCACGGATTATCGGAAGCCCCCTCTTTTAGGTGGTCAATGCCAAGACAAGCAGGACACCGATCATGACCATCATCTGCCTGAAGGGGAGCCATGCAGGAGACACACATATGGCAGTCCATCCCAACTATTAGTCGTAATAATATTAGCAACTATTAATAAGACTACTAATAGATATACCAGTAATTATTAACTTAATTATATTAATAAGTAGTTATATTAATAACTATTATTAATTTACCCGCTGACAAGGAGGTGTGAGCGAGAAACTGCACACGCCGTCCCTTTAAAAACAAAAAAAACAAAAAAAAATTTTTTTTTAAGCTGCAGCTCAGCTACAAGCTGCGCTGATCCACCACTTGTAGCGGCAGCGTGCCGGTAGACCGAGTCGACCCCACACACCAGCGCATCCACCGGTCAGGTAACCACTCAGCAACACAGCAGAGTAACCTTAGCCGTTTAATACACCGAGGAGAGACAGCGGCCTAGCCGCGGAGCTACCGGGGCAAAGTTAGCACACAATCACAAGGCGATCCCGACGACGATAACATGTGGGCAGTACTCACCTCCTCCGGCGGCCCCCTGGTAACTGGTTACCGTAGTCAAGCGGCGCTCTCACCTGCCGCGGACTGTGGTATCCCGGCCACACTTGAAAAAGGGCAAACAGCGAATCGCAGCTTCTAGCGGACGAGAATACTCGCGGCGCCAACCTTAAGGTTTCGAAGCTGCAAGCACCGACCTGCTATCGTAAACGCAATCGCGAGAAGATAGAAAGGAGCAGATCACCTGATGACGCCGGTAGCTATAGACTCTCCGGGTCATCCATTGGTCACGGTTGACTGTTGATATAATTTACTCGACCTGCGCATGCGCGGACCTGCTGATCATTACAGTAATGATCGAATCACACTCAATCCCACAGCCTTGTGACGTGGAACGCAGGGTACTTACCAAATGCCCACAAACAACAATTAGGAATGTGTAAACAGCAAGAGCGACAACAACAACAAACTACTTCATGAGCATTTCCAGTGCAGACTGACAAAATTTAGATTATTAGATGAAAAATAGCCAGGATCAGTATGTTCACTTTGTTGTAATGATCTGACTTTAAATGGCTCGCATGGGAGCATCAAATAGATTCCTCTGTAATTTTAGAGAGCACAATTTGTTGGCATATGCTGCACTTTCCGATCTCTCAAAGGTTCCATCACAGTTTTGGCTTATAGGAAATATTTATTTTTGAGATTCTGATTCTGTTTCTCGCTTCAGGCTCCTTGTCTTCCTTCCCTGTCTGATTTCTGTTTCCTGCCCTGATGTGTTTTACCTGTGCCTGAGTGTGTGACTGCCTTCACCTGGTGGCTGTGGTATTTGTTGGGTGTCTTTCGTGTGTTCTGGTCATCAGTCCATCTGTGTTTCTGTGTGGCGAGCGCTCCAGTGACTCTATGTTCTGTGTTAGAACTTTCCAGTGTCTATCCGTGTTTCCCTGGTGTTCTTGTGGACTTTACTTTTGCTGTTTTGGATCTTCGGTTATACCATTTTTGAAATAAAGATGAGCTTCAGTTCCACCGGCAATGTCTGGTGTATTGGGTCCTCTCCTGAGCCAAACCTAACAAATATCTTATGTTTACTACTTAACATGAGGCAAAGTATGCGCAGAGAGGAACCCAGGGTCAATCAGGTGAATTTCTACATGGACGTGTGAGAGTTCGCGGTCCGGCTTCACCTTTACTGGCTGGTGAACCTGCAGTGAATTTAATTTAGCAGAAGAAGGCGTAAGTAGAGCAGAGAGCAGGTACAGCCAACATTTGTAATATGACAAAAATAAGCAAGGGCATGTTTGGGGTTTGTTCCACCAGTAGATAACTGATTCTCCAAGGAACAGGGGGTGACGACCCCCCCCTGATTTCTGCCTGTGGCTGCAGACTAGTTGGACACTGGTGTGAGGGACACGCAAGACCCAGGCAGGTGTGAAGACCTGTGGGACTGAGATGGGGGCCAATTGTCGTAACCAGATGACTTGGCTGGCACATATAAGAGAGGTCTGCAGGGAGCTCCAGTCAGCAGCTATCCCACAGTGATCGGCATACAAACCATGAAACTGGAGCAGGGAAAGGCTGGGATGTCTGGTCTACAGCACTGTCACCTCACAAATGACTCCTCTTTAAAGTATTTCATATACGGTCCCCCAAGACCATGAAAAGTATTTCTGGCAGTGTTATCAGACTTCATTGATCAAATTAAAAAGATATCCTCTTGAGTGTGTGTCAACACTTATTGTACTGAGTTCACAACTCTCTTTGAAAACTAATCTGTGAGAAGAAAAAAAACAAAAAAACAATGATCCTGTGATTAAAAAGCCTCCGTGGGAAACAGATTGCCTTTATATTTTTACTTACACATTATATCCTCATTGGAGCCACACTCATCACGGTTAATCAAGGACAGAGAACAGGATGCATCTGTTCACATGGCAGCTCTCCTGACGTTTTATTATTTTCCTTCTCTCTCCTCTCTGTCATTGTGTCTCCTCCTCTCCTTTGCCCTCTTCCTCTTCTTTCAGTCGCACACACACTTTGTTTTTTTGTTCATATAACACAAATGTCAGCAGGCTGTGTGTGACAGGTGAACGACAGTGAAGTAGATTTGACCTTGACGGCTCTGAGAGTGAAGTGACAGTAATAAAAGGCTGTAGTGAGCTATTGTTGGCCCTGGGGCATCCATTAATGAACGACATGAAACAGCCGCGAGATGCGGGGACAGGCGGGAGAGGTGGAATGATGGAGGATAGGTGACAGCAGCCCACATGTGGCCCTCACCTGCGACGAGCACAGCCGGCAACCTCACAGGATGTTCACACTTTACACATGCACTCAGGTGGCCGCATGCACATGCTGACATGCATGCAAGCCATGGAGTGTCAAAAACACACAACCCCCAACAAACACTTACCATCTAAAGACATTCTGTCAAAAGGGTGTTTACTGGAGAATAAATTACCAACTACTCCATTACATTATTCATGTGCTAAGTAGACCCCGCTGCACCCGAGGGTAACTTACTTTTCTTTTTTTTTTTTTTGCACCCCTCCCACTCACACGCACTCTCTTACCCGGATCATGCACAGATACAAACCCCAGTGACAATTCAGCTTAATCCCCATCTCCTCCTGCTGCAGAGCATCCTGTTATTGAATTGTTGTGAGTGTGGAAATGAGGCTATTTCAGGGATTCAAGCATCTTGTGTTCAAAGCGCCCAAAGTACAGCGCGCTGTGGGGTTCTTATATTCCATGAGAGAGTGTCAGACTTTTTTCGGCTGATATCTGGATAATTATAGATAATGAATTGATAGGGGTGATAAGTGTCAGACCACAAATGGTATGCAGTGCTTAACCTCCATAATCCCTCTGTGCTCTTCATTTAGTTTCGGCATAATTAGATTAGCGCTGCTGATACCTTCTTTACTCGCTGACACCGGCTTGCACATGTGTGGGGTTTGCATGTCAGAACATCTGCACGCATCGACGCAGCATTGGGCATGCCGCACGTTACCTCGGCGCCGTCGCTACAGAAGTAGGCCAGCAGCCGTTTGCTGGGTGTCTACACTGTTTCCACAAGCTGCCTCGGGAGGATGGCTCAAGATACGCAATGAGTTTAAAGAGTAAAAACTGTGAGAGATTCTCTCTGAACCTGTTGGAGGAGATGTGCCAGCACTGTGTGAATTGCAGTGGTGGGGAGGTTACATGCGATTCCAGCAATTATTCACATATTTTACCATACCCCGCCCTCATATTCCCACCTCGCTTTGATGGACATGAGATGAGGTAAGGTTTAAATGGCAGGTAGAATGGCTCGTTTAGGCAAAACAAAAGAGGGATAAATAGATGTTAGCAGTGAGTGGCTTCGGTAGGTATGAGTAAAAAGAATGTAATGTGAATTTCTTCTTAAAATTTCACGCTGCGATAAAATGTTGAAGAGACATCCGTGGTGTCTGGGGACACAGTGCTGAGCCTGGCAGTCCTCCAAGTTTCCATCTCGCGTCTTCAACAGGTCACGATTTTCACTCAACCAGCAAAATATCTTAACTTCCGATATGTATTGGAACACAGATTTGTTCTGACATTCGTGATTCCCCAAGGAAACTGTTGAGCTCTCCCCATTTTTTGTGAAATATGAGAAATTCATCTTGATTCAGGTCACAACTATTGGTCGACATTTATGCAGCGATGATGATGAATTACCAGCATAGTGTCAACTTTGGATGGCTTCCAGGGTTAAAGGCCACTTAAAGTGAAAGTTTGGGGTGCATAAACCTCCAATTAGCAAAGAATCTTCCCAGTATCCTTTAAACTGTCTTCTAACATAACAAAATGTTGCACTGCGGTCGGCCTCCATGCCCAGTAACTTTGCTTTTCCCCATCGCCAAGGCACAGCTTGCAACGTTTTAGTCTTACAAGTGATTGGCAGAGGGCAGATAGACTGACAAGTTAAATGCCGCAACTCTGCCGTTACCACGCCATGCATCTGTTCATCTGAGCCAAGTAGTATTATTAGCATAATTTAACCAGGTACAGCATGCTGCCAGCAGTTAAATGAGTCAAACATGGAATATGGAAGTAGATTGTCTCTTTATCTTTCCTGGCACTGTCAATTAAGACTGTTGGGTTGGGGCAGATCCAGTTGAAATGAGTAAAACCTTGCAGGCGGATAAAAGCTTTTGTCCTGCACGAAGTAGTCATTTTTAATTGAGTGTTGAATTCCTTAATATATGCTTCACATCTTAACAGCTTTCAGATCAATCAACAAATCTGTGCTCATAGTATTAAATATTTGCTGTTGATCTGGAAGTAACACTTTCATCAGTTGTTGTTTTAGCTCCACTTATAGTTTCAATTTGTCTTTATTTTTAACATAGCATTAAGATTCAAAAGTCAGTCTTTAAATGAAATATGGATTCTTTGTGTCCTTCACTTATTCCTTTCTTATGATTAAAAATGAAGCCAGAATTGCTGCCGGTCATGACTTTTTGATCACTTGCTCTTTAAGCATCCACTATTTCAGAAGTCCTCGAAGCAACAGAATGCAATTGTTCTTTAGTTTCAGCGAGGGCATGAAGAGGAACTCATGATTTAAGGATTGGATTTCAAATATAGACCTGATTACATTTAAATAATCTCTATTAAGGCCATATTTACCAATCATTATTTGGTTGGAGTTAACGATCGGTTGTGTTCAGGTCAGGATGATGGCCGCAAGCTATGTTGGTCATTTGAAGCTAATGTTGTCTTTAAGCGTTTGCTGAAATAGCTGGAGTTGGTTTGCCTGGAAGACAGTCTTAATGCTTTCGTTTAAGATCAAATATGTATTAAACTAATTACGTTCACATCAGCCACGGCTGTGTTTGGAGCTAATAAGCCAATATTAGCGCGCCAATTACGGTGAATATCAGCTTGCTAACATCATCATTGAAGAAGTTAGTGTTTTTCCTCAAACTACCAATATGTTGTGACACACAAATGGTACTTTTTTTTTGGGGGGGGGGAGCAGTTGTTGAGTGAGCAAAGTGTTTTCTCATTCAGTTCCCAAACAAAAACCTGCAGCCAATCTAGCGAATGAGCAGCCTGTTGAGAAGATGCTTCTTTTTATTCTTTGGCCACTCAAGGACAGGCTGGCCATCTGGAGTAGAAGGGGACCCTTGAGCCTGTGGTTGCTCCAGCAGCAGATATGAAAAAAAGAAAAAGAAAAAGCAAATAATAAATGGCTCATTCTATTTGGCCATCCTGATTTAGTCTGGCACACCGGGTCCACAGAGGTGTCTGTGCACAGAGGCTATCAATTTATACCATCTCAAGAGTCACATCTCTCCTTGCTGTAAACTTCACTCTGTGATACTGCTACTTTCAGACACTCATGCAACGCTTGCTCAGTGTTTAGGCATCGCTGGCAAAGATTTTTTGAAAACAAAATGTTGCATTGTTTCCAAATAACAAAGTCCCTTTTCAAAATGTAACAAGAAGTAAATTTCTTGACACTGCTACAATAAAATTTGACATCTAGAGGTTTTGAGTCAAATTAGAACTCAGCTTGTAGTTGCTGATAAGAAATAATTCGCCGACTGTGACTGCAAATATTGACAAAGGAGGAGATTAATCTCACACATCAAAGATTGTGCTGCATCTCTCCAGGCAAACACAATCCTCAGGTTTCTTTTATCAGTTAAGCTCAGACAGCAAGCGTTTTCACCTTGCTGGAGACCGACTGGGGCCACATGGCGGCGCAGTGGTTAGCACTCTCGCCTCACAGCGAGAAGGTCTGGGTTAAAATACCAGCCTGGGCCTTTCTGTGTGGAGTTTGCATGTTCTCAGTGTGTGTGTGGGGGGGGGGTTTCCTCGAGCACTTCAATTTCCTCCCATCGCTCAAAAACATGCATGTGAGCTTAATGGTCTCCACTGCCCTGCAACCCTGAACAGGATAAGGCAGTATAGATGTCTGTATGTCTGTATGTCTGTATGGATGGATGGATGGACGTACAGTAGACTGACTCCAGCCTTTAAAATCATCACCTGCGTAGTATCAAGTGGAGCAATGGCCAGATGCCATGACAGGCTTTTCATAATGACTGATGTCATCTGTCACACTTTCATTTACTGTTCAAAGTGGCGGACAAATGCCCAGAGAGTGCTACGGGACTGTGCCATCAAGATGTCTATTTGAAGGAGTGTTTCTGGCACTTGACGAGCCAGCAGGGTGTTTCTTTCCCTTTCTTGCCCACCGTGAGGCAAGCAGATCAATTATGACGGTGTCTCAGCAAGTAGTCAAGCTGCCTGATTGACTTGATAATGTGTGTTGACATGGAGATCAACTGAGCCTACTGAAGCAGCTGGTATTAATGAAGCACAAAATAACAACTGTTTATTACCTAGTGGCTTCACAAATCTTTATTCCTTTTACTTTAAGCACAACACCCACTCAAAATTACACTTGCATGGAGCAACAAATCTAGTTTGAGTCTAGTAATATGGCAATTGTATTATGTGCTTCAGTCTTTGCAGCACAGTTTTTGGACACAATTCTTTTTTTGTAATATAATGACTGAAATACAGTTTTTGTTTTCTTATAGAGATTTAAACTACAAAATGATATATAATGAAAATATTAGGGATTATGTTCATTCTAAATCTAAAAACTATGTCTTCTTTTCCTGCATTTGATTTTCCATCTTCACAGTGTCTGAGTCCCACATTGTTCCTCCGTGTTCCTGCTGTTCCCGTCTCTTGTCTTGTCGATTCCCTCGTGTTTCCTGCTTCGGTTTGAGAACTGGTGTCTTGTCATGTTTCCCGAGAACTGCCTTTCTCTTGGTTTAAGCACTTTTCCTTGCAGTCTCTCTCATCCTCCCTATTTCTCATTGAAGGCGAGTTTACTCTGCGTCCGACCTGTCCAAGACGAAAGATGAGAAACCCTCATGATAGGCTTTTGTTGTGGATTTGTAATGGTGGGATTATGCCACACAATTAGACAGGTTTGTGGACGGCCTTTGAGACCGTCTTGGAGCAAAAGCGAGCCTGAGATAATCCTCCACCGTCTTGCTCCACTGCACATTGGGACTGCTGCTACAACCCTTAGTTACTTGGAAACAATAGAAATCCGACTGAAAATCTATATGACACTCGCTCTGCATATGTTGAATGTTGAACCCTTTGAAGGTAAACTGCTGACACACTCTCTACTTACTTCCATATCGAACAAATTCCTTGTGCGCAGATTCTACTGAAAACAATGGTTTGTTATTTGTTGTTATATATTCATCTCATGATAGCGTCATAGCTAAAAGTACATTTTGTTTTCACTTATTAACATAACACTTCAAGCCAGAGGCGCGAGGGAGATTTGTGAAGTAAATCTTGAATCCAAGTTGGAGAAATCCGTTGCATCGTGCAGCAGGTAATAAACTTATACAATTGCGGTCTGTAAAAGTCTTCATGTGTGATCTTGTGTGCCTCTTTTCTGAATTAGCCCCTCTCTCATATCTTACCCATGTTTCATTCGGTTTTCATGTGGGGAACCTCTGATCCATATCTGACCACATATCTTTGTCAGGTCAATTCTACCTGCATGCTACTTTGTTACATGTTACTACAGTATATATGTTTCAAAAAATGTAAATATGTTAGTTTTAGTACTTTTTCATTGGGTCCTTTTTATCAGTATCAAGTCCAAATAAATTGCATGGATGTACACCAAAAGATCAAACCAAACACAATTAGGTAATTGAATGCCAGAAGGGTGTGATATGGTTATTTAGGAAGGTCCAGCTAAATATGAACTTTTCCACTTTCCGTGTATGTTTGTGCGGACGATTCAAGTTTTCTTGGCATCCAGCGCTTTCGCCAAACCCATTCATCAAAGGGACCAGTGCTCTTGTGAGTGCGAAGATTTATACACCATGGAAGAGAGGTGGAGAATTAGCACAGATTTATGAGCACAGACTGCGATGGCAAGGCACTGGCAGCTGCTACTTGACATTTTAACAGAGAATGTGAGAGAAATTTGGAGACGGGGGAAACAGGAAATTGGAACAACACAGAGGTGGAGACGATCTGGTGAACGAATGAGACAGAAACTGGTCCACGTTGAAAGAAAGAATAAAAGAAAGAAAATATGGCCTGTGTCGTGATGCAGAGGTCCCTCATTTGTCCTCCTTTTCTCTTTTGTCAGGTGTGAATCTAAAAGCAAAGTGATGACCCATCCTGGACCCGAGTGAGCCTGGCCATCTTATCTTATCCACAGAAGAAAAACACCCAACCTCTTTCTATTCAACTTCCTGTTCACTTTCCACTATCCACTGTCATACTATGTCTGATAATGTAGTCCCATTTCTTCAGTAGCTCGGAGTGTCACACTTTCAGTTGCACTAGTAGTTGTGATAGGTGGAGAGAACAATAGGTCAGGCTGCAGATTCACAATATGGCAAAAGAAAGAGTGTTGCTCACAAAGAAAAAAAAGAAAAAACCATGAACAGTGGAGCTTGTCAGAGGAACAACAGTGGGTCTGTCCTTGAAGCGAAAATAGAAGAAAAACGCACTAAAAGATTTTCCAGCAGTGCCAAAATCAGTTGGTTTTCTGAGCAACAAATAAGGGAACCATTCTAACAAAGTCGAGTCTCTTTATGTGGGTTTAACTTACAGCCTACAACTTCTATAGCATATATGTCGTAGCTGTCGTTAAAGTCCATCAATTCACATATTTTATCAAAGGACATAAAAAAATATTAGATTTAAGCAAATATGCCTGGCAAATCCAAACCAATCTTTTAAAATGGAAGTGCTTTTTTTTTCCTTCAGAGTTTTTAAAACCACCTGTGATACAAATCAGCAGGAGAGCAGGATTATTAAACACCATTTTGCACCAGAATTAGGACAAAGTGGTGAACCAACAGAGATGCTTTGTGAATCAGCTTCTCTTTGCTCTTAGAACTTCAAAAAAAAAAAAAGAAAAAAGATGGTCATTTGCCCTGTGGGAGGAATCTGTAACCTGAATATGAATACCCGGGATGGTTTGAAGCACAGGGGGAGGTCGGCTTACTCACCTGAATTCAGAAAGCTTGCAGCCATTGCTGTGAAATCACACGCTGGTGACAAAAAGCATAAACAGGGCTCTTTGGCTGCGGTGTGTATGCAGTCACATCTGCTCAAAGTGAACTGTCACGAGGTGACGCCGAGAACTACAGAGGACAGTCAGTTCTTGGCCTCGGGGCACGGATCCACATCCAAATTCAGCCCAAATCCAACTCATGATGTCAGTGTTCAGTTTGTATTAGTCTGCGGGTGACCTGTACCTCTATTCGTTCGCTTCCTCATGACCCCCACCACCACCACATCCCGGTCACCATCTGTGAGCACAAACAAAAAGCGGGCTACTCTCAATCCGGGTCAGTCGCTGCCACAGTTAGTCATGCCTGTCTTGGCTGGAGAGAGCTCCAGGAGTAGCTCGTTGGCATTTGTCCACTGCTTTCACCTTCTGAGAGTTTCTGGAGACACGGTGGGCTGTTACGGCTGACGGGGCTGGAGCTCAAGCTGGCTGGGAGCCAATGAAGTGTCTTCATCACTGTGTGCTCTGTTAACCTAAAAGATCAGAAGATGTGGAAGAAGAAGCAAGGTTTTCTTTGGCCACAGTACAGGAGTAAATGTGCCCAGAGAGGATGATGGCGATGTGGCACTTAAAACAAGTGGACAATGAAGAGAATGTACATATTCACATATGGTTTACTGAATTTAGGCCAGATCCTTTACAACATTTCTACTTTTTTGTCCACATCGAAACCAGCTTATTTTAATGTTGTGGGCCTTAACGATCCCTCTACAGGGTTCAATCTGGCCTGTGGGACAGCCTCACTATTTTAATATAAATAAAGCATGCTATCCCTGATACATTAGTCCACTTCAGAAGGATGTGAGGGTGTGGGCGGAGTTTGATAAAACACTCAGAACTCATTAGACGGCAGCAATGTTGCTTGAGCATGGATGTTCATTCTTTGATTCCTATAATTTACACAACGATGCTGTTGTACGTACTTCAGTTGCAGCCAATAGTGCTACAATACATATAATGGTACATTGATACCAATAACAGTGGCAGATTCTGGAGTGCGTCTCTCCTTGTAGTCCAATGAGTACATGCATGAGTGGTTGATTTATAAAAACAAAACAAAACAACAACAATCCATTATCAGCTTGTGACCTGGCGTGCAACCAGTAGAACCTTTATTGCGTCTTAAGTTCAAGTGTGTACAGTGATCGTTACCAAATATCGTGTGCAAGAAAAGCAACTTTTCTGGAAGGAAAAAAGAGAACAATGCCATCTCCAGCACTTCATCCTAGTATGAAAAATGGGCCTGAGTGGGAGTTTGTGAAAACATGCACGCTGAGAGGTGCAGAAAACAATTTTGCGTCGCACTCTTTTCTCAGTGCTAATCACCATATCGTAGTGAAAACTAGCTCAATGAATGTAATGAATGTGAACATTTTCTTTTTAGATTGTACTCGTACTCCTTTGACATTGCTTCTATTGTACATCCTATTGTACTAGGTCCTCTTTAATGAAATTACATATATCCCCTTTTATATATATATATATATATATACACGTCTAGTTGATATCAGATGAAGCACCAAACTTTATTGTATGCTGTGTGGGTGCATGTGTGTGTGTGTGTGTGTGTGCGTTCGTGCGCGCATTCATGTGTGTATTACAGGAAAGGAAAACATCAGAAACGGTGTGGATATAAAGCTGTTTTCAGTCGTATTTGACTGTGATCCCCTGACAGTTGTAAACCCCAAGCAGAAACATAAAAGCTTTGCTTTGGGAGCTGATAAGGACTCGATTGTAGACTACTGAGGCTGTTGAGGGCCACAGGCGTTCTTCCTGGAGGTTTGGATGATTGTATAGCGTGATGGAGGCTATTGCATCACCGGGAGATAATATCTGACTCTCCTGTCTTTTTGCCTGAGGGGCAAATACAAGTGAACCTGGAATACACTCAGTCTATTCACACGAAGATGGTTGTCAGAAAGACAACCACAAGCCTCCTCGGTGGTTAATGTTTAATGGACTTAAAGGACATGATTGCGTATTGGCACTGGATCAAAATTATAGAGCCGTCATGTTCAGTACTAGGGAAAAGGTTTGGCTCCACACCCTTAATGACAGAAGTGACCTCTAACATCAGTGCGTGCGCGCTGGAGTAACAGCAGCTGTCCAATTCAAACACGGGGTCTTGACGTCACAAGGACACCAATTATGCTTTTGACATAATTACTTCAGGATAGCGCTGATGATTGGCTGAAGTGGCTTCCCTAATGAAAATGATGACTTGCTTTGTTAACCTTGTGAGGCTTTAACACTCAGGTGTTAAACAGTCCAGGACGTGGACTGCATATTGAGAATAGGATATTACATGAAGAGTATAAACCTTCAGCCTGAACAGCTCCATCAAATCTCATCCGCTTTGATGCCGTTATAGCTGGGTTATGGTTGGATGTACTTTACAGTCCACTTTATAGTTGCTTTATGAAAATCAATATGTCAGTTTATGGCAAATCCCACAAATGCTGTCGGTAAACTGTTAACGGGTCATCTAACCTCGTGTGGCCAATTACACTTATAAAAATGTAAAGGAGCAGTTTCGTTCAAGCCTCATTTACAGGACGGGATCACGTTGCCAATGTTTTAATTTCCCTCCATTGGGAATAATTTCTTAATAACAGTCAGCACGAGCTCTTTGCAAGACATCTGTGACGATCCTCTTCATCATTGCTCAGCCTAAGCAGTCACTGGTACGTCTGAGCTGCATGCGGCATTATCTTTTTTGCTGATGTCTAAATGGTGATTTATGTTAGTCACTCTGAGTGTAAATTTATCTGACACTGCGGAGCTTAAACATACCGACATATGCGCTAACTTGCTGTGCTGTTTGAAAAAAGATGAGTCACTGCCTATTTTATAGTCGCCTCATTTGCAATGTGATTTTGTTGACAACAACAAAAAAAAAAGAAGAAAAAAAAAGGTGCAGAGCATTTGGACTGAATCCTAATTTTTCTACACACCTTGTCTTGTACTTTCTGCACAAAAACAATGCCCGACCCACACGGGAGCACTCTGGCGCTACAGCATTCATTTACATTACGCTACAGCCAAACTCCCCAAATAGACATAAATCACTCTGTCACAGCCACGCTACCTTAGCAATTCAATTGGCTAAAGTTTAGCCAGCTAATATGGTATAATGGCATCTGTACAGTGCAATAATTTAAAACCATTGATCTGATTACAAACATTCAGCCCCATAACTCACCGAGTTGAAAATGCAGCTAACGTATTCAGACCAAGCAGACAATAGTTCCTTCTCAGCGGGATCAGCACAGCTGGGTCAAACATGCTGCTTATGTTTTTAGAGATTCTGCCCATGCTTGCTGTGAATACACAAGTGTGGGTTTTTTGGGAAATCATTAGGTTTTCAAATCTTCACACTTAGTTTAACTCAGGGGGATGTTGCCACCCTGCCTCCTGCATTGCTTACGGACAACCTGCAGCAACGTCAGGCAGTAATGAACACCTGGAAAGAGGCACCAACCCCACTGAGGGCCTCATCGGGGTGTTCTAAAAACCAAAACATGGATTATTCTCTGGTTAGATTGGCTTGAACAGGTATGGTGCTACAGTGCTGTGCACAGACTTTCAAGGCTACAGGGAAGAATTTCACGTGCTAAAATCGGCATGAAATCGTAAGAGACCTCTGGCTCCTATATCTCTATTCATCCCGCCTAATCTGTAGTGTGCCCAAGGTATTTTATAATGCCATGATATACCATAGCGGGGTTTAAGGGCTCAAGGATTTAGCAGTGTGATGTGATCAGCCCAAAGGCGGAGTGGAGAACCAGAGAGAAACGGCATTCTTTTTGCTCTATGTAAAAAGCTGCATTAATTACCATCCAACAGCTGAATAAGAAGATGACAACTATGACCTTTATCAGCTACTGATCTAAATTTATCAGGAATATACTTTCTAGTGCGTTTCTCTGATACATTTCAGCTCATTTGATACCACCTGTTTGCAATTCATGAACTACTTATGCAAAGAGACAGAAGCTAGCATTATCATTGATTAGATAACTTGATTTATTTAGCAAGAAACTCTGCAGAGCAGTGTGGTTAACATTGATTATTTCACCGTGTGTGCAGACCTGAGAACTCCCCCCCTACGCACACGTCGGACAATGACCATATGTATAAGAAGTAGTGTTTTGATATGCTCCTCTAAGCTCCCTCATTGTCAACCTTTTAGATGGAACCAGGAAAGAAAGCCAGAGAACAAAGAAAAAAAACTGAATATCAGCAATGTACTGTATACAAGGACTTATAAATCTGGAGAGGCAGCTTAAACAATGAATTTCCAAATCAGTGAGGCGAAGGTTGCCGAGAGTGACAAAGCAAGGTGGACTGAACATAAACCATGTCACAACAATCACTCAACTCAGCCACATTTATTCCAGCAAAACATATTTATGAAAATGTGTTCTGAAAGCAGACGGGGACAAAGTGTTGCCGAGTTGCGCGGCTGAAGTCCACTTGTAACTGCTCCCGCTTTGCATCGAACGTGATGTACATGCATGTGTGGGTATAGCGTTCCCTGCGCCCGCCTCTGTTGGTGTTTGGTGGACAGAAATTGCCCTTGGCAAAAGACAGATTCAATCCCGGCATTATTTCATCTTTCAGGTGCTGCAGTTTCCTCTGACAACTTGAATGAAATGTATGCTTCACATCTCCGGTTTAAGACATTCAATTTCCAGCTACTTCTTGGGGCAGAATTCTGCGGTGGAGGATCAATGCAAAATGAGTGGAAAATTGCTAATGTTATTTACATCAAAGTGAGACTGGAGGAAACCAATTATGCCAGTGATTCAGGGCAATATTCTTAAGTGAGTTGTCCCTTGGGTAATAACGGTATAAAATTTGGGATATTATTCTGAGGCGGGGGCAAGTATTGTTTTTCAACAGCACACAAACTCAGATGAACCGACTGCAAATATCTAGATATGAGCAGGAGAATCTGTTGGTCAGGGGATCACCTCTTCCCCAGCGTCGGTTTTACTGTACTATTCTGGAAGTCCTGAAGCATAAAATTAGAAATTGTAATTGTAGTACATACAGATTAAAGTCATGAAATAAGCTTTTGTGCAACAACTTAAGTGCAACACTTGTGACGTTTGCAGAAAATGACCCGCTGGACCAACTAGAAGTGGTACGTTAAAGAAATTACTAACATGAGACACATGTGTCAGGAAGGAATTGGAGGGGCTTTGTGACAGGTGGGCTCGTCTGCTCAAAACCTAATGGTTGGAAAAATCCCTTTGCATCTGCTGAGTCCAGAAGATATACAAAGATGTACAAATAGGGTTTTGCTGTGAGAAGAGAACAGGACCAAGGGTGTGATGGTAAATATGAAATATCCTCTGATGTCTTTGCACAGAAGCAGCCGTACAGTACGTCTTGTAGCAGGAACTATGGCTATATTTTTCATGTTTCAATTTGCACTTTTACCGCTGTCTCAAGGAAAGCGCCGTGGATGATCTGTTACCGGGGAGGAATCCGATTTTCTCTATGAGGTGCTATAGATGAGGTGTCAAGACTGATGCAGCAACATTGTGTACATACAGTTTGCTGACACTTGTGAGAAAACATTGTGTTTTACTCTGCTCAGAGAGGCACATCCACATTGCGAGAGAGACTCCTGCAACATGTGTGTCAAGCAGCAGCAGCAGCTACATCTGCAGAGACACACAGAGACTGAAGAACAAAGCCGAAGCAAACAGCTCGTCTGTTTTCCTATTTGAAACAGATGGACTATGATAACTTCAGCGTTTGTACCCGCAGATGCAACGACTGGTATTTCATGGTCACTTTGTTTCCCCGGGCACTATCATTCCTGCATACATAAGTGAGGCAGCGCAGGGCCAATCTTAGAAGAAGCTCATTTCAATCAGGTCATTTCAAATCAAGCGAGCTCATAGAAGGAGAACAGCTTTCATCAGGCCACGGTGCCCTCCCCATCTCCCTGACCAAAATAAGCAGCTATTTAGTTTGGGGTGCTATATGAGAGTGCATTATAGTTACTGTGCTTCAGATGGTGAACTACTATAGCCTGCCAATGAACCCAAACTGCATGTGGTAGTTTGAAAGCACCAGATTACCCTGATTTTTAACAGAAATTTTACAAATTTGTTCCAACAAATTACATTAGTACCTTCAATTTGGTAAAGGTTGCTCTGGAAAGAGCGCCTATCTTAAGTCATAGTTTCAATATAAGACGATTAATCCCATTAAACTTGTTTTTGCAAAAAAGGAAAACTAGACACAAGGTAATTCCGTTGTGATGTTAAAATAAATGAACGCTAAATGACTTGTTAAAAGAAAGATTCTATCAGTCAAAACAACTGTCCAATGAACGCCTTTTATTATACTGGTTTTTTTTTTTTAACTCTTTCTAAAAGGTGTCAGTCAAAGTCACTTTAAATTGTAAATTGGCCTTTGAATTCAAAACGTTTTTAGACAATGAAGACCTCATAGGAGTTCACATCTGACAACATAATTCCTGTGTGCTAATTAATGACTTAAAAACAGTTGAGATGACAAAGTGAGTTTGTTTTCTATGTTTTTGTGTAACGACGCACATCGCGCGTCTCCGGCATATACAAATAGCTATTCTCAGTGCGTGTAGTTATAAATGTCAGCAACACAAAACCTTATTGTTTGACACCCGCCTGTGGTGCCCCCCCAGCGTGGCTTGTAGCATCAGGCAGTCTCTGTTTCCGCTGCTGCAGAACAGTTATAGAGACGGAGACAGAGCACCTGCCCTCATGCCTGAGCACTGTTCCCAGCAGCTTGCTAATGTCAACCTGCCTGATACGCACAGCAGGGTGGGGGCTCCAAGGCAGCAGCAATTTTCCACTGCATGCGAATGAGACTGGAGAGCAATCTGCTGGCCTAAGAGCCTCATAATCAGCACATCATTATCGGGTGGGGGTTGGTGCATGGGGTGGCAGCAGGGTGAGGAAAAGGGAAGAAAAAAATAAAAAGGGAGGAAGCAATAGATGACACCAAATGAGCCCCCGGTTGCATTGAGACATTGTAAGGCATAGGGGAAAAGGAGGAGTGAGCATTTGCAGAGTGAAAGGACAGGGGAACAGATTCAGTGCGAAACTATAAAAGCACAGCATAAAAGGGACTGAGGTGAGGCAGCATCCCACAGACAGAGAGTACCACCTCTGTTTACACTTCAACCAGGCTCTTTGAAAAGCAGCGGCAGGCTTTTCTTGGCTCGGGGTAGCTTGGATGTTCCCTTTTAGTCAATATAACTGCTGGTCTTCAAAACTCACAAAATCTAATGGAGCACATACAAATATATTGTGACGGGTCTTTGAAGCTTACCATGTCCTGCATGCATTTTTCAATGAGTTCAAAAAGAGCGAGGACAACAAAGCTGGTGTCTCAACTGTTATGTACCCTCCTTTGTTTTCACAAGTGCCCACCATTTGTGTGTACTCAAACTTGCCTTTAATCCTTTGTCTGGCGATAGGGAAATTATTCTGGTTGGGTGAGCATTTACAGACACAAACAAGACTTCTACTTGATCTCAGTGTAATTCCTGAATCGCATTAAATTGCTAGAGAGCGAGGGTGTTTTTAAAAGCTCTTATTCTGTGTCAGGTTTTGGCTGCTTCTCTCTCTGACCCCACCACAGAACCAGGTTTAACTGGGGCCAACGCCGAAGAAAATACGTTCACCAAACACTCATTTCATGTGACCCAGTTAATGTTTCATCCGCATTAGTAAACACTTCAAAAAGAAGACATGAAAACACAGCTATTTGGAAAAAGATTTAGTTGTCATCAGGTAATTTTGTAATCCAGGCTTTCGGTTTTAATATGTCAACAATCAATCATGCTGTCCAAACAGATTTCCCCTCACACTTTCTGCCGCGTGGTGGCAGTAGCGTACAGAGCACATGGCACCGCTTGACTCATCAGGTCGTGCGCACTGCTCGAGCCTTTGCGATGGTCAATTCATAAAATACTTGAACGTATAGTGAGGGCCAATATTTAATGGTCAACTTGGCGAGGAAGGTTTGGTTTGTGTTTAAGGATGAAGAAAGCGTCTGTTTTACACTTTACAGCTCAGAGACAGGACTCCTGCTCCAATCTGGTGCCTTGTCAGGAACTGCTGTTTTTGAAATACATTCGTCCAGATTAAAAAAAAACAAAGCAATTTTGGATCAATCGGACTTGGTCAGATGTCTTGGAAGACGTCTCGTCCCTGATCCAAGTGGCCTAGTCAATTCGTGTTCACGTTCTCAGCAGTCCGAGCTGTGCGCTCTAACTTGGAGAGAGTGGCACACACTCCACATCTGGCTCTCTCTTTTCCCCCTCTCTGTCTGTGATCCATCCACAGATGATGGGGAGCAGTAAGAAGATGATGTCAATACTCTCGCACACTTGACAGCCGAGCAAATTCAATTGGACTGACTCCGCCTCGCGCGCGCAGGACAAAGTCCACGGGCTCCTTTCTCACACATACACACACAAACACACACACACACGCACGCTCACACGCGCACGATCCACCGTGCGCCCGTCTGAATGCGTGTCGCTGTCTGACAGTCTCTCTCACCCTCCCTCCCTCCCTCCGTCCCCCCTCCTCCTCCTCCTCCCTCCTCCCCCCCCCCACCCCCCCACCCCAGTCACTCACCCTCATCAACAGTGTAGAAGCAGAGTCTGACGCGCAGGACCGGCAGCAGTCAGGACTCTTCCCCGGGAGTGTGTGCGCGCGGCCACCGAGCAACATGTTCCCAGCGTGGAGGATCCGCACCGGGGACTCGCCGGTGCCAGCCCGGCGGAGCGCGCTGAGAGGCGGACAGGTGCGGGTCTCCTGCTGGGCGCTCCTGTGGGCGACTTGGAGCCTCAGCGCTCGGGCTCAAGGTAAGATGCGCTAGACTCAATTCTTCTACTCAGTTGGTGATGCGAGCAAAGAAAGTATGAGGTATAGAGCTTTTTAAGGTGAGACAAAGAATATCAAGCAGAAAAAAAGATCCCCAAAAAATGTGATAAAAAAAACTAACTTTGGGCAATAATTGTCAGTGAGTTGCAAATGTGATGGTTTTTTTGTTTTGTTTTGTGGTTTTTTTATAAGTGAAATGAAATCGGTCCATCTTCTTATTGCCTTAAAATATAATGGTTTCATCTCCTCCACAATCCCTGCTCTCACCACAAGGCCACTTGAATGTTCAAGGAAAACGACCTGCCTCTTCACAGCACTCAGCTCTCTGCCAGGTGTTAGTTGTCTCTATGTGAGCATCTTAAAATACCTCAGCCTTTCAAAAGAACTCCTATACAAAAAAGAAAAAAAAACCCCTCATATTTCTACAGCTTCGCCTCTGTTAAATGTCTTCTTAAATCTCAGTTTTATCTGACTGTTTCAGAGCTATCGCCTCTGATGTTGGATTAGTCGCTTTACTGTTTCCTTTGACCTGTTGAAGGTCCAGTGGCCCTGGAATGCTCAGGGGAAATAGTTTGACTGCAGCAGTAGATCGAGCTGCCCCTCCTGCCTGCAGGCCATCATAATAATCCATCATTAACTTGTGTGACTATAACTGCAGGACAGTAAAACGGGGGCCTTGTTTGAACGCTGCACTGCATTTCCCTAATGTGCACTTTAATTTTTGGCACGCTCTGCAGTTTGATTCTAATGTACATGATAAAGATTGAACACATCACATGTAAGTTTTTCTTTTTTATGACCGCTTCAATGTGACACAGTTTCAATTGAAGCTCTTCAAATGACACTGAGTTTTTCAGTGAATGTGCGATGATGACAGAATGGGATGGAAAGTTAAATCATCTTGTTTCCATATTCACACCCGGGGAGGCGGAAAGCAAACAAACAAAAACAACAACAAAAACAATCAAACAAAAATAGCTGAAGGTAAGTTGATAGAGGACAAAGCTTTGTGTGGTTTTCATTACAGAGGGGTAAGCAGAATCTACAAAGGAAGAGAGGCACATGTTTGATGTACAAATCCTCGAAACATTTACTCCTCCATTTCCCAGAGAACAGAAATGTCGCGTATTGGAAGTTGATTCATATTTGAAGTGGCTTTCCCATGCACTTCCCATCTTATAATCACGACGCTCAGTGCACCAAAGTGCTAAAAGCGGCATAATCCCTTTGCTTGTTTGTCTTTGAACAGGTCGCATTGCTCTAAAGTGCTCCCAACCTTATCTCAAAAGAGTCTCAGGCGTCTCTTATTATGCAGGGCACAGTTCCTCTTGCTGTTATTAGCATCCTTTTCTCAAGCTAACATGCCTGGAGTCTGTGAGGGTCTGTCGAGCGCTTCACGGCTACTTCACAGGGCTTCACCTTTCCTCTCCAAACAGACCTTGTTCTTATCCTCGCAGTTGGTATTCTGGCCCCTTGAATGTTCCCCGGCTGTGCATTAGCATTGGTGAGAGATTCACTCCTCTATCTGCCCACTCTTTCAATTGAGAGGGGCCTCCTCTATAGTGCACAGTTCACGCTTTCGGTTCTTTAGTGAAGACGCAGTTGCACTATTTGCAGGGGGGTCCTCTCGACGTTCAGAGAGGTAGTAGCAGGCAGACCTCGTCCTCACGGGGAATCCTTCTTTGCAAATGACTGGCAGTGCAGCGGTGCCTGTGCATGAAGTTGGAGGTGCAGCAGTCGTTCCCTGAGAGGGGAGGACCTCGGAGGATGCCGTAAATTAGGCGACACACAGGCATACGAGTATCCCCAGGGAACCGGAGGTGACATGTTGTTTTTCAGCAGGTTCCTACCGAGGCTCCTGCTGCGTTTAATACAGCCGGCTGCTCTAGTGCATAAGAGGATACATGATAGATCCACGGGGGAACCTTTCCACAGGCTGCTCGCAGCAAGCCATTTTAAGACTCATTTAGAGCCCTCTTTGATATACCAAGTAAATAGATGTGAGGTTTTGTCTTTCTTACCCTCTTAGCAGCCTTTGTACCACTTCATACCCCCTGAAAGTGACTGTTCCTATGTGGATTTTGTTGTGTGTATGTGTGTGTGCGCATGTGTGTTCTTGCTGGTTCTCATGTTCCTGTCTATTGAGCTTTAATCTAGATAGCAGCATTGACATTCTGCCAACCGGCAGCTGCTATAATTTTCTGGACGTACGTTATTATGCAGCCAGACAGCTGTCAGCCATTTCCAAATCTTTAAATCTTATGATAATCCGCCATGCTTACAAAAAAAAAGCATTTGTTTAAAACACTCTGAATCCTTGTGTGATTAAAACTGCCTGCTCTAATGCAGGCACCAGATCATAACTCATCTACATCAGTGACACACACACACACACACACACACACACACACACACACACACACACACACACACACACACACACACACACACACACACACACGCAAACACAGCCACGGAAAGATAGAAAAATCAATATGTACAAGATTACACAACTCCATCAAGAGATATATAATACAGTTTTAATAGAATCAAAGGCATCTCCTGGCTCTCACAATGAATGATGACAAACCTGTTGGTCTGCACCCACTCGTACCGCAAATAATAGAAAAAGCTGAATGTGTTTTACATGTTGATAAAGTAGTCCTGCATATTCACTAATATGCTGCACTGGCCACAGGACTGTGGGTTTTGAATGGAATGCCAATGAAATGATTGCATTTTCCAACAACTTGGAGCATTTTGATCACTTCACAAGTTCTCTACATGTGGCACAGTCATGTGGGAGTGCAGTAACTTCTCAGCTGCCATGCCATAATTGTGCACAGTGTATATTTAAAACATATGTGTCTCCCTGCTGGGCGAAATGTAGTTAATTCAACATGTTTACTTCTCCAGAGAGCTAACAGCTGCTGAAATTTGGACTAAATTCTTGTTTTCACTGCAGTGTGGCTCATGCCAAAGACCAGCCAGTGGCTTCCACAGCCTCAGGTGAAATGTGGTGGCAGACTGACTTCCAAATCAAACTCCTTGTATGTCTTTAACGCCTGTTTTCCCCGATTCCCGTGTCTGTCTGGTTGGCTGCTTTTTGGCAGCCAAATGTCGTCTACACATGTTTATTCATGTTGCTACAGGATGTTTTATCCACCAAGATGGAACACACCAAATCCGAATGAGATTTAAAAAAGAAAAAAAAAAGAAAAGTCAGCTCAGTGGCAACAAAAGTAAAAAAAAACCAAAACAAATGAAAAGAAGATTTCTTTCTTTTGTAATAAAATGTATTGTTTCAGAAAGGGGAGAAAACAGAAGTACACCTCAAATGTGTTTAAGGGTGACGAATGATTACAATCAATTTTATTGTTGAAGAACAATTGGGCCTTTGCACTGTCAATGGGTTTTAGCTTCAGGAAGCTTTTAATTGGCTCAGTCGAGCAGCAAAACTGTGTTTATAGTTCATAATGGAAATGTAATCAAATTAACTTGTACTGCGGGGTTTTGGCATTCACCCCTTGCCTAGTAATTGTCATTTACCCAACGGGCTATGGTGAAGGCCATTTGCATGGGGGCAAAGAGTCCTATCTCCCTCAATGTGTCTGCCACATTGCTGTCTGCGTATTATCACTCACAATAAAAAAGGCAAGCGCTTCTTTTGCCGTGTCTGTGTGAAGAAACTTGCACTTTTGGCTCTTTGATAGCGCCAACAGAATTTGAAACGTAATGTTTAATCGTAGAAATAATGCTCTCTATATTTAATTACAAGTACACATTTTTATTTAGATGCTAACTATCTAAAGATTGGTTATAAAAAGGCTAAAAGTTCTTATTTCATACACGGGCGTTAGAGGTTTTTATCAAAGCGGCTATTGGGTAACCGTCTAGAACAGCCAATAAATCAGAAAAATATGGCTGCTGCCATTAAGATTAAAATTTCATTGTGTTTTTCAGAAACAATAATGCATGCATGGATGCATCGATTTTTTTTTTTCTATACTGAAGAGTTGTTTTGGTTGGGGTTTTTTTTAGACCAGAATTTATTTCTATCACTCATAAGCTTTTTTTTGAAAGAACAGTTTCTACATTTGGTGATTTTAAAATAAATCTGCACACACCAGTGGGCGAAGCGCATTAAAAAAGAAAAAAAAAAATCTAGATTTGGATTAATTTCCACTCGTTTCAAATGAATAAAAATCTATAAACTAACCTTTGCATTCAAGAACTTTTATTTGATGGGAGTTTTATTTGCCCAAGTAGGTTCACAGTAACCTTCACTGTATCTTAAAGTTGAGCACACAACTGTGCAGTTTTGAAAAAAAAAAAAGCCTCTGGGATAAGTCAGCATGTTCTCTCTTCACACTGATTTTTTTTTTTTCTTTCTTTCTTTGAGTGGAAAACAGCTTGGATCAGGTGTAGGTTACTAAAACAAAATTTTTCAGCGGTTGCAGAATTGATTTGGAGGCAAAATCTTCTTTTAGGACTGATTTCCACTCACGTCGCTAAGAGAGGTTTTCTTTCCATGTCTTGTTGTTTACTGATGAGAATGAAGGGAAAAGCGCTGCGGGGAGAAAACTGACAAATCTTTCACATATTAATTCTCCTGGCTAAGAGTCTAATCAATCTGACAAAGGGCTTCGAGGCACCTCAGCTATCAAGAACAACAAAAAATGTCTGAGATTGGGCCCGGAGCTGGGACAGAAACTAAAAGAGTAAATGACCTTGGATACCATCAGGAGAGGGACGCCAAGTGGCACTTTTCAGTTCATTTGTGTATCGTTTGATCAAGAAGCACGTCGTTGGTCCCTTGTCAAAAGTGTCGCTGTAAGGAGCTTTTTAGAAAGATGCCTTTTTTAAAATGGTGCCGTTACTTTAATCCTGGGAGAAGAAGTATTGTACTTGAGCACGTATTCTTGGACCATACATCTGTCTTGAAGACCCCCCCCAAGCTGTTCTATGTAAACATTTGAACAACACAAAAGCAACTGAAGAAAAACTGTGGTGAGAAACAATGCTTTTTACAGCGTAATGTGCTCACTGAATCTCTGCTCTCATCCAGTTTGCCCCTCCTGGGGACGAGTGAGTGTATTCTTGTGTTGTGAATAAAATGGCAAAAGAGACAAAGAAATAGAGAAATGGAAAAAAAACAAAAAAGAAAAACCAGATGTGGTGGGGGTGGTGGGCCCAGCTTGTTTCTTCCTGTCCTCGTATTAAGAAAAAAAAAATTGGTAGTACCAATCCATTTTTCTTTGTCCACTCACATGAATGAATTCACATCTTGACAACATGCTTCATTCTAGACCTGACAGCCGAAACCAATCCCACCACTACTACCAGCGCCACGAGTCACCACAGTAAGAGATGGCATGTACACATGCCAGGGATGCAGTTACACTTTATATGGCGACAAAGGAAGAGAACATATAATAAATGAGTTCCCCGAACAACAAGCCGCGGTACAAAGGCAGCCATCGTGGACAGAAAGAGAATGTGCTTGGTTCTGAGCTTCTTTGCTGTCTGTTCCTTTCGCTGTCCAATCTGCAATTCCCTGATGGTGTTGCCATTTTTTTTTCTTTTTGATGCATCATGCTTGAACGTGAGATCAGAGGTCAGCAGGTTTGCGGGGCTGGCACACTGGACTCCAGTCCATGGCATGGTTCCTGTTCACGGGCAAGGCTTCGTCTGGAAATTTGCAGGGCTGAGTTTGCTGCTGTGCTCGGGCTACGCTTGGCAGCAGGCCTGCTGTACCCACTAGGGGGCCTGGCGCAACGCCTCTAGCTGCATCTCAATGCCTTGTGCTCAGTATTGATTAGAACCAGAGCTGACGCACATTCCCCATTGTCCTGTTCTTGGGCACATGGGACCGTATCACGTTTGATTTTGTTTACGAACACCTGCCATTTCCCTTCTCCTGAAGACAGTGGAGGCTCAACGTCAGGCCCACCTCACTCCTGTCGGAGTCTGACAGCACTCCGCCTTAACTGGAAACAAATAGTGTGCAACACAGATACCAGGGGATACCTGTATTGACGTTAAAGGCATGGAACATGCAAAGGCATCAACTGAGTTACATTAAGAAAAGGAGAAAAAAATAAATAAAAAGCAACATACCTATAATCTCATCCAGCAGAGTTTTTGTGTTTACTGATAAGGAATTCTTGGCTGCCATACATAGTAGAGTGGAGCAGGTTGTCATTGTTGCATGGCAGCATTGTAATGTATACATATCTTTGATCAGTGTCCTTGCCTGTAACATCAGCAGAGTGTCAGTCAAGTGAATGGTGATAGAGGTTGACAGTAGCACTGCAGGCATCTTCTCTATGGCTCATGTCACATCTGGATCCCCTTTCCTTGGCCTCTCAGTACGAGCCATGAATGTGCTTTCGGTGCAAGACTTGAAGCATGTGGTGATGATGAAACTTAAGATTAAAGCCCGTCTGCATATGTACAGGGGTAAAAAAAAGGGAAAACTTCCACCTGATAATAATCTAATAAAAGTTTTGCTGTTTTTTTTTTAACTCCATCATGCCTTTAAGGGAATATTTAGTGGCACCGCATTTGATCATGTCCTGGATCATTACATTTTCATTTGTATGCTAAGTAAAGAATTGATTTGTAAATTCAGAGTACCTAATTGATATACACACAATAAACAGAAGGTCCAACAAAAAGCGGGTGGCCTGAAAGTTTGACTGCTTCAATGATACAAATTATGTCTGTGTACAGCCCAGCGAAAAATCAATATAGCCTAGCAGCAAGTTAAACCAGCAAATTGAGAAAGTTGTGGGATTCCTTTTGCCTTTACATGCTTACAGAATTAATAGGTGCAGGGCCACAGAGAGTCAGTGTTTGACAATGAAGCATGATCCCGCCAATACGCAAATCGAGTCTGCCGTGTATTTCTGCCTGGAATGATTTAGGATCAGTTTGGGAGAGCTCCTCAGAGGTTAAGTGTGGAGTCTGTGGTGCATTGCACCTCTGAAAGCAACCGATACTGACAAAGATGAAAGAGATCCTGTGCAGATGCATTTGCCTATTTATTTTAATCTAAAAGTCATCTTGAAAGAGGAATCCAATAAAAGTGCCTTTATTGCTTTAATGCAGATTTGCTGATGCACAAGAATGCATGCGGGTTAAGTCTGCATGCATGCCAACATTGGCGCACATTTCCTTATTGTAACGCATACACCGCCACAAATACATGCAAATTTTTCATTATCGCTAAACGGAGCTTTCTCAGAAGACCAAACAAGTATGTGGATGCTGTTTTCAGCGCAACTAATGAAAGTGGGGCATAGCCACAGTGTCTCGTGCGAATAGACAAAATCAGAATCAGCTTTTTCAGCGTGAAGCGTCATGTTCCGATGGTCCTCTGTGCAAAATACTTTCCAATTTAACCTGTCTCCCCGCCATGCCGCAGCCACTGCCAGCTGCAGTGAGGTGGAGGAGAAAGAGGAACAGAAGCGATATATTGCGATGGATGTTGATGCTGGGTGGGGTATTGATGGGGGAAAGAAAGAAGAGCGCTGCATCAGTGGGGCAGAGATTGCTGTGGTGTACAGTAGCACAAATCCTAAATTCTGTGCAGATCCAACGGTAGCTAGGAAACAGCTGACAGTAAAATGGGGGGGATCAAAGGGATTAGTGTGCCCAGTTTGAGCCCAAACAGTAACCCTTGCTCTGCTCCTATTGGCAGCCCTTTTATACATTCACCCCGACATTTTACCGCTTTTCACGGCCTGTTAGAGGCAACCAGTTTCTGGCTATTCACTCAAGAGTCTAATTTATTAATTTGAGATCACATTTTCAATTTTAGAAGAGAATAAGCCAGAGTGGAGAGATACACACACACAAACACACATACACACACACACACACGCACGCACGCACGCACGCACGCACGCACGCACGCACGCACGCACGCACGCACGCACGCACGCGCGCGCGCGCACGCGACTGATGCCCACACAGAAAGACTCCAGACAAAACAAAGACATTGCATCTGAGGGAAGAGGATGCACATGTCAGACCTAATCAGTGCTGCCTTTTGTGATCTGAGTGAGATTTCCTGTCACTGAGTCCGGAGACGCAGCCTGTTTAATTCTGCAGGGGACTACCATGTCCCAAGTGCTTCGGTCACTGTCTCCTCTTGTCTCAGAGCCAGAGTGAAGTAACGAAACAAACGAGCTCAAGCGTCCCCTGTTGGGGACATGTACTGTACTGCACCAGAAGGCCTTGTGATAGTATCGGCCCCTTGTGTCCCTACTGGAGAGGCAGAGGACACATGAACACACTCAAGTCTGACGCAGAGCTTTACCCAAGAGAGTGAAGCCAAATCGGATCTACATCACATATGACATACATATGATAGCTCAAAACTGATTTGTGATGCTTGAATTAAGCTGAATCATTGTGGCAGCCGCAAAGGCTCCTGTTGGGCTTCATTGTGAGCAGATTTTGCACATGGACACATGATGGGTGCCACTACTCTTACTTGTAGTGCTGTGGCAGAAGCCTCTTCATCATTTCAGCGTCTTTGTCCTGAAATTCTTTACAAAGCGTTGCCGCTGTTTGAAGCCTTCCAATAGTCATTTTCTTCTTCTGTGAAAGAACATTTTTCGGCATATATCTTATTGTAACAATGCTGGACATGTTCTTTGCCGGTGGGGACGGCAGAAATGGGAGAGTCAGTGGGATTATATCAGTTTAATGAAGTTGCTCTAGCCCATGTTTAATTTCATAAAATTCAATTAAAAAGCTTTACTCCCATTTCTGTAATAACTCAAGGGGCTGTCATCATTAGATTATAGAGAAATAATTGTGTGAGAAGAAATGACCAGTCAAGAATGTGGTCTTGTATTGTGCCTGCGTTGTATCTTTGGACTAGTTCACAGTGAACAGTCTCCAGGAATAAAAACCCTGCAGTGTAATTGTCAGGTAAGGACACAAAATGGAATAGGGATGCTATAATAATAAAACTAAGCTCGTATGATATACAAGGTTAAGACAAAACACAGCTGTCAGATCTCTAGGAATAAGTTCAATCACTGTAGCGCAGCAACTACCTTTCTGCTTTTATCTCACTCTGTGGACTCTGCTCTCAATGTTCTGATTTTATTGTTGAATGTCCTTTTATTGCTCTATACAGTACATAAGTTACCATGGGGCCGGCACTCATCCCTTGCCCCCTCTACATTAGTGAGAAACAGTGAAGAGGAATGGAAAAAGAAAAAAGAATAGAAGGAAGGCAAGGCGACAGACCGACAGAGAAAACATCCACCCAACCAGCCTCCGTACCAACACAGACTGCAGAGCTGACATATGCAAACTCAAAGGGTGGCGGTGTTTAAAAGCTTTAATCACACCAGCGCTCAGAGCCTGATGTGGCGTTCCACTCTGCATCATTGAAAGCTTGTTTTATTAATGTTGTCCAGAGTGAAGTACATTGGGGTAGTAGGGTTTGAAGGGAGGAGGAGGGTGGAAGGGGGCGATGCATTGTGCTCTTGATTTAAAGTGGGGTGGAGCAGAAACAATGGCCATGAAAAAAACATGGCAAGGCTGTGAGAACCAGCCCACTTCCATTACTTCTGAAGGCACAGTGCCCAAAACCGTGCATGAGGAATTAGATGCGCAGTATGAAGACAAGCATTCGCATATAATGTTTGTTAATGATTCTATAGCAGCTATATTTTATGAGGGAATGTACAGTCATGTCACTTTCAGAGGACAAGTGGATTTTCCCTGATATTATTCAGAGAGGGAGTCAACTTGATCTTAGGTTGACTCTGTTGAATTAGTTCATCATGTGTTTTATGTGACACGTACAAGCCAATCAAGCCAGATGATGCTGTGTTTGAACAAGCGGGTGAAGTTAAGTCTTGTGTGAGTCTGATGTCTAATTGCTCTCATTAGCGGGCGACGCTCACACCAGTTATTCTGCACAATTAAGCAACTGCCACCAAGATGTTATGAGGCAGGATTCTGCAGTGGGTCAAGGAGAAAAAAAAAATGTTGTAATTAATGCTCACTTAGATGAATGATTTTATGTTTCAAAGGCTGATACAATGGCAGTTTTTGGTGTGATTCCCCAGGGGGAGACCACTGAGTGTTTTTTTTTTTTTTTTGTTTGTTTTTTTTTGGTTTGTGTCATGTGGAAATGAGGAAGTGCGCACAGTTGATGGAAATCAGGAGCCATTGTTGTTTGACAGTAGGCACCTTTGCAGTGATTGCCTGTGTTATTAATTTGCGAGATGAGAAGAGGCAGGCTCCTCCAGCCTCTGATGGTTACGCACGGCATTAAAGAACTGCTGCTATGAATGACACTCAGGACTAATGAATATGAATACATTTATAAAAATAGGCACAGGCTCCCCTCTCTCTGCAGATTGGGAGTGACAGTCACATTGGCTGGGCATGGTTGATGAGAGAGGGAACCGCTGCCCCTGGAGATTGGAGATGTTCAGGGATCAGACAAACAAAACACACACACACACGCACGCACGCAAACACACACACACACACACACACACACACACAGGCGAATGCTTTGGCATGCTGATATCGAAAAAGGCTTCGGCATTTAAGAAAGACACTCTTGTCATCACATGAAACTGTTTACTTATTGAACATATGCAAGATGACACATCAAAGCCTGTGTCTAATCAGCTTTTATACTCTATGACTGAAATGATAATGATGGCATGATACATCGAGGTCTCAACAATTTGATCATGTCATACTATTAGCCATATAATGGTCTGGTCAAAGGACTAAAAGAGATTTTTTTTTCTAATACTTTTAACAATCCACAGGTATTTTAAAAGAAATTATTATTAGCGAGTGATTTATGCTGCGCACACAACACATTTACATCACCTGTCAACAAACCCATAGATTGTTTCCAGTGGAAACAAATGCAATGATTTATAACCATTAGCACAAAATTCATTACTTTGAGACTGACTTTGGTGGCATAAGATTATACCAATACATCTTTCTGCGGTTGTAATTTGACATTCAAGCACAATCATTACCATACATACATGTTAATTTATAATAAGCTGCTGCTAACTGAAAGACATTTACTTACATTGTTTTCATTTGCTTTACAAAGTAGACAGGAGTGCTTTTTAGTATCATAGCTGGCTGAATCATCCATCTTTTATACCACTTAGGGTCACCGATTGCTGGAGCCTATCCCAGCTGACATTGAGGGAAGGGCAGGGTAAACCCTGGGCAGGCCTCTGGTCTGTCACAGAGAAAAGACGGGCAACGTAATTAGATAGATAGATAGATAGATAGATAGATAGATAGATAGATAGATAGATATTTATTGCCAATATTGTATCACTGAATGATGATGGATATGCCAAGCAAGAAAATGTAAATCTGCTTCCCTCAGTCTGAGATAATTTTAATTGATTAATTGAGGATGTTTATTGGATTGGTTGCGGCTTAACAATTCGAGATGGTATTTGTCAAGCTGTGCAACAGCTTGACTGTGTTCCCCTATTCCATATTTTTCTGAAGCGCTAATTTCCTTATTTCTTCGAGTTTGAAGCAGAGGCAGGATCAATCCCTCAAAGATTTCCGAAGCACTTTGATTGAGATAAGTGGGATATTCGCTGCCTCTGACAGTCGTAACCTTGGTGAGCATTCTCTGGCAGCCACTCGAGGCACATGGCGGACTGTGCACGCCGGACATTGGGCACGACATCACCATGGTGCTAACCTTGAGCCAGGTTCCCGTTGAGCGGCGCCTCGGTATTAAAGGCCCAGAGAAAACTCATTGAGCAGCTGACTTAACTGGGTTAGACTGCACCAATGGATGCAAGCCATCACACCGAACTAATTAAAAGCTGAAACAACCTTGAAAGCCGCAGACAACAGTCTGCTTGCAACATTTGGTTCCACCACATTCAACCAGCCCCCATTTTGTTTCTACTGTGTGTATGTGTGTGTGTTTGCATTATGCGTTATGCTACTCAATTCATTTATTTTGCACTTGAATAACAGTCACTCTATCATCTTTTCTCAACAGCTGAAATTAGGTTAGAAGTACTTTCCCATCAAACTGTTCTGTTGCAAATTGGAGAGACATAACAGACAGATAAAAGCACTCTATTTCGCCCCTTACAAGAAAAAAACTGCTGGTTTTGTGGGGTAGGAGGGAGATTGAAATGTGGGAACAATCTTAGAAAAATGCTCATCACTTTCAAGGATGCTCATCTGTTTATTGAGGTGACTTACTTGTTCACTTGTTATTTCTATGTCACTATGTTAGTGTTTGTGGTGTTGCCCAAAGGAAGTGAATATGTGTGCCTGTAATATACGTTAGCGTGACTCACGAACACTGAAAATGGAATTACTGAAGGGGTAAACTTGTCAGATTCTGTCAGATTTGAACTCTTGTACTGTTGAGCCCCACGGGTCCTGTCTGATTTCCTAGTGATTCACTAAGGTTGCCGTTTTCTTCTGAGGGGTAGTTTGGCATGAGATGCTTCTGGGGGTCAGAAGTCAATTCGCCATTATTGAATAATAAATAAATAGAAATTTGTTCCGGCCGTAGCTGATCCCTGTTGTTTCCGCTCCCCTCACTGGGGCACACAGACAGCAGCTGGAGCCTTGTATTCTCTGTAATGACCTGTATATATGCAGGGTTTCATATTTCAATCACCGCAACGGCAGTAGAAATTGGTGGTTTAAGATGAAGTTGAAATTGGAAAGTGGCTATCCTGTCTGCATGAGGAAACACATTTGAATCCCGGTGGAGAAGGTGCTTGGCAGCTGCATCTGGCGCGCAAACCGCCTAGTTCTTACGAGTGGAGTTTTAAGTTCGAGCCACAAGTGCTTCGACGCCTTTCAAGCCTTAGCCAAATGATTTTTCAGTGGAGGTCGCATCAGGGACATGAGATTTGAGGAAGTATTTCATAATAGCCCCATAATCAATGATTCATCACTGGAAATATTAATGAGCCATAAATGATGTATTGGACTCTGATGAGGTAGATCTACAATCACATCGTTAAATGTCACAGGACTGTTCATTCATGGTAATTAGGTATTTGTAATAATTAATGCTTCGTGTTATTTTCCCATAACGTCTGTATGGAAAATGATGTGCCAATACGCGTTCCTTTGCTTTTTCATCATTGTGCTGTCGGACTGTCAAAAATGAGTTTAAGGCGTTCACCTTTCGTTTCCACTGTCACCTATTTCTGTTACTCTCGCAGTTTCTACTCTCTGCTACATTAGCTGAATATTCATTATGTAGCTAATGGTGGGACCTTTGAAGGGGAATGATCATATTTAATTTTCTCGCCTGAGAAGGAACAAGTTAGTGAGCAGAGGGTGCAGCAGAGGAGTGTATGGAAAAGATAAAGGGGAGGGTGTAAGAAAATTAGATCAAGCAATGAATGAAGTGGCGCTGGGGCATGGAGTTTATGGACAGGCAGTGGTTGGACAGATGGAGGGAGGTGAGATGAGTCTAGTGATTACTGTAAGATTATATCGCTCTATCTGCCTGATAGCATTGATTGATCCTCGCGTGTACCTTCGAAATCCTCCGTCTTTTCTCAATGCCAATACTTTGTATGAGGGTGCATTGTTCCCCCTGTGCACCTCCCAAGGAGAGTTCTTCTTTCTACATCTATAAAGGGATCAGATTATTAAAAAAAAAAGAAAAAGAAAGAAAAAGCTCAACCAGTGGCCACAGCGGTATTTCTTCACCCCAGCAGCTGCAGTCCCTGGCTGTGTTTATCGCTTTATCGATTACCATCACAAGGCAGTAATTTGCCGGGACTTGGAGGGACATGATTAAAGATCCGCTGGCGATGCATGGTGGCTCAAGTTGGTTCTGGAGTGTCATGTTGATGAACACACGCTGACATACATATACACATACACAGACACTAACACACTGGTGAGCAGGGAGTGCTTGAGGGAGGGCAGTGTGCGGTGCATTCCTGTCATAGACATCAATGGCTTTAAATCTCCTGAGCTAACCTTTTAATGCTCTCAGATCCTTATGGCTGGCTGGATAATTGATTGTGTTTGGTCTAATGGGATTAAGAGGCAGTAGTGGCCTTGGGCTGGACACAGTGGCAGTGATGGCAGCGGTGGTGGTGGATTGGAAGATGGTAGATAGAAGCGTATGAAGTGAATCAAGTGTGGACCATATTGACAGAGGAGTGTATGTGTGGTAGTGAAAGAGAGAGAGAAAGAGAGAGAGGGAGGGAGGGACAGAGACAGACAGAATGAGACCAACTGACAGGGACAGCAGGTTAGAACCGAGCTGAAGAAATGCTGCAGATTTATTTATTTTTTTTAAAGAGAGAGACAGAGAAGAGAGTATTAAAACCAGGGTAGAATAGATAGCTGCAGGTCTGCTTCTCAGTCCATCCCTAATTAGCTGTATGAGAAAACTAGGGAGCTGATGGTATCCCCAAGTGAAAAGCTTGTTAGCGTAAGAGATGCTATCTGCTGGCTATTGGTTTTGGCTGTGTTTTGCTCACTGGGTGAGTCACTGGGTCTGCGGTGTGCGGCGAGATGAAAGCGACGGGAAAATGAGTACCAAGGTGGTAAAGCCCATCCCCCTCTTATCGCCCAGGATAAAGCCTGTCCCGTCCTCGCATATCAACAGCCGCCGCGCTTTAGCTTCATCCCTTACACCATAGCTTGTTTGAATGTGCCAGTCTGCGAGTCCCCCTTTCTTCTCTGAATTATTTTTAACTTCCCACTACACTTGGGACGAGATAAAAGCAGAAGTTTGTGTGGGAGTGTGGTGAGGGATGAGGCTGCAGTAAATTTTTGCTGGAGTTTTCTGACTACTTGTCGTGCGATACGTGGCAGCTGTGTGTCTGGAGTCCCTGGTCTTAACTGTATTATGAGCTCGCGTTCAGCACAGAGATGTCGTCATCAGCGATAGCATTTGAGATTTTCTTTTGCGCGGCATTTCTTTAGTACAACACACCTCCCTCTTCAACTATGCTGTCTACAGCCAGGCAAAACCTCGTGGTATAAGGGTTAATGCAGCCTGTCATTGCTGGATTGCTGGCTCTATTCACAAGTCCAGCCAGCCAGATCATGCCACAGATCCAGGTTTTGTCTCTGGTGAATAGAGAGGCTGCCGCAGCTCTCCAGCCTTTTATACTGGGCCACATTTTCACTTGGGCTTGGAATATGCCAGGTCAGGATAAATGTTGCCATTTTGCCAGCTTCCTCTGGCAAGAGTAGTGAAAGTGTGTTATTTTGCGTATGTGTGCATCAGTGACAATACAAGCGTTGGTTAATGAAAAACAAACAGACGGAAGAATGGGGCAGGGTATAAGAAGAGGCAGATGATAAATCCAGCGTGCATGTAGTGGGCTACTAACATGAGCCAGCACAAGGAAGTATGCAGCCGACGAGAAATCATCCAGTGTGTTTGTGAGTTAGACAAAATGTGTCACTCTGACCTGGCTGTCTGCCTATTCTTGTCAAAGTGACGACAGGTGAGAGGTTGCTATGGTTACCTGGAGTAGGGGTAGGGTTGGAATAAGTGTTTCTTGTGCGACAGCCATGTAATCTCACAGTCACAACTTTTCTATTCTTCACGCGTTCCGGTTTTGTTTGGGTAATTGGTGATACTGTACCACCATATGCGTGCACACATGTTAGTAGTAGGGTGAGTGGCAGTTTGCTCACGTAGTCGGTGTGAAAAAGAGCTATCAGTCAGCCCTGTTCTCACTCCGTAGGGACTTACCAGTGAGCTGTGTTGGCCCATCGCGGGCCAGATGCTGCCACGCTGTGCTCTGCTGCCCTCTTTTCTCTCTCCCCCCATTCACTGGCCCTTGCAGACTGCTTCACCCAACAGCTCTAAATCTCTTTAATTCTATCATCTGTTGCCCATCGAGGGCAGCAATTTGGTCTTTACGCAGCATTTTAGTGCATCATTAAAAAAACCCTGCAATGATGGTGGTCGGGCCCTGAGGCAGGAAGGTGGTCATTCCTGGGGTTTTCTCTGGTGTTTTTGTGTCACTGTCTTTGGGGACACATCTGGTTCTAAAAGTGGCTTCTGAAAAGGGCACAAAGATCACATGAAACATCTCCAACATGCTAACCCTCGTCACAACTCGATGATGTCTGTCGACACATGATCTATATACTGCGATAACCACAGAGGCCACACAGTGGAGCGGTAAGGTCCTGCCTGACTAGTTATCAGCTTATAGTTTTCTGATTTCCTGGCAGTTATCTACTTCAGACGTGTAGAATTTGTCACTGTTTGCAATTTTGTTTATTGCTTGGTGCTTGACCTTAACCAACACCTGGAGAGAAAAGGTGCTGCTGCGTGGATATTGTAGATAACAGTTTTATGCAATTTTGAAATATTTCACCAGTACTTTTTCAGTGATTTGGAAACGGCTTTTGCTGAGTTAATGACTTTTCTATCTCCCCGATGGAGAGAAACACCCACACTCAAAACACGACATAACAATAACTTGCAAATAATCTTTTCCTGCAAAATAATTCTCGTACGAACTGTTTACATCATTACAGCAGCAGCACACTGGACTAACCCGAAGCTATTCCAGCTTAATAAGCGGCCGGGTTCACCGTGTATTGAATGAGGGGTCTCCTGAGGTCATGTTTCACTGGTTTACTTCTGGTAATGGGGAGTTGGATCAACTGGCGTTGGCCTTTGGCCACTCTGGCAAGCAACTCCTCCCCTCTAAGGTGAGAGAGACACTATGTCTTTAACAGACCTGACACTGACTCTAAGAGTGATTGGCCTTTCCTAATCAGTGGAGTGCCTTGCAGCTGCAGGGAGTCTCTGCATGGTGGACTTGTCCTACTGCCCTGCAGTCCAACTAAATATTTGAAGTCCATTGAGTTGGAATGAAGTAAATATTTCTGTTGAAATATTAATGCATTCATTTAAAATGTGCAATAGTAAAAGGAAAAAGAGATTTTATTCTGCCAAATGTGTGGTTGATGTATCTGGCCATAGCTATTCCCAGGCAAAGTTGGTGTTTTGTAACAAGTATCTGAAATGACAAAAGCAACCCATGCACTCTCATTCAATAAGTTACAAAACATTGACCAGAACCATCATTACATCTAAAGAATGATCATTGTTTTACCTTTATCACTTTGTATAGTATTTTCTGTCTTTGTCTGTACACATGAATACATCCATCAGCTGAAGCACCATGACCACTGACAAGAAAAGCAAATCGGTTATCTTTTTTATCATGGCACCTGTCAGTGGGTGGGATATGATAGGCAGTGTTTAAACTTTTTTTTTTTTTTTCAATAAGGGGGATGGGTGGGAAGCAAGAAAAATCTGAAAAGATAAGGATGGAAGAGAGCTTATAATGGGAAAGATTCTAGAAGATTCATTCAGAACATCTCCAAACTGCTGCTTTTGTGAAGTGCTACTGATCTGCTGAGTCCAAGGAAGGAACAGCAATGTACTGATGAGAGGGTCATGGGTAGTCAAGGCTCACAATGGGAATGAAGCTGAGCCAGTAAGGTCCAATCCAACATGTTATCTTCTGCACTGCATTGCTGAAATTGCTGCAGAAGTGAATGCATGTTTTGATCGAAAGGTATGAGGCTATTATAGTAGCAATATGACTTCTGCATGTCTGGAAAGCTGTGTCTATCATGATTTCTGCAAATATATTGATATTTGTACGTGTGTAATGATATTTACATGTCACATTCATGTATGTGAGCAATTCAAAATCAGCAATTTACCTCAAAAGTTTTTTGGACTATGTGAGGAAACCTTGGTAAATTCCACGCACGCACAGGGAGTACATGAAAACTCTACAAATAGTTTCCCCTAAGCCTCGGTGAGGCACATACACATGTCGGTACGCACAAACAGATCTCATTATAGACACAAATATCATATCAAACACACATAAATATGCATGCACAAATCAAAACAAATAAACCCAGCTCTGCATGTTCACACACAATTAATTTTGCAACGATTTAGCACTATAAAACCCAATAAAAACATCCAACTTCCGCAGTGGATCCCAGTTTGTTGTGTATGGGGCGGCATAGCCACACAGCAGTCAGAGTGCCCACGTTGATCGTCCAGCTGAAAGTGTTAAAAGTGAGAACTTCATAAGGAAGCAATGCTCAAAGGTGAACTGGTCTGATGGATCATAATCCTTTTGACTTTTGCTCTCCTGGGCAGCACATGGGACCAGACTCTGCCATATACTGTGAAACTTGGATCCTGCTATCCAGGCGCATGTTACTGTGACAAGTACCACCGACCTAATTATGCAGACCATGTCTACCCATGATGGGAACAGTATGGCAGTGGCCTCTTCCAGGATAATGCAAACAGCCGCAAAGCAAAAATGGCTCAAGAATGATTTGAATAACACAATTACTTGGTGGGGTGTTGGAATTCCCTCCAAATACCCACCTCACAAGACATAAAAGTTCAATTTATAGTAACCTGGTTCAAGATACCGCAGCACACCCTCAGAAGTCTTGTAGACTCTGCTTTGACCAATACTGCTGTTTTGCGTGGAGGACCTAAACAGGGCTTTATAATAATGTCATAATGTTATGGTTAATTAATTTATATCCATGTAGAAATTCTTTTCATGTTGGCCATCAGACAGGCCGAACATCTTAAACAGCAGATTATTGCTACCGTTACAGCACAACAAAGATGTTTACTGATGGAATAAAGAGAAACTTCATTCATCTATTTGACGAGATTATTATCTGTAAATATTTCCTGCCTACCTGTTTACTCTGGTGTCTCATTGGCACTGCATTTCTCCCATCTGGGAGTGTTTTTCACCCAGTATCTCACAGACAAAGATAAACACTAGTGTTGTTTGCTGGTGAGCCAGTATCAACACCGGTGATGTCACTGATACTCATTGTAACAAACAAGCCGCCAAACAATGATATGGGATTAGCTTCCCGACAATCAGGGACAGCCCAAGGGTAGCAGAGAGATACGGGCCTGCGAAGTGCTTTGGTTCCACACATCTTGGCGACAGCTGTCTGTCCACATGTCAACGTGAGCAACAAATCTAATCCAAGGATTCATGGCACCTCCAACGTACGGCAGCAGTGACAGAATGGAGAGCGACATGTGTGCCCTCCGTCTCACTCTTCGGATGCTAGGTGCTGGATTATTTGTGGTGTGGCAGATCATCCGGAGCCCTCTTACCGACCCAGTCAGCCTCGGATGTGGATTAGTGGCCTGGTAATCTGACGGCTTGCAGTGGCACATGTCAACCATGGAATGTCTGCAGGAAAAACCAGGATGAGTCAGAAAGGTTGGATAATCTAGGATATAGAGCCCTGGAGGGTGTTTTTTTTCCTCATTCCCACAACAACCAGCACCACCCTCTCACCCACCCCCACCCCATTCAGCCAAATGGGACATGTGTTCAGATATGTACACACGCTTTACACATATATGCAGACTTCCTCTCACCCTGCCCACGGGCTTTCTTGACATTACCACCCTGACATTACCTCCACAGCACAAATCCAGCCTGGGATTCCTGTCACATCCCTCCATGGGCAAGAATCACATTTTCATTATGGTGGAGCCAGTGGCGCTGCACAACCTTTCTCTTCTCTCTTCCTCTCATCTTCTTCTCCTCTTCATCACAGTGTCAATCATCACAATGCTGTCACTCTGGATCTGTCTCTGAACTAAGCTGTCTCAGAGCTAAGATCCAGACACACTTGAGAGACAGAAACAGACTACTCACCCAGACGCTTCACTCTTGAAGTTGTACCAGTATTTCACTGCTTTCTGCCCCTCGACACTTTTTTTTTTTTTAAGTTTTTCTTTCCAATTTTTTTCCCCCCTTTTTTTTAACTGATCTAATTTGCAATATTTCCACATATTAGATGAAGCCTGTACATGCGGAACAGAGTACACATGGCCAGGGAATTGAGAAGTGCAAATAATTCCCTCATGTGGAAAGGCTGCAATTAACTGGGGATGTCAGCCTTTGTAAAATATAATTGAGTTCAGGACGAAATGAACGTCTCTAATCCGGCCGACAGAGCACTGTCAATCAGTGTTCCTCGCATTCCCAAAACCAACTGTCATGCTTGTTTATGTCTGTCTCTCTACCGAGGTTTTGGACACTAATGCTCTGGCAGCTGCCTCTGCCTTTAATGCGTGGGTGACTGGGTGACTTTGTGCATACTCGGCGGGAGCGGGATGTTGCACTATAGGGAGACACTGGACATCTGTTTCCTCTGGTCAGGAAGGAGATAACATTGTGCACTGAGGCATGGTGTCAGACACCTGTGTGATTGAAGAAACATTTTCCCCATTATTGAGCATAAATCGCCTCTTGTGACGTGCCGTGGGATATCAGCAGGAAATATATCTATTAGCATAGCATGTCTTCACCTCAATTCTAAGGGTCAAATAACGGTCCACATTTCAGCCGCCTCTCTTATTCGGTAGGACTCTTTTCTCTCCTGTAGATACTGTATGTGAATTACCGTCCCCGTCATTGCACTGCTGTGCAAGGCAACTTCAAGATATCCTGCTGGAAATGTCAACCATTTACAATACTCAAATATTGCCTGTCATGGCAAAAAGACCAGTGTTGACCTTAAAGGGTCTGGATAAATGAGCCCACTTAGAGAACAATCCTTTTTCCTTCTTCGTAATTCCTTTCCACCTGTCTCTCCTGTTGCAGCGTCTGCTTCAGGTTGTGCTCTCTGGCCTTTCTCTAATCAACCCTCTAACACGGAGGTAAAGGGCTAAGAACACATCAGATATCAGCATGTCACTAGAAAATACTCCCTGTGTCTTTGTCTTTTGTGTATCACACAGGTTCGTTTCGGGTTTTTTTCGGAGTCTAATAATTGTCTTTCAAGAGCCTCTTTTGTGATCCCCACAGACTCCCAACAGCCTCCCATGGAAATGGATTAATTACAGTGTGTTTGACAAATGGCTGCCTGCAGTTGTGGTGCCTTCTGAAACTCTCTCAACTAATCAGCTGAAGACAGAGCTTGGTCACTCAGTGCGACCTCATCACCAGGCTGACACAGGAGCTGTGGATGAAGGGCCCCTAGTCAGAGATTAATTGCGATGAACTCTCAGAGCTGCTCGCTAACAGGCAGTGTCAACTCAGGCATCTCAACGACAATGGTAGTCCTTTACTCCCGGACACCTGTGGGCTCACTGTGGTTGTGAAAAAGCCTATGTGATTCTCTTCAAACTCTTCATTTCTAAGAGTTTTGATCCGTTGGAGAAAATGATTTCGGATTGTCATGAACTTCTTTGTTTGCAGTGTATTCTCTCTCTTTTTTTTTTTTTTTACCAATTTTGAGTGTTTGAGTGCTTTTTGTAAGTGTATCGCTGGCCTTTGAAAATTAACACTGACCAAATACATAAGGTTCCCTGCGTTGCAGATGATGAACAACCAATCTGCGGATATATCTATTTGGCTAAAATCTTTAAAATCTTTAAACAAAAAAAATTTTTAGTGCCTGCTTTTCTTCCATAAAATGCTTGTGACACCCGTTTCTTATTCAGTCATTCAAAATTAGCTGCTGAAGTCAGAATATTAATTTGATATATTCAGTTATAACTTTCAAAAAACAATGGAATGCCTGGAGCGATTGTTGATAAATGTGAACAATCCCCAAATCACTGAATACAGCAGGAATACAGAGCAGTGCCCATGTGTACCACCAACAACGGCTTTGTAGGTGAGTAAATGTGTCACAAATGTGTGCATAGACTAAAGGGAGGAGGAGACTGGATGTGAGAGGGTTGGTGGGGTGTCGGGCATGCATGATCCCCTTGACTGGGATCCAGATCCACAGACAGAGTGCACTGAGTCCTCAGTCAGCACATCACATAAAAGCACCAGGCTTTGCGGCATTGCAAACTGAGAGTTTATTTTTTCCTCATTTGTTTTCCTTCCTCTCAGTGAGGACAGGTTTTCTACCATTGTGAGCACACAAAAGAGTCTGCCATTATCACAGCCGTAATCGACCATTACAGTTTTTCTCCCACTAGAGTGCTCGTTAACTGCAGGACAAAAAGCCTCCAAAACAGACAGCGTGTCCTGGTGCAAACAACGGGGTGGTTCATCGTGCCAGCTTAAACCAGCAGCTTGTAAATTGAATCCTGTGGCATACAGTCAAGTTTACAGTGTTCAGTGGAGCTTTGCCACTATCAACCGGCCAGCAGAGCCCAAAACTGACCCTGAGGCTCAACAACACCTGGCTCTTCTCTTGTTAATCACAGGCAGGACTCCAGTCCAAGCACAAATGTCTGTGTGTGCTGCTATATTTCATGTTGGACAGGAATTGAGCTTATACTTCAAAAGCAGTGACTTTACTTCATGTCTACAGGTTTATAGCCGGTCGGATATGCTGCAATGCGCCTTTTCAGGGTTAGTGTAATTTACTGTGCTTCTCACCATGGCTGCATCCATTTGCCTGTTTTTGTTCCCTTTGTCAAAGCGTATTATTGACACTAATGGGCTTAGATGCCATACATGATTGGAACTGTCAGCATCTGGGTAACTTTAAAGGCCAGCTCTAGATGGAGATTTTGTTTTCAAGTGTGGCTCTGGATGTGTGTCGCTGCAGTACAAACATATTACCTGTGTGTGTGTGTGTGTGCGTGCACGTGTGTGTGCGTGTGTGTGTGTGTGTGTGTATGCAACTTCACCTATGCTTCAAGAGGCTTGTATTTGAGAGAAATATCCAGTCGCATCAGATAAATTATGTGCGACAGCAATCACTTTACATTGTCAGACCTTAACAGATGGAGCGTGCTATACAGTGAAACAAACACACAGCTGAGTGTAGCACTGGTACATCCATGCCAGCTCTGGGGGGAAGGGGCAGGAAACAAAAAAGGGATGGACAAAACAACATTTGGCAGGGCTTTGTTCAGAGCTGCTCACTGCGTTGATGGGTTTAAGGTAGAGAATTAATCTGTTGATCGAAGTCACATTTGCCCCTGACGCCATGTCATCCGTTTATTTCAAACACATCTCCTCATCTCTGCGTCTGCCCTTCACTCTTTAGATGTCATCATCTTTAAGTGTGTTGTGGTCAAATGGGATTATGAAGCGCTGGACCACATATGGCCTCTGGTGGTCTCTATATCTGTTGGGGAATGTAATCCCACCCCCACCCCCACCCCCCAACCCCATTCCCTTCTGCTCTCCCTCATTATCAGATTGTAGCAGAATTTTCCATATACCAGCAGTATCTCAAACACTTTTTTCAACTAAGTCATTTTTCTTCTAGTTAACAATTTCTTGTTCTTCGTTTTTCTCAAAATGAGACAGACAGATACGTCTCCTAAACTATATTTGGTAGACTTGGGTAGGGGTAGGGGGGCAGAATGGACTTGCAAGAAGATTACAGTGAGGTAAGTAGAACAACAACAATGTACGGATTACAGGCAGGATTTGTGTGAGGAACACATGATATCCTCTCTCATCCCTTTATCAGATTGGCCGTGATGGAGAGGGAGTAGTGGCTGCATGGGACCAGAGAGGAGTAGCTTTGGATTCATTAGGACAGAGTCAGATCGGGACAGAGAGTGATGATAGTGACTTGTTATTTAATAGAACACAGTCAGATGAGACGACTGCCAGCAAACTCTGTCCTAACAAGTCATATTAGAATCACAAGAGGAGAAATTGCTTGTTTGATTGGATAACTGCAGCAATTTCTCTAATCTCACATCACTGTATTTTAAACAAGCACTGTGATTTCACAGGCAATAACACTTCTCCAGTGAGAAGAAAACAGGTCATAGAATAAATGTGATAAAATCTGAGATTTCAAAGAACCTCAGCAGAGAGTTTTATGTTTGTTTGTTTGTTTGCTTGTTTGTTTTTTTTTTGTTTTTTTTTTATTTTAAAAGTATTTTTTTACTTGATAAAGGCATACAGCCTTCTTAGTAATTGGTCATTAGCAGAAAAGTGGTGCGATCAAAGAAGCGCAGTCTTGCACAGGAAAGGAGTTTTAAAGTGTGGATGAGGAAAGAAAAAAAAGAAATGCAGACCACAACTGCAAACATTGGCCCCTGATAACAATGACGGCAGTTGTCCTTCAACTATATCCATAGTCATCGTTGTAACCTTCACAGCAGTGGTTTGAAAGTGTTGGGCAGACCCTCCCTGGGCCTTCAAGGGAGGCACAGCGGGAAAAAGCTCAACCGTCATGAGGACGCCTTTTTATCAGCATGACTTTCTTTGCTGTCTATTTTCGAGAAGAAATTCTGATAAACAGAAATAACTGCAGGGTCAAACTGTTCATCATTAAAACCCGGTCTATTTGAGGTGTAATAGAGATTAATAAAGGAGAGGAGGACAGGCAGGGAGGACACGATTTGTTCATTCAGAACAAACACATTTACACTTTGCTGTTTTTTCAATCTTTCACGTTGGCTCGACATTTGTTTGAGTTGTCTGTCTTATGTAAATGAGTCCTTTACAAAGAGTGTTATACATTGAAAGAAAGTCTTGAAGGTTTGAGGGGGCTGCAGAGGACAATTAACAGAAGGTATTAATGTGAAGGACAGCGTACATGCACAAGCACACAGGCGTGCACAGACAAAAGAAAAGAAACTAATATTCCTGAAAAGAATACAAGATGTGAGTCTTTTGAATCTCAACATTAAGGGTATTATAACTCAAGAGACTTTATTATTCAAAAGACAAAAATGAATTATTTTCCTCCCGTCTACTTGTGAGCAGGACAACTATCACCATTTCCTCCCCCCTGTCGCTACCTTAAGCCCAAAAGAAAGTGAGAATCCATTCAGCTCCTTCTGTATTTACAGCCTGTGTTGTGGAAAATCCTGCTCCGACAACATCAAACCAAACCAGAGTTAGGTCCAGCACTAGTCAGGCTGACACACCTTCTCGTAGTGCTGTCCTCCCACACCACTCGCTCCACTCTTTCCACTTGTCTCCTCTAAGTACAGACTGACTATGCATGCAATCTCTGTAAAGACAAGATTCCCTCAGGTTGACTTTCCATGGTGGAGTTCCAACACAATGACAGACAAAGGTGTTCAGAAAAGTGATAGACAAATGAAAAAAGCAAAGAAATGAAATGGCTCGGGAGTGAGTGTGCAAGAGAGAGAGAGAGAGAGAGAGAGAGAGAGAGAGAGAGAGAGAGAGAGGGGACTGGGACTAAGAAAGGCTTTGAAGAAAAAAATTGACTGAGAGGAATGAGGAAGGAAACAGATCGAACAAGAGGATGCCATGACAATTATAGGTAACAGAGCTCCCAACGTCAAAGTGGAACCCTATTTCTGGGAGCTGTCTATTCTCCTGAATGTGAGACAGTAAATACCTTGTTTCTATCTTCCCCAGACGCCATTGTGACCACCAGTGCTACAATGGAAACCCTGATGAGGAGCACATGCAATTGCTCTCTCTTAATAAAATCTCACAGTTCCCATTACACCGAGGCACAATGGGAGTCTCGCCTGGCCGCTGATTGAGTTCCTGCTTTCCGGGAGCTGTAGCAGGCGAGACACTCCCTCCTGCCACCCTTCACCCTTTTTACCCCACTTTGCTTCTCCACCACCACCAGCCCTAAACCAACTTCTTCTCGTGCTGAGACCTCACTTATTTGCCAGGAGCGATACTTTATCCCACACTGTTCACATTCCTATGTCATCTTCACTTCATCTTTGTGTCTCTCACTATTGCAAAACTTTTTTCTCACACACACACGCAGCAAAGTGTAAGGGAGAGACCTGGTTTCTGTGGTTGTTATTGATCTGATCGATAAGTGGTTACTTTTAGAGTGTTACCCCATCTTACTGAGGTCACTCACACCTTTATGAGCACAGTCTTAGTTGCAAATCAGAGACTGCCTAGAAACACTGCTGATTATGAGGGATTTTGAGGAGGTTTGCCGGAAGAGTCACGAGGTGGGATGGATTCCTTTGCCGGGGGCAAAAGGGCAAAATGGTTCTCAGAAGTGGGTTAGGTTGCAGGAAAGAGATTTATTTGGTCTAATTGGACTCCCATCTACTTTGTTGCACTTTGTTCTTTCGCTGTGGAATGAAGAACTTGTCACTGTTCTCTTCTTCTAGTATCAGAGAATTAAATCACATTTGTTTAAACAAATATAAAAACTTGTAACAACTCCCGATGCGCCAGCTCGTAAATGTACAACACTGATGAATAGAAATCCAGAAATAAGTTGCATTTGTTTTGAAGATTTTCTTCAGTGACTTCATTTGACCATGCCGACTTTCAAAAGCTGTGTTTCTATGTTGAAAGGCAGAAGTAGCTGGAAAAGTCTTGTGGTGGCTGCAAATTAAAGGATGAGCCTGAAACTTGGATTTAATTATTAAATTGTACTGACTCACGGCACCTTTGAGGGACTTCACAGCAAAGCCCACATCCACTTTGTAGTGGATGAAAGAAGTAATTTTCTTGTCCATGGTAACTTGTAATGATGTAATCAACACACTTTCTGAATACATGCAGGGCAAAAATGATGCACGCACATCCAGACCTACACACTCTGTGCATGCATACACAAATACATACAATAAATAGACAAACACGTAGCTCCTCGCAGGTGGCAACCAACCCATCAGGAACCTTTTGATTAGCTTTTTTTTAAAAGATATCAGTCAGGTGAACAGAGGAACCCCCTGCTGCTGCGTGATGCCATTAAAGGTCAGTCGCTGGTGGCTTTGCTCACGTCGACACTACAGTTATTCCCTCCCCGGGCTCCAGACACCCTGGGGAGGGAGTAGAGGGAAAGACCCAGCTTGTGGGCACAAGTTGACTTCATGAGGAAGCTGCACATGTATGCTTCAAAGACGATTTTTAAAACGGGTAGCATTGCGATGGACTTGTCAATTGGGCTTCTCTTTTTATGAGATAAAATTCTACTTTCTATATCTTTCTTGAACTGCTCCAATGACTCATACATAAAGTTGGAAGAAGGTGAAAGTGAGGGGAAAAAAAAAAAAATAACAGAGAGCTTTATTTTTGTGGCACTGTTCAGGAGCATTTAAGTGTATTGTCTCATGTAGGTCAGGGCTCTCAGTGCAGGATATTTTTCTCATTCTGAGCCCGGCTCGGCCAGGCCTGGCATCAGCTGCTTATGTCATATTAATTTCATATTGCCTTTGATGCACTTCATATTGATATTTTGTATGTTTGTTATTATCATTTGATCCAATTGACTGAGTTGTCAGTGTCTGAAAGGGCTGATACCATGAAGATAAGAGTGTCAGATCAGTCGGGCGCCGTGCTTTATTTCCCCCACCACAAATTCACCAAAGTTTTCATATCTCATCCTCGCACCGTGATGACAGCATGACAGGAAGGGGTCCAGTCTGACACATCGCGACGATAGGCAGCTCACGCTGACAATAATACGACCGTTGCTCATGCTGAAGAGAGCCCTTCCTCTCTTTTTCATTGAGAAGGAATTTAGAGAGAGAGAGAGAGAGAGAGAGAGAGAGAGAGGAAGAGATGAGAAAAAAAGAGAGAGGCAGACTGGCATCCAGTCAAGGAACTAAGGCCATTTTTTGATCTCCAGACAGTCTGCCACTGCGATGGTAATCCTTTAGCAACACCCTTCTTTGGCTGTGGAGGTAGACTGTCAGACTGACAAACGCGTGCACACACACAAACAGACATTAGAAAGACACCATGTTTGTGCATACATAATCGGGATTGTACGCATGGTAAAATAGCACCAAGTGACATTTTGACACACAGTAAGCAAAGCAAAAGACAGAAACTGTGGCAATTATTTGTTGCAGGTTGCAACCCCACTGTGGCTAGATTTGTTTTTTTTTCCTCGAGTATAGGACATATTTAGCAAGCCTGACATGTTCATTTCACGTCTTTCCCAATAAAACATCTGCTAAATGAATCATAAGACAAAAAAATAATAAAAAAAATGAAAGTAATCACTTGTTATCACATCTAAAAGCATTAATCATATCTGCCATTTTTACCGCAGAAGAAAAGAGGATAGAGACATTGTTAATATTGACCAGGTCTGAGTGAAGAGCTCAGATTGATGAATGTATTTAGTGATAACAAAAAGCTGTTTGTGTGCATTCAAGCCTATTTGCAAGGCTTGCCTCTCCTCTAGGATAATGCTTACAGGTAGGAAAGCTTGTTTTTTGTTGAACTCGACCTTGAAGAAAGAGCTCTTGTGTTTAAAATAATCTCATTTGCACATAGTAATGTTAATGTAAGCAGCCTCATAACCTTCTTCAAAAGTCAGAGTGGTCATTGTTGAGCTTGTCAGCACCGTGTCAAGCTTTAGGTCTCTCCTTTCATTTCTACTTGTTGCTTTTAATCCTTGACTTTGTATATCTGCTCTGGGTTGTTTACTTCTTTTTTGGTTTTCTTTTGTTTTCCTCAAGTTTCTGAACTTACCTGTGTCCCATCACCCAATTAGCTCTTTGTGTTTATATCGTCCTGCCAATTCCTCCTCGAGTTGCCCCATTGTTTTTGCATACTTTGCATAGTCGAGCTTACCAGCCTTCTTTATTACCAGTTTTTTTTTTTTTTTTTCTTATCTCTGACCTTTTGCCTCATCCCAGTTTTGCCAGCTCTTTGCCTGTGTTGTTTGCTTGTTATCCTGCAGAGCGTGAACAAAGCTTGCCTTTTTGCCTCTTCAAGCTGCTCAGTGTCGCGCATTTCGGTCGTCTGCCTTTGAGCTATTAGTCACAGTTGGTTGTTTGAACCCATCTTAAAAAAAAATCATGAGACATCTACTTTCCTTTTTTTTTTTTTTTTTTTTGCAATGTGTCACTTATTGTGTTAAAAATGTTTATGTGTGAAACTAATGTGATTACTCTCTGCACATATAAATTCAATTTGTTTGAACCTTTTAATGTGAGTTTTTGTTGGAATAAGAAATCAGTGCTGGAAATGCATGTCGGTATGATTTAAAGTGATGTAAATGTTCTTTATAGTGCTGGCGTGTTTTTTTGTTTTGCTGATTTTTTTATGTTTTATTTTTACTGATTCCAGACCACCTCTTTGTGAATCGTATGCATGTTCCCCCTGTGGCTGCAGCAGCGAGAATATTATTGCTACAATAAATACAAAAGAAAGTACGGAGTAAAAGTAGCAAGCAAAAGCTTTTGTTTTGTCTTTGTCAGTGTTAAACATGCATAGGAAGGCACTGCAGAGCAGAACCCGTGACTCAATACATAATCACGACGTCCTCTGGCTGATAAGCATTGGATTAGATCTGAGTGGATTAGAAGAATCTGGTTGGTGAGAACAGATCACCTAGATTGAAAAAGGATTTCCAACACTTCTAAATGAGATATGGGCATGCATTCAGAGATAAGAAGCTGCATATGAAAGTGGGTCAATTGTTCTGAAGGTTCAGATCGTGATTAAGAAGATTACATTCCTCCAGTGAACAACAATGGCAAAGTCAGACAGCAGCCCGGTTTATACTTAGCCACTCCATCAGCCTGGTTGATCCCTGTTGCGTCCTTTCACCAGCATTCAGTATTTTGACCGAAGGGAAGAAGGGGTTTCTGAGGCCGCGCTCGTCAGGCAGCAGATTTTCTGCTGGAATAGAACATAACAAAGCTCAGGATAATTTGACTCATTCCCAGACTAAAGACTATGTTGATGAAACAGGGCAGGAGCAAGTCTGGTCCCACTACCTCATCCTCCATTTTTCAAAAGAGAGTGATTAGTGCGAGGGCACTTAGGCCAGAGTTAGAGGACTTTTATTGATTCATCAAACCTGGCCGTTCATTCTTGAAGAAGAAGGAAGGGTTTCCACGCAGTCTGTCCCTCTCTAATGAAAGGGAGTCGAAGCTTGACGCCTCCTTTGATCCAAAAGGGATTAAAACGGTCTTGCTTATGGAAGTTAGAAGATCAGAGTAGTCTGTCTCTGTGTATTGGATGTATTTCTGGGAGAGACACACGGCTGTGGTTTCTGAGGCAGGTTGAGTTCCTAGTGGGGACCAGAGATCACATTCATTGTGGTCAACAAACAGACCTCCCTGCTGTTACCAGGCTTTGATCAGCAGCATCATCACTCCTGATTAGGACTTATCTTTATTCATTTTCAACCTCTGTTTTCTTTCCTCGGCAGATTTTGTGAGCTACACGCTGTGCCTCTATCTCTTGTTTCCCTGTTTTTTTTTTTCTCATTTCCTTCCAGAATCCTATCTGTGTTTTCTGCCATTACATGTTTCCTGTGTGTCTGGGAACAGTTGTCTTTGTGATGCATCACAAGGTTTTTACTGAAGGCAACAGATCTGAGGTTTTTGACGGACTGTCTGTTCCCAACAAAAGAAAGCAGGTTAGAATCAATAAGATCAGTTTGATATGCACAACGGTGCCTTGGACAGCAATTTGAAGGAAGTCCTGAAAAACACTAATAAACTTGAAGCCACGCTTTCAATAATTAAAGCTGATTTTCTCTGAGAGAAAACATATTTTGAGGGAGCGGATGAGGTAGAAGGCTTTGATATAGCCTAGAAGCAGTCATAAAAGTTTCAGATCTAGCGAGAGTAATTGACATTTTTCGCAAGTTGGCAGTCAGAACCACATATAAGCTTTGCCAAGTAGACCTTCAAGTTTGTGTGGTCAGTTTCTCTATTTCTTTCTCTCCATCTCTATCTATTCCTCTGGACTGATACACACACACACACACACACACACACTTTCCATCTGATGCATTTCAGTTTGATGCGTTTTAAAGATTTTTCTCACAGTTCAGTTGCAAAATTCAATTAATTGAGCCACGCTGTGAAATATCTATCAGATGAGGATACAGTCATTTTTCACAGTGTGGACCATGCAGTATTCATATCTGCATGATGCATGGAGTGCAAAATATAAACTGAGGGTAACAGCTGATTTATGCACGTATCTTCCTGGTCTATTTGTTCTCTCATACACACACGGACACACACATAAACACAAACATGGAAACGGGGACACAGCCACTTCAGGTGATGAAGCAGCCGTTCAGGTGCTTACGTTTTCGAGCCCTGGGGCAGTGGAAGACATTGTGATATGTACGATGTACATGTAGCGCCATTGCTTGTAAAAGCACTCTTTGAATAGCTTTCCAGCTGCTTCCAAAATGATCCATTTATGCTAAAGCCGGCCACTGGTGGGATCTGCGTGTAGCTGATTTATTAAACACAGTTTTGGGTTTTTTTTTCCCCCACATGTATGTTATCACAGAGGGAGGGTTGACTTGTTAAAGAGACTCCAGTAGCCACTGGCAGGAGCTAAATCCCCCCTCAGATTGTTCTCACTCCAGGAGCATGGTGTACAAGGCAGCGAAAACACAGTGGCATCGGAATAAGGTAGCCTCTTTGTGTTTAGTTCATCCCTTCCCTCCATCCACCTGTTCATTAAGACTGGAGACCGGCGAGCCGAATGAGGCCCAGAAACTGTGTGCCTGCCAGAGGAAAACCTGACATTATCGGCTATTTATCAGAAGTTGCTGAACTCGTCGGTGCACCAGCAGACATCAATGCATCAATAAATCAGCAATCACTCTGGGCGGTCCTGACTTCTATAGCTTCCTGCCGCCCTGACACACTTTTATATACTCCATTTTATTCACTTTTTATGTGCTGGGTTGATGTATTTTATCGAGCTAGTTACTACAGAACATAAACTAGGGATTACAACCTTGTGCATAAAAAAATCTGCCCCCCGAGAGGAATGGAAGCAATCTGTTTTTAATATACCCCAATTCTAATTCTCCGCACTACTTCCGTGCTTCACTTTCCGTCACTCAGCCTGCCTTCCTTGTTGCCAGTGTGAGTGTATGCAGAAACTTAGCAACATTGTTTTTATATCCTATTATCCCGAGATTTTGCCTGGCCTTCTCACCCCTCCGTCTCCCCCCTTTACTCTACCTTTCTACTTGCTAAGGCTTCCACGAGCAGATGCTGTTATCTCCCAAGCTTTCAACAGCCTGTCACATCCAGTAGCTGCTGCCTTCTTCAAAAAGCTGTCTCCCACAACCTCGCTGTTTGCGCTCCCTGCGGTTGCTGCTACCTGCTGGGAGGCACACCCGGCGATGTCAAACTTGGACAACTTTTGGAAGAAAAAAAAAAGAAAAGAAAAAAAAAAGAACCAACACAAGGGTCAGAATGATGGACGAATGGAGAAAGCGTATGAGTAAAAGACTGAGGGGTGCCCCCGCATTAAGACTCTTATTTATTTTTTCCCCCCTGTTTTGCCAAAGCTGACTTTATTGATTTTTTTTTAAACCTGAAACACAGCCACAGTAGAACCTTCCATCGTCTTATAGATTGGAATTGATTGCCTTGAGGCTCTCTTGTCCTGTAAATATTTGCAAGGCTTTATTGATTCCATTAGTGGCTGGCTGCTATTTGTGACAATGGTATGGATGGTTGCTGTTGAGAAGACTAAACTAATGCTGGGAGGGCAGCGCTTTTTTTCCCCCACAGAACATTAAGGTCTTGTTTCACACTTGTAATGTTGTATACAGCCAGTCCTCGCAGCCATTATGAGGTAAATGGTCATCTCCTTGATTTGTGTGTGACTGTTTGAAAGCAAGCTTTTCAGGTGGATGATATACAGCGCACAACCATTCTCATTAGTCCATTTATTCTTTTTCAGAGAAGGAAGTGATTCACTTTTTACTGCCAGATCTTTCTGTGCTGAGAGCCAAAGGTAGAGGATGACAAAAAGGCGTTTTGTTGTGTAAATCTTGGATGTGACCCTTTATAGAACAGTCTGATGTTGGCATGATGGAAAGGAAGTGAGGAGGCCAGTCTTAAAAGCCTATACACAATGCTCATATAGGGGCCAGTAATGAACAATGCATATACAGTAGACAGTGGGTGTTTCATCTAATCTGATGAAGTGAGGGGCCGGGAGAGTGCTGCTTAAGAGCACAGGGGAGAGCGAAGTGGCCCACGCACTGCTGCTCTGTTAACCCGCATCTCCTCAACCCCCAGCCCCCCTCCTGCATATTCCACTGTTGTCTCAGGAACACAAAGACTATTTTCAGGCAGCCAATCCACAGCAGAGTGAGAAACTGCAGCCCTGCGTGCCCCTAAAAGCCTTCATGACTTTTTAATTGGTAGCTCAGGGCTGTACGTCCAGCGGTTGGAGAGTGGACCCCACTGCCAGAGCTCCGCTCCACGAAGGGATCAAATCCCTCCTTGCCTGAATCTCAGGCCTGTCAAAGCAGTCAGGCATGGAGGCAGTGGATGGGTGGCATCTGAAGGTGAGGGAGAGAGAGAGAGAGAGAGGGAGAGAGAGAGGTTGAGACGCAGAGAGTTGGCAGTGGAAAAGAGCAGTTTGTGGTTGAGAAAGGTTGATGGTAGACGGGAGCCAGGAGCCAGGAGCAAATGTTTGTAAAGGGAGAAAAAAATTATGTGAAACTGCTGAGAGAAGGAATAGCCCTGCACCAAAATAGCAATTTCTGAGGTGAGAAAAAGTTTGTTCAGTGAAATTGTAAGAGAAAAGTGACGTCCGTGTGTGTGCAAGTGCGCGCATGCGTGTGTGTGTGTGTGTGTGTGTGTGTGTGTGTGTGTGTGTGTGTGTGTGTGTGTGTGTGTGTGTGTGTGTGTGTGTGTGTGTGTGTGTGTGTGTGTGTGTGTGTGTGTGTGTGTGTGTGTGTGTGTGTGTGTGTGTGTGTGTGTGTGTGTGTGTGTGTGTGTGTGTGTGTGTGTGTGTGTGTGTGTGTGCGTGCGTGTGTGTTTATTCGTACATTTGGAAGGGGCAACAGAACATTTGGAAGTGATGGATTGTTACAGCATACCAAACAGAGTAGGAAAGGTGGGTGGTGGATTTTATTGGAGAGCTGGAAAGGTTTTGTGATGAATAATAGTCATGAGTGAATTGGTCATTGTCAGAACCCTCCAGAGCCTATTGAATCAGCAAGGCTAGGGTTTTACAATGAGCTTCAGCCATGAAGATCAGCCTGTTGGGTCGTAATAGATGGAAAGTGAGTTGATGGAGGCAGGAGGTACAATAGATGAGGCGAGCTCTCACTGCTGGAGCGGCATTTGTCTGTGGGGAAATGGGCCACAGGAGAGACCTGTGTACCTCCCACACACTGTGCAGAGATCAGAGAGCAATATGGATGTATTTGATGATCACGTATCGGAACACACACACACACACACACACACACACACACACACACACACACACACACACACACACACACACACACACACACACACACACACACACACACACACACACACACACACACACACACACACACACTTTCTCACACAGGCACATTCACACACACACAATGAGTAAACATGCTACAAGGCATGTTGGCTAATGATGACTTGTTGACCGATCACTAATGATCCTCCTCAACTCAGCAAGGAACATGATGGGCTTTGATCCGTCTGTCATTAAGGGACTATAGAGTACAGACACGTCTCTTTAATCTGTTGAAGAATTCAAATGCACGTGGATCCACTCATGAAAGGCAATTGCGAGTGCCTCCCCATATAGGAATAATTATACTGTATAGGCTCTATTTGCATAGGGCGTCTGTAACCTCACAAAATCTGCATTTACTTTATATTAAAGCCAACAAACATGCAGACAGCTGGAATGATAGTGTAGCAGTTCATACATGCACACACACACGTGCCCACACGCACACACAGACATCCTTTGAATCCATGGCAGAGATTAAACATGTCATTTGCTTGCTTGTGGTAAAGAGCAGTAATAAATAAAACAGATGATTTATTAATATCTAGAGTTGTAATCCACTGCATTATATGTGTACTAAAGCACATTACTTACTATTGCATGGTAAGTTAAAGTGCTTCTAATAAAATTCTTAAGTGCCTACAGGCATTTCAAAGCAGCAGTAGATCTCTAAAATGTATCTCCTCAGTCTCTCACTAATGGGACTGATGTAAATATGTTCATTTGTGAATCTTCTTTCCAATTTAGCTCTCTTCATATTGTAGATGAAGATTATCCAGGGATTATGAGGTTTGAGAAAATATGCTATTTGATGTGTATTTATTCATGGCTTATAGATGTAGTAATATGGAATTAGGTCCCATCACGGGTGGAAAATACAAATGTGTAAAAAGAAAAAAAAAAAAAAAAAAGTGTCAATCCTACCTCCCCCATCTGGCTTCTTGTCAGCTTATCATTTAGCGGTATTCATTTGTAAAAGTGCAAGTTTAACAGACATTTATGATGCAAATCGCAGGCTATAACTCTGTGTAGTGTGGAGAGCTGCATTAAGCCTTCAAATCACTTATGGCTTTGTTTTGGCGCCAGTTGCATTATGCCATATCTGCTTGATCATCCATGCATATTTCAGCGTACCATCGCAGCCAACAGCAGTCAGTCCCTCCGCTTTGTACATCCTTTGAGCCAGAGAGAGCGTTCACAGAATTACTAACATTTTTTTTTCTTTTTTTTTTTTTTTTTACACTGATGTGTTAAGAGCAATTGTGGGAACATTTCAATAACACAGCAGAAAAAAAAAGCTCTCTGAATACATTAACCTGATGGAAGATGGTGTTCCTATTTAAATTTATGTAATTTCCAACGATAACCTCCAGGATATATGTGACATTGTGTGAAGACTAAAATTGCTGCGTTTGTAATTCTTTTTTTTTTTGTACATAAAGAGTCTCTTGCATATGTATAAGACTGTGTCAAAAATAGCGCTAACCTTGGTTTTTTACTTTCAGAAATTAAAAACTTTGTCGACATGTTTTACAGACTCCCCGTTCATCCCCAATCACTGCAACACACAGCTTGAGACGTATCGGGGGGGTACCAGTGACGGGCAGAGGACAGATTGATTGGCAGGTCGAACACAGACGTGGTTACGTTGCCACATAGCACCTTTTTTTATGGTTTTATCCTAATTCAGCATAATAAAGCAAACCTAGGATGACTGAACATCTGCTTTTGGCCACACAATTTTCACATCTGGTCAGGGTTGCCTGGGGGGGCGTTACTGTATATAAATTCAATCCATTATCCTTTTTTTTATTGTTTCTCTTGGAAATATTTAGCACATATTTTTTAATGGATTGGCACTTTGCACAGAATACTACGGTACTTTGTTGATGTGACATAATGTCCCACTAACTCTCTGGTCTTCTTTTTGAAATCTGATAACATACATTGCAGTGAAAGCAACACTGCTGCCCCTTTTTATAGCAGTGTACATGGTTTTGTTTTGGTATCTTTTGAATTTTGGTAATGGGCTGTTTTCTAGGCTGCTTTTGCCCCTCAGACCTTGTAAACCTGACTATGTTGCTTCTACTCACAAAGGACCAAAGTGCAAGTGCTGTGTTTTAGAGGAACTAAAGAGGACATTTCCATTCACTGTCCGTACTTTTTCCTTTATTGATTTGTCCAGTATGAGAGCTATGATTTTGTTATTGCGTTTTGATTTTCCATACAGAAGAGGCATAGTATTTGTCATTATTTGATTCCAGAGGTTTTTAGGTTATTTTTGTAGCAATGATTGTCAAGGACAGATTATTTTAGGCATACAAAATATGTTGAGTAACATATGAGGAGTCTATCCAAATTCCATTGCTCTTCTTTATTTTATAGCAAGGGTGTCAAACAGAAGATGTATGAGCCAAAAAAAAAGGTCTGCAGGAAGCTCCAATCTGGCCCATGAAGCCATCCAGCAAATGGTAAAAATTTCAAACGAAACAATGTTGTTGTAGTTAAGAATTTTTGAAAAATTTGTAAAAAAAAAAAAAACGTGGACACAACATGACACTGAAACTTGAGTTGAGATATTGGTGATGCTACCATGAAATCTAGCAAACTAGCCTCAAAACCATGCTGTCAGGGTGAGTTTGTAAAAACATGCATAATGCAACAGTTATAGGTGAAGTTATTTGGGCATTTCACAGTATTTTCCACCAGAATGATTCATTAAAATTAGCTATATGTTGAGCTTGTAATACTTTTCTGTAGTAATTGTTTGGTTTTGTGAAGATACAGACATGTGTGTCACAAATACTGTGCACCCTGACAAAGAAAATCTTGGAAGTATAAATTTAAAGCTTATTACGCCACTATTTTAAAGGTTCTTCGCACTCAAAATGAAATTGGCTTGCATGTGGCCCCTGAAACAAACTGTTTGACGCCCCTGTTTTCTACAGGGATAAGTGAATTTCCTATCCATACAGAGGCATAACTTCAATACTCTAAAATTATCAGGCAATTTTGATTAAACCAATCTTGGTGTAGCATTCTGTCCTCTTTTGGATATCTTATAAAAGATACCAGTAATTAAGTGAGTGAATCATTAATTATGAAAGTGGATTATAATTTTATTTCCTTGTACTCCCAGTACAATACAGCGAAGTTGCCCTAGGTCTGCAGGCATTCAGTACTTGTAGTGGTGATTATTGTTTAAAGGCTTCCTTATATATTCTAATCTGTTTGAAATTAAAACTCTTGATAGCGGCAATACGGAGACTGTTCACTGGAAGAACTTGCTCAGGTGCAGTAGTTTTTATTTGGGAAATTACTGTGTTGAAAGTGCTTTTAATTGCTACCCTTGTTACTCATTTTGTTGTACTAATTGTGTTTAATTTGCTTTGATTTTGAAAACTACATTCAGTTCTAATGAATATATGTAAACATTACAGTTTGGGTTGTATTATTTGCTCTAAAACATTTAAATACTGCAACAGGAAAGAAAGCACGCTGAAAAAACCCCCAACAACATTTGCTGATCAGGAGTTGGCGCCAGTGGATTTCAGTTCTCATCTTGAATCAGGGGTGGGAGTATGTGTCTACTCTCAGAAAGTAATTGGGGGGGAAAAAAATCTTCTGTGGAAAGGCATCTCCCTGACCCACAGAGTTCTCCTCCTAAAACTTTGTGAGACCTCCACTGTCTCAAATAGAAGAAAACAATGTGAAAATCGGTAGTCATCAGTAGCACTGTGACTCTTTCGTGAACAAACCTGAGAACGAAGTTACAGAAATATCATCACCTCAGATATTAGAATTGTTTACAACAAACCCGAAGCCGTGGTGAGAAAACGTGGGCTTGTTTCATTAATCATAAGGTGCCCAGATGGCATTTTAAAAGGTAAGGGTTGATAAAATACTCAGAGAGTTTAGCTGTATGGGTGTGTTCCAGATATAAAATCACATTTATGGGACAGCTATTCCACCTTATATAGTGTATTTACATAATCAGAAGAGAGAGGAGAAAAAGACACGTCTCTAATGTTCTTGTGTGGTCTGTCAGAGTTTGCTTCTAATCGTTATTCATTATTTTCACTCTCGAGCATGCATAATTTTTGTAGTACTCACACAGGATGTTATTATGCAATTTCAAAAAGTCCTGTTTCTTACACTAAATCATGTTAAAGGGTCATGTGGTGGAAGCAAAATAATTTGTATCCTTGACTGGAACTGTTTTTTTTTTTTGCTTTGTTCAACTCGCAAGCTTCTCACTCAAAGCTGTTAGTAGATCTGATAATTGGGATGAGCAATGTGGTGTGAAGTCATGTAGGAACCAGCCAAACGCTACCATTAGCATCGTGTCAGGGCACTCACATATTTGTCAGCCTGCTGGTGTAAGGGCTGGCTGTCTGTCTTCACACAGTGCCACTGTAGCTGTGTGCTGCTCCTCTGTCTTGCCTCCTGCTCGCCGTGTGCGTTGCAGTTCAGAGACGGGGAACGACGCCTCCGAGGTCAGGGACGGTAAGAGCCTGAAGGCTTTGAGGTTCTAACCGGAGGAAACGATTTGGGAGGTGATGGGATGCCTGTCACTCCATCACAAGGCAGGAGTTGGTGCTCTAACATGGATAATAGAAGAAAATACTGGTCAGGGGGGGCCTCTCTTTAATGTGGTGGAGGGAAGCAGTGATGTGACGAGCTCTATTCTGTCAGCTCCCACACTCCAGAGGTCTCAATTAGGAGCGGGGACTTCATGCTCCCGCGGGCCAGACGGCTCACTGAGGTGACGTTCCTGCTACACTTCACACCTCTGCAAAAATTACACAAGATGAAAAAAAACACCCAATCCAGCCGGCGTACACTTCTTGGCTCTGCTCACATAATGTCTCTGCTGTCAGAGTTCTGTTATTTCTCACGTGTAATTGAATCTCTGCGACCTGTTGTCAGCACGAGAAACTTCTGAGATCCTCATCTCTGAGTGGATGACGGATTCACACTGAAGAAGGTGTTTGTCTTCGGCACAGCAGGTAAATAAAACATTGCCCACACTGATTGCTCTTCATGCGTGTTCCTGGAGACAGACAGGCGGGCCACGTAAATGTAATGAAGGGAGATAATAATTCTTTTTTTCTCTCAGCTGCTTTGTGCCATTAGCATTTACTGCCATCTCCTGCCACTCACTGCCTGACGCCCATGCTCTCTGCCACACCGATACGAATCACAATCACCAGCTATTCCACACGCATATATTATGACGGCAGGTGCCACGATACCTCGCTCTTACCAAAACACTATTAGCATGCCGGTGATACCTCTCCCATGCAAGGGTTGAAAGAGATCGGTCGAGGAGAAAAGCACAAATGGAACATGGCAGATTGAGACCATGCGTTTTGCTCAATGATATTTGGGAGTCTCAATCTTAAAGACACCCCGTCACAAGCGTGCCGAGGGGAGAATATTCACATGCTTTGTTGTGCCGAGGCACACACCCGCACACATGTGACAGCGTGAGGGATAACGGAGAACAGGGCGCATGCAGGTATATGTAAAATGTCAATCTCAAAGACGATTCCAAAAAAAGCTTAACTCCATCTATATGTTAATGGTGTGAATGAGGAATCCGGAATCTGTTTGTTGCATGGAGTAATTAAATCAAGACCTGTCTAATAGCAACATTTTCGCACAGCTTCCCCACAGGTCCCTGGATGGACAGGCAACGGTATTGCAGGTGCATCTGATTATCTTCATCTCAACGTGTGTGAAATAATGTTTCCCCCACCATACCATCTACTAATTAGGATCTAATTATCCATCCTAGTGTAAACAATCGCGGCAGATGGCATTACGCACAGTATTAACTCTAATGACCCGGGGCCCTGTGGAATTCACATTTCAATGCGTTTGTTTATTTTATTTATTTACCCCGTTAGTCTTTGCCCTACTTTCTAAATTCACTTAGGCCTGTTTCCAACCTTCTTGCCTCGAGATAAAGCTGGCCGCCTCTTTTTTTTTTTCTTTTATTCCTGTTTTCTACTGCGATTTTTTTTTTCCCCACTATCTGTACTTCCCTGTTTTACTGTTGTCAAACAATGTCAATTACTTTGCACAGTGATCAAGTAAGAATTTGTAACTATTTCCCCCCCACTTGCAAGTATCTGTCTTTTCCCTGGTGAAAAGAGAAGAGAAGGGAGTCAGAGAGAGACGTGCGTGTGTGTGATCTGGCGCACAAAACATCTCGTCTTCCTGAAACCGTGGAAGCTCTGTCACACCTGGGAAATAATACAGTGATTTCAATCACGCACACACACACGCACATGCAAGCCGCCACCTTATACCGGTTGGGAAACCTGGATCACGGTTCCCGTTGTGTTCTACCTATGAGAGCTCTCCATATCCCACTTCCTTAAGACAAAACAATTTAATATGTTTCGTCCTTAGAAAGACAGAAATTGCCTCCTGCGTGGGTCACAGTCCTGACTTGATTCGTTAATCTGTTGGTTCCAACAATATGTTCACAGCTCAGTGCTACTAGATATAAATCTTATTTGTGTGGCACAAAGCGAGAAACGAAGCCGAGCGTCATCTTTACAAAGTTACAACTATTCCCTTGATGATTAGAAGACACAACTTTCCGACATCTCGCTACAGTTGTTCGGCTGCGGTTTTTCCTGTTGCTCGTCGGACAAGGTTGAGCTGACGAGAGACTCGACGCTGCAGAGGGCGTGTAACGATGGCTGTGGGTGTGTGAGGTCTCATTAATTGACGCTAGGCCTTGTGCCTGTGCTCCTCTGCGTGCCGTGTTCCCTGCCAGGAGCTGGACTTGCTAATTAGGCTCCTGGATATCACAGACACGTCCCTCGGTGCGCCATACAATATACTGCGAGCGACTCTGAAAGCGCGCCGAGGAGTGCGAGAGAGCAGGGCTGAAGAATAGAAGGCACAGCGCGAGGAGTGGTGCGGAGAGACAGAACAAGATGGAGAGACTTTTGGCAGCAAGTTAAGGAGGGACGAGCAGAGTAAAAGTGTGTGTGGAAGATGACAGCTGATGAGAGGGCAGGGAGAGAGCGCAAAAAGACGACTGTATTGGGAGAGATCAAGGCTGCTGAGGAAGAGAGGCTGCCACAACATGCAGAGAGGAAACTGTTATTGTGGTGAGGAAAAGACAAAAAAGAAAACTTTAGATGGAGGGGAAAAAAGGACAGAATCAAAAAAAGAAAAGAGGAAGATGGTTTGAGACAGGCAGAGCATAGCAGAGAGGTAGAGGGGAGCACTCAGAGGAGCAGTGAGGCAAACAGGGAAGAATTCCAAACAGAAAGGGTGTGTGTGTCAGAGCGTGTGTGCGACTGTGAATTTGTCTGTGCTGCCTGCTGGAGTGTGTGTCCAGATAATTCAATCTGCTGCCCATTGACTGGCCTCCCGCTCCGTCTTCACTCCTAATTAAATCTCCATTTGTTGGCTGGATGCTACTGCTTCTAATTGTGTTGCCGTAGCCTCGTGTAGACACGCGGGCACACCTAAACACCCTCAGACACGCGCGCGCGCACAGCGCCTGGGCCCTGCAGTGAGTAGGATCCCAGACACGTCACCGCGGTACATTACACCTCAATTAATCACATCAATTACACATCAATTAACCCGTGGCAATCCACTAAGCACAGCTGGGATGCAGGCAGTAATTCATCTGCAGTGACCTGAGGACTTTTTTTTTCCTGCAACATCAAAGCAAACACAGCTTCAAAAAGAATGAAAAAAATAAAAAATAAACATTTTCAGCAACTTAACATAAAAATCCATATTCCTTTTTCATGTCTTCTTCTGCGAAGAGCACACTGCTGTATGACTGTATGAGCTTTTAAAAGTATGTCATCAAGTGTATATTGCCACAACGCGGATACCAAAACATCTTACAGAGCACCACTGTCCTTATAAGGTGGAGGAACATGATTTAGAGACTATAAATTCAGGGGTCGAGGTGCTGGGTGACATCAATCTTTGATGGACTGGCATTCACATACAGCATGCAGATGCTGATCCATGGGCTATTTCTCTAAATGAATGTCAGGGTACATGGAGGCTCTCCATCTCCCCTCCCTGTCTTTCAGGCCTGGACTGCTTGTTTGGCTTCTACTGTAATGGGTCGCTTCACCTTGCTGCCTGGCGTTGGAGGACACTTGGTCCCTTTCTCTCGTTCAGCCCTCCTCTCAGATCCTCATCTCACTCTGCCTCTACATCAATACTCAATATTTCTTTGGGTTGTTTTTTTTTTATCATTAAGCCCGGCATTTCTTTCACCATCTGTTTTTTCCCTGCTATTTTCTTACTCTTCTGTCTTCTCTTGTTCATTCTCCTAATCCCTCCTTCTTTGTCGGCCTGCTTTCTGACTCACCTAAGTGATAGAGTGTAAATTGGCGTAGTACCTGCTGTCGCGGCCACGGCAGCTTGTGATCAGCCTGACCTTCAGCACGGGCTGTGTTCTCTCGGGTGCAGATTTATCTTTCAGATGTTTTTCTGCATTTTTGTATTCGTATGTTTGTCGAAAAAAAAAACCTTCATGTCCAACGATCACGCGAGTGAGTCTAAGAGCTGTATTCATAAGGGAAGACATTCATCAGCTTTAAAGATGCTTTTAGACCCCCTCCCTTCCAACACACACCTTCTCTCCAACCCATTACTAGGCCAAGGTCAGTACCATGACAGTTGCATAACCCCCATCAGAGAGGGTAACCATGACCCATCTTGCATGGTAAAGTCCAATTGGAAAGGCTAAATGACGGCTCTAAATTTCCCTGGATGGCATGATGTACCATGGGGTGGACTGGAAGTGCTCGATGGAGCGGGGAAGTTATGTGAATCGGTATGCGAGTGTGGTCAGCAGTGAAAGGAGGGGTGTGGAAAAATAGATCGGAAGGTACAGTGTGAGAGAAACGGGGCAGAGTGCATAATAAGACTCCCAAATGTTTCAACAGGCGGGGACTCCACTATTCACTTTGCTGCATCTCAATGATACAGTTGTGCAGCGTGCCAGCTATTGTGTAGTTACGTTGGCTCCAACACAGGTGTCTGAGGATGAAACGGAGGGCAGGACGAGCTTCCTGCAGCTGAAGTAGAGCTCGGGCAAGGAGGTAAAGCAAAAAATAAGCACGAGAAAGAAAACAAGACAAAAGCTGAGTGTGAACACCATTTGTGTGATTGCATGCCAGCATGGTGCAATAGAGAGCACAATAGGCTTCGGTTTATAAAGCTGCCCCGGTGCCTGTGGTCTTTGTCTCACAGCCATTAAAATTCTGTGTATGCAGCAGGGGACCCGGCTGGAGCCATGCCACCATTCAACCTCAGCTGTCAGGTTAGAATAAGGTGTTTTTATATCTGCGGTGAATGGGCTGTGGTGTTGCAGATTGACTGTTGGGGGCAGCTGCTCTGCACAGCAGCCCCATTAAAAGCCCTCCTGGTCCTTCCACGCCAGATTTGGTCTTCACGAGATCTGCCTGACTTCGGTCGTCTTTTATCTCTGGTCATAGTCCCGCAGGAATCTCAGGTCCACAAGACTGCCTTCGAGCTTAGCATCTGGACTGCCACGCACCTGCCAAACCCACCTCCGTCGCTTCATTCTTCACTGGAACAGAGGTAGCGACATTTCTTCCTGGCCGATGCCCCTTCTTCTATTCTCCCCCACTCCATGGCTGCCTTCTGTGAAAAAACAAGAAAGAAAAATGTCAGCTTTACCTCACACAGTGCAGTCAACCAGCTGTAAAGAGATGGACACATGTCCTGCAGTCATGTACAAGCACAGCACAATTGGCTTTTGTTCCATAAAAGAAGATATCCCGTAAGTCATATGTGTCTGAAATGATTATAGCACAGAAAATCAACGCTATACAACACAGTCCCTTATAAACACTTTATATAAATGCTACCCTCCACTTCTGTATCTACACACGTAAAATCTCGCAATTTATATATGAAGGCAGATGAAAGAAATATCCCTACCTTGACATAAGCCCATTCGGTGCAAAAATCTACAGGTGTGTGTGTTTTCAGCCTGGAAGGAACGCAAACAGAGAAATAGACTCTCCTGAAATCCTAATCATGAAAGCACAACCACTCATGCAGTTTCTGCCACAGGCCTAAACATGTACCAGCGGGGTCTGACCTCAGTGTTTTACTGTGAGGATCAAAAGCACAGTGAAGCAGAGGAGAATCAGGGTCAGACAAGAGGTTCTCTGTTGGAAACTCATTAGATCTTAGAGGCCAGTGTGCAGTGGAATTGGTCCTGTCTTCTTTCAGCAGTAAGAACTGTTGGCGGGTCAATGGTCATTTAAGATCTCACAGTTTCAGTTTCTAGATCACGTCAGTTGTGTGTAACACAGAGAACCATCTTCTCTTTGCTATTGCATCGCAGCATTGGATTTTACTTTTATGTGATGTTAATTATTGATTTTTCCCTACACCTTGCTCACTTTGTTCATGAAAGTATACTTTGCTGAAGCTGGAATTAATCACATGCCACAGATAGCAGGCATTCATGGATTTATAATTATAGCTTATTTGAAACATTTCTCCAAGCCAGAGATCCATGTGAACACATGAAAAGCACTGAAACAGGTTACCATAGTGGTGATTACTGGGCACTCAAATTGATGTTCTGTAATTTCACATCAGTAAGTTGGTATTCCGTCTATTCCTTGCCTCAGACAATCGATGTGTGAGTTCAGTTTTTTGCACAAGCAGGTCTCTAATGGTGACTTGTTGATTGAGCTGCTCTGCTAAGTGCACATAGCCACTAAGCCCCCTGTACCAGCTCAAAGTGGTTGGTCATTGCCTATGGTGTGTTTGTTCATCCATAAGTGAATGTTTTGTGTGTGTGCGTGTGTGCGTGTGTCTGTGTGTTAGTGTGTGTGTGTATGTGTATGTGCGTGCATGCGTGCGTGCACATGTCAAGTACAAATGCATTTACTACTGGATGGAATTACAGCAAAGCCACCACTCCAGCAGCCAGTGCCTGGGGAAAACAGGGATGGCTCCTCCATTTGGGCTCAGGCAAGGATCAGTTTTCTAATGTCTCTTGGCTTTGACTGTGTTTGTTTTTGAGAAGTTCATGTTGAGGTGGTAGACTTGCCAGGCCGTGGAGAGTGCTGTTGTCACAAACAAAAAATGGTGTTTTGGAAGGCAAAGGTGATGTGTTTTTTGCTCCTGTTTTTATGCATGATGTGTGATAGAGATTAAAAAAGGAGCATTGAGATATTATGATGAGTAATGAAATGGCGCGATGTGATTAGCCTCAAGGACCAGGTTCAAATCCAGGCCAGGGTCTTCTTTTGTGACGTGTGCATGTTCTCCCAGCATTGATTTCATGAGCTTTGTCTTGGTGGTTGTGGATGGTAGGCGTGTGGGAATGTGCATGTCAGCCAAGTTGACTCGAAATTGGTGTGAATGTGTGCTTTATTATCTGTATCTATGTGTGGAACCTGGATAGACAGGCAACCTGTTTAGGATGTATACCAAACCTAGATTAAAAAAAAAAAAAGGGAATGGAAGGTGGATGGACGGATGTTGTGTACATATGCAGTGTGTCCTGATATGCTGGTGAAACACAGAAGTGCACAATCATTCTTTTATTTACGACTTCATTCAGGTTTATTTTTCGGTATCATCCCCTCTGCTCAGTGAGGTCGCCCTCACATTCACCAAGTTCCGCCACACCATCCTCTGCATTTACCGCCATAAATCTGGAGCGTGAACTTGTGCACTGGTACGTAGAGCGAGGGAGGCACCAGTAATCAGCCATGAGAGTGACTCAGCGAGTGTGGTCGACGAAGAACCAGTTGTGCTTCAGGCTTTGGCAGCTTACTGCAGCTATTAATACAGACTTTAATTAGCCCGCCACAAACACTGGCACAATCGGCTCAGTGTCGCCCGTAGCTGGTGAGGCAGACAGATCAATAAGTCTGATCATGCCTTTTTCATCAGCTCAAATGAAAGCACTTTGTCTCCAAGCTCAGCCCTGGACCTTCACCTTAAAGGCTTTTTGTGGTTGCACTGGCTGTGTGCAGTGTTGCGGATGAGGCTTGTATAATCTGGCTGCATTAGGGAACTATAAAGATAAATGAAGGGAGGCACAGAGCATAACTCATCCTGTCAAAGAAGGAAGGTTTAAGACTGGGAAACTTTGTGTTTTCTAAAGCAGGCTCTACTACCCCTACCCCCCATGGCTTCCCAGTTTATCACTCTCTCTTCCTTTAACTCGCTTTTTTCTTCAAAAAAATGTTTCCCCGTCTGCTTTCTGTCCATCCCTGCTTCCATCTTCTCTCCATCCCCCCTCCTACCGTCTCTCATTTACTGATCTAGAGGTATGTTCATTTACACTTCTCCTGCTGCACAAATTGCCCCTTTACCACTTTGCCAGCACATTTCAATTTGAAATAAAGAGTAAGCTGCTTTTGCTTTAACAAGTATCTCCATGTGATTTTTTGGCAGGCTTTTCTGTTGACCTTCAAGTTCCCAATCAGCACAGAAGAAAAATGGAAATAGCTTGTTCTGAGTCCCCATTTTTTTTCTGTGAATTGCTGAAATTGTGTTGCGGCTGCTCTCACAGAGTTTGCTGAATGGCTGCGTCGCTGCCATTTTTTTTTTTACCAACAACTTTCTTTCTTTGTGTTTATTCATCTTTTATGATTGGTCTTTTTATGCCAATCTCCATTTTCTCCTCTCTTTCCTCTTCCAGTAGACGATGTCCCACCGTATTTTAAGATGGAGCCCCCTCCAGCCCAGGTCCACCTGGAGGGAAACCGCCTGGTACTAACCTGCATGGCTGAGGGCAGCTGGCCCCTGGAATTCAAATGGATCTACAATGGCACCGAGCTCACACGTTTCTCTCTGGAATACAGGTGAGGGGCTCCGCTTCAACAGAGAGTTCATTCTATCAATCAATACTTTTTTTTTTTTTTTTTTTTTATTCAACAGCTGTTATTGTCTTGCTGCATGAGGACATTTTAGCAGCATTTAATTGTAACTAATAGCACAATTGCTCATTTTTATTCACATTCAAGACTAATTTCCATGTATTTATTCAGGACTGATTTGGCTGCGTACAGTATCTCCCTTGAAACATAACATCTTGTGTTCAGGGGATTGTCAAATTTATTCCGATTTGTATCTCAGACTGTATTCGCCACTCCGAGATGATGTGAGCAAATAACTCGTTCTTTCTCTTCTCTCTTGCTGTTTGTTGGAACCATCATTGTTGCGCTAAAATCACACAGTGCATATTTTTCATCAACTCGAACATTGTGGGTGGGCTACTTTGCTCTGTGAGCAGTGAGATGCCGTTTCAGTAATCTTCTAAAAAATTTATATTACGGATTTCTGCCTCTAAACATTTTTGCTGACAAATTCTACTGGCAGCAGCACACAGTGTGGCAAAAGAAGCCCTCAGCCGGTGCTAACAAGGCCTCTGTGTGCGTATGTGTGTATGCATCAGTGTGCCAATTTGTACATGTACAGTATGCTTGTGTACCAGCATGCTTGAATATGTGTTGACGGGTCACGGTTTCATTCTATAGTGAAAGTCACTTTCTATCCCATTCTTGTCCTGTTTTCTCGACTCTACTCACGGTGTGACCAGACCCCTCGACATGGACAGACACTCTCAGGTGGTGTTGTCTGATTGCTATCACTAAACCCCTTCTGCTCACACACACACACACACACATGCCGTTCCCGGTCCATGTGTTTTTCCTCCCTCTGTCACTCCTTTTCTTTCCCGTTTCTCCCCCTCGTCTTCGCCTCTCGCTGTATTTCCTCGGCGTTTGGCTGTGCTCTCACGTGGCTTAGTCTCTGGGTCTGCCTCGCAGGCCAGCCCTCTGCTTGTTATTCTTCACCAGCCCTGATCAAAGAGGAGAACTGGAATCCATTTAATCAGACCCCTCTCTCCCCCCCCCTTCTCTCCCCACCATCCCTCCACCCCTCTGCCCCTGAATTGCAGTGCAGGGGGGAACATGGCCAGGGCAGACACCACACTCCTAAGTGGTTGTAGCAAACCAATTAAAAGAGAAGACACTTGCGTGTTTTCAAGCTCATGTTTCAAATACACCTTTTAACATGAAGGCACATCCGGATGGTGTAGATCGGGACAGCGCCGTGATCTCAGAACACTTTGAAACAGACAACTCAGCTCCCTCTTGAAAAAATATTTGTCTTCAGTTCACAATCTGGTTCTGGTTCAGCATGACGTCAGCACCAAACCAAACCACACTTGTATTACTATTTTAAAAATAGGTATGGCTCGAAGCTAAGTGGAATGCCATTCAAGCTGCGTCTCAGGCACCCAGTGAAACATCTCAATTAATTTAGCATCTTGAGTGTGGGTGATAAAAGCGCCAAGATGACAAATGTTGCTGTCTGTCATGCTGATGATGACTAATTGCACTTGTGTTGTGTGTGCCCATTAGGTACCTGATCCCCACGCTGGACCGAGCACATGCCGGCCACTACCGCTGCATCGTGAGAAATAGAGTGGGAGCTATAATGCAGTGCAGCACTGAAGTGCAGGTTGCTTGTAAGTGCAGTTTTTCTTTTTGTTGTTGTTGTTTTTATGCATTTAGTGTATTAACGGGAGGATACTGTTTTTTCTTATTAAACCCCCGTCTTGCTGAGTATGTGGATGAGTCACTTTGGTTAAAAGAGCTTCGCTGCATGACATTAATAACAATAATAACACTTTTTTCCACTTATATATTATGTTGCCATGCATTTCAAAGAGAAATTCTTCAAGTATTAATATACATTTTGGGGGTATTCCTCTCTCCTTCTCACTTTTCTGTCAGATATGGGGGGTTTTGTGGAGGGTGAGAGATCTCAAACTGTATCCCAGGGCGAGGGTGCTCTCATCCGTGCTCCACGGATACACAGCTTCCCCCGGCCCCAGATCACATGGTTCAGAGATGGGCGTAAGATTCCCTCAAGCAGTCGTATGTAAGTCTCCATTGACTCCTTTCTCTCTCGATATTATTTGTTTTGGCCAAAACATGCGTGCGTGTGTTCTTGTGCTTGTCTGAGCCGCCGTTTTCATATGTGAGCTGCTGGTGAATGCTGAGCTGCAGAAGCAGATTATCTTTCACTTCAGAGAACTCTTAAGAAGTTCAATACTGCTCACAGATTTTCTCCGATCCCCCCTCCCCACACACCATGAGTGAAGTTGAGCAGAATAGTTGATGAACAGAATAGTTGAATTGTGGCGCAGGCCTTGTGTTCATCATTGAATCACCTCTCAGTGATAAAGCGGGTTATTATATCGCCCCTATTGACTTTGCAGGCGGAATGATTGAAGGGTAGAGATAGAGCAGGCAGCAGGGGAACCAATTAGACAAAATTGGACAAAAGGCCTCAATTCATGATATGTTTGACTGACAGCGCTCACCCCTGGGTGGATTTGTGTGGGCGGTTGCGAGTGTGTGCGTGTGGAAGTGGTAACAGACTGTGTGCGGCCGTGTTGAGAGTTCAGCGGGTGACTGTACTGGATGTGCCCTTCTCTAAGTGTGAGCCCGTGTATTTGAAACTTCTTGTTTATTAGTTTGCTGGATTTGTGCCTATTTAAATATGTAGCTTTTCCCGAGGAGACATTGTAAGGCCAATCACCTGAGATTAATTTTACAATCCTGATAAATAGAGTAAGGCAGTCCACAGCGCTTCAGATACCTCCTACTCATCTATTATTCATCAGCCAGCTCGAGCATGTCATAGTTGACATGAAAACTCTTACCCAGAGTCCTTGCTTGAACAATAGATTGGTACATGTATCCTCTGCCTGCAGGGCTTGAAAAGCCCAGAACATGCATTGAGGGATATTGTAAGAAAAATCTCAGGCTTTTCCATGATAGGTCGAGCAGTCTCGGAGCTGGTTGCTATGTTGCTGACTCTTATCAGAAGTGAAGCGTTGAAACTTTGCTCTGTGACAATGAGAGGTGCTGACAGGACACTCTGCATTTACCATTTCTTTGCTCGCTTTGTGTCAGGCCACATTGATATTCACAGGTGTGTGTGTGTGTGTGTGTGTGTGTGTGTGTGTGTGTGTGTGTGTGTGTGTGTGTGTGTGTGTGTGTGTGTGTGTGTGTGTGTGTGTGGGTGGGTGTGTATGTGTGTGTGTGTGTGTGTGTGTGTGTGTGTGTGTGTGTGTGTGTGTGTGTGTGTGCGTGTGCGTGTGTGCGTGCGAGCGTGCATGCGTGAGTGCATGTGTGCGTGCGTGCGTGCACAAAACACTGTTTGTGTATTTGTATAAGTGTGTATACAGCCACAGCTCCTAATTGTCCAAGTGTGGGTGTGTGTGTGTGTATTTGTGTGTGTCTGTGTGTGCTTATCCTACAGCGATCAGGCAGATGCTGACAGATACGAAGCGCCTAATCTGGCTGTGTGCTTAACGTCAGCTCTCATTTTCACAAACATGCTCGACCATCAGCCAAACCAACGCTCAGCCACTGCAATGCCTGATGGGCCAAAGCAGGAAAAAAAAAGAATAAAACCCTGAAATGGACAGCGTGAATGTTATGACGCATCATGGCTCGGAAATACATTTAATTTGCAAATTATATCCACAATGATGCTAACACCTTAGAGCAGTGGTTTCCAAACCTTTGTTCTGGAACCTACTTTAGGCCCCAAGGTTTGCTTGACAACCAGACAACCGGTTGTTGTGATCCATCAAAGAAAAAAGATTCCCTCAGAGCTCTTTATAATTAGCCTGGTGAAATAATGGTCTGTTATTATAGTGATTCCTCGACTTTTTTTTCTTCCTCGAGCCATGCAGATTTCCTCTTTGAACTGATTTACCAAAACATACAGTGAAGCCAATCGCTCACAGACATACAAAAAATACTCACACCCAAGGTTTGGAAGACAGACATGTAGAAATATATCGCCAATGGTGTTGTCCACATGTGGACGAGCTCTGGTCAGGCCCTAACCTCTCACGAATATATTTCAAAGATGTTGATATCCTCAAGTCTTATCAACTGCGCCAAGCTGTCATCGAACCAATTAATGCGTCTTAATGTGTTCAGACAAATGGCAAACTGAGCAACTGAGCATCAGCCTCCATGCACACAGAAGAGTCAGATTAGCTGACAGTGTCTCTGAGTGAAAATCCACTTGGAGACACAGCAGTTAACACGACACCGAGTTTTACAGTCAAGTGCTGCTCTAACAGATTAAAATAACTGGAGGAATTCGGAACTGTTCCTCTAAGACTGCGTGATCCATTGTGGATGGAAGTGCTCATAAAACTGTCTTTGTGAGCTTCTCTTCAGACATAATTTATGTGTATGTGTGTGTCAGTTTACCCTCAGGATTTATTGACTGTGCGAAACAACTACTCACTGGTTTAATGATTTGAGTGTGTCTGTGTGCTTGTTAATGTGTGCACGCAAGCATACATGGTTCGGTGTGAGTTTGGGGACACACTTTGTTTTTGTAATACACACCAGCCAACTGTGGATGTCTGTTTAATTGGAAGCCAAATTGGTGAACCTCATTTGGTTTAACTGCATTCAACACGACCCGAAGCTGTTTGTGTCCTTCTTCGAGCGTGGCCGAGGTTAAGTGAGTGTTACGGGAGTTAGTGTACATTAATGTGGTGACCTTAAAATATGCTAAACTGCTCTGTGTGTTTGCGTGCACGAATATTTACTCAGTGCCATCACCCTGGACAACACATTGGTCATCCTGTCCACCGTGGCCCCCGACGCAGGACGTTATTATGCCCAGGCAGTCAACGACAAGAATGGGGAGAACAAAACCAGTCAGCCCGTCGTCCTCACTGTGGAGAGTAAGTACTCCTGGAAACATATGTGCATGCACACACACACACACACACACACACACACACACACACACATTGAAGCTTCAGACTTCAACTCCACTGCAGACTCTTTAAATCATCAGTAGACTGCATTAATAGGTAGTTGTATATTGAAATGTAATTAAAGATGTGATTAAAAAAAAAAGAAAGTTTTATGTCTCTCAGTTAAACAGCTGCACAACAGGTGTCTCAGACAAGAACATATAAAAACACAGATAGCGCCCTCTACTGATGGGTGTTATTGATCATGTTGCTTCCTCTCTTGGATCAACACACAAGGACGGCCATTATCGGCGCCATCATAGCTCTGCAGTTGTTCTGCGGTCCTCTTCTCACCTCGACTTTGAGCAGGGAAGTTATCGCCTTGCGTTGTGTTTCAGGTGGAGGTCCAGCAGCACCTCTCAGACTGGATGTACAGGCCCGTAAAGAGGACCTTCAGTTTAATTGCTCCTCACAAAAAACAAACAAAAAAAAAACAGATTTATGAAAAAGACACCGAGCAAACACACACTCACACACACACATCAGATCAGAAGGCTATAAATAGAGCATATTCACAACTTTACATAAAGTTTGGCATTGCTGGTACATGCCTGGTTGTGCACCAAACTTTTCCACCTATCATCACCTTCACAGATCCAAATAAAGTCCCAAACCTCCGCACCTCCTCTTTATGTACTTTCACTGAACTTATTTATTGGACCAGACAATCGATGATATCGCAAAACGTATCCTCTTTTTGTATCCAAGGGCAAAATTTACGAGAATGATTTATATCACACACACTGCAATGATTAAAATTAATATTGAATCTGTTCTGATTTGTAGTAGTTAGCCATTGGGGATTGTAACTACTGTATGAAGATTTTAACCTGCTTACATGTTGAGCAGCTTATTTTTAATATCCGCTTCCTTCTCGCTACAGCATCTGCACATCACATCTTTAATGCAGTGTTTGCAATTCAGTGCTCAATACGCATGACACAGCAATCTGCCGGGACCAGATATCACTGCACATCACCAAATCTGACCTTGCATATCACACAATTGTCTTGCGCATCTGAAAGTCAATAAGGTTTTTTTCCAGCCGTATTTGTTCATCTTAGCAATTCTGTTGAGAAAAAGATGGGAAAAAAGAAAAAAAGAAAACATAATGCAGTAAAGGGAGCATCTTATTCCCAAGAGAGCGTACAAATGAGACAGAGCTGAGCGCAATAGTAAAAAGCCTTCCGACACTGGCTAATGCTTCCAGTAGGCAGACATGTTGATGTGTTGTTTTATTCTTTAGACTGTGAAATAAACTACAGTTGAGTTGAGCCAACGATAGCTTTTGGATCGCCAGATGTAAATAATATGGTGACTTTAGTTGCTAGAATTTGCTATGCAGGTCGCCACGTTGTTTGTTATTTCCATTTAATTAGAAGATTACACACTTGAAGTACTCTCAGCATTGGGAGTTTATGAACTGCAATACATTAATTAGTCTGCTGATGTCTTTTGGAAAAAAAAACTAAATGAGTTCTTTGATATATCCAATGCGTTCCCAATTCTTTGCTGTTGTTGGCACACGTATCTTCAGACATCCATCTTCTGTACCTGTTTATTCGACTTGGGGTCAGTCTATCACATGTCTAAACACACAGAGACAGACAATCACACGCTCTCACATATATGACATATAAGCGAATTAGGATCACCAATCCACCTCAAGCACGTCTTTTAGCCTGTGGAAGAAAACTGCAAAACCTGGAAAAAAAACCCAGAAGGGACAACATGCAAATATCACTCAGAAATGTCCCCAATTCAGTTTACATGCATATTCCTGCAAATCAAGGGAGTAGAGAACCCTACTCTATTTAGACAACTTTAACATGACTCTGTTTTGAAATGTACGAACCCAAAGATAAAAGGGGTTTAACATATAATCATGTATTCCAAACAACGAGTGGGCTCAGAAAGTAAATGTAGTCTCCTTTCTCAGTTTGCCCGGTGGAAGATTATTAGTAGTGATGTTTGAGTCATTCTCCCTTCATTAATCATTTCTTTCTTTCTTCTTTTTCTCATTTACTTTTCCACTAAATGCTACAGAAACTCAGAGACCGTAAGACCCAGAGCAATCAAACTTTCCACAAATCTCACCAGTTAATTAGGCTCCAAAAATACATAGATCAGCCAAATCTTGTAATCTTACGTTTTAGTCAATAACTTCTGACCGAAGTGATTTGGATTTTTCCTCATAAATCCCACGGACTAAGGCAAATCATTGCAACGTGTTTAATTGCTTCTGTTGCGCCGGTTTTAGTTTTCTGATGACTTGACTGGAAGCTGCTCGGCATGAATATATCGGTCTTCGGTGTGTGTGTGTGTGTGTGTGTGTGTGTGTGTGTGTGTGTGTGTGTGTATGTGTGATTGATGATAGTCTAATCAATACCTTGAAGATGATGCTTAATGCTTTAATGGGGAAATGGCGAATGCTCCTCAGCTCCTGTTCAACTGCAGTTATCACAACATATTCTAATTTAATTGTCAATCAGCTGGTAGATCATCCACCTCCACTTATATAATTATTTTCTGGAATTCATTATTCTTTAATAACACAGTAGAAATAAGCACCGATTTTATTATTCAGCTCCGTCTCTGACACAAATGTTTCACTTCACTTTTTCTTTTTTTTTTGCCCCGACCAAATCATGACAGCTAATTTTTGGGTCACTCACTTTTACACTCCCTCTGCTGCCATAACGAATTACAATCAAAGCAAACTTCAGTTTGTGTTGGAGTATGCTTTAGGGTTAATGAATGTTTTAATTTGAAATGTTAAATGCATTCTGGATAAGTGCCAGCAAAATGTCAACATCAACAGCATGTACATTTTATTTGTTTTTTTGCCTTATCCCTCTCTGCGGTGTGCTGAAAACATGCACAACTGCATCAACTGATGGCATCTAGATCAACAAAACATCAGTTGAGAGCATTTGCACTCAAGGCTGTTGTTTAGTTTTCATTTTCACAGAAAAGGAATTCATGCTCAAATTAAAAATGAAGAAGAAAAACTTAAGAACTGTCCTCATTAAATTGTTCAAATAATATTTTTTAATAGTCCCCATAGCTCTCTGAAGGTCTACTCCTGTATTGAGACACTTTGTAGAGGAGGCTCAACCATACAACTATAGAGATTCTCCCCCCCAAAAAATGAACCAAGAGATCGGAAAAAAAAATAAACGAAACAATAGTAATAATGAAGAAACGCCATTAACATGGAGCGGCCCTGAAAACAAGCTCACAAGAGCCCACACAACCACTCATCGACACAATCCGTGCATGCAACACACCGTAAACGTGCAATCACTCAAGCACATACAAGTTCACAGGCTCCAACCCGTACTCCAGGGAGGTAGGGGGAAAATGAGATCAGATTCAGAGAGAGATCACTGATTGAGGGCAGTGAATCGATGGTTGGCTGGAGGCTCCGTGAAACCAGTGAGTGATGGTGCTGCATTTAATCGCTTTCTGTGTTTGTCTCAATTATGTTACATAATGGCTTCTAACACCTGGGCTAACACCGTGCTCAGGAAAATGCTGTGTGCACTAGAAAAGGGATCTAAAGTAAAGACAGGGGTGTTAATAGTGGGGTGATAGCACGCTGGCTACCTGCTGGTGATAGTGACAGATTGTCAGTCTCCGTGTGAGGATCTGGTCGTGCTCAGCCGGCTGCGTCAGGCAGATGCACCAGCTTAATCTCTGTGTCGCGTAGTCCAAAGGTTTCCTTCACTTTTTTGTGCTTTTCTGTGTGTGTGTGTGTGTGTGTGTGTGTGTGTGTGTGTGTGTGTGTGTGTGTGTGTGTGTGTGTGTGTGTGTGTGTGTGTGTGTGTGTGTGTGTGTGTGTGTGTCTGTCTGTCTGTCTGTCTGTCTGTCTGTCTGTCTGTCTGTCTGTGTGTGTGTGTGTGTGTGTGTGTGTGTGTGTGTGTGTGTGTGTGTGTGTGTGTGTGTGTGTGTGTGTGTGTGTGTGTGTGTGTGTGTGTGTGTGTGTGTGGGCTAGATGTTGGGGGACCTGCAGACCCCATTGCCCCCTCCATCATCATCTCCCCGAAGAACACCAGTGTAACAGTGGGAAGAAACGAAGCCATCATGGAGTGTGTTGCCAACGCCAGGTAAATGTTGAGACGAAGAAGTCACGCAGACAGACTTTCGCACATCATCAACACACCACCTTCTCTCACCTCCTCATCTGCTATTTTGTCATTTAAATGAGTCCCTAAATCTTTTGTTTGAATGTGATAGAAAAGTGTTTTTTTTTGTTTTTTCTTTTTTTTTTTCTTTTTTTGGCATTTTCTCATTTCGTACCTTTCCACCATTCTTCCCTTTGATTCAAGGCTTCACTCTGTTCTCTCGTTCTCACACCATCCCAGTCCTGAATTCTGACTATTATCTCCAATTCAAAGACTTAATCAGACTGACAGATGTATCCCGTTGCTCTCTCAATGCTCCCTAACCTTGAAACGGAATATAAATCTGTATTAAAAACCCGCATGCCCTGTTACTTCTTTCTGCTTTTTTATCTTTCTCTCCCAGACCTCTTGTCAAAATGAGTATCACTTGGAGGAAAGATGGGGTGGTGGTCAACACGGGGATTCGAGATTTCGGCCGTCGATTGGTCATCAGTTTGCCTGCAGTGAGTGATAGTGGATACTACGAGTGCGAGGCGTCCCTCCGCAGCAGCAGCGTCCCCTCAGTCACCGCTGGGGCGTACCTGCACGTTCTTGGTAAATAACCCAACAGTTCACTTTTTTTAACGTTGCACAAAACTTTTGAAAATAAACGATCCAAACTTCGCCTCGGTCTTCTCGCCTTCATGTTGTGAGGGAATTTTTAAAGGGGGAGGTTTTTTTGTAGCCGTATTATATTTCAGTAATTGCACTGATGTTGTCATCTTGAGTGCTAAAAATGCTTATTTTCTACAGAAGGGTCAAGATAAAAAGCATGAGTGGGTTTTTTTTTGGTTTTTTTCGACTTGTTTTTAAACCCTCTAATGGAGCATTGATTTGTATGTTTTTCTTTCTCAAAACAGAATATCCTCTATTTGTCAAAGAGCCACCGAGTCACATCAGTGCAGAAATGGAGAAGGTGGTGGATATTCCCTGTCAGGCACGAGGTCAGCTGTGTTTGTGTTGGGTTTTTTTTTTGTTGTCGTCTTTTTCTTTTTTTGTCTGTATTGCTGCATTTGTGAAAAGAATTGTGATTAAAGGAGAGACATGGGAACGAAAGGGTCACAGTGACAAGGCAAAACATCCTCTCCTCCATCTGCAGGCACTCCACAGCCAGACATAGTGTGGTATAAAGACGCAGTCCCCATCAGCCCGGTGAAGATCCCCAGGTACAGAGTGTTGGTGGGAGGGAGCCTGCAGATCAACGGTCTCCTGCCAGACGACACGGGGATGTTTCAATGCTTTGCCCGCAATCGAGCAGGAGAGATCCAGACAAACACCTACCTTGCTGTTACGAGTACGTCCCCTTGGAATTTTCCTAAGCTATCCACGTGTCTCGTGCTTAATTCCGCTTGTCTTCTCCTCTCTGTTCATTTCTTTTCTTTATTCCTAAATCCGCTCCTCTATTCTCATTTGTAATCCTCTTTTGCCCCCCCCCCCCCCCCCCCCCCCCCCTCCCAATCCCCGTCTCTCTTTTTCTTCCCTCCCACACCCATCTATCTATATATCGCTTTGCAGTGACAGATTTGTCACCTTGGATGCTCGGGCAATTATTGGCTATTTTTGAATCAGAGGCTGAGCACGAGAAGCAGAAATGGAGGCGCCTTGTCAGATTCTCAGAGATGTCTCTGAGAATGAGACCTGACAGCTGCCCCTTTTGTCAAGTCTATTAAGCTCTCAGCTGCTGTCTGCTTTATTAGGGAGAAAGCTGTTTATGTCTCTCATTATCACCTCTGTCTCACCTAATTTTGTTTGAACGTGTGTTCGTGTGCGTCTGCGTGTGTGTGTGTGTGTGTGTGTGTGTGTGTGTGTGTGTGTGTGTGTGTGTGTGTGTGTGTGTGTGTGTCGCTGAAACCCCCTCTGCAGGTATAGCTCCCAACATCACCGCCGGCCCGGCTGACAGCGCAGTGATTGACAGCATGTCAGTCATTCTGCATTGTGAGACCTCAGGAGCTCCACGGCCAGCCATCACCTGGCAGAAAGGTGCGTGGGCTAACAGCACGGGATTCCAGGAGGGTGGCATAAAAGTGGGGGTTATTATTCCTCATTCTCAGATGCCAGACTTAGACAAGTGCTGAAGAAAAGATTCAGAATATGAATTCCCTCCAAACATGCCTTACTTCTTTACTCTTGCTCCACCACTTTCCCCGGTGTTTGTTTACCCTGACATTTATTCAATACCCTAATCTCTCTTTTTGTTGCCCCGTCCTCCCTTTTTTTCTTGTCCTCCATCCAAAACCATCAATCACTCCCGCCCTTCCCTGTAGGTGAACGTGTCTTGGCCAGTGGCTCAGTCCAGCTGCCCAGGTTCACCCTGCTGGAGTCGGGCAGCTTGCTAATCAGCCCCTCCCACCTATCCGATGCTGGAACCTACACCTGCATGGCCAGTAACTCCAGGGGCATCGATGAGGCCTCGGCTGACCTGGTGGTCTGGGGTGAGCGGAACAGAAATCGGACACTCTCTGCGTCTCATTTGTATTCTGTGGATCTATTCGCAAATCCTTGTTTTCTCATTTTCTACCAACGCTTGTATAATACCACAAACTAGTCTGACCCTTTGAAAAATGCATAAAAAAAAAAAGCAGAATAATCATTCTTTAATCCACAACTTGTTCACTTGTATAGGCAGTGTGCAGTATGTTCCTGGGGGTCATTGACAAGATGTTCTGACTATACCGTTTAAACATACACTCATGCACTGAATAAATCTACATGAGCTCGCCTTGAAAGGCTTGTAAAACACTCCACTCACTGTAAATGTTGTATGATTTGCTCTGTTTTGGATCACATCAAGCAGTGAAACATGAAACTGTGTTCAAACACTCTGTAAATAACCGCACTTGTGTCTTTTTACAGCGCGCACTCGAATCACTAAGGCGCCTCAAGATCAGAGCGTGATTAAAGGGACCAAAGCTGTTATGACCTGCGGAGTGACCCACGATCCCAGTGTCACTGTCAGGTAATGTAAAAGGTTTCTGCTCCTTTTCAGTCACATACAATCAAAATAAGATGTCTGGCGTCACTGTTTTTCTTATTTCAGCCGCAGCCTGGTAAACAAGCCTGGGTATCAGTGTTGTACTTAATTAGTTCATGAAAACTGCAAGAGATGTTGTAATGTTTATCCACCCTCAGAAAGCCTCCTATGGGAAAGTTCTTAAACTCTGAGAGTCAGATTGAGGAATTAGTCCACAGCATTTCTGTACACTTCAGACAGACTTGAGCATGATGGAGTGTGTGTGTGCATGCGTCTGTCTCCGAGGGACCAGAAAGATGTCTGTGGAGCTCCGAGATTAGAGTACATGTCACCTGTGGGCCTCCGACATTGATCAGATTGTGGGGTAAACAGATGAATATGTAAACAGAGTAATAACTTGAGACGGAGCCTTTAATTAAACGCAACACAGAGGAGATTAGCTGGAGAGCCCAAATAGTCGCAATTAATCACAGGAAGCTCCTCCTATGTGTCTGCCTACGTGCATGCATGGAGGAATGGTTCTGCACTGTATGTGTTACAGGGAATATAAATGCTTTTGCTATCAGCTTCACAATGCTTTTCATCAGCGTCAGCAACCTCCTGTGTCTGGTGTTTGAACTGATACAAGGCAAACAAATTTACTGTCACAACACTGTCAAGTGTTTTAAAGTGTGAACGTGTGTGTGTGTGTGTGTGTGTGTGTGTGTGCGCGCTCATGTAAATACCTCCAGGTATGTGTGGGAGAAGAGCGGTTCCGTGATTGACGTGAACACGTCTCCCCGTCTGCGTCTGGATCCCGACGGGACCCTGCACATCTCCCAGACGTGGTCGGGCGACATCGGTACATACACCTGCAGGGTGACATCAGTGGGTGGCAACGACTCTCGCAGCGCCCACCTCAGAGTCAGGTCGGCATATTTGCCTCATGTCTCCCTCGTCTTATCTCCCCGTCTGTATTTTTTCCCTCTTATTTACGCCTGACCAGGACATGATGGATAGATGTTTTCCTCACTGTTCTGGTTTATCACCGCTCGCCTCTCTAATCCATCAAACACCTCTAATATTTGCAGTGTGAGGCTCCTGGTTTGGCTGTTAAATCCGGTTATTTGCAGCCTCTCTTGTCTGATTCTATTTCTCTTCATCAATTCTTCCCTCACTCTCCTGCTCGCATATGCACACAAAGGCAACTGCCCCATGCACCAGAAAACCCAGTGGCAGTTCTGAGCACCTCAGAGAGGAGGGCCATCAACCTGACGTGGGCCCAGGCCTTTGATGGCAACAGCCCCCTGATCCGCTACATCCTGGAGGTCTCGGAGAACAGTGAGTTTTTCTTGGTTTCAGCCCCACTGTCACTGTTACCAACACACAATTCCGGCTATTTTATTGCTTCTTGTTAGTAATTTTGAGGGCAATATCGCTGCTTTCCACTCCTGGGATGCACTAATTTGGTACCTCTCCTATTTTATTACATTTCCATCGTGTCCCTTAAATTGGCAGTTGCATCCTTTCATACCTTCTTCAATCAATATGTCTCAATTGCCTCACCTGTGTGCTACTTTACAAACAATCAGGGGAGACAAATTGTGTTGATGTCCAATGCTCTTATCTTCCGTTCGCTTGATAAAATCAAAGAAATGGGGACGCTCTCACCCATAAAGACTAAATTGTTCAACCATTTCTCTTCGAAGCTCAGGCTAACTGAGAAGATGACAACTCATTAAAAGCAGAATGAATCTGAGGATGCAGATGGGATCTGGGTTTTAGATAATTGAATTGCAATCTGATATTTGAGGAGAGTGTATACAAAATAAATGACTTGTTTTTTATCGGTGGCTGCAATGATATTACCGAAAGTGAAACAATCGTGTGCAATCATAGTCAGAAATAACAATGAATTTAAATTTGAGTTAGCTGAGGAGATTATTGTTCCAGAATAAATACGGCCACACAAGGTCATTTACTGCTCGCTATTGCCCACAGTTCTCTCTATATGTGCGTCTTCTCTGTCTTAGATGCCCCGTGGACAGTTCTGCTGGCCAACATAGAGCCGGAGTCTAACGGGGTTACCGTTGGTGGCCTCATCCCGGCGCGCTCCTACCAGTTCCGGCTGTGTGCCGTCAACGACGTTGGCAGAGGCCAGTTCAGCAAAGAGACTGACCGGTGGGTGCTGCTGTGCCTTTCGCTGAACTATGTAGACTATGTAACTTAAGTGTGTACACCGGTCGCGGGGAAAAAACATTGCCGTTTGAGGGCTTTTGCTGTTCTGGAACAGCCTGTTCTCCCACCCCTCATCTTGGCAGTTCAATAGAAAATCCTGTGATTATTTCCTGTAAGTCCACTTTTTGGTCTCGGCTCCTGTGGGAGTGAGCAAGAGATGAGCCGGCTTCGGGATGGGCCTTTTCGAGATAAAACTGTGAATGAGCTGAAATTGTGCTTTGTGAAGACTTGATGGGTGCGCTGACCCAGCTTCATCTCTCTCCCTCCTATTAACTGCCTTTGCTGTACTTCACGGTAAAATGCGGGGAAGCTTGAAAGAGGCAAAGCTCAACACAGACTCAAATCTCGAGTGAATTTTCTTGACTAGCAAGAAGAAACATTAATAATTATACAAGTGCACACCCTCCCCACCCCATACAAGCTCACACAAACAGATGCATTTTGGCTCATCACGATTCACCTGTGCACATCGCTGTCTGACCTTGTCTGCATCAACACAACTGATTTATTTCTTTTACACCTGCAGCAAGGAACGCCTTCAAACTGAAAGCTACTACCCATCATATTTGGTTGTTTTTTTTTTATGGGGGGGGGGATTCTGCCCCACATTCATTCACAGGGCCATATTCTTACGTGAATCTGCCCAGACAAGAGAGCACCACAGGAGGGTGACTGAGCGTCAGTGAGTGCAGGGCTTTTCTGAGGCGTCTCTCCGGCACACCTCTTTGATCCTAAACACTCTGCTTTATCTCCTCCAGAGCAGTGCTCCTGTGCACTGGGAAGAAATCAAGATGTCATCTTAAATTGACTTAAGGGAAAAGTCTGCCTGGATCTCTCTTTCTTGTTCTTTTATATCTTTCCCTTACTCACACTGTCTCTCCATTGTGCTGCTCCATTTTCACCAAGGCCTCTTTGATCTTTTTTCATGCCACAGCAAGCTGTCCCTCTGTGGACAGTATTATAGAGAATATGTTTTGGACAAAGACGCAGTCACACTCGGCCCCGCGTTCCTTTATGGTGTTCTAAAAAAAAAAAAAAAAGAAAAATACAAAAAAAAAAAATACAAAAAGCCATCTTTATAATGATTTGATGTCTATGATGAAATGGGATAGAAATATGCAGAAACCCCAGATAATTAATGCATGGCTCCACTCTTTGTCTCTTGGTTCACCTCTCTTCTCCCTTTTCTTCCCTTTCTGCTGCAGACTGACTCTCCCCGAAGAGCCTCCCAGCGCCCCGCCTCAGACAGTCATCGCGAGTGGCCGCACCAATCAGTCCATCATGATCCAGTGGCAGCCTCCCCCAGAGAGCCATCAGAACGGTCCACTACAGGGCTACATCATCAGGTAGGAAGACCGTGACAACCTGCCTATTTTTTCTTTTTTTTTTTTGTTACCCCCAAAAACTGTGTGCCTGTCTGCAACAGTGACATTCAGATGTGGAAATAAGTGCTATGTCAGCACCTTTTCTTCCCCTCCATTTCCCCTCATACTAGCGTGCCGCTGTTGTAGAATAATTGGTGCCAATTAAATACCTTCCTCACCGTTCATCTGTTGTCACTTCTCGTCTTGTAACCATTTTTAATACTGCTTTTTTATGAATTCTCTTCAGGCACCCCTCTCCCTCACTGCCGTCCCCTAATATTTATTTACATGGCTTTCTATCCTTTTCTCGCCCTGTCTGTCTATCTGTCCTTCGCTTCCTCTTCCCATGAAAATATTCCCTTTGCTTCCAGGTACTGTCTGTCAGGGCTTCCAGTCGATTGTCAGATGAAGAACATCACCAACCCAGACCAGACTAGTCTCATCCTGGAGGAACTCATCATCTGGACCAACTATGAGATCGAGGTGGCGGCGTACAACGGAGCCGGCAGGGGCACCTACAGCCACAAAGTCACCGAGTGGACTCTGCAAGGAGGTGGGAGCGATGCACTGCCTCTGTGTTGCAGATTATTGGAATCCTTCTCATAAGCCAAAATGCATTATGTGATCTGTGATACTCGGATTGTAATTTGTGATAAAAGCTGAAGTGGGAACGTTTGCTACAAGGTGAATCAGTGAATTAATTAGAATTTAAAAAGGAACCAATACACAGATTGTAGTTCAAAGGAATGTAACCATCCAAATGAAGTAATGCAGACATCACTGTAAATAGATGCAATACAGGAATTTCCAAATTCAAACTAAATCTTTTAGTTGGTGAGAGGCCGATAATGGCGATCTTTTAACTGTTGATGTTTGAGAGGTGACAACTCTGCTTTCACTTGGGTTTCAGAGTACATTTATTCGACCTTCTTTGGTCTGCTGGTGAAGTAGCTTTAATCACTTCGCAGGGGAGATACATTTGACACCCACCCTGCGGCAAAAGTAGTTCAGCAGAAAGAGGAAAACATAGACCAAAGAGAAATATATTCCCTCAACAGAGCATATCCCATCCTGGTGATTTCGATCTGATAACAATTAAAAGATGGTATCTACAATACTGATTCTTTGTTTAAAACCTGATATCAAAGGAAGGAGCTCAAATGGAGGTTAATCCAAATTGTATTGATGAAATGACACTCGGACTGTTCTTTGTCATTCTTATTCAACATAATTCACAAGAAATGTCCACCCATCCGTCTTCTATACCACTTCGTCCTGTGCAGGGTCGCTGGGCGCTGGAGTCAATCCCAGCTGACCATGTGCGAGGGAGCGATTCGCCCCGCCCGGGTCGGCAGTCCATCACAGGGCAGACACAAAGAGACACACAACCACACACACTCACGTCCACACGCTGATTTAGGGTCACCAATTAACCTCACGTGCATGAATTTGGACTGAGGGGAAAAAAAAATGGGTGTAAATGGAGGAAACACACTGAAAGGTCCAGCCGGTATTTGAACCCAGGCGAAAACGCTGCCCACTGTTCCACTGGACCACCCGGGCGACAAGAAATGTTAAAATATACTTTGGGGAAGCTTTGAGGACCCCAATTGCAGTTTTCCAATATGGCCGCACGTGATCTTTCGATGTTGTTGTTGTTGTCGGATTTAAAAGTCTCCAACTGTGTCAATAACTTGTCCATGCATCACTGCTGCAGTATTGCGTGTGTGTGTGTGTGTGTGTGTGTGTGTGTGTGTGTGTGTGTGTGTGTGTGTGTGTGTGTGTGTGTGTGTGTGTGTGTGTGTGTGTGTGTGTGTGTGTGTGTGTGTGTGTGTGTGTGTGTGTGTGTGTGTGTGTGAAATTCCAATATTTTTAAGAATGATTGGTTTCATGAACACTGCTGGTGTTGTCTGACTTGTGACAAGCTGGAACACTCCCACCTGGTTTATCCGAGAAAGGTTCTTTTAAAGCTGGTTTGCTTCAATAAGGTGTAAGAGGAACTAGTGCCAGTGAGAAAAACGTCTTGTCAATAAGGACGTTTCCTCTGCGGTGGTGGGAATCTATGTATAGATCATAAAGACAGACCTTTTAAAAACAAAAGTCAATTCTAAAAGAGAAGCATTTGGTATCGAGTGTATCTGTTTTTCTATTGATCTACAAGTCAATATTCGTCAAGTTGTGTTTTTGCCAATCACGTGTATTAGTAGGTCTACAGCAGTGTGTTTTTTTACTGCCGGCTGTCTTAGTTAGAAGTCAGCAGTTAGTGCAGAGCAGCGCCAGTGAAGCTTGTAAAAGACATCAGCATGTAAGTGCTATTTTCCTCTCAGCACGGCTTACTTGTTTTTGTCTGTTTTTATGTGGTTCATTTCCTAATAAATCCTGCAATCTGTAGAACAAAGTGTGTGCAAACCGGAGCCAAAAGCTTCATCAGATCTTTCTTCCGAAATTTAGTCCAGGCTTTTACTGTCGCGTCCGTGCTTGTGTTTGGATAGATGTGGATTTATCACTTCGTTTGTCTGACTGTCATCAATCTTCATACGCTGCTGTTCACTCTTTTTAATTCCTGCATTGTTTTTAAACAGTGTCAGAAATGGATTCTATTATCCGGCATTTCTGTAACTGCAGCACTTAACGCACGGGAAGAGTGCTCATGTCGACGACCTGAAGACTTTGGTGGTGCAGATTTGATTGAATCTCCACGTACATTACCACATGATGATGAGTGTCAGGCTTGCGACATACCTTCCAATGCAGTAGAGGGAAATGGCCTCGCTTCACTTCCTCTCTCACTGTACACGCTGTGGAGAATAATTAGAACACACATTGTGAACTTTCCCTGGTGTCACACAGCTACATATTTCTGTCACACCTACTGATTTCAGCACCCCCCACCCCCCACCCCCATTACTCAAACATCTTCACAGGAGGAAATCCACTGTTGTTACTGTAAACCGAACAAAATCTTTGATTTATTTTGTGGTGACAAATCTTGGGGGATGAGCCTTTACACACTTTCAAAACTGCTTTCAAAGACAATTTCTTTAGCGTTTGACTCGACCTTTTTGAGATATAAGTTAATAAGCTGATTTTCTATCAAAACACACAGCCGAAAAAGAAGGTTGCGGCTTATGCATCGGCGTGATCAAAGGTTAATCCATGTTTTTATCGCACCAACATTAAATAATACTGCTTTTACTGGCTTTTGAAATCAATTCATAGATTAAGGTGAGTTTAAAATGCTGCTTGTAGACTGTACCCTACACCAGACAGAGGATACTGCTTCTGGTTGAGATATGCTGCTCCGACTTCCAGCTTGATTTTATATTCCTTTAACTTGTATATAAAGCTTTGAAAGGCTTAACACACTGGCATATCTCTGAATCCCTGTCATGTTAAATCCATTCCATGCAGAGAGATCTCTACACCAGACTCCCCGACATATTCTCAAGGGTATGCATAAGAAAATTGGGAGTGTTTAAATTTCCTTTCCTGTTAAATTCTCTGCTCTGATACTTATTAGAGAGGCAGACTCTGAAGTTATTTTTGACTTCATTAGGTTTTGCAGGTATGCGGATTCCCGGCTTATTAGTCTGTATCGGGGGCTTCGAGTCTATGCTGATTTATTTGAATTGCATTTTGACCTCAGGTAAAAACAAATACTGCACCTAGACAGAAATATTGAAATGGACAGAATTTTCAGGACAGTATCACATATCCTTTATACCACTTAAAGCCTCAAATAAGCTCTTTCTTTCTGTAGTTATTATAATTGTGCCGCAACTTCAGCAAAACAGTTTTTTATTCCTTCTTGACAATCATTGCTCCTGATATGCTCTCTGTGGTTTTTTTTCTCGAGGTTTCATCATTACTTTCCCATATAACTCTCTGTGAAAATATAGTTTGTATCATCCACGCTATGTGTTTCTCTGTCTAAAAAAAATATGGCTTCTATTTCTGTCACCTTTTCTTGGCGAGATGATCACAAAAAATACTCCACATGCCTCAAAAAAAAAAAATATGATGAATTCTAGCTGGCACACGTTAATGCTAAAACCTTGGAAACTCCATCACATTTTGTGTGATGCCTGATCAATTAGTCAGTTAATGACAAGGTCCAAATCAAAGTCAGCTGCATCTGCAAGTAAACAAAAGTAGCACATTTCTTCTGTTTAATTAGCGAAGCTATGAAACCTGGAAGGTATGCAAGCGTCACAATTTTATTCCCAAATTATGATTTCATCATCCAAGTCACTGTCGGTGAATAACAACGGCAAAAGCGGCATTCATGTTGTGTCGCTCAGCACTCATTAATTGGATGTTTCCATCACTCTCTCCAATGAGGAGCCACGACGGCGGACGCTGATGTGTGTTTAAACGCATTCAAGGACAGGGAAGGACAGCGTGGGGACGCGAGGACATGTGGTGGTCAATCAGCTTTATTAATGTGCGACTCCCGGACTGTTTTCCGGTGTTACATCAGAATGGCATGCTCACATCAAACAAACTGCTGCAGGGTTCACCTGGAAGCTGCCTGAGGCAACTCCTCTCACACCCGGTTTGATTGGCATGTTCTTCCCTCCCCAAATGAGCCAAAATAAAAATTCCTTCAGCTTGATTCTCACGCTCCAAATGAGGCCGGTCTGAATGTGCCTCATGTAGATCTGTAAGGTGTTTCTTTTTTTTTTTCCAGATCTCATTAGTATTCTTTCTTTCGCTCCCTTTTTTGCCCACTTGCCCTTCCCTCTCTCGCTTCTTCTTCCTTGTAATTTTTATCCCTCCTTGTATCTCTTGTGTTTTTGTTTTTTCTTTCTCCCCTGGATCAGTGCCCACTGTGCCACCAGGAAATGTACAAGCTGAGCCTGTCAACTCTACCACAGTGCATTTTACCTGGAGTGCCCCCAGCCCTCAGTTTATCAATGGAATCAACCAAGGATATAAGGTGAGTACATGCCTTCTGTCGACTAGTGCACTCTAGTGGGCAGTGGTAGAAGGGCAATTCATGGTCAAGGCAACGTGACTGGTGAAAGCCCCATTTTCACAGAGTATGAGAAAGGATTTAGGAGTGAAATCCTAACTGTAGTCACATTTTGGTCCTTGTACCTCCAGCTCTTGGCATGGGAACCCGGTCGTACGAACGAGGTCACCGTGGTCACCGTGCGCCCCAACTTCCAGGACAGCGTGCATGTGGGTTACATATCGGGCCTTAAAAAGTTCACAGAGTACTACATTTCAGTGTTATGCTTCACCACCCCTGGAGACGGACCGCGCAGTCTACCTCAGCGGTTACGCACTCATGAGGACAGTACGTGCCCCTGTTCAGGATATTAAAAGTCTTTACAGAAAATGACGTGCTCGGCTGTTGTTCTCCTCCCTCACTGCCTGTTTATGTTCTTCTTTACAGCCCCTGGAGCTGTGGGACACCTCAGTTTCACTGACATCCTGGACACATCCCTGAAAGTCAGCTGGAAGGAACCACAAGAGAAAAACGGAGTCCTCACAGGTAATCATTAAAATGACCAAAACGTTAATTGTGCCTCCTTTATCTTGCTTGGATTTACTGTGAAGGCGGTGTAACACTGTCCTGAATGAATTCGCCTTCTTTCAGGGTATCGGATTTCCTGGGAGGAGTTCAATAGGACCAATACAAGGGTGACCCATTATTTACCCAACTTGACTCAGGAGTACAAGGTTACAGGGCTCACCGCCCTCACTACTTACACCATCCAGGTGGCGGCCATGACCGCCAAAGGTCAAGGTCAGCTCTCCGCTTCCACTATATCATCAGGAGTCCCGCCAGGTTTGTGCTTTGAATGAGTTAATGAACTTTTAGACAGAGAATTAAGAAGTACTTGAAACTTCCCTGAGGAGAGCTGAACTTCAAATAGTTGCGCCGCACGCTCTGACTCAACACACTCAAACTCAGCAATTTCTAAAAATAATTATGCTTCAATCATTATCTTAATTAATGTTTTTTTTTATAATTTTCTTCCGCAGAGTTGCCTGGTCCTCCCACTAATTTAGCCATCTCCAACATTGGGGCACGCTCCGTCAATCTGCAGTTCAAACCAGGTTATGATGGAAAAACATCTATCTCCCGTTGGCAGGTTGAAGCTCAGGTAGGACATTTTTGTTTTATAATTTAATATGAGAACAGCCTGTTTTTTTTCCTTTCATCATTTTATGTCATGAAGAACTGACCCCAACGTAATCTTTTGTGCGTTTCAGATTGGCATAATTGGTGAGAATGAAGAGTGGCTGATGGTGCAGGAGCTGGCTAATGAACCTGACGCTCGCTCGCTGGAGGTCCTGGACCTGAACCCTTATACTTTCTACAGGTGAATGCACACACAACAAGCAGCACAGTATGTGTGTTTTAACTAAAACATGCTTCACACACATACTGTATGTAATCGTTTTGTTTTTTTGTTTTTTTTTGCTATACGAATTAACAAGCTTTTTCTTCTCAATCTAAAATGTGTTTGACACTTCTGGTCATTTGCCTTTAACTTCAAATATGTGATGAGTCTATATATGGAGAGTGAAACTGTCCTAACTGTGGCCTAATTTATTGTTGTTTTGTTCCAGCACATTTATGACCAAAGTAGAGCAGTCGTGACTTTGTTATTTTTGGTCATTTTGTTTAAATGTACGTGCTTTATCATCCCTGACTTCTCACCTATTTACACCTGATATGAGATAATGTTAAATTAAAGAGGTTTAATACAGCCAACAAGTTTAATTTCTAAAAAGATCCCATTTACTCTGCCTTTTGTGTTGGAACCTCTCTGCTCAGTGCAGCTTTATGCAGCTTCCATTGAAAACAGACACAGTCTGGTGTGAATTTGGGGTTACACTTGTGGTTGTACACTAAAATGTTTTGTTTTTTTTAATCATTGTAATTTGTCTTGATTACACATTCAATATGTTTTGTACATTTTTTTTTTAAATATTATAATTTGTATTTTATCCTATATATTTTCCTAGTTCTATATCACTGTTTCCTTTCTGGTTTTTCACATAGGTTTCGAATGCGTCAGGTCAACATTGTGGGCACCAGTCCTCCCAGTCAGCCCTCCAGAAAGATCCAGACCCTGCAGGCCCCTCCAGACATCTCCCCGGCAAACGTTACCTTACGCACCGCCAGTGAGACCAGTCTGTGGCTCCGCTGGGTGGTAAGACGTCACAGCTCTTTATACGCCGGCCCTGGCTAAGGCAGACTGAAGCTGGCTGGGCTTTAATAAAGGTTACAATATGCATGTTTAGGGCTCTGAATGAATTATGCACTTTAGATTTTGGTACGCCTTAGTATTCAAAGAAGCTATTTTAAACGGTTGGATTATTCTCTCAAGGTCCTCCTCATTGATATGGTGGAGAATAATCTTGGGACAAGACCGTATTGTGAAAAATGCCCTTGGGTTATTAACTGGCTGTAACATTTATAAAATGTCCCTTACAAAAACCATTTTAGTTGATTTCATTTTCCCCATAACTGCCATAAAGAATGTTTCACGTGTTACATAAGTTTGACATCCCAGAGTGACTCTATGAGAAACTGAAGAGATGCACCTTTCATTCTTCAGGGACTGTTGTCTGGTGATTGAGTGCAAGTAATTGTATTTGTGACGTTTCAGAAGGCTACACACACACACACGCGCGCGCGCACACACACACCCACACACACACACACACACACACACACACACACACACACACACACACACACACACACACACACACACACACACACACACGCACCAAGTCCTTCATTACTGCCGCTTCCTGCGTCAGCGTTTGGTCACTGTATTCTTCATGAGTGGGCCGGCGAGACACAGAGGGCTTGTGATATTCCTGTGGCTCGTGCAGGATTAAAAAGTTTGAATATACCTGCATCTCGAAGCAGAGAGGTGTCAGCGCTATGATATGGCTGTACAAATTAATGACATAGCTCAGTGATTGTGGCTCATTTCAAAAGCTGGGTGTTAAGCTGTTGTAAAATTTTGTGGTCCACTTCATAGCTGTGTCACAGTACTCTTGAAGGGAGTGAGAGTGAATACCAAATCATTCCCACTATCACAGTTAAACGCTCTATATATATTCAGGTATCTTGTCATGTATAATGCAGAGTTATGTGCCTTTTTTCAGTATTACAAATACGCAGTAAAAACATAAGTCCATGTTTTCTCGACGCACTGCTTTTTGCCCGGCATACAAAGGTTTTCAACATAAAACAAGTAAAGATAATTGATATGTCAGTGGTTTTAGCCGAATTAAAGTCACTGTGTGCTTTCTATAAGGATTTAGGTGGGAAAAGTTGCACTCTAAAATGAGGGCCTGTACTATAAAGACAGTGCTACTGTGTGCACCGGATTCAATGGTAATATCATTATTTTCATACAAAGTATTGTTGTGACATTTTAAAAACACCCAATGCAACTCAACTGCTTTCTCAATGTGTCTGGAAACACCTCTTAGCTGCAATTAAATCACTGTGAAGTACAGCCTCTCATGGCTTATGTCTTCATTATGCACACAGTTATGATCTTATTCATATTGATCTTGCATGAACTGGGAAATAAACACAACCAAAACTATTTTCAGCCTCTTCCAGAGTGGGAGTACAATGGCAACCCAGATCTGGTCGGTTACCGAGTCCAGTACTCTAAAGCGGGGTCCAAAGGGGGGGTTCTCTCCCACGTCATCATGGACCGGCTGGAGAGGGAGTTCACTATCGAAGACTTGGAAGAGTGGACGGAATACGAGGTCAGAGTTCAAGCCATCAACGGCATCGGTTCTGGGCCTTGGGGCCAGCCGGTCCATGGCAGGACCAGGGAGTCAGGTGAGGGGAAAGAAATGCATATTTCAACATATAATTGCACCACTCTGCCTGATTTGCTCTCTAATATCAGTCTATCTCTCTTGGTGCAGTCCCCTCCAGTGGTCCCACCAACGTGTCAGCATTTGCTACCACCTCCAGCAGTATCCTCGTGCGGTGGGGAGAAGTCCATGAGGCCGACCGCAATGGGCTCATTCTGGGCTACAAGGTCATACCACATACCTTTCATTGCAGCACATTTCTAAAAAAGTAATTTCACTGTTAAAATTCATGATTCAAAAACTCGCTTACCGGTATGAAATCCCCTGCATCTTCCAGGTTGTGTATAAAGAAAAGGACTCCGATGCAGCTCCAAACTTCTGGACAGTTGAAGGCAACACGAGCCACAGTGTCCAGCTCAGTGGTCTGGGCAAATATGTCCTTTATGAGATCCAGGTGCTCGCCTTCACTCGCATCGGAGACGGCAGGAGCAGCTCACCGTCCATTCTGGAAAGGACCTTGGACGACGGTAAAGATAAATTCCTACAGAGCCACACAACCTTGCCGTTATTATTGAAGATGTTTATTTCATTCTAAACAAGCACAAAACACTGTTTCAATGTCAGGAATGTTTGTTTCTGTCTCTTTAAATTTGAACACTTTCCTCATTTAAAATCTCATTTCAGTCAAATGCATTCAATAAGTATTTGGTTATTATTGAATTGCGACTCTATGTTTGTAGATTTTATAAATTTGGATTGTGGTCAAAGTGCTGATTTTGTGCTTGGTGCGACAGTGCCTGGGCCTCCAGTAGGAATCTTGTTCCCTGAAGTCAGAACCAACTCCGTACGACTCATCTGGCAACCTCCTGCACAGCCCAACGGTATTATACTGGGTGAGTTTGCAATTTACTGACCAACATCTTCAACCTTGAACAGTATTGGCAGATAGTAGAGATAAAGGAAAGGAGAGGCGACAGATGCCTATTTGTATTGCACTTTTCAACAGTGGTGCTTTCTAAAAGGCGGCGCATAATGCAGGGAAGACATTAGGACAAGATGTAAAAGAAATACAAGCCTCTATTAAAAGACACACATTAATGGGATGTGAAAAGAATCAAATAAAAGAGAAGATGAAAATGAAAATGGGAAGAAATAAAATAAGACAGATTAAGCAGCAAAATAAAACCTAGAGCGTAACTATAGTGCAGCGCAGTCAGTGTCCCTCATTAAATTTAATAAAAAAAAAGAGGAGCGCGCTGCAAAGTCTTTAGCCTTGATTTAAGCAAAGTCTCGGTCCTAAAAAATGAGATTTCCTTCAGATTTCTTCTCACGCTTTAGTTTTTTTTTTTTTTTACTGCACTAGAATTGTTCAGCATTCTGAGCCGCTTTTTTTTTTTTTTTTTTAATTATTATTATTATTATGCATGACTTTATATTAACGTGACTTTGTCTTCTTAGCCTATCAGATCACATTCAGAAGAAACTCCTCAAATAGCAACGCCGCCACAGTCGACGTGCTGAGCCCCAGCGCTCGACAGTACACAGCAAGTGGATTGAAACCAGAAATGGTTTATGTATTCCGCCTCACCGCTCAGACACGGAAGGGTTGGGGAGAGGCTGCGGAGGCTTTGGTGGTCACAACAGAAAAGAGAGGCAAGTGTGAAATGCTCCGGTTAAAAATGTATCCTTTTCAATTATTCACCTCTAAATAGAAAGTTTAAAAGAGACCGTGTGTGTGTGTGTGTGTGCGTGTGTGTTTGTGCCCTTCAGCTCGACCCCAACCCACAAGTCGTCCCACGGTGCCTCAAGAAGAAGTCCAGGCTCGCAGAGTGCTGTTGTCATGGGAACCAGGCAGCGACGGCCTGTCCCCAGTCCGTTACTATACGGTCCAGTACAGGGAGCTGCCAGACAGCAACTGGACTGTCCACTCCGCATCAGTCAGCCATGAGACACACTCCTACATCGTCGACAGGTGAATACAAAAATCCATTTTCTGCGACTATGTGATCAGAAAGTAGAAATATGTGGGGGTCCACACCTACAAATTCTTCCCTCTCTCTCTCTCTCTGAAGGTTAAAGCCGTTCACCTCTTACCAGTTCCGTATTAAAGCCACCAATGACATTGGAGACAGTGAATACAGTCAGGAGAGTGAGGCCATCACTACACTACAGGATGGTAAGTATATTTTTCATTTAGGTGTACAAGAATATTTAGGGACCGACAAACAGGCCTTTACATCCATGCTTGGTTGCTGAAATAATCTCCACCAGACTGTTTGGATTATAAATCCCTTTCTAGTTGGTCTTCTCACCGCCACCTTTTTGCATTTCCTCCAGCGCCGGACAAAGCCCCCACAATCCTGTCTGTTACGCCTCACACCACCACTTCTGTGCTGGTTCGGTGGCAGGTATGCTGGAAAATGACTGTGTCATCCACACAACCATGCATCGTCTACACTGGTTCACCGTGTTCAACTCAACATTGACACAGACAGACAACCACACACACACACATTCGGCCACAGCTATAAAAAAGCTCGAGTCACACATGAACTTCATTTGCATGTTTCTGAACTGTGGGAGAACATGCAAACTCCACACAGGAAGGTTCCCAAATTAGGCATAATCCTGCTGTGAAGTGCTAATCCTCTACACTACCGCGTGGCACAAGCTCCATTACGTGAATGGAAAACTGAATAAGAAAATGTGAAATTCATTCAAATCAAGTTGAATTTATTCATAGAGCACATTTAAAAACCACAGCTGTTGACCAAAGTGTTGTACAGTAGCAAACGATTTAAATAGAGGCGGCAGAGCAGAACATTTACAATGGAGTCAAAACAACTGTCACACCCACTTCCAAGCTAACGAGTGAAAGTTTATGTTAAGATGATTTAAAACCAGGGGGTGTCAAGGCCAGACATCAAAAGCAGTCTGTTAAGAATCTGGTTTTTTTTTCTGCCAAGGATAGCTGATTGTATATGTTTGTGAAAGAAAAAAAAAACAAAAAAAAACTTGCATATAAAGCGACTCTCTGCTTCTTCTAGCCTCCCTCTGAGGATCACATCAATGGAGTCTTGTTAGGGTTCAGGGTCAGATACCGGGAGTTACATTACGACAGACTGCGCACCTTTACAATCCGCACAGTAAACAGTCCATCTGCCAACTGGGCTGATCTCACAGGTCAGTTGACTTTTCTTTTTTTTTTTCTTTTTTTTGTCGGTGACAGTTACCTGCATGTTTTTTTATTCACTTGGCTTTCAAATCAGTCTATTTAATTATTTACCATCATCAAGATGCTTGATCCTACTTCTCTTTGTATCCAAATTCCAGCTCCCTACAGCATCAGGAACTTAAGCGAGTCCGCGCTCACCCAATATGAACTGGATAGTAAGCAACTCTCTCTCTCTCTCTCTCTCTCTCTCTCTCTCTCGCCCATCTTTCTCCAGCTGTTTGCATGTCATCTGCTTCCTTCCATTTCCACAAAATAAAATTGCTGTATGATCATTCACTGAAAGTGTGCGCTCCATCCTCCCACTCAGCTGGAGCCGCTGGGGGGGCCACCGGAGATTCTCATCGTGTGAATGTAACTTTAATCTCTCCAAGCTGCCCTGTCATTATTTCAGCATGTTTTCCTCCTTTTTTTTTTTTTTTTTAATCACTGACAAATCTTTCCCCTTGTCCCCACAACAACCCCACATCTTTTCATCAGTGCGCTTTATAACTCTTACCCTGCGTCTTTTTTGTTCAATTTGCGACGTTGTCTTGCCACAGGCGTCACTACAACTGTGCGTCTCTCTGGAATCGCTTTCTTTTGTTCTTTCATCTTAACTGTTCTATTACAACGCCGCGTTGGGTTCTCTCCTTGCAGATTTGAGTAAACACAAACGCTACGAGATTCGGCTCAGTGTGTACAATGCAGTGGGTGAGGGTCCCAGCAGCTCACCGCAGGAAGTGTTTGTGGGAGAGGCGGGTAGGTTTCTTCCACTTATCCTAATTCTTTATCTCTTAATGCACGAGTGTCATTACTTGAACTGTCTCTCGCACTTCTTTCCAGTGCCAACAGCCCCTCCCCAAAATGTGGTGGTCCAGTCCTCCACAGCCACTCAGCTGGATGTCACCTGGGACCCGCCTCCTCTGGATGCTCAGAACGGAGACATACAGGGTTACAAGGTATCAATACTCTACTAATACTTTTTGGTGTATTACAAGAACATGAACCGCACTTACATCATGTCTTTCTATATTTATATACTTCCATTGAAAAATGTATGACTTCTGCATGTTGAACTCTTTTATTCCGTTTCTAGATCTATTTCTGGGAGTTTCAGCTCCAGAATGAGACGGAGCGGCTGCGCACGCTCTTCCTGCCGGAGCTCGGGGTGAAGCTGAAGAACCTGACAGGCTACACCACGTACATGATCAGTGTGGCAGCCTTCAATGCTGCAGGGGATGGACCCCGCTCCCTGCCCACCAGAGGGCGCACTCAGCAAGCAGGTGAATAGGCAAAAAAAAAAGAAAAAAAGAACAGATGTGGAAATAGAGATTAACTGATCTTTCAAAGAACCAGTGAAATTTATCTTCCAGCTCAGACTGTTTGCCTGCACCATGTTGCCTTTTTTTTTTTTTTTTCAATCTTTTTGTATTTCAACTAAATCCGTCCCCCTGCCGCAATGTCCACAATGATATTCTTCCTCATTATTTAAGCACAATGTTTGTGGCTCTCAAGTGCTTTTGAAGAGCAGAACTGAAGACTTGAACCGTCCCTTCAGTATCACAGGATAGAGAAGAAAGAACTAATGATGAGTGGTTTTCTGTTATGTCACCACAAAACTGCACACTACAACTATTACTTTAGCTTTAAGAGGAAAAAAAAAAAAAAGAAGCCTGCTCCTGCTATTCAGCAAGAATCAGAACATTCTCACTGAAGAGTTTGCTTTGGTCCTGTGAGCTACAGCGTGAGAGATCAGTCTGTCTGGCACCTCCTCCAGTACAAGCCATGGGGTTGAAATCCTAATGACGGTGGAGGAGCAAAGAATACAAAGTGCGGGGGACACATGTAGATTAGGGTTTTTTTTTTGGGCCTCAGCTGCACAAAGACGTCTGTGTTTACCAGCTAGCGAGAGTCCCTCCTCTGCGGTTTCAGCACAAAAATGGTTTACAGTATAAATTTCCCTCGTCTTTTCCACCCCCTTGAAGGCTGTGACATTGGCACGGCGTACAAAGTGCTGAGAACTTAAAAACACAGGCAGGAATTCTGGCTCTGTGCACCACAGGGTACTGGGAAGTGAGCCAACACAAGCTTTTGTGAGTTTTATGCAGAATTGTGGCTAAATCCTGACACTTAGCTGGATCTGGGTTGGGTCAGCAGGCAGGCATTTCTCACAGCTCTCACTGAAGGTCACACAAATTTGTGTCTACTTTTGTCTTTTGTGTGACTCATTTGCTTAAACTGTCATACAGGATGTTTTATTTTTTATTTTTTCTGAACTGTTTTGACGAGCAGGCGCACACATAGACACAATTTACTCTGGCTGCGGTGATATTGAACACATTATTGTAAAACATTGTCCCCAAGTTTTTCCCACTTCTGTGACATTCAGCATGATGTAACTATTTGGACTAAAGTATGAAAATAGTTGTAAGATAGATGATAAAACCTAACAATGCCTGCAGATGAAACAAAATGCAGCTAAACCTTGAGAATTAGAATGAATTACACCGCAAAAAACCTGGAGAATATATATTTCATATGTGATCAAACTCAATTTTTATTGTTGTATCTCGTGTGGAGAATTGTGTTGAGATTGCGCCAGCGGTGAAATATGCTATATAAGTAAAAGCCATGAAACTTCAGCTTTTGTTTTAGTTACAAAATTCTATACAGTTCCTTAACATTTTAGGTTTTTTTTGCCATATTTGAATCTGTTTCTCATACCCAGGTCAATGCATTGCAGTCTTGATGGTTTTGTCGGTTGAGAAGATGCTCACTTGTCATCTTTTCTCTCCCTTTCTTTACCCAAAAAGCTCCGAGCGCTCCGAGCTACATTCACTTCAGCGAGCTGACCACCACCTCGGTCAATGTGTCCTGGGGAGAGCCCAAGCATGCCAACGGCATCATTGAGGGCTACCGCCTGGTGTACGAGCCCTGCACCCCGGTAGATGGTGAGAAAATCTGTCATCTCGCCACATTCCTCAGCTGGCTTTCTCAGACAGTAATTTACAGCCTCCTGCCTCCCAACCATAGTCTGTTTTAATGCACAGCGCTTGAGCACAAACTGTAATTTGTTACAGATGAGTGTAAGCCCCGCAGTCACATATATGGTAGAATGTTCTGGTGATGCTTTACTTCTACTCTTACTGGGGAGAAATATGGTTGATAGCTACGTAAATGCGGTTGTCAAGCAATTAGGAGCTGGGGTGAGGCTGCTGTCCCTCAGCTATCACATAACAGATCATATCTCCTTCAGCTGGGCTGAACTCGGCACTAATATCAGTTAACGAGTAAAAAAAGATGCATTTTCTGATATCTGTTGCCGTCTAAGTATCTAATAGCTTCTGTAATAGTCAATATTTTGCGGTCATATGTCCAAACATGTCCGTGTCTGATGGTGTGTGTGTGGCATCGTGTGTGTGTGTGTGTGTGTGTGTGTGTGTGTGTGTGTGTGTGTGTGTGTGTGTGTGTGTGTGTGTGTGTGTGTGTGTGTGTGTGTGTGTGTGTGTGTGTGTGTGTGTGTGTGTGATATGCTGTGTCTGTTTGTATGAACAAAGCTTGGCTATGTGTCGCTTGTAGAAAGCAGTATCTAGAGTCTTAGTGTTTCCTGTACAGACTCCTCTCCTCGCACTCCAGGTGTCAGTAAGATAGTGACAGTAGATGTTAAAGGGAGCACACCTCTGTGGATGAAGCTCAAAGACCTGGCAGATGGCGTCACCTATAACTTTCGTATTCGGGCCAAGACCCTGACGTATGGTCCAGAGGTGGAGGCCAACATCACCACTGGGCCTGGAGAAGGTGGGATACTCTCAGCTTGCTATGCATTACTGCCTCCATCTTTAACACCAGTGTCAATAACATAAACTATAGAAAGATGATGCGCCATTCCATCCAACTTTGCTCCTTATCTTACCAAGGAGCCCCAGGACCTCCCGGTGAACCTTTTATTTCTCGATACGGCACCGTTCTGACGCTGCACTGGACGAGTGGTGATCAAGGCCGCGCCCCCATCACACGATATGTCATCGAGGCGAGACCCTCTGGTGAGTCATCTGCATAAACAGCTCTCTACTTTCAGCCCCTCAAGCGATGTGTCCATCATACCACTTTGATTTTATTCATGTTTTTTTTTCTTCTCCTTTTACCGTCAGATGAAGGACTGTGGGATATTCTTATCAAAGACATTCCCAAGGAAGTGACATCCTACACACTTAATCTGGACATGCTTCGGGAGGGAGTCACGTATGACTTTCGAGTAATTGCTGTCAATGACTACGGATATGGCTCCCCGAGCGCACCTTCTCCCTCCATATCAGGTTGATCGTTCGTCCATGATCTCACGTGAAAGTGTATTCATGAAATAGAATGCGTTGCTGATGTAGCTGTTGGTGTTCTTGTTTGCAGCCCAGAAAGTTTCGCCCTTCTATGAAGAGTGGTGGTTTTTAGTTGTCATCGCGCTGGTGGGCCTGATCTTCATCCTGCTCCTCGTTTTCATCCTGATCATCCGAGGCCAGAGTAAAAAATACACCAAAAAGGCCGACTCAGGTATGAAGCCATCTGCTGAACTCCTGTTAGCGGCTCTGTTTCTCCTGCAAACCTATCGCTATTTGTCTTCCTCCCGGACAAGCCTGCTGAGAATTGCATTTTAATGATCACAAAACTGAAGTCTGTTTAATGCAACGCGCGCGTGACGGCTCACACAATTAGACAAATTACCCCGGATTCTCGACATTGTTTGGCTGACAGAGGAAAGACGCGCGTAAAGGTTATCGGTGAGGCAGCTGAAATAGGCAGATGAATAAATATTATTGTTCCTGTTTAACTGCAGCGGGAATCAATACCTGGATAAATGGCTTGGTAGTAGTTTAATGCGCAGGTCATTAGTCACCGAGAGAGTAATTGTAAAACTACCACACAAGTGTCTCCCATACTAGTGTATCGAGAAGCCCATTTTCATGATTGTAAATTATCCCGGGTGACACTACAACTCCGAGAAAGCCCTTTGTCATGGTTTCTGTCTCCAGGGGCATAAATCCTAGGTAGAAGAACTTAATCAGTGTTAGTAGCCTTATTGTTATTGCTCTTGTTTATACATCACTGCTGGAAAATACGAGCCGCTTGAAAGACGTCTGGGAATAATTATTTCAACGGTGTAATTATCCGGGAGCAGGAAGTCGGTAGTGGTGCAGTCGGGCATCGTGGTGGGAAAGAAAAGGAGGGGGGGGGGGGGGACCAAGGGTCAGGTCAAGTCTTCTTAAAGCATTGTATCTTTGACTCATTAGCTGAGTCCGCACGTTTCACTGTGACAGGGTTCGTAAACAAAAGTGGAATACGAAGAGAGCCTCGGCTTTCCAGTTGCATCGGAGTTGTTTATGGCGTTGCAGAGCGGAGGCGATAAAAGACCCGCACCCTTCACTCTGGTTTCCTCGGGGTAGACTTGGAGAAGTTTTGTTTCCAAGATGGCTGAGCAGGATGGCAGGGTGTGTTTGTGTGTGTGTGTTAGTGTGTTTTCACCAGTGTGTGAAATTACACTGTGAATAAAATGTAACGTTATTATTTGTACTCAGACATAGAGGCTGGCTGAACGAGTTTGCACTATTTCTCTGACTTTTCGAGTTGTGATAAACTGATTTCAGAAACACAGTTTCTCGGAGGAAATGGCGTCTGTTTGAGTTAGTAATTCCCAACGTTGTAGACAAATGGGATCACAGCAGTAATTCCTTCCAGGACCCCAAGTTTTGTTTCCAAAGTGGCTTTGCATACCTTGACTTGTTAGTGTAAACAGTGTTTTACACAGTTTCTACAGCATGTAGAAGTTTTCTGACTCTGTCATTGATATGTAAAGTGAAGGGAGCGTAGCTAAATGTTTTAATTTGACTCAAATTCCCATCCTGAGTTCGAATGAACTCGCAGTAGCCCATGGTAAGTGACTTGGATAGAGTGCTATAGAAAAGTTTGGCAAATGAATTAGAGCGAAACAGTTTTACTTAAAGTGTCCCTGCTATTTTCTAACCTGCAATATTGTATTAAATTCAGTTCTTTTCTGAGTAAGTGATGCCTTTCTAATTCAGAAATGTTTCAACGTACTTGTAAAGACCAGCTGTGCTACGGTTTTGGCCTGTGTGTACCAATATAAGCAGCCGTCCTGAAAGATAGTATTGCCATTCAATGTATTTATAGACACTTTGATAAAGTTAGCACTATAACAACTTTACTTCTTCTCTGGCTTGCAATGTTGTGATAAACTTGAACTCTGCAACCCATATTTTCTGAGTTATGAATTCTGAGTTTCAAGATAATTGGAACTCAGTTGGCTTTTAAGCTAAAGCTTGAAGTCGGTCTCTCTTCAGTTTGACTTTCAGGTTTTGACCGTGAACTAAAAATGAAAAAGGAGATAGGCATTATCAGCTCCAGTGCAACTGAAAAGCAATTCCTCCCTACTTTTGGCAGATGTGAACTGGGCAAAAAGACATCTAGTGGTAACTTTTGAAATACCTCTCGGATATTAGGCAATTCCTAACTATCAACTGTCTTGTGTTTTGTAAGTCATCCAGACTTCAATCGATTTCAGATTTGATTGAATATTGAAAATCATTTATTTCATTCCACAAACCACACAGTGTCGTCCTCATACCCCTGTCCAGGCACCCACTCCAACTGCACGGCGCTGCCTCTGACCCATGGAGAGATGGTGCGCCTGGACGAAGGTCGCTTCCCTGCTCTGGAGCTTAACAACAGGCGCCTGTCTGTGAAAAACTCCTTCTGCCGCAAAAATGGCATCTACACCCGGTTAGTCAACACACATTGTGCTAATCAAGCTGACCATTCATTCATTTCCTGCAGCAAGACATTCATTTTCTCTAACGTATTGTTCACTGAGTTTTGTTTTTTTTCCACTTTCTGTGCTGTGTGTTATTCATAAAACTGACCAAAATCATAACGCGTTTCCCTTTTGCCTCACAATAACGTCCGTCTGGAATAAGCAGACTCTTAAGGAGCCCGGTCGCTGATTTGAGCCTTCTTCCTCTAATCTCGTTGATATTCCATGTTTGTGTGAAGCAACAATTTATACAAGGGGGCAGCACAATACCGGCTTATTAACATTCAAGAACTCGAGCAAGTGTGCTTTGTCTGCCCATCACGGCTCCAGACAAAGAGTTCTTATGGGTCCAAACCGGCTACTTCTATTTGGCCTTGAGCCCAGAGTTTCTCTGGAGTGCAGTGCTATGAAAGCTGTCACACATTAAGTTCTGTCAGCAGGACTTTGGTAGACTAGCTCTGAGGCAATTTCTAGGTAAACATTAGATAAGGGGAATTTCACAGACTCTGCAGCATTAAGCTCTGTACAGACACGGGTCACGACTGGAATCGCGGTCAGTTTGTCGTATTGGGGGATGGGGGGGGGGGGCTTCAGAGTCTGCTTCTTGTCACTGCTCAAAAAAAAAAGAAAAAAAGAAAAGAAAAAAAAGAGATGTTGGCTTTTGCACGTTAGTGTGCATGTTATGGTGGAATGTGCTGGGAGTGCATTAAAGGCAGAGGAATCTGCTGTTTTCTCCTTGACCAAGGAGGCCAAGGCGAAGATCAAAGGGTCTGGGGGAGCTGGTAGCTGCGTCTCTTTGAAGGGCTCCAATCTGGTCCCATACTGTTTGCTAATGATCTGTAGACTGAGGAGGAAGAGTGGGAAGACTCCCTGTGGGATATTTGAAAGTGTGAGGGAAAGAAGGATGAATTAGACAGATAAAGCAAGGGGGAAAAAATACTGTGCTCCTAAATAATTCAAAGCTCAGGATCCTTTGCCCCTCCTCCCCTACATTTGCATGTCCCCATCTCTTTTTTGTTTTTTTTAAACATCTGACCCTACCTTGTCTGAATGGAGGTGTTTTTTCTTTCCTGAGAATCCCCCTCCCCTCACGTCATCGCCCTTAACCCAGAGGAGACGACCCTCTGTTGTGTCAACCCTTTCATGGCCACCGTCATGTTGTGTCTTCTAAACTCGTTCTTGGCATACTTCGCTGATTTAGCTCCTGTATATTTCCGAGTATGTTTCTTTTCCCAGGATATGTCAAGGTTGTCTGCTTTATGCCTAAGTGTTACACTTTGACATCACAGCATTTTATGCCTGTCTGTTCTACCCACGCATACTACGTTTTCTGTTTCACATCGTTTTAAACATTTACTTTTAAGCCACTCCTGGTTTATTTAATTTTTTTATTTTTTTTTTTCTGAAACCAACCGAGTGAAGTGTTCTTTTAATGCTGTATTAGCCTGAACATATAGTGAACTCACTGATGTAGCTCAGTGATGTGAGGGTAGTGGTCCAGTTATGCACCGTCCAATTCCTCCTCAGTGGACCCTGAACGTATCAGTGGTCATTACTGTAGAAGGAGAAAAATAATAGTCTTGCACAGATGTTCCTCTCTGCTTCACTTCAGAGTCTTAATGATTGGATTTTTTTTTTTTTTTTTTTTTTTTTTTTTTACTTGACTTGCACTCATATAAGAACTTCATAATACTCAAGGAGCTCAAGTCCATACTTAGTTACCCAGTTCGCCTGTAGGAATCCTAAATCTCTCTCTGACTCAGTCTGTGCAGACATTCAGCTCTAATCGCCACAAAGCGCGCTTTCATGAAGATGCCCATGTATTTTTGTGTTTGCGCATCTCATGAAGCTGAGCTGAACTCACCCCCTGCCAAGCTTCCAACTGACACTTTGCTGCAAAGATTAGAAAGAAATAGCAAAAGAATAAGACCAATTATAATCTCCTCCCTGCATTATGTATCAGTGGCTTCCAGGAATGCACAAATGCCCCCATTCTGTGCTTGTCTGAGCGAAGCTATAGTTTTCATCCTCGTAATCAATGAGTCTGTGCTCAATCTGTTTGTGTTCCTCCCACCGAACACCCTGTGGGATGTGATTCATCCTCATTTTTAGAACCGGTTTACAGTCTTTCATTGGCTGCCTGCATGGCGTCAGTCATGAGATTGACACAGCTTTTCATGTTTACTCAAACGAATCTGGCTCTGATAAATCTGTTTGACTTTCCGTACAGAAATAAATGCAATCTTGATGGAAGAAGAGACACCTGGTAAAACCTTTAGCTCTTGTTCAACTCACACAAACTCCTGGCTCACTGCTTCCCCTTCTATGTGTTCAGGTCTCCTCCAAGACCCAGTCCTGGAAGTCTGCACTACTCAGACGAAGATGTCAGCACAAAGTATAACGACCTGATCCCAGCAGAGAGCAGCAGTCTGACTGAAAAACCCTCTGAAATCTCCGACTCCCAGGTGAGCTGTGGCCACAGCTTTACAGCCTTCACCCAGCCCACCATCTGGCATCTGTCCCATGGCTCAAATGAAAATTAAAACCGTTCGCATCTCTCAAAGTTGTAACCTTTTCAAACTAAACAAATGCATTTTATAACACTTCCGTTCTTACATCTATCATAGTGACTGTGTTGCTATGGGCGGTGGTGGCATGGAGGTTGAATCTCTTTGCCACCAAGTCACTGCTCATCAAACATGCAGATCACATGATTCGCTGAAAGATGAGCGTCAATCATTGTGTTTCTAGGTGTGGAAACTAATAAACGTGATGATCCGTAATATAAGAACATTGTTATGCAACAAACATTAGTGTACTCCAAGTAACACTGACATTTCTGGATGTTCTAATCTTAATTCCTCCCATGGGAAGCCTGAGAACGGTCAAATCTCATGCTTCACGTGCATTTCGATAGCTTTACAGCCAATTAATTTCCCTCAAACAGGAAGCGGTTTTTGGCCAATCATCATGTGATGATCCGAACCCCTCCGTGAAGCGAGAGCTGATCCAGAAGGTTGCAAGTGATGAGAGGCGATAGACACAAAAGGCAGAGAGAGTACACGTTTCCAACATCTGTCTTCGGCCACACTCCCGCCACATCACAGTGGCCAATTTATCTGGCACCTGCGTGTTGAAAACATTGTCCAACCCGGTTTGGACAAACAGTGCCCTCGCGGGAGACACAAACCGGCGTTGTTCTTTAACTCTGCATCGCCTCCCACTGTTTACCTGCCACTTGTGCAAATAAATGAGGCTTGGACATCTGCCGTGCTGCAGCCTTAAAAAACCAGCGGATTGGCAAGCTCTTGTGAGGCAAACAAATTTGACAAAAGCTTAATACTTTCTGTCAGTGTAATTTGTTGGGGTTTTTTTTTTATTCCATATTTGATTGCATCAGTCGAAGTTTGCAGCATACACTCATTTATAGCCCAAATTAGTTTGTAGGGATCCTCCATAACTGTTTATCTTCTTTAGTAGTGCAGCAACAGCATGCGCAAGCATTTGCATCGTAAACTCTTGGCTTGCTTTTGAAAAACAGAAAGCAAACAAATCCTGTAAACATTGTCTCTGTCTAATTCTGGGACATTTATGTGTGCACTTATCATATTTGTGCTCCAAAGAGCTATGGGCGAGCTCCAACCTCTGAAAGCTTCTCCATAAAAGTGATTATCTCTTCCATAGAATTGCACATGGATTAATAGATTCCCCATTGTCAGTAGATTTTTCCCGCTGTATTATGACTCACTATTGTGCAGTTTGTCAGTAAATTGCACAATGCTGGAAATAGAATATGCCTGGATTTAAGAGCATAGAGATGTCGCTGTCATTATTCTTTGTAGTAAACATCCTCTCTCATCTTATACTGTCAAAGTGCCATCTGACTGATTCTCCCGACTTACTCACAGGGGAGCGACAGCGAGTATGAAATGGATCAGAGTCGGCAGAAGACCCACTCCTTCGTCAACCACTACATCAGTGACCCCACCTACTACAACTCATGGCGGCGGCAGCAGAAGGGCGTCTCGCGCCCGCCGGCGTATGGATACTCCCAGCCTGAGCCCCTGGTGGAGCAGGAGTCCCGACAGCACCCACCACCCGTGCCCCCCCTGCCCCCCCTGCCCCCTCTCCTGCCACAGAGCGCCCCGTCCCCACAGCCTCAGTGCCAAGGCCAGGGCACCTTGTTCAGGCCAAAGGGCAGCCGGACTCCTACCCCCTCCCTGCTGTCTTCTGAACCCCCCAGCCAGCACAGCACCCTGTACCGACCCCCCAGCAGTCTGGGCTGTGCCGCTCAGGCGCCGACCGCAGGCTTCTCCTCTTTTGTTTGACACACAGCTGTCTTTCCTCTAACAACGGGACCCTGAGGACGAGTCTTCGATTTTGTTGCTGTTGGTTTATTTGTATATTGCTCTTCTTTTTTTTTTTTACTTTTCTTTTTATTCTGTCTTACTGACAGAGCTGTTGCTCAATATTAAGCATTGCAGACATCTTAAATACTGCTTTCTCCTCCGTGAAGATTGTATGTGTATGATTGTGTGTCGCAGGTATGATTGGTAAATCTATGTAGTATGTAATTTATGAAGAGACAATCATTTGAAGGATTTTATGCATTGCTTCAGTAAATTAATTTGAAGACTCAACCGTTGAACAAGGAAAAAAAAAACTCAATTTGAAGTTTTAAAAAAGAAATCCTTGTTTTTAAAAAAAAGAAAAAACACTGTATTATTGTTTGATATGAGAGCTTTATGGAAAAACAACCAACTTAGAACCACATAGAGTATGGAGCACTTGGCTTGCTGAAAATGGACAATGGAAACCTCCGACGGAATTAAGTGGTGGACAAACCGAAAGTGAGAAACGGACTCTGACTCGGAGAAAGGCGCTCGTGGTCAGCGTGCCGCCGTGGAGTTTCTCACTCTGCCTAATCATTGTTTGAACCGCATTACGTGTTTACTATATGTACTTGTCTCAAATTGTTTACCAGATATTTATATCGATCAGCTTCAAGCTCGACATTTCCAGATCATCACTAGTGGCAATGTAATGAATCACATTAAAGCATTGTGGCACCTTTATAGTAGTCTGAGGATGATGATTGTGTGCTGAGGCTCTTGGCGGAAAATGAACAACCACGGCGTTTGATTGCTTTATTGTTATTCGCAGAGAATAACCAAAAGCACAAATCATGTTGGTATGAATGATGTGTGGATTCAACGGATGTCAAAGCAGGACAGAATCATTTAAATCATGAGGTGAAGTCACTGAATATCAATGTTTCTTTATCAGAGTATTTCCACTACAACAAGATGTCTGATATCATGCCGAATGTGATCAAAGTGAGCACAGCGAAACTGTCTCTATCAGATCAGACCAATCAGGAAATTGGTCACATACAGACATTCAAAGGTCAAACCAAGACACCTTCACAACATAGTTTACACTGTGAATGAACAACAGCCAACACAAAACGTGAAAGAAATGAACTGTTTACATGATCATATGACTGAATAATTTCTGTCTGGACAGTTTATCCATGTTGTGAATGAGATGTTATGAATATGCTCATTCCTTACAAACAGACATTGCTGTGCTGGTGTTGGATGTACGTTTAGTGTATGAACTACATAAGTCAAGATATAGTGTCACCTGTCAGATTCACAAAGTTGACATCACAGTATGGAACTCGTCATCAATCATCAGAATAATTAAAAAAACAAATATATAGTGAGGGGATTTATTTATCCATTGCAGCATGTAAGAGGATTTGTAGAGCTTGTTTTAAATAAGATCAGACCATGTGGACTAAAGTCCTAAGAGGGCATTTTTTTTGCGTGATCTTTAATACAAACTGACACTTTATCCCACAACACAGTGAAAGATCTGATTCTCTTGGCCACAACAGAGACACAATTGCGGTGCATGAAATCGTGACTTAGTAGGAAGACTTCAAAAGAGAACCTGATCCAGCGCAAGCATGCTGAAAATCAGGAGCAGGGTGAGACAGGTGCCTGACTAATCTTCTTATTTCAGGCCAGAACACATTGATCATCAGCAAAGCAAATGAAAGTGGAACAGGGATTAGGCTGGAAGGTTTAGGCAGGAGGCACATGTCTGGTCAAGGGTGCAGATCGCTGGAGCATTTTTTTGTTTACCTCAAAATCACTGACAAGTGCAAGACACGTACAAAAAGTACAAGAAACAAACTTTTGAAATTACACCTCATGTTGGTCAAAAGTAGCGAGTGGAGTCTAAGTTTGCTCATACGTACTGAGCTGACCGGCTCCAGCGTCTCTGTTATGAAGCAGCATTCTCCCTGTGCATGTGTGAGCTTTCTTCGGATATTTAGATTTCCTCCCGCTGCACAAATAAATTAAAATTGAGTCTGAATTGACTGTATGTATAAATGAGATTGTGTTTGTTTGTCTGTCTCTCTGTGACGGACTTAGCAGTTCCACCTTTATCCACTTTAGAGCCGAGTACTCTATAGACGGGTTTGTCACAGAGCTAACACACAACTTCACCCATCAAGTAGAGGGACAGCATGAAACTCCACACAAAACGCTCCTGGAATTGTAACCAAGGTGTTCGTCATCGTCGACGCCACAATGTGTGCTGAGGTTCACTTTTCGAAACAAAACGCATTTTGTCTCCAAACTCTGTAATTTCAGTGCGTAATTCGGAATTATGGTAATTCATCCAACCGAGCTCTTCTATAACTGTGTTTCAGCTTCTGCCAGACACAGGGAGATATTTCCTGTTCACACACATTTATCCAAACAGAGGGAGACAGAGGGGGTGAGTGATACGCAGCCTCACATCGACAAATCTGTCACATTTCCACATCTCAGTTCAGTATCTCCTGGGACTGATTCATACAGAGAGTGCCCTATTTCCGACTCCGCTTGCTGGAATACATTACTGCACGTTCGCGGCACAGCTAACTCATCCTGACTGGCGAATCTAAAATTAGGACAAAAATCCTAATCTATGATGGAAGTTGGAAGTTTCACCTTTCAAAAACTTTTTGTTTGAACAAAGAATTCAACTGGAGTTTGAAACTCTGTTTTGTTTTTTTAATATTGTTTAATATTTTATGATCTTGAGCGCAACACATCCAGGGACAAATTAACATGATGGGTCATTATATTGGGCTGCACAGTGGTGTATAGTGGCCAGCACTTTGAGTCCTTGTAGGGTTTTCTCTTGATGCTAAAGTTCCCTCACACGATCCAAAAACACACCGTTCCGATTTATTAAGGTTCTCCAAATTGTGTGTCATTGTGTATGTGTCTGGCCTTGTTTGATTTCTGCATGAGCAGTTTGTTAATTCCGTACGGGCTCCAAATTGTAGGTCTGAGAGTGTGTGAAGTCGTCTCTGTATTAACTGGGTGCACACGTAGATAAAGCAAGGAGATTAACAGGCGCATGTCAAATCACCGAAACTTGTTTCTTTCACCTTTCGAAATTTTCCGATACATTTTAATTCAATCGGGGCCGTCGAGAGGCGGGTACCTGCACTGTGACATTGATAAACGGTCCTTTCTTTTTGTCAGTTGGCAGCACAGCACAGGCAGGCTGCTCTCGACTTCAAACATTGTGACTTTAAAAATACGGAGGCTGAAAGAGTTCCACGTCAGGGGGGAAAACGTTAGACATTCTATCATTTTCCTGAATGTCAAATGTCACAACTGAAAAAGATCCAAGAACGGCTGGCACAAAGAAGACAAAGCAAGTGGTAATGCACAGTCTGAAACATTTCATAAAACAGCTTCTTCTGATGTTCCACTCAGCAGAACTGTCAACGCTGCCAAGGCATTATGCAAAGAAGCAACAATACACTGTGAACAAATAATTCACCAATTTGGATTTTACATGAGCTAGACAAATCACCCACGCAAAGAGAAGTTGTGCTTTCTTCATTGAGCAGCTCTCTGACAAATATCTGCTCTCTCTGTACTGTTGGAATCCTCACCACAGTATGTAAATGTTCACCCTTGGGGAGTTTGAGTGCTGAATTTGTTAACCTGACGAGTCCATGTATAACAAGAGACAAATCAACACAGGGTCTACGGTCATCATGTGTTTTGCAATGCTCGCAGAGGCGCTCTCCAATTGCAAGCCTTTTGATAAGCACATTGTGGGAGCACAAGACAGTTCCATGGCGAGCCATCAAGTTAACGCATCCGAAGTGCACGTCAGCTGTTCAGGAAGAGAGTTGAACCAATAAATTTGGGGGCATGGTCATGTCAAGGAAAAATAACATGAAATGAGAATGCTCCTTGAGCTTGAACAAAAGGCCACAGCAGTCAAATTCTCACCATAAAGATCCACGTTCCTCCTTCAGACCGCTCTGGGAACGTCGCCACGGGCAGGAAATAACTTCTGAATGTGTGTGATGGATATTCTCCGTGCTGTTTGTTTCACTGTGGAACAGACGTTTTGAAGATCAGCTTGGAGGAAAGCTTTCAGGAACTAAATGGCTGTGAATAACACAAGTGAGGGAGACTTTGTTATCCAGGTAACTTTTAGCCGGCAGTGATCATCAACCATTCATACATTCAGGATGAGTATTCCTGGTGTGACTTGGCTGCTTCCTGCTTATTTCAATAGCAAAAGGCAGTAAGGACCGTAGACATGGTAAGGAACTTGCTGAGGGGTTGACAATAAACATAGAATACGCATGATCAAAAAAAGAGGATCACCCAGTAACATCTTTAGTGATGAGAGAGAACACATCAACCAAAGTCTAGTTAATTGATGTTAATTAAAATGAAATTAACTGGCTGGAAGATTAAAAAGAAACCAAGCCGAGAGACAATTTACCTTAAAGCGATGTACAAATGTAATGCTTTAACTGTAATCCCACTGAGGATAAAAATCCCCCGTATAAATATGGCCTCGTTTCTCTTAATTGTAGCATGCTCTTTTGGGGAGTTTCAAATTGTATAATGTTCAGAGATTATTTTACTAATGTCTGCTTGAAACTACGCAATGCTTGAATGAGATAATTTTTTTAAGTAGAGTGTATGCAGCTCCTAGAGATGGCATGCTGAGAAGTTCTAATCATCTATTGATTCATCTGTTCTGCTTTATTCTTTTTTTTTTCTTTATTCTTTTTTTGCTCTTTTAGGGTAGCTTGAGCTGGAGCTCTACAGAAAAGTTCAGAGTCAAACTAGAAATATTTTAGATGTGAGGCGTGACTGCCAGTCACTACATCACCAAGAAAAATGATAATTGGGAATATTTCTTTTGAAATGTTTGATGAAAATGGATAAATTCCCTCTGAGTTGAATACAGACTCCAGGCCAAGCCAAGATACTTTGAAAGAACACAGACACAATACACAGTTGTGATTTTTGGTGTTCAAATATTAACTATAGATTGCTTATACTTGCAGAAGGGGGTTATAGGGCTCATATAACCGACCATATCCTGGCCCTCTCTTTGAAATGTGCCCATGCTGGTAGAATATGAAACAACCACACCCGTGAGATCAAGAAAAGGTTTACTGTGTTCCCAGAGTCAGAAGCATATAAGGTGAAGCAGCTTTTAGTTCCTACCCTCTTCGCCTGTGGAAAAAACTTCCTGAACACAGGAGGACTGCTGACGCCCACTTCTTTTAAATCAGTCCTTAAAACAATATTATTTGCTCAGGCCATCCATTAAACGATAGAGTTTACTCATTTTATTTCACTGTATTTATTATTCTTTTCAATCATTTCTTAATCGTCTTATTTTGTGTGAATTTCCTTTTTTTCTTTTGCAATGGTGCAATATAAATACATGTGCCCCTACCATGCTGCATCATATCTGTTGGCAATAAAGGAAAGCAAAGCAGAAAACTGGCTTTGATGTTGGTTCGTCCTGCAGAATAGAGATTACAATTTACTGTTGCATCATTGTCCAGGTGGCTGCTGCCCGCGCGGCTCCCTGTATCTTTAAGTGGCCATGTAAAGAGGGCGTGTCCACGCCACTCAGCACGGCAGCACGCGCTGTGCGCTCCGCTGCAGAAGCGCTTCTTCAGAGGATGCGGTGACAGCGACACTTGCTATTTCCCCAACAAAGAAGAGCTACACAATACGACAGTGTCTTTGTTTCTGGGTTTTTTTCTTCTTTTGGAGGGTGAGTCGTAAAAAGCTGCTGTGTTTTACGTCCCTTTTCTCTCTTTCCTTGTGATGAACGCGCCCCCATTGACGACCTGCTGGGGGCCTAAAAGTGGAGCGGCTCTTATGAATGGGATGCTCGGTAAGCCTGGTGCCTTTGTGTTTGTGCTTGCACTTAAACTAAACCAGATAAAATATACCTTTTTTTGCTTCTGTTTTTTTTTTTTTTTGGAGGGGACGCTGCTTAAAATGTAGTTTCCGGTTTTAATCAGTTGAATTGAGCGCACGGTGCGCGAGGCTGCTGACGCTTTTATGCTATTATTGTCCTCGTGCCGGGGAAGTGACCCACCCAGAATCAGCGTTATTGTGATGTGAAGCACTCAGAGGTGATCACAATAGGGAATCAAGACTCTTATTATTGTTCTGTTGGTTTTCTGATCATTTTTCTTTGTCCTGGGAAATATAGTGAGGAGTGAATTAGCTGTGTGGCTCCCAGCCTGCTAGAATTGATCCCTGTTGTTGGTCTATTTGGAAATATTAGGAGGTGAAATTGAAATGGGGGGTGTAGTAAAAATTGCTATGCTTATTGGGTGAGTGTCCATACATATAACTTGTTGAACTGTCTTCTAATTTGATTAAACTCGCCCCTTGAGGTACAGGGGGAGTGGAGGAGGTTGTATTGTATTAGATTAGTGTTGGTGGTACTGTGCATTGTAAGGCCCACATGTGATACTTTGTCCTGGCCTACATGCATGCTGAATGATTGGTATACATCTGCTTTACTTAGGTGGTTTTCTTTCTATGTTTGTAAAAACTTTAACCCTTTTGTATTGATTAGCAGAGCTAAAAGTCAGATAAAGGCAAAAACAAAGATGGATGCAGAGTGCCTAGGTTTGTACCAGACTTGTTTACCAAAGTCAAATGTGAAGCTCTGAGCTTTTTTTTTTTTTTGGTGTAAAACAGGTTCTTAAGAATTGGAACAATTTGAATCACCATTACCAGCAAAACCCACACTGAAGAATGCAAGAGGATTCGACAGTTGCAGAGCTGAATTGGTAGTTTGTAGGCGTTGGATTCATATTTGCAAAGTTAAATTTAATTCAGCAGCCCTTGTTTTGCCCTCCTTGGGGAAAATTAACTGCCCAGCCTGCTCCTGGTTTACACGCTCAAGACAACTGACAAAAAAAACTACATCAAACACACACACACACACTTTCTGCTCATCTTTCCCAGGCACACATGTTCTGTTTGTCCAGTTCATCACCCACGTGTCCCAGAGCCTGTGGACTTGGCAGAGCCGCTCAGTTTACTTGGCAGTGGGGGCGTATGATGAGGTCATGGGCTGGTATTATGAGGTGTTGGCCTCATGTCTGTCGGCCTTCACTCCGTCAACACCAACATTCCCAGCGATTGTTAGAGGAGATAATGTTATCACAGATCTCTGCCTGCTTGGCAGATTGGGTGGCTTTCTTTGTTTCCGTGACTTTAAATGTGACATTTGACCCGTCTTATCCAAAAACATGCAGGGGCTTTGAGAAGTGTTGGTGTGTGTCCTCTCTCTGGACACTGTGATGGATTCAGGGTGATGACACAGCAAACAAGCAAGTCTTACGGATAAGATGTGTGTGTGTGTGTGTGCGCTTGGCTCGGCCTGTTTACTTTTTTCCCCCCAGAAAAAGTTCTCGGGAGAAGCAAAACAATTTTGAACCAGCCTGCACAGGATGTGCTCGCTTTACTGTCGTCTGTTTCATAAATCACAAAGTATTTAATTGCCTGCAGGAGATGTGTTTAGTGCCTGGAGGTGAAAGTTATCCTGCCTCCTTGTGGTGCTGGACTCTGTGCCAAGCACTCTCTTGTTGGGCAAAGCACAGTGTCGACGGCAGATGCTGGCTCTCGTCCCGGGAAACACAACCTGCTTATAATGTTGTTTACAAAAGTGAGCAAATTTATGCGCCTTTCTTTTTAATTTGGAGATAAGCAGCGTTTCAAAAATACAACCGTGGGAGCTGCTGGAGTCAAACGGTGTTATTTGTGGCCGCAGAGTGTATAGTTCTGCACCCATGTTTGAACATGTCTGCAGTTTGTGTGCTCATTTGAGGCAAAACGTGTGTCCTGTGTCCAGCCCCTTCACATTCCAGGAAATACCAATATAAACTGTTTCTATTTTCCAGGAATGTCTCAGAAGATGGCGATACTGAATTTCAGAATTATTATAGAGGGCAGGCTGAACATGTTAGAAGTTTATTAAAGGATGTGGAGCTGATGTAGCGTGTTGCCTTGGCTCACGCCAGAAATTAATGAATGAAAAATGTACAAATTGTCAAAGTAACCCCAAAGTCATACTATGAATTAAAGTACGTTTAAAGTCGCTTGGTAAAGTGTTTAACACCCTCATATTATGTTGCTGCCCCAACGGAAAGTCTCGTATGTCACTGTGTGAATGTTGTGTTTGTTCCTGTGTCTTTTGTTTGGCTGCATTGTTTTGTAGTCTTATGTAGCACGCTGCTTTTGTGACCCCATGTGCTTGGGTTTAGTAAGCCAGAGGAAGTGTTTATCTATCTGCTATCCTGTTTCCTCGTCACAAGTTGCAAATATTACATAAGACCGGGCATTGAACAGGGGATGGTTTTCTTTTGCTTTTCAGGGGTTTTGGCAGCTTTACAAGCCAGAATTTATATAATGGGAAATAGTTTCAACTGTTGTAATTGCTAGAATAAATTATTCGTACTTTCAGTTTGAAACATAATTCACAATTTTCACTGTGTAGAAAGAGTTGCATGATTACAATTATTGATGGTGGATATTTAGACAGAAAGGGGACTCAGGAGATTAAGAATGGATCATTGTAATATGCAACCTTTTTATATATATAAAAAAAAAAAAAAAAAAAGCCAATTTACATGATCCCTGCTGCTACCAGGCACCCGTAGGCACCATGCAGGCTGTGATTGTGGAGACTGAACTTTTTTTACCTTGAATACACATTTCAATACCTTTTTTAAGTAACTTTACTTTAAACACGATTACATGTTGTTTAAAGTAAAAACGCATTGTTTTTGTTTTTTTTGTTTAAAAAAAAAAGTTTTGTGTTTACATAACGACAGAAACGCTGAAAACCATGTAGTTGACATATAGAGCCTCGAGTGGATGCTGTTTGTTTTTGTGATGAAAACACACGCGCATGCGTGCTGAGAACGATACGCTAAACATTATCAATGGCAAGTACTCAGACATTCGTATGGACGGACGACCAAGTTATTCGGGGTGACTCTTAGCTATAAAACTACCAAGTCCCGGGAGAAAATGGCCCGTGAGTCCTAAAACTCTGGACGCAAACATTGTTGTTTTCCATCCAGTCGTGCATATGCAGAGGAGCTATGTATTGTGACTGTGGTGCTTAGTGGCAGCGTTTCCATGGAGATGGACCTTTTTCAAAAAGTTCTGTGTTCAGTGCCTCCGAGCACCTTTTGTCTTGTGAACAGGCAACTAAAACGCCACGAAAGTTTTCTTGTTGTCGTGTAAAGGAGGCCATAAGAAACCATCTCTTTTTTTCAGAAAAAAGGAAAAAAAGCTCTTTGGCTTTCCCCTCGCCTGCCTTTTTCCTCCTCTTTTCTACTGTTCCGACCCTGTAATTATGACACTCTCACACCTTAACGCTACAATCCTATAATTTTCTCTACATTCTTTCATCGACTAGTACAAGTTTCCTCTTTGAGTGTTTCAAAATGTAACCTTACTCTGGTGTGGTGCGCTGGAGCGACACCCACCGTGCAGACTCCCGGGACTGAAGCCAGGAGCTGTCGTCAGCTGTTGTGAGTCAACTTCCTACCATGCAGTTGTATTCATCCTCGGAAATAATTAAAGGCAATGAAGCTGACACACACCATGCGTGGATACCTGCTAGATTCAACACTGCTGACGAACCCACAGTGTCAGAAGTGGCCCACACAACCTGTAGATGATTCAAGCTGAGCGTTGATGGCGATATGGGACGTGTTTGTTTGGAAAGCCCGTCTGTAATACAGTATGATTGAGTGAAGCCTTGTTTACACACCGAGTGGCCAGGAAGGGCAGGCAGGGATCATTTCCGGAGAGATGGGAGGGCTCACTGCCTCATTTTCTCCCTGCCCTTCCTGTGGACGAATCCACAAACCGATTTCACTGTGAACGCTTCCGTCATACACAACTATGTATTCGGCGTCCGTGCTTCTGGGAAAATGTGGAGTAATTGCTGGGCTGAGGTTACTGGTGTCGGCCATCCAGCTCGGCGATAATTAGTCAGTTCTTGGTGATTCTGTCGGCATCCTCAGTTTAAGAAGTCTTTGTGCAGAGGGAGGCAGTTATAAATGTGGCCCGAGGCTGGTCATTGACCTTGGAGCAGAGCAAAAAAATCTGGAAGAGTTTTAGCTGTTTCTCATTACGGAAAACATTCAGCATAATGTTAAGTTGTTGTTGTTCCTGGCACATTTTGCACGTCATTCTGACTGATTATGTTGACACACTCAAGATGCCAGCATGGGTCCAATTCCTGTCCCCCACCCTTTTCTTGTGTTTGCCCGGTACACAGATGACGTTGATGTTGAGCTGCAATTTTAGTTGTGCGCCTGTAACTTTTTGTTCAGATCTGAGATGACGGCAGAGTGGGAACAAACAGCATTGTTTGCGCACCAAGAGGCATTGTAAATTCACAGAAATAATGTTTATCCGCCTTGTTTAAGCAACAGAATACATTTCGGTCTCAAACGTGTTGAAGTGGAATACACTCCCGTCTGCCGGCCGCTGTCTGCGGCCGTGATAAAAGCTGTCGGCTTCATCACAGCCGAGAACGCGGGGAAAGAGATGGGGTGTCGTGTCTGGAGGCCATGTTGGCTGTAAATGTAAAAGAGACGAGTCATCTCCTCTCGGGTATCAGAGGTCAGCTGGTACATGTCAAGCTGACTTGCTGCAGGCCTGCTTTCTGCCAGGAACCTTCTCATTGGCTGTCGGAGCTCTTTCAAAGATGTGGCATCGTGGGGTTTTTTTGTCCTCGTCTTTATCTGTCCATCACTTGTCCCTCTTCTTGGTGGCTGGTCTCTTCTGCCTATGTGGAAGCAAAAGGAACGCCATGACACTCTCGAGCGGCGCTCTGTAATGTAGCTTTTCACTTCGATAATGTGATATTGAAGGTCTGCCACTTTGCACAATCACTTACGAGTACAGTGAGTGCTATTTTTAAACCCGGCTGAGCTCCTGCGAGATTGTTCTTCCAGTCTGAGGTGCTCGCCTCAAATATTCCACTCATTGATCTAACGATAGCTCCACTTTTGGCACTCGCCAACATGAATACAAATTCAGAAGGCTGCAGGCAGTTTTATTAGCAAGGAAGCTCTAAAAAAATGTGTTGTTCTTTGATCCTCGCCGAGCCCAGTGCCCTGCTGGGCGAGGTGTGACATTAGCATAACAGACAGCCTCGCACCAGCTTGTCAGGTGTAAGCGGGCACAGAAATAAAAACTAAACACTGACATGAGTTATTTTGCTTGTTTTTAGGCTACCCACAAAAAAAGGCTTTTAATCTTCAGGTTCTCACAGGCGGTGTTTGGGTGATTTATTTATCTCTTTATGACAAATCTGAAATTTTTTTTTGTGGATAATAGTTTGTTGTTTTTATGTATCTTTTATCGACTTGTTTGGCTCTTTGTTGTTTCGTCTGCAGTTTTTGTGGCGGACTTATTCATGTCCTCAGTCGTCGATGCAAAAACACAAAATATCCCATTCAACAGGTCAGATAAGAGAAGACCTTTTTCGAATAGGTGAAATGCATAAAGCCATATTTGTATTGAGTAACACAAACTAAATTGGTAACTGGATCATCGGTCCAGCTTATCAGGGTGTAATAAAGACGCTGGTTGCCATCTTGCAGCATTTAGACAGTCTCTTGATATTCCCAGCTCCTCCTCATCATCTTCAGTGCCCCACACTAGCTGATTTTTAGATTTGTTTTTGTACCGGAAAGGATTTACTCACTTAAAATGAGCCTTTGGCTTTCTTGGCACTGCTTGCTGGGGAAGTGCATCTGAGATACTTTGTAGGTCATCTTCTCTATTCTACGAATACACAATGCCATAAGCCAATGGCAAGTTTTTTATTTATTTATTTTTATTTGATAGATCTCCAAGTAGACCATTTAGGTAGCTAAATTTAGCTTTCTGGTAAGGAGGGCTGTATTTGTAAATTCTCATTAGGGCTGCATGCTTTCTCATTGCTGTGTTTGTCTCCGAGGGTATCATCTGCTTGATGTCTGTTGTTCCCCATTTGTGTGATTGAGAGATAATGTGATTTCCACTGTTTGTCCTTTGGCTGCTCCTTCCTAAATGAGACATTCAGGCCCACTAACTGTGTTGCATGGCAGATACCTATCTACCAGAGGCCATTTGTCTGCTTAATTACTGGAGCGTTCGTGTCTAGAAGGCTGAGCTCGGCTATTATTGCACAACTGCGGTACATACCTCTTCCTGGTGTTGCTTCTTAAACGTGTGAGCGAGTCACAATTTCTCCAAACAAATTGGATATTTGCAAACCGTGTGATCGGTCGAACAATTTCGAGGGAGTGGCAAGCCTTCTCCTCTTTCCTTTGTATGTGGCCTCCTACCCCCAAATGCTTTTTCACCCTCAGGTCACTTGGTTGTCCATCCAGGTCAGTGACTTCAAATGATGCAGATGGAAAGCAGTAGCCTTCCTCTCACAGACAGAAGAAATTAGCACAGAGGAGATGCATCAATAGTTCTGGAAATGGACCATAAGTCATGTTTGAGTGTGCGTATCTGTTTTTGTCAGCGTGATCTCTTCTTGTGTATCAGTATTGACTGGTTTAGTAGAAGGATATTGACAAGGTGTGAAAAGTTATTGTGGTTTTAAATGCAATTTATTCAGGCAGTCAATTTTCTTTTTGCTGTGATTGCTTTGCTCATGCATATAAAAAAAATTTTGTCTTCTGGTGGGAGTTTTTGGTGTGTGTGCGTGTTATCTGAAGTATGAATTCTTAATGTAAGGATGTTAATTATTGTTGTGCTTGACTCTCAGCTTTAGCCTGCTGCCACTGCTCATTATGTAGCATCTGAATATGGTGTTTAGATGCGACTGCAGCAATCGTAAGCTTGAAGGGGTTTAAAAAAGGATTTCTAGTGACTAACGTGGGGCTGCATGATGGTGTAGTGTTTATTAAGCACTCTCACCTCATTACAGTCCCCTGTTGGAGTCGAGGCTAACTTGGGAGGGTTGTTTCTGTGTGGAGATTGCATGTTCTCCCTATACCTGCATAGGTTTTTGTCTTTTGCTTGCTTTTCACCAAAAAGGCTATAACATATGTAGTTTCGACGGAAACATTGTAAACACCAATGCTCTGTGTTTATAGTCACTGTAATGTTGTTTGTTTAATATTTGTCTGCACACGGAGCCGACATTCAGATAGCTCTGAAATAAATTGTATTAGATGCACAAAAGGGGAAAGATGAGCGACTCAAACCAGTTTGAAAACATTCTCAGTTTATCGCAGCGTTCATGTCAGCATGCTCTGCTGCTTTTTACTCGGCAGTTGAGAAATACCACATGAGGGAAGGTCAGCCAACCTTATAATCTGTGCATATCATACAGGGCACAAGGTCTTCAGGTCACCGCAGTGTGTGTCTGTGTGTGTCTGTGTGTGTCTGTGTTTTGGTGCGTTTTCAGAAGCATGAGTGTTGGAATGAAAGGATGCAGACATGCTTCATTTGCTCATCGTGTCGGTTTCTGTCCCACGTTCTGTGTCTCTAATAGACTCTGCTGCAGTTGGACTGTGTGTTGTGAAAGTCTGTTTATAAAGTCCCCCCCCCCCCGAGACCCAATGGTTCCCACGCCAACTGCTGTCTTCTCAGGCCCTTTTCCACTCTTTCATTCACATGTGTACACATACACACACTGCCTGCACACACTTCCGCAAAGGTTGACGAAGCTATAAATATAGCTCGTCAGGTCCTTGAATTAGGGTTGATGTAAATAAGAAATGTTGCTGCTGCGAAGCTTCAGCGGATCTGGTTTACATTCAGCTGACGAAATGCAGTCTGCTTGGTGGTCTGCTACAAATGTCTGCATCGTCGTCCCTGCATTGAGCACCACTGAGCCTTTCAGCTTGATCCTGGCCTGGGGGGTGAGAAAAAGAGGTGGGAGGCGAGCTTTTACCATCTCCACTTGTTTGATCTGCTGGTTGTTTTTTCCCCATTTATGCCACCCAGAAGCCGCTCGTTATGGGAAAAAAAAAGAAGTATTTTTTTCTGACTGGTTGCGAATTGTTTTTCTATCATTATTTCCCTCAAAACAAAGCCAGCACAGAAAGTTTTAATAATAAATGGATCTGTTAACACAAAAAGTGACCTTGTTTGTGTGTCTTGATGGAAGCATTTAGAGTTTATGGAAAGTTTGTACATCGTGACCCAGCTTTACTCTAAAATGCCGCAATGTTTTACGCATTCTTTTCTTCGTGTAGCTCTGAGCTTTTCTTTACACTGCAAAATGTTGATTATGTTTTGTTTTGAAAATAACAACTCGGGTGATGTTTGTGGGTGAAACTGAGCCGGCGCCAGATTAAGAAGGCGTATTCTCCCTCTGACTCAGGGAGCCGTGCGTTGCAAGTGTCTGTGAAGTCGTCTGCAGCCTCTGACAGGAAACACAGTTGCTTGCTTGCTCGCAGGAGGGTGTTTCTATGGAAACCAAAGCAGGTGAGGGCATTAACAGGAAGAGGAGCAGCTCAGCTGGCAAATATGGGGGGTGGAGACGAAAGAAGGAGGTCAATGCATTAAAATGCCTGCCATTTAACAGCTAAAACCTCCCTTAGGCTCTGATGCCAGAAACAGCTCTGGCTTGAGGATGTTTTGTTTGTAGGAAAGCCCAAAGTCAAGGTGAAGTCACTCACTGGTTTTACAATCTTGTGCTGGCACAAATAAAGAGACACCATGTCCAAACTAGAGCGATGCAGAGTGAGGATAGCAAGGTAAGCATTTTTCTTCAGATCTGCTTTATGATCAGCCATAGATATTTTCCGCCCAGCAGTCAGACATGCATGTGTTTTTGATGTCTGCAGAAACTGCTTGCATTTCGTTTTGCGGACCACCACTGTGGAGTTCTTTTCATGTGCTCACTGTTTTGGATATATAGTTAATGAAACGCCACGCGCCCGTCCTCCAGTGCACCACCTGAGGAAGCAGCCGTGTCTGGCTCGCAGCGTGCAGTGAAGTTTCCTCTGAGTTTTCAATAATGTAGGAGCACATTTTCTTTAGGCTGTCACTCACAAACCTCTCGGGGGGGGGGGGGGGGGGGGCTACAACAACTGTTGTCAGTAAAAGAAGATGGATGGAGAATATCTGCTGTCGTTTCCCATTTCTCTGATCACAATTCTGCATGCGTTTGTCAAAATAATGCGTCTGTGTAGTCGCTGGGCCCGGGCAGTGCTGTTCTTTGATGCTTCTCCAAGTGACTTTTTGTCACTGGAAGGCAAGAGAGTGAGCTGTGCAGTCAGTGTGAGCTTCACACCCGAAAATCCCTGGCAGCCCTCAGCTACTCCTCTGTATTTAACACTGGTGTGTGGTTGGTGTTTTGCTCTCACTTATAATGCTGTTTGAGAGAGAAATCCTGTGGTGTTCCCCAACTTATTTCCAGTGCATTTCAGAGGTCATCTCGCAGAGATGTTGAAACACTGCTGCTTAACATTACGGAGTTGCATAATTGATAGCTTCAGCTCTTTCAATTACTGGAGCCTTTGAAAATTGCAGAGAAGTGTTTTATTATTTTATTCATAGGATTAAACAGCCAAGAGTGAAAAGACTTCGCACCAAACTAAGATAGCTATGCAGTGGGTGGACTATAGATTTTGTTTATTTGCTTTCCGCTGCAATTGATTCAAGCCATTTTTATTCATTAAGCACCAGAAAATCCGTCTTGGTTGGAGCGATTTGAAGTAGTTTGACTTAAAGTGTTCAAAATGTATCTGGGTGTCTCTGTAATTTATTGTTTTTTATTTCAATTTTCAGGTTTCCTGGCCGAGTGGATGTAAGGAGCATCGATATTCATTTTGGGATCCCTGACAAGAGTCTGCTGATATTTTGGATGCCCTTTTAGGAGCCTGACTGCCCCTTCTGTCAAAAGCAGGACATCTAATCTGCCAACATGCCCATCCTAAAGCAGCTCGTGTCATCCTCCCAGACCAAGCGCCGCTCACGCATGGACCTGACCAGAGAGATGATCAGCGCCCCTCTGGGGGATTTTCGTCATACGATGCATGTAGGCCGTAGCGGCGACGCGTTCGGAGACACCTCCTTCCTCAGCACGCGCTCGGGCGAGCCTCCCCCGGAGACCACATCCTTCCCTCGCTCTCCGCGGCCTGGCCTCCTCTCACGCACCTTCAGAAGCAGCAAGCGCTCCCAGTCGGTGACCCGAGTAGACGAACACAGCGAAGGCACCCTGCTTGCCCCTGGGGGGTCACCTACTTACGTGAAAAACGCCATGTCTCTGCCCTTTCTGAATGATGAGAGCCGAGTGGACGGCATGGTAGCAAAGAGTCTCTGTTCAACTCCGTTTAAGTCCCACGGGGAGCTGGACGGGAGAAGCACAGATGCGGCCGCTCACTTCCTGGAGCTGGAGGAGCAGCGATTCGGTGAACTGACGGAGCTGCCCGAGAGCTCCCATCAGCATATAGGAGGGATGAAGCGTGCCGATTCCGTCATGTCCTTCCACGTTGACCTGGGTCCGTCCATGCTGGGAGACATCCTGGGTGTGATGGAGAAGGAGGACGACGATCTCGGCTACGAGGAGGGAAAGAGCAGCGAGGGCCAGGCCTCTCCGCCCTGCAGCCACCACGGAGAGGAAGAGGACAGCATCGAGCCGAGAAACGAAGTGGATACCGAGGAGCAGCTGGGCGAAGATGAAGAGACTGTCGATGTGCAGCAGCAGGCCTCTTTTCAGCCAGTCGACTCTATTGATCTGAGGCCGGAGGATGGAGGGCCCTACACTCCAGAGTCCACTCCTGAGACTCGGCCCAAACACTTAAAACACCTAGACAGCTGCTCCGTGTCCAGCTCCAGCTCCGCTGCGCTGGAAGAAAAACCAAACAGCCACACGTATGCCGGAGACACCGACAGCGCCACCTTCAGTGCCCCACCAGAAGAAGAAAGCAACTTCTCGTCTTTCTTAGAGGACGAAGACGACGAGATCCGCGTATGAAACACAGAGACGCACGGAGAAAAATTGGACCAAGAATTGGAGGTTGTTTATGTGAAGCCGGCAAGTCCTTTGACAGTGTGGATTCGCACTTGAACGGGGAGGAAGGCACTGTACCCGGGCACTGTGGGAAACGGACTTGTGAATCAGATGGAGGACTCCTGCTTTGAAGGGTTACAAAGAAAGTTTGACTGCTCCTTGAGGACGAGCCCAACTCCATCTGTCACAAAGCCTTACCCTCCGCTTTCCGTTTGTCTGTCAATCTGTCTCTCCCTTTTGAACACTTGAGGGGACTGACATGGATGGGCAAACACTTTCTGAATATGGAACATTCTCCAAGTAAGCACCGAGGACTGGTTACAGAGGAAAAACATTTTCCACAGCCGAAACCGAGTTCACCCCTTTCTTTTATTTTTTTTGTCTTTCTTCTTTCTCGCTCCCCTCACTTGACGCGTCACATGTGCTTATTTCATTTGGTGCGCTTCTCTCCTCGCTGGGCTTTCTCTTTTTCTCTGGCTGTGGGACATCATGAGGCCTGAACAGAAGGCCTCTGTCACAACAGGATCAGTGGTGGGTATCTTGTCACAATAAAGAGAGCTGTGTTTGTCACTGGAGTGTGAGGCTCTTTCATCTGAAAACATTATAGTAGTGCCATAGATCAGTCGGAGCTTCTGCCCTTATTCTTTACTTACGCAACTCAGGGTCCTTGTGACGCCCCCCAGAGGCTGCCACGTCTTTCTTTAAAGCTGGACCACAAAGCCCAAATCAAAATTCTCTCTGTTTCTAATTCACTGAATACCATACAGACTCTGTAAATTACAGAGAAAAGAAACCCAGGGCCGTGAGGCTGTGAAGATGCGCTGGGCTCGATTAACTATAAAACATGGTGTTACGACAGCAAGCGTGGCATGGTGTAGCACTGTGTTGGATGTTTCTTTGTGTTATTGCCAATCAACTTTTTCCTCTGTGTAATTCTATAACATAAATCTGCTGATCTGTCACTGAAAATCTGAACTGAAAAGCGTTTAACCACTTCCTCTGTGTGTGCCCGGGCGGCGACCGAGCTCCCGGCTGCACTGTGTGAAAGATGTTGCTCCTCAAAGAGCTGAACACAATAAGAATGGTGTCCCCAACTACACACGACTAGGGCTTTCGTTTATGGCTGGACACAAGTGTACCTGCAAACACTACTACTGTTTGGCATTATCTGTTTGTTTTGTTTTAGGTTGTTTTTTTTTGTCACTTTTTATGAAAAGAAATCTGTCGCGTCTGTTTTGTGTGTGTTTGAAGGGTGGACGGCAAAAAGAAAACAGCCAAGTGTATTAAAGAACAGATTTCTATTTTTGTGCAAGTTACATAGTCATTGCAGCGCGACTGTATCTCTTGCGTCATTAAAAGCCGTGGCCAGAAGTATTGGGGCTTAGTTGCGCTGATTGATTTCACTGCCTTAACAGAAAACCTGACAGATGTGCCAAATTATGATTTAAAAAAAAATAATAATAATTTCTCTAGCCAAAAATAATCGCAATTTTGGGACAGTATGTGGGAAAATGCCCGTCACTTCCTTCCATATACACAGAACCATTGTTGAATATACATTATGTGAGTTTGAATATGCTGGTTTAAAAAAAAAAAAATGAAAGATGTTTTTAAGAGCTGAGATTTTGTCCTGCAGAATGAATGGAGACTCCCACACTACGTAATATATTTAGGTTATTTCTAAAGTAATTCTGTGAGAATGAGAAGTCGTCTGCATTTTCTGTATGTTAATTATGCCTTACTCTTGTTTGCTTTTTCTGTAATATCCCAAAATAACCTATATTTTTCAATAAAACAAGGCTCAAGTATAACCCGCTGTTCTTTTCCTGTTTTGTTTGAGGGCATCAGGAACAACAAGCACCGTATTTATGAAGTGCTACTCACTTTAACAAAGGAATTCCGTAAGAGCCTCTTGTTTCCTGTCTCTATTCTTTTGGCTCGCCCTGAAGAGGAAGGAAGGAAGTAATTGAGGTCTTAGTGGCCTGAGTTGGACACGTCTCTGAAGCACACCAGTTGCAAATGATGTGGCGGCTCGTGAGTAAAATACATGTTGGGAGACACAAGTGTTCACGTGTGAGGCGTGCCTTAAAGCGTCCGTCTTGATAACCCTGCGAGGCAACCTCCTCGGCCCAAATGTGAGCGTTGGGGGGGGGGGGGGGGGCTTTAAAAAGATGGACGGCGAGGGGAGAAGTTTATCACGGAGTTTCGGTGCACTGATAAACAGTGACAGGGAGAGCTTCTCACTCGACTGACTGGGGGATGGATGAGTCGAGCAGTCGCCCAAGATCGGGATCCTACTCGTCATCATGGACTCCAAACTGTTCTGTCACTTCTGATTTTACAGGCCGTGCGTCGCCACTTCACGCACCGCTGAGCAGCTCGCAGCTCGGCCAAAGTTCACCACGCTATGTTTTGTTAACGTTTGCTGCAGACAGTTCAAGGTCCTGCCCCCCCCCCCCCCCCCCCCCCCCCCCCCCATTTAACTCTGCATGCTGAAAACACTGGCCCTTTCCTTTCTGCTTTCTCATTTTGATTCTACCTTTCATCTCCACTTTACAGGGTGTTTAATCTTTTTCCACTTTCAGTTTTTCATAGTCACATTATGCCCATGTCCAATCTGCCAAGGGGCTCGAAAAAGCCATTATTCTTGCACTTGTGGTAAAAACAGGCCATTTATATTGATTGTTGTGATCAATACAAACCAGCAGTAATATTGAGCCTTCTTTTCTCTGCTTGTATAAAGCCATTCTTCTTCTAACAGATTGGTACGATTTTTCTTTGGCAAAAGGGAAGACTAAATCTTCCCCAGTTGTCACTTTTTTGCATGTAATTTTGAAGTTATTGCTTTTAATCACTCGCTGTAACTGAATTACAGTGTCCCACACAGTATATCATGCTTTTTTTTTTTTTTTTTTTTTATATCTCCCTTTGTTATACTTGCTTAATCTAAAGCTTGGTGTTTACTGCCATCTAGTGGCTGTGAGAAGTGCACATCTGGTGACGGGTGTGTCTGACTGCTGGACTTTATGGTTGTGAGGTTTCTTTGCTCCCAGCATTTCACACTGGATGATCGATCATCTTGAGTTTTTTTTTTTTTCTTTAGCTGTATATTGACAGAATGTACAAAAAAAAAAAAAACCCAATGCATCAGTCATGACTGGCAAATGATATGATTTGTAGTAGGAGGCAGGACATGGACACAATAGTTCCTGTTGTCCCTGCACATCTGAACTCGATACTGCTGGATTGTTCACCTCCCCCCCATGAAAACTCATTGTAATCGGAGTCGTGCCTCGCAGCTGTTCCTCCCTCTCAAACACCCTGTGTGCAGTTTCTCATCCGCTTGTGAGGCTGTCGGATGTCATTTCTTCTTTGAGAAAGTGTGCTTTCCTCGCTCGGGCCACCGACAGGGGCCGCTCCACGCCGCCGTGACAGGGGCCCCTGTCTGCAGTCCCAACCTTTTCCGCCAAATTCCATCAGCAGACTTGCAGCTCTTCCAGGAGGCTGAAGGCATGCTGAAATCTGGAAAGTATTAAACAACCTGCTGGTGGAAGAGGGGTGAGGGGGAGTTGGGGAGGGGGTTGAAGCACACACAGAGAGACAGCGAGAGAGAGAGAGAGAGGGGAAGTAAAAACTTTTGGGGGATGGGGAGAAAAGGAACAGAATACGAAATTGTTCATATACCGCCCTTTGCCTGGCTCTGCTCCTTTCCCCCTCCCACACACATACTAGTGTTTGAGCTCTCCCCCTAAAAAGTCCAGACCACTCCCCATGTAGCAACAGCATTTTCTTTTATTTCTGCAGAAGCATATCCAAACTCCTTTTTTTTTTTTTTTTTCTTCTTCTTGTTAAATATGTCATAAACAAACAGTTTATGTCACTATGTAGTTGAGGGAGGGAGTAGTGTGAGGGTGTGGTGTGTGCATATGGGAGAGAGGCTGTATGTATGTGTGTGTGTGTGTGGGGGGGGGGCGTTTGCTGGCACACAACTGGAAAAGGGTGTAGTGGTCAGAAAGCTCCAACTGTGTTTGTGGTTGGTAGTGAGAATGAGGGGAGAAAAAGAAAAAAAAAAAAAAAAAGTCCGGGTGCAATACAGGCATCGTTTCCCAGGCTGTGATAAGTTCTAACCAAATGTGTGCACGCTGCCTGTGAGGATGAGAGGGTGTGTGTCTGAACTGTGCTGAAAAAGTGTTGAAGCATGCGAGTCAGACATTCCTCTTTTAGGGAGTATGATCTGTGTTCACTCATAATTCGCAGCAGTACATAGTTCTATTTAGGATTTTTGTTAATTTTTGCAAAGATTGAGGTATTTTTACCGCGATCACCATTGATGTTCATCATACGTTCCTTTTTTTTTTTTCTAACCAAGTGAGGATATTTTTCCTTGACTGTCATGCTGATTGCATTTCGAAAATTATTCAAATGTTACACAATGCACTTTTGCTCCATTTGCTAGGAAGAAAGTCATTCAAGCCTGCAAATATCATCGTCACTGTCTGTTGATTTGCTTTTCTCAGCAGAAAGCTTTCCTCCAGCAGAGGAAGACGCGGCGCTACGGATATTGGTGTTAACAGGAGCGGCGAACATAAACATTCCAGTACCCAGCATTGACCTCTTGACCTCCGAAACCTGGATCTGCGGGGCCGGCAGCATGGGACCACACACACATGGTGGGGGGAGGAGCAGGGAGGATGCAGTACGTCTCCTGTGTCCTTGCCTTAAAGAGCTTCAGATGCCTTCGCTCGGGACTGTGAAAAATTAGACCATCCTCCAAACATCAGTGCAGTCCTCCCGCTCAGGGAGTTATGCAGGTATGTCAAAGTGTGGGTATGGATTTCTCATATGGAGAAGTTATTCCACTGGAAACTGCTCTGGCCTCGGCCGCCCGTCACGGGGAAACCAGCAGTTTTCTCATAAATGTGGAGATTGTGTCATAACCTTGTTGGGTTGGATTCAGATCTATACCGCACAGTAAATGTGTTTTTCCATCAAGACGAACCACATTGACAGAAACGGAACAGACCGAAGCCAGCGCAGTCTGGATCTGTTTGTACAACACACACAGGATTCAACGTGTTTCTGTTTGATGTAATGATTTTATAACTTGGCTGTCATTCATGAAATCACCCTACAGGGTGTCTGATTTACCATTCTGGTTTCGAGCTTCTGGCGTGTAGTGCGTGGGACGTGGCGCACCCCGTCTCACTCTGCTGAAGAGTATAGCTTCTGCAGCCATGTGTGTCCCCAGGAGGTCTGGCCTGGCCTGCACTCAGCCATGACCAGGCTGGATGAGGCTGGGGGCTCTGCTGCTCTCTACCCCCTCATCTCTGCCTCGGGGGTTCCTCCCCTCCCGCGGCCTGAGCATGGCTGGTTGACACTGAAAGAAATGGTGTGCGCTATGTGCTCTGTAAATACATCGACACACACGTCAGATTACTGTCAAAGGTGAAATCCGTCACCAACAACTTTTTTCGGTAATTGTAGACGCATATTTTCAAATTTAGACTTAATGGATTCAAATGAATTCCAGTGTAGCTCACAGATGGCTGCAGCCACTTTATTACCGAGTTAAGCGTCAGATGTTGATCACACAGCGAGCGCACGGCCTTGCCAATATGGACTTGGCGCTCTTCCCTCAGCGGTTGTACAATACACGCCTTGTTCGGTCCACACTGGATGCCCACAGCGGGGCAGAACCTTCCAACGCTGACCAGGAAGTGGGGGATCACAAAGGGTCACTTCCCATAGGCCCGCTTTAAACTTTGACCTTCCAGTCCTCCTTCAGTCTCTCTCCTGACATAATGAGTAATACCAGTGCCACCCATTCACAGCCAGCCAGGGCACAGAGGGAGAATCTCAGGGGTTTGATGCTTGAAGCTACTCTGGAAATTGAGTGGCTGCTTTTGTACAACACATTCCTTTCATTTTCACCATCTAAAGTTATCTTCAACAGATATTAGCCTTGCATGAGATATGTAAATCTCTGAGCATCAGTGTGATTCTCAAAAACTAATTTTCCTCTCATAACCGCCTCTATTGTACTTTTTAAATTAAACATATTCAAGATTGAAAGGGTTTATTTTTCCACTGCCTCTCAAGAAAGAAGATAGTTTATAGTTACTCAGCTACCTATCACGATATTACTCCAGCGCCCCACTGAAGGATATCCAAACTTTTAATTTGGCGTCTCCTGGCAGGGTAAGATGAGGTTGTTTTTTTGCCAGTGTATTTACGAAACACTGCGTCCAGTCTTCCCGCGGGTTAACCTGAGTGATTTCATCACGCGCTCGCTAATTTCAGCGGTGGCCGAGCCAACGAGACAGACTTTCCATTACAGCCTGTCACCTTCCTGTTTTCATACACGGGCTCTGATGGAAACGCAGCAGCGGCAGCAGCTCACAGGCCCGCTCGCTCTCCTCAAATCTCAATAGCATCATAAATCCGGGCGTGTCTCGAGATAGAGAACAACACCAGGGTGAAGAATCCCGGAGCTCCAACGTGCAGACTTTAAAACACACTGTACTGGGTGTTGGTCCCCCATTTAATAACTCCGTCATCCAGTTTATGCTCCTCTCCCTCTGGCCACGGCTCCCTCAGGGCCGAGCTGGAGAGGAGAGGGGGAAAAGTCCGGCCGGCGCTGGCCCTCCTCATCGTCCTGGCAGCCAGGCTTCGATTCCCCACCTCCGACTTTATGCAGCCAATCAGAGGCAGACAGGCCACAAACAGATGTGTCTTGTGTATTTGTGTGTCTTCTTCTGGGCTGGGTTGACTCTGCTGTGTTTGTTTTATCTTGCCCGCTTGTTTAATGATTGCTTTGTGCTGGATTAACATGTCACATTATTCAAACAATGGAAGACTTGAGTTTGTGTGTTTGAAAACAGGAAAGCGGAAGAAGATGTGCAAGTGAGAGTTTGGCAAGCCACAATAGTGTGACTGCTCATATCATGTTCTTCAATGTACACTGTCCACCTATATGCCGAATAAGCCAGATTATATAAGAACACTGAACAGCAGTGATTAACACTTTGACAAGCAGTCGCGTCCTGCAGGCCGTACATGCTACAAACGTAGGTGTTGGATAAAAACCGACGTCAAATACAGCCGTTCACAATGATTTAATCTCTTAAACAACCTTAACGTTCTCACTTCTGTCATGATACACTTTCTCTGGGTGCTTTAGAGCTGAAACTTAAATGTATCCACAGCATTTACTTTAAACACAACACAGCGTGTGCTGTAGAGGAGTTCCTGGCTCCGAGCTGAGGTGCAGCTGAGCGTGAGGCCATATTCTGGATTTCCTGTATCAGACAACTGCCTCCTGGCACGGTGCATAGCATGGTAAAGCCCAGTTAAATCCCTCTCCATCTGCAGCTGCTTACAGTGATTGACAGTGCACTGCAATGCTTCAAAAAAATTAAATAAATAAATAAAACAAATTCTTCTAGATTAATCTCAGGCACTGCAGGCTCTAGAAAAAGGTCATGTTGACAGCAAAAACCCACTTTGTGGGAGTGAGAGTATGTTTGTATTCAAGAATGTAAGAGTGCTTACGTTGGTGTTTGACCGACTTGGTGAGCAAAAGCGAAGCTGGACAAAATGTGAATCAGAGCAAGATGGAAGAAAAAGAGGGAACGGTTGAGTAATCATCCAAATCTTTTCTCTCTCTTTCTCTCTTCTTCTTTTTTTTGGGGAGGGGGGTCATTATTCTCCTGCAGCATGCTCCAGCTGTGCCGCAGCTTTTGGGCCAGCCAGGAAGCGCTGGAGGAGGAGTGTACGGGGTGGAGGCAGGGTGAGGTCACAGTACTGTTAGCCCCCTGGGATGGGAGGATAGCCGAGGAGAGAGAGAGAGAAGACACTTGGCCCACTGTTACGGCTCGCTCTATCCATTCTTAATCTCACAGTTAACGGAGCCCCTCATGGGGAACATATGGCGGATCCAAAGTGCCTCGGACAGTGTGGCCCTTCTCAGCGCTATCAAACACTGACCCTCTCTTTCACATATGTACACATGCACAGTGAAAGTGACTCACGCACACGGCCATAGGCGTATTTAGAGACCTCTATGTAAGTGCCTGGCCCTGCATGCTTGGGATGCCTTGGGTGTGACCAGGGTGGCCTGGACTGTGTGTGTGTGTGTGTGTGTGTGTGTGTGTGTGTGTGTGTGTGTGTGTGTGTGTGTGTGTGTGTGTGTGTGTGTGTGTGTGTGTGTGTGTGTGTGTGTGTGTGTGTGTGTGTGTGTGTGTGTGTGTGTGTGTGTGTGTGTGTGTGTGTGTGTGTGTGTGTGTGTGTGTTGCTCCAGCTGCCTGTCGTTTGCTCTCTTCACCATCACTTCTCACTGGAGGAGGTTACCCAGCCAGACAGTGACTCAAGCAGACCCCAAACTCTCCCCCTTTCCTTCTCTCTCACACACACACAGAGGAAAGGATACTCAATGGAAAGAACGGCAGATAGAAATTGGAATTTCCTGGTCACCAGGAGTTTCTCCGGAAAATAAGTCACTGGTCATTTTTAGGTTATTCAGAGATCATGTCATACAGAAAACAGAAAACCACGAGTGACTTAAAAGCGTTCATTCCTTCGCCGTGCTGTTGTGACAGATGTCCTGTGTGATCGAGCATTGTCATGATGACATAGTCCTTTAATGGTAAAGATGTTGTTGGGAGCGTGTTATTATACACTCACTCTACTAATATTGATGACTCCTTCCCAGAAGTTTGAGCTGATGTGACTCCATACCAGAGTAGAATCCTCTCCACCCCCCCGACTTGTGACTTATAGTTTTCTAGGGGAGATTCGGATCATATTGTTTTGACTTTGCGATTTTCAGTACGTTTTCTGTATTCCTCCGTCCTCATGGCCTTTCAGTGAACGCTGCATCTTTACCACTTGTACCTTTTAACTGTTCATTTTGTTAAGTTCTTCAGTGTGTTTTTGTGTTAATGTGTTTATGCTCTTATCTTTCCCTGTCTTTATGCTCATTGCTTTGGCTCGCGTCAACGGTACATGTTTGTTAATGTGAAGCACTTCGAATTGCATCGCTGCTGATATGGGCTGAAAAATTTGGTCTCTCTAAAATGCTTTTTAATGCTCTGTCATGAAACCAACCTGTTGCTATTTAGCCAAATTGTCAAATGGTCCTCAACTGTTCCCACTTCCCTGTCCAAACTGTTTTGAGGTATGCTGCAAATGTTCTATTATAAAAAGGTAGAATGTCGTATTACATATTATTATATTATATTAACATCTGATTTGGTGTCTGCATCCTACTGTAAATAAAAAGGGGATTGAAGGACAGTGTGCATATCGACCCAGGTTTTTTTTTTTTTTAAGTTGTAAATGCTGTATAAATGATAATCATGATGAGTTTCAGTAAAATAGGAATACAATGAGAAGAGGAGAAGCAGAATTATAGTCACCCTAAAGTTTCCAGCTTTCCTTAAAGTTTCCAGTCATTTGTTGTGCAATGATACTCTGTATTCGTCTGGTGATTCTCATGACTTGGCCAGCGCAGCCTCCTCCGTCCTCCCACAGCCACGCATGTAGTTTTTTTTTTTTTTTTTTTTTTACAGACTAAGATCTACAAACCCAACCATGACCTCAGAGAATTAAATATTCTCCCTGGAAAACCCCCATATCCTCAAAGTGGCACTTTTTTAGTCAGCTGCATTGTGCGTGCGTGTGTGTTTTTGTGTTTTTGTGTGTGTGTGCGTGTGTGCGTGTGTGTGTGTGTGTGTGTGTGTGTGCGCGTGCGTGCGTGTGTGTGTGTGTGTGCGTGTGTACTAAAAACCACACTGAAGAGAGGAACATTTTGTATCCAGCTCCAAATATGTGACTATTTTCAATGAGCCTGCATCTGTGTACTGTTGTGTTTGTAGTCAACACGTGTTTGCACTTAAACTGTTTACAGTATACATTAGTTATTCAATAGACTGACCTCACATCTTCGAGTTCAGTTTTCTTTCTAACAAAGCTGAGGCTGATTCATGGGCTCGGTGTAATAGGAGCCCAGGTAATTGTTTTGGAAGGGTAACTTTATAATGGAGAAATCTAAAAACAAGCCCCTGTTTTCAATTAAATCTTTCCATCCCATCCCCCCTCAACCCGGAAAAAAAAAAAAAGTGGGGAGTTCAATCTGAGCTGCCATACAATATTTTCTTCTCCGAGTTCACCACTTGCCCGCGCCATATGGCCAACTTGGGGAACTTAATGCAATTTTTCCAGCTGCATGTTTGAAAAGTTTTCAGTCTTGGAAGGCGACTAAACCTTCATTCACAGTCTTTCTGTCTCCTCTTTGTAGCTATAAATGTAATACTAAATGATACAAATATACATATTTTTGCACAGTTCTGTAGTCCTTTGTAGCTCGAGCTGTTGTTTCTGGCCACACCCTGTTTTGTTTTTTTGTGTCATAGAAGGGTGAAATGCATTACATAAAGTCAGCTTAAGCGCACACATGTTTTGAGACACTCATAAGGGTGGAGTGTGTGTGTGTGTGTGTGTGTGTGTGGGGGGGGGGGGGGCTGGCCAAGGTCTCATCTGGAATGCGTAAAGCATAACAATGCATCCCAACTTCTCTCATCATTCTGGATCATTCTGACGTTCAGCTGGGAAGGGAGTGGGTGGGATCTGTTATGTCTTAAATGCTGCCAGAGTGCTATAGGCTGCAGGCTGTAAAGAGCAAGCTGTTCTTCCCCAGCCTCTCCTCATATTTGTGAAAAATGTGCAGTTTGGAGGGAGGATGGGTTTTAGTTTGCCAAATGGTTTAGTTGAAGTGATAATCTGCTGCATCTGTGTTTGATGGGAATTTTGGACACATTTTTCATGATAAGCAGACGCCGTTTGTTTTGGTTATATCTTTTTCGGAGGTATTATTCCGCAATCGGTGTAACAACAGCTACAGTCCATTTTTCACGGGCTTCCCTTCAAAGTTTTAGATTTTTTTGTGCGTATTTGGCTTTTGTGTGGCTTGAATTTAATTTTGGGCAGTTTTTATAATCACATAATATTCTATCAATTAATTTGAATTTAAATTATAATACAATGGAATATAATTTAAATCAAAGTGTTTAGTGTATTCTCTTTATTCACAAGACAGATGTAAAACTTTCTGATGAAGGTAATCCACTTTCGTCACGCTAATGCTGTTTTACATTGGAGAAATATTGTGTTTTTCTCTCATGTAATCCAAAAGCAACTAGTCCAATATAACATCTTATTTGTGGTGTCAACATTTATTAACATGTCAGGATATATGCAATTCAAACTGCATTAAAAAAGAACTCCATACAATCAGCGACACAACATATTGTAGCGTAGCAGCATATAATCGTAACAGTTGTAGATTCATGCAATAAACATTTTCACTAAAATCCCACTTCCTCCTATGTTCTTTAACCAATGATTCAGAGCAGTACACCAGCAGGCAGTCCTGATTGGCCGCATAAAGCCGTGTGATATTGTTTGATTAGAGTTAACGAGCTAAGATATACTAACTGGTACTCGTGTAATGAGTAGCTACTGCATGATGTTGCCAAAAAAATTATATAACTGGCACGGCCTCACAAAAGTAGAAATGACACTCAAAGTTCAAGCAACGTCTGACAAACGTCTGGAAACCTGCTGAAATCCTGCGAGTAGTCAGCAGAGCATGCTTTCAAAATAAAGGGTTTTTTTGTGTCAGTTTGTTTTACAAAAGACAAAAGAAGAACTGTTGCATATCAGAACATATTTATGATGACTGAACCCTGCAACTCAATTCATTCCAGAGGTGGTAACACATAAAGCTTTTCTGTCAGCTACTCGACGTAGGACTCACTGAAAGCAAACAGGAAACATTCTTATTGGTTGTATTTTTAGGTAACATAGGGTGAAAAGAATAATTGGTTTTCCACAAAATAAGAGACTTGGCTGAGCCTCGTGATGCTACACTTACATCACATGAATAACAGCAAATCTTGAAACATATGATTCAATTAGTGAGAAAAGTTCACCAAAGCGTCAGAAGCTCACCAATACTTTGTGGGATCGCTCAGAATTCCTTCTAGGGGATATTTTAGTTTGATAGAAAAGGTTGACCAGCGAAATGCCGATGTTTCCTCTTGGTTTCTCCACACACGGTTGAAATGTAGGAGATATATGCGGGGTGTCGGCACAATGACGCTAATTTGGCTGCAAATTTGAGGATGTTGTTTAAGTGTGAATTTGTAGCACATGGTGGTGCTCTGCCAGGTCTGCCAGAGTTTATCGGCTTCTTCCTCACCTCCTCCTTCACTCCACTGCTGAGAGGAGCTGTCAGTGGGTTTGGCTCGGCTCTCATGTGAGTGGCTGCTCCGGGCTGCAATCCAGACTGATGCCGGCGGATGAATACACACACACACACACACACACACACACACACACAAACACACACACACACACACACACACACACACACACACACACACACACACACACACACACACACACACACACACACACACACACACACACACACACACACACACACACACACACACACACACACACACACACACACAACATCTCCGCTCCAAGCCGGGATTCACAGCGAGGCCACAGTTTCCTCTGGCCAGGCCACCGTCAGTCACCAGGCTACCCGTCGGTATGACCACACTAACCCACATTCGATCGCACATGTTCCTCTCTAAACACTGAGCCGGAGCAGTGGAAGCATCAAGGATCCCATCAGCAGCGCCACCAAAGCAGCGCGTCTGATTTAGAGGCAGATAAAGAACAAGTTTGTTTAACAAGCGTGCTGAAGGACGAGTGTTTTCATGAACTTTCACTTTCTTTCTTCCGTGCATGTGTAACAGCCAAGCCTCTATTGGCTGCCCTGGAACTTGTCATGAGCTCATCTGTTTCGTGTAGTCGTGTGTGAAAAACTTTTGTAAGACTCCATGGTTCCCAATAAAAATGTACCTACTACCACAAACCAAGTTGCATTTTTCAACTTAGAAAGCAAACGAGCTCAATATCAGGCGCCTGCGGTGACCTTTGACCTCAGAAGCAGCTCTGCATATCCATCCCACAGATTTACGGCCGATACAAGCCTCACATCATACACCAGTTTTCAGCTTGTGTCCGCCACTTGCCAGAAGGCCTGATTTACAAAACAGCAAATGATGGGCAACATTTTGGATGAGGAAAATCTATTTTGGCACACACCTTTCTTCACATAAAATCCACATTGGCAGCCTGCAAAGGAAATGCTGCAATGTTAGCTGTCAAAAGAGCACAGATACTACGCTCAGGAAAAGATTGCACAGCAACCGGAATGAGAAACTTACTGATAACTAGAAGATGGGAATGATTTTCCTCTCGGAGAGTTTTAGGGGATTTTGTATTTTTTTTTTTTTCTTTTTGAGGCGTTATTTCAAAGCAAATGAATCATATGACCATCAGTGTTTATTCAGACACATTTGATTGTAATTAAGAATAACTAGCATAAAGTGTGTCTGATGCAGCTTGGATATTTATACACGGAGTTGCGAGGTCTGTGCAGAAACGAGAGTGGGGCAAATCAAACTGAATTCTTTCATAGTTTTTTTTATTGCTTCATTCCAAACCCCTGAGGCCAGTATTGCTCTGATTCCAAGCAACGGTTTGTATGCCGGGCCTGCCTGTTGGGATGTGTGCGCTGATGACATCGACTCCAACAGGAAGCCAGGGGCTAATGATTAGCACATGTTTGGGATCAGTAGGGTGCCACACTCTGGAGTTTGTCATGCCTTATGTCTCTGATTTATTTGGTTGTTGTTTTTTCACAGGGAGGGACAGACCCACTTATGAAAGGAAAGAAACAAAGCCTCCACCTCTCTCAAACTTTCTGGCCTGCCTTATCTGATTCAGCCTCCAACCAACAGAGACCTTGATCTTGGTCATGGTTCATGTTGGAGTTTCAGAAATGAGAAAAGTGAGATTTATGGCACTTGAACACGGACCTGCATATTTTGCACGGATTGTATGAGCCCTGTTGTCGTTGACCTATCTGAAATCTGTCAAACTGTCTCATTATCCACATTGATGGTCTGTGTTGATTTGAATCCTCCGTGTGTCAACACATTAACGTGGCCACACAAAGTGTGCAATCCTTTCGCACAGGTCTGTGTGCAGAGGGCTCGTCCAGAGCTTCTCCTGCGTGGCCTGTGGGACGTTATCTGATAGTCACTAAGTGGCGAAACACAAACATCAAGCATAGAACAGTGAGGCCACTTCAACCCTGAAGATCCGGCAGATGGTCACACGCATCCTGGAGAGCAGAAAATGCCACCGCACGACACGAAGCATCTTGATTCTGACTAAACCGCACAAGTTCCTCAAAACCGCAACAAAAGAGTAAAAGTTTTCATGATCAGCTGCGAGCAGAGCAGCGTCCAGCGATCTGCAGCTGTTAGGACCTCGAGATGTCCGAGGAGATTTTGTAGCCACTCCCGATAACATCTGACCAGACTGATGTCAGACCTTCAGTGTTTCCGGCAGTTTTTAAAGGGCTTCCATAGGTGAAGAGGCGTTCCCTCATTCCTTCATATTCCCATGAGTGGAATTGGCTGTCACGCTGTCCCACTAAGACGGCCTCCGGGCAGCCAAGTCGGGGTCACGTCCCAAAAAAACTAAAACTTAATCCTCAATTGTCTCACTCTTCTCTCACTCCCATGTTTGCTATTGGAGCCGGCGAAGGAGTCCAAGAAGAGTCATTTGGCCACTCCTGCAGGTGGAGCCCAGCACAGTGCACCAGGGCCGGGCCTGAGCCGGGGACTGACTCATACTGTCACACGGGCTGCAGACGATCCCAGTCAACCGCTGCAAGGCAAGTCCACACACGACATGATGAGACGCTTTTCTCACAAGTCCACAAAGAACTGAAATTATTTGCGAAAAAAACCCGAAACTGAAAGTAAACAGACACATTTGATGCTTTGAAGAAAGGCTGAATGAATCATGGAATCACAGCCTTTTACACAGCAATTAAAATCAAAGATAACAATTAAGTCAATACCATGATTCATGTCGAAATGAAAGTTAGTCACATGGAAGATTCACATTCTGTCGGGCTTACTCTCATTTCCGATTAAAACCAGATTTTATACATCAAAGGCTGATTTTTCATGGCATTACTTATTAGTATCTCCATCAAATAAAGGGGAATTACAATGACGCCCCTGTGGTTTCGCTTTAGGTCAGCTGTTTTGCTGGAGGTGAAGCTTAAAACAGATATGCAAGTGAAGTTCGTTCTGGGAGACTAGAATACACAAGTTACACCCAGTCATTTAAAGTTTGAAATACCCAACTTGTGAAAAAAAAAAAGAAATGAATAAATAAAAAAAGAAATCTCACCCAGTGTCCTCTTGATAATGAAAGGTGTGTCGGTTTGGAATTTCAGCTGCAGTCCCACCGCGGTAGCTGGGACTTTGGTCTCCTGCTCTTGTCTGTTTGCTTTGTAACCTCACACTTTGAAAAGAGCAGCTGTGAGTCTTTATTTAAGGGTTTTAGGGGGTTAAAACGATTTTGGACCACTTCCAGTGTGCTATCAGCCATGTGGCAAAAGGTCCTAACTCATCAGAGGTTTGGTTGAGCCGTCACAGAGAGAACAAAGTAACATTCTCACAATATCGGAGCACTTCTTCTTTTTTTTTTTGTCAAAGGATGAGATTCATAAGTCAACATCCCCCATAAAACATCAGACATGATGCGTAAAGGCCTCATTAAAAACAATACTCAAATGCTTTTTTATTTAATGAATAGTATAAAATAAACAAGCACTACATGATGTTTATTGCAGTTTTTCAGATTATTAAATCAAATGAAGCAATAAAAAATAAGGGCGGGACACTTTGAAGCTCAGAGCAATGAAACTTCAATTGCTGAGGAATGCAGATGTTGTTTCAAGATTTCACTGTAACTTAAGAATAAATCACTTGAATTGTTCATATTTTTTTTTTTAAGTGTTTTATCCTTTGAAAGAAGAAATACTGATCTTTATTTTATTTTTTTTTACATTCTGCTCAGTGTTTGTCCACTTTTTAACTCTGAGTGCACTTTCTTTGTGTGTGTATCCTCTCGGACTGCAGAGTAGTGTTAGATCACAATGGCATTCATGGCCTCCGCTCACACCTGCTCCAGCTGTGCCGCCAGGTTTGTCTTCTCATCCTGCTGCTGCTGCTGCTGCTGCTGCTGGCACTGCCTACCCTCCTGACCACTGCACCAATTACATCTTCATAAACAGCGGCGTGTCCAGCTGAGTTGTCAGAGGGCTCTCTCTCTCTCGCTCTCTCTCTCTACGTCTCTCTCTTCATGCCCCCTCTGGCTCTGCCAGGACTCGCAGCCCTTCTCACCCGGCGTCCCACAGCGAGAGCCTGGGCAGCAGCCCACGGTTCATCCCTCTGCGTGTTTACAAACACAGACCACAGGAATCCACCTGATGAGCCAAAAACTGCGAGGGAGAGAGAGAGAGAGAGAGCGGCACAAATTATGTTCACTGGCTACAGCAGCTGATTATCTTCACACTCGGACCAGTTGGCTTTCACAACAACAGTGTGTGTGCTTGTTGTTTTGTCACTGTTGTCATTTGAAGCCTGGGCTGGTTTACAAGTTTGTCACTGAGAGGAAATGGCCTGAAACCACAAACGGCGAAATGAGCGATGCAGAACCGTGGCGGCCGGCGGCCGGCAATCTCCTGTCATTCCTCCTTGAATCTCGTGTGTGTGTGTGTGTGTGTGTGTGTGTGTGTGTGTGTGTGTGTGTGTGTGTGTGTGTGTGTGTGTGTGTGTGTGTGTGTGTGTGTGTGTGTGTGTGTGTGTGTGTGTGTGTGTGTGTGTGTGTGTGTGTGTGTGTGTGTGTGTGTGTGTGTGTGTGTGTGTGTGTAGTTCTGAGCCGTTCCATCAATTTAGCGTGGCGGAAACACTGCACCGTGCTAACTCCCTCTGGCACTGGACAAACTCTCCCTTCTCATCGCGGACGCAGGAGTAAACTGGAGGCCTGGTTCATGCACACAAACATTCTGGGCATACCGCGGGGCCTCTAGAGGGCTAGGTCCCCCCCCCCCCCCACACACACACACACACACACACTTGCAATAACGTGAGTGTTTTATTGAAGCTTGATGTGCCCATTTGGGTTCAGTCAGTCATCGGGGGTCAGCAGGCCTGACACCTTTTATCATCTCCAACAAGGGAAGCAGTAACCCTGAATGTCCTTAACGTTAAGGGTCAACCAGGTAATATCTGATGTGGCTTTCAAAATATCGCCCAATCCAGGATGTTTACATGCAAAATGTCAACCGTGAACTATTTAGTAAGTAATACGAATGGATGGATGGATGGAGACCAGCTCCATTAACAGCATCTATTTACAGTGCAGTGTTTATCATGCTTGCCTCATAGAATATCCCAGAATACATTTCTGTCTGAGGTTTGCATGTTTTAGGTGAATTTAGTCTCACTGACTAATGTGTGTGTGTGTGTGTGTGCGTGTGTGTCCTGTGATGGACTGGTGTCCCGTTACGCTTACTTCAGCGCCCTGTACAACTCAGATTTAAACACAATGAGCAGGGTGGATGTATTGACTTGACGATATCTGGTACAAAATACATTTAAAGAATTGCTGAGTTGTATAAACCCAAAATGAAAAGTCTTTTAATCCTAACATGACATCTCGTGTCTAAGATTGTATGTTTTTAATGTCCAAATGCAGAGCCAGCCACCACTACTTGTGTTTTGTGAAGCTTTGTGGTTTGCACAATAAAGCCATAGGATAGTCTATACAATCCTGGGTGGACTTCTTTACAATCCAGATGACAGGCTTGGAAAAAAAAAAAAGAAAAGATGAAAAAAAGAGAAAGAGGCGCTGGTGACGTGCGGGGCCTGCAGGGCGGTGTTCTCAGGAGTAGACACACACACTGACTGGGGTGTGTGAGCCACATCTGGAATAGTAGCCACAGAGGAAAGAGTCGCGAGGCGCAGAAGAACCGTGATACTTTGACGAACTCCTCACAGCAGCACGCCCTTTTCACGGAAACAAACCTTTTGCTTTGCCTTCTTGTAAGTTGGACTTAATGTTTTGGAGTTTTTCCTTTTGCTTTTAGACAGTGAAGTCACTTTTTCCTTGACCTCTTTTTTTTTCCCTTCCCTCCCTCAGTCATACAACAGGACTTCTCCGCTGGATTTATATCAGAGTTTGGATAGAGGACCTTTAAGAGCCAAAAACGTGACTTTGAGCTCAGAGTTGTGGTTTTAACTTAGCAGACCCGCTGCTCTCTTGCTGTTTGTAGGTGAACAAACTCGTACTTGAGTAAAGTTTGAGACGCACGCATGGCGGCACTTTGCTGGAATGCGTCTTTACGCAGATGGGTTGACTTTACTTTCCAGCAGTATTGACTAATCACCAATGAATCTTTCTTACTCGGGTCAACAGTTGCTTTATTTGAACTTTTCCCTAAATTTGCTTGCTAAGCATTGCTTGAACCAACGCGTAAATACGCAATTAAAAATCCAATCCAGTGGATCAGCTTAAAAATCACATTTGTTTCATTATCACAGACAAACCTTCAACTGAGAATTGGCGGTTTGAGCTCAGTCTGGGGGATCGAAGGGTTTCTTCCTTCTTTCTTTTTCATGTTTGAATGTGTAAGAGGACACTTTCACATTGAAGTAAACATTGCGGTGGACTCACAAGTGAGCGAACAGCGCCATCTGCCGTCCAGATGAGCTGACCCAGGGTCGCTGATGTGATGGTGAATCCAATATCCACTGACTTCTGCTTTCCGTTTCCTTGTAGATCTACTTGAAAACATGCTGCTCATCCTGCTCGGAGTGCTTATCATGCACTTGATTATTCTCATTCTTCTCATTGTGTCAACAGCAGCCAGTGTAAGTCTGCACTTCCTTATTACACTTTTCACCAAACCATCATATTGTCACAGGATGACTTCTAGAACTCGGAGGTTTTTACTGATGGTTCTCTGTGTTGTTGTGTTTACCAGGCCTGGTCTGTAGGTGGGGACAGGAGCACAGATCTGTGGTACAGTTGCTTGACAACTAATGGAGGCTACCATTGCAAGCCAGCCAGCGACGAAGGTTTGTTTGAACTCTGCAAGGTCAAGTTAAAGATATTGTCTCTTGGCTTGAAAGATGAGTTTAAATTCCTGCTCTCCACCCCCTAGACTGGCTCCAGGCAGTGCAGGCCCTGATGATCCTGTCCCTGCTCTTCTGCTTCTTCTCGCTCATTGCATTTGTGTATCAGCTGTTCAGACTGGTCAAGGGTGGACGCTTCTTCTTCACCGCCATCTTCCAGATCTTGGCCAGTGAGTATGACCTCATCACGCGCCGTCGGGTCACGCCCTGTGCAGAAAAGTGGGGCGGGGTGCTTGAGATCATGACACATGCTCCCAAGATTCCTTCAGATTGTCTTCAGCCCTCTGCTCGTCTTTCGCAGGCGTGTTCGTGATGTGCGGGGCGATCATCTACACCGTGATGAGCCCGGATGACGTCACACAGTTCGGCTACGCCTACGTGCTGGCCTGGGTGGCCTTCCCTCTGTGCCTCATCAGCGGCCTCATTTATATCGTCCTGAGGAAGAAGGAATGAGAGCTGGAGCGGGAGAGCGAAGAAGGAGGGGGTCGATAGGAAACCCCTCAAACACAACATCGCACTGTGCCTACTGCCCACAGACCAGAGACTGACACCCCAACAATACTGCAAATGTGCATGTGTCACTAACAGTTGGAAACACTAAAATGGCAACAATCATTTTTGGCTGTATTTCTCACACCCTGAAAACACTTGTTTGGTTTGTGAATCGCAATCAAAAGCAGATTATTCCCCCCCGCCCGCTTCCCCTTCAGAAAAGAACACTAGATTGTGTTTACAAACCTGTTGGTGACATATAGACGTTTGCTGCACGCTGGCAACCGACTCCCACAACTCCATCATGTGTGATCAGACGAATAATCCTGCCTTTACTCCAGTACAAAGATGTACATAGTGTCTGTGGTTTTTAGACATATTTATAACATTTTTACATACATTGTGTACATAGTGTTGTCAAGTTAACATTGTCATGCCCATTTTTACGTGATGGAGCTCGTGTCTCTCACAAATCATGCAGCTGTGCCAAAGAGATGTCGCTTCAACTGCCAGAGTATCAAGCTTTGTCTTTTCTTTTCTTTTTTTTTTTTAAATCATCCTTTTTTTTTTATGCGTGTCAAATCCTTTAAACAATGTGCCTTACTTAAAACGTGTGTTCTTGAAGGAAATAAGAAATAAATAATCTGAAATGAAAAATAACAAGTTTTTATAAACTCATGAAGTTTCATTTTTTTTTAAATTACCATTCTACTTGATATACCAGAAATACTTTTAAATTTTTTTTTTGCATTTTGTAATCGAGTTTTGAAAATGGTGCTTTTTAAAAAAAAATAAAAACTCTTACTAGTTTTGAAATGTATAGCCCACTTTGCATTGTGTGTCATGTCCTGTGATTAATTTGCTTTGTACAAACTTAAGTTGCATTTTTGTCAGTATTAAAAATAAAACTTTTGAAATAAAGCACATGGAAATGCATCTTTCATATCATGCACATTTACCTACAAACAAACATTTTCAACCTTGAATATTTTAGCCGATATATCATGAAAAATGTAATTTTGCGTCCCCAGATATTCACGTTTATTTCATATTTCTACAACCATGTACAATATTTTTTTTACAATTAACATAACAATCATACTAAAATATGTATTGTGAGTGTAAAAAAAAAACCAAAAAACAAATATATTTGAATTCCAATTCTATTGCAATTCGTTGCGATGCACGTGTATGCTGTGCATGCAAAATATTGAAATGCAAACGTTTAATCCATGTGTATTGTAATAAACTGAACTCATGAGCGACTGGGCCACACGGTGGCGTAGTAGTGAACACCCTCCCCTCACAGGGATTAAGTCCCTGGTTTAAGTCTGTGGAGGCTTTTCTGTGAAGAGTTCACATGTTGTACTTTAGGATGTGTGGGTTTTCTCTAGGTAGCTATGGTTTCCTGCCACAATCCCAAAGAGTGTTTGAGGATAATTTCCTGTATGTGCATACTTCTCTCTCTCTCTCTCTCTCTCTCTCTCTCTCTCTCTCTCTCTCAGTGTTTTCTCTGTCCAGGGCGTGTGCTGCATTCACCCAAAGATAAACAGAATAAAGAGTGATAGAGGGGGGAAAGCATTCTGGACTTGTAATACTTTGTTTGTACCACTTGGTGGAGCTCTAATCCAGCACTGATCTCATGAATTATAGACAAGCCAGAGTGTAGAGGGGTGGAAGGTGGTGATATTAGTGTATTAGTACGGAATGTATTTGTATGTAGGAGTATGTCTTTGTGTGTGCTTTGCTTTCAACACATAATGTTTGACTGAAAAAGCGCTTGTATGACATGATTAAACCAGCTGGAACAACTTTGGGCACGCGGTTACTTTTTACCTCAATAGTTCCATAAGGGAAAAAAACCCCTGTAGTTTTAATTAAGTCTCCAGCCTTTATTTTAGTAATCAAACAAACTGAGATGGGACACAGCGCCACCTGCCAACATTTTGAGGACTTACTTATGAATTGCGTGAAACTTGGCAAGGAGGTGCACAGAACATTATTTCTACAAATGAGAATTCATTGAAGGAACATGTGGTCCAGGGATTGTATCCCTAAGCAGCATCTCTGTGGAGCAAAACAAACCAAAGAAAATCGGACATATTTGAATCAGTCATGGCCTCAGAAATCTGCTGTTACACTAAATGATTTCTCCTCATTCACCTGACTGTCTTGTATTTCACTCACTTTTCAGTTCAAGCCTTTGGATGTGGAATAAGTGAGAAAGATCGGATTTATCATCAAATGTCATATTAACATAGATTCATTAGAGATATGTTTTGTTTACCCAAACAGTTTAGTGGAAAACCTCCTCTCAGGTGATAAAGTTCAGTTCCACTGTAAATGTTCAACACTGAATAACATCCACCAGAGCAGTTTAATCTATCAGATAATTATTGACAGACAGAAGAGAGCAGCATCGCTTTCTGTCCACTAGGGGGCGACTTAAACATACAGTATGTGTGTACTCTTTTATTCATTGACTTATTTTTTTTTCTCCAGAAAACCTTCTCCAGCCTGTAGTTTGTAGTTTCAAACATACATCATATAAAGCTGGTTGTTTTTTTGTAACAATGAGGAAGATATATTCCCTACATCCGCTTCCTGTTTAAAACACATGTGGGATTTTTTTTTGTGTGTTTTATTAAAAAACAACAACAACTCTCCCCCTTAAAAAGAAACCCTGTTTTCATTTGCTTTTTTAAATGTAGATAACAATTTCTATATCATGCTGAGTGCATTGTTACAGTTTATTTCGTGTGACTTTTATTTTGAGTAAAATAAAGCCTTACTCAAGAAAAGTTTATTTTGTATTATTTTGTTTCTGGATATGTCTATGTGCTCATGTCCATCTACCTTCGATTCCACCTCATCCCAGCTGAAAGTGGGTGAAGGCCGACAAGAGAGCAATTTAGAGGGACTGTTTAACCTCAAACACATGTTTTCATTGACTGTTGGAGGAAACCAGAGTAGCCGCAGAAAGATCAAGCATGCACAGATAGAACATGCAAACTCCATATAGAAGGACGTACAGCTTGAATGAACTGTGAAAACTCTCTTTTGGGACAAAAGCGACAGCACATCCTGGCCCCTTGAGAATGTGTATGGGCAAAATCTTGAAATATCTCAAGTTCAATTCCCTTTCTTTTCTGTTTTCTTGATGAACATAATACCTCATTTTATTTATGAAGGTATTAAATAAAACCTTGTTTTTTCCAGTTATACATATACAGTTTTGGCCTGTAGTCTTGTTACCTGTGGTCAGACCCATTTAGTTTTTAACTTTGAATAGATTTCTATTCTGTGTGCCATGCGCCACAGGCCTATTAGAATTATTTCCTTATTCATGCACACACACGTAAGCAAATGTGCAGTATGCTGGCAAACAGTATTTACCAAACACGCTACGAAAACGTCCCGCGTGTCACGTGTGTGCATTTTTTGGAACGTCTCGTTTTGGCTGCTGGACATGCAGACTGGGGGGGGGGGGGCGTTGCAGGAGCTCCTCTTGACTTCATCAGCGCAGACAGAAGAGAGAGGAGGGTTAACGCTTCCCTGCTAAAAGTCCCCCGGCGTATAGATAACATATTGTGAATGTCAAGAAAACTCTGGAGGCCTATAATGGCCTCACTGCTCCATTTGAAACGTAGTTAACCTCAAGGATTATTTATCACTGTTGGGGTCACAGAGGGGCACTTAGTATTTACTGCAGGAGACGCAGGATGTAGGAGAGGGGATTGGGAGGAAGCCACCCCTTATCGCTATCTACTCCACTGGCTGTATGCTCACATCAACGCTGCTCAACCGCTTGATGATATCTCCCGTGCGTGCCTGAGTCCTCAGCAGCAGCCGGGGACATGTATGTGTCGTCAGTCAAGTGTTGTCTTGGTGTCCCAGGAACACGTCAGAATCATTTCCATCCGTTTACTGTGTGGAATCTCCCTTTTTAAGAGGCAGTAATGTTCATGAAGCAGAACGTACAATGGGCTGCGGCCAGCTGATGGCTCCCTGAATGGGACATGTGAGGACTTCAGAAGAAGCTGCAGCCCCTCCTTTCTTCTTTCCCCTTTAGAGTTGTTGCCTTTTCATTCTGTGTGTCCCAACACCCCGCCCCGAAAAAAAACCCCAGGCGCCTTCAGATGTTCCCTAAACGTTAGAGAAAATGGGCAAACCCACTTTCTTCAAGGCTGATTTCATCACACCCATAAATCTGTGAGAAATCAAAGCCCATCGTATGCCCACCCCTCTCTTCCCTCTTTGTCTTGCTAATTCACATTAGACTGCGGCTGGCTGCCCACTTTGACAGCATGCCGGACAGTCTGGGCAAAGCTGCAGATGTGCAACCTGAAGGCACCTTTGACCCCTGACCCCTGTTGCTACATCTTGCCACAAGTCTGACGCACAGGAATCCCCCAGTGACACTTCCTGTCTCTGATTTCTACACATAAACAGCTCATGCATTTACACACACACACACACACACACACACACACACACACACACACACACACACACACACACACACACACACACACACACACACACACACACACACACACACACACACACACACAACAAACACACTCATGAGTAACATAAATGTTTGACTATGATCTTAAAGAAACAGCTACAACAAGTATTGAGCCACACCAAGAAGAATACCTCGTTCAACACGTCGCTCCTGTAACTTCAAATTTGATCAAAACACTGTTATTAATAATTTAGAGTCTGCAGCAAGATTCAACCAGTCATAACAGTAGCTGCAATGTGAAAAGGAGAAAGAAATCAATTATTTAATGCTATTTTTTTTTTTTTTACGCACATTAGGAATGATTTTACAGATAAGAGAAAGACATTTAAAAAGTGGTGGAAACATCTGGAGCCTCATTACGGTGTTTCCCTCCGTTTTTATGTATTTTATTCTTTTGGAATTTGAACTCTTTTTTGCCACATTTAGGCTCCAACTCTGCACAGACTTCGGATGGCTCCAGAAACTGTCTGGCCTGTGGCCAACGAAGGTTTTGTCCTTCAGTGCTGGTGGCTCACCGGGGTTTCCATGCTGCTGCGATGAGGCGACTGAGCCAAGCATTGTGCCTTTAATTATCCAACAGTGAGACGGAGAGTGGCCTGCCTACCTTTGGTTTTTTTCAGGCGGTTAAAAAAAAAAAACTCCCAACAAATTAGAGAGTAGTGTGGCAGTGCGTAGAGGCGTCACTGCAGGGAAACATGCACCAGGCTTCTGCTGCATTCATGTGTAGCTGGAGATGAAAACATGCAGATAATTCTGGGGAGCTGGTGAGAGCGTGCACATTTAACACACGAGGAGAACAACACAGAAAGTGGAACAAAAGAGATTTGAACACGATAGGGTTGAGTGCAAAGAGATGGTAATCTGAAAGTTAGTGCACTTGATCTTAAAGTATCAAGAGCTTCTTCGCACCTTTTGGAGGGAAACTGGAAAGAAACGCTGCCCAAGAGAATCCAGGCAGTCGGTTTGAACGTCATCAGATCGTTTGGGACGGCTGCTGTTTCAATGATACGTGGCCATGATGGAAGGAAACCAGGTAGTATCATAGAGTTAAGGTTAAAGTGGAGATGGGATTGCTGGTTTTCTGTGATTGATCTTTAATTTCTCATTGATTTCATCACGGCTTTTTCCTAACTGCTTTGGCTCATTTTGTTCATTTCAATTGTGTTGAAGCTCTTTGAACCTTTTCCCGGCTTGTTGCGCGCTTGAATGAACGTGTCATTCATTCAGTACATGTACCTGTACATGTGTACAAAACAAGTAAACAAGAACTCGGTGAAAGTGTTCATGGCTTTATTGAGCGCTTCCTGCTGCTGAGACATTACCACGCCGTAGCTATTCAGAGTAATATCGTCCACCGAGCTTACTCCTGCCAACCAGAAGGAAGCAGCATGGTTGAGGCGGCTGAGAGGAATAATCCACAGTGTAGACCACCAGTGTGGACACAAGATAAGAAAAGGTGACCTGTAACATGAGGAAGTGGTGAAGTGAAGGAGTAGGGCTGAAGTTTTAAGGCGAAATCACCCCCAAAAAGTGTACTGAAGTTTAAAAAAAAAAGAAAAGATGAGCAAGGTGTGGTTCAGTTGGCAATAGGAGACGGACAGATAGAAGGTCCAAATATACACACATAGACAGGCAGGATGCAAATGGATCTGTCAGTGGACTAAATGAAGCTGTGGGTATGATATCTGCTGGCAGATCTAATGAAGGATGGCGGTCATGGCCTGATCGGGGGGGCGGGGGGGTCAACCTGAAGTGGCTGTGTTGTTTCAACCTCAGTGACCCCGGCCAGTGGCCCCAGTCTCCCCCAGTGGATTTCAGAGTGAATGTGAAGCTAAGTACAGCCTGGTTAGAGGTGTTTAGAGTGCGCGTTCTTTGTTTGTCTTCCCGGCCTGAATGGCCTTTTCCGAGGTGACTGATTATCAGAGTCCTCGCGGCTGCTGCAGTTTGGGATAAGGAAGGCTAGAATTACACCTTCAGCAAACACTCCACTCCGCAGTGCTCGCAAGAAAAAGTGGACTGTATTGTTGCTTACACCAGCTAAAAGCTTCTCAAACTCAAACTGGTACTTGGAGAAGCTGTCGACTCCCTGACTGATAATAAAAAACGCTCTGAGTGTCAATTGAAAGGATCCGTAACCTGTCTCTGCAAATATATTCTGTGGTATTATAATGTCAAGTCCACGCTGAAATCACATCTTCGATTGTGTCCTGTTCCTCATTTTAACTGCTTCCCATAAGCATTCTCATCAGTGACACATCGTGGACTGAAAAATGGTTATAGTCAAAATATCTTACATAGAATTAATTTTGTTTTGCTGCAGAATAGCTGCAAATAGATGGATTATTATTATTATTCCATTTATGTCATTGGGATGACTGCTTGAGCTTTTTAAATCTTTTTTTTTTTACTTATTCTTTGAGATTTCACTGACATGACAACAGTTTTCCAGCCTGACCTCGCTCCACAACTCAGATTTTAAAATACAAACTAAAAAAAATAAAAAATGACAGGGAAATCCCAGTAAGCAACAATAAAAGTGTGGACATACTCGAGACTGGACAATGTAAACGTCACAAACCGCCTTCGAGCAGGCTGGTGAAAACCTGTAAACACAAATGAGTCACAGTCATAAGAAAGCAATCTAAATATTGTCATGCCGTCGTTAACCCTGCCAGTGAGGACGGTCAGATTTCTAAACAACGAAACAGAACGGCAAAGACGCATCATGGAGAAAATCTCTGCTCACAGCAAAAGACCCCTGAGGTTAATAGGGTCTGTGGAGTGCAAATATTGACAGTGACTCCATCCTCTTCGCTCCACACTTGTTCTATCCTGCGGCCGTGTTGCTTACAGTCCGAAGAACCTGAAGAGCTGCTCTTTGCTCGCCTTCACGCTGAGAAAATCCAGACGGGTCTTAATGAACCGGGAGACATTTTCTCAGTGGTTTCCCAGACTTTTCACCAGTAGATTCTCCAGACTCTTGTCTCCCCTGCTCTTAATGTCCGGTGGCAAAAATAAAGAAAGGTTTGTAGAAACACATCAAACCAATTTATTCATAAATGTCTGTTTGAGAATGATCTGAGTTTAATGACGGTTGTGTGGGAATACATTTTTATATTCAATATTTCCAAACGATGGTGATATCTCTGGCGAGGGATTTTATCTCATTATCTCACTGAAATAATCTCAGTTTACCCCCTGCATGAATAGGAGGCAAGACTCATTTTAAACATTTGAGCTTCTTACTAAACGAAACATGATATCAAAACAATATGATGAGTCTCTCAATCAGTCTCACGTTACACATAGCAATTACAATCACCCCTATTCTACATTTTCACACAGATGCAACGTATCAACGGACGGCTCTGGTTCACAAGAGTTTATTCTTTGCATTTATCTCAAAATGTCACGTGATGATTTATATCATTTAACAGTAAAAACACAAACGTGTAGGCTTGTACCAGTTATTTGAGAATGATCAGTGAATGACGAGTGCTGCCACTGACGGCGATGAATAGTGCTGAAAAGAAAGTGAAATACACACCCAGCTTTTCTTCTCTACACGTTTCATTTCAACACAGCGTTGTCAGTTCTTTCCTCGGGAGACAAACCCCAGAAAGAAGTATCAAACACTCAGGTCTCCTGAGGTGGAGCGGAGCTGTTCAGTCAACTAACACTAAAAATGGATTTCATCTGTCTGGAAAAAGGAGGCTGCGTCTTCTGTAGTGAGTTCAGACAACCGGTATTTAAACAGCAGGATGGATTTCTTCAGGATTTTACTATTTCAGAAATACCATCTCTGCTCTTACTTTTTTAACCAGTAGAAAACTGCAACGTATACATGAGCAATGCAGCGACGACAATAAATCATAAAGAATCATAGAAATATTCACCTTGCATTGTCATGGGTGGAGTGTTTAACCGGCAGAAGATGACGGAAAGGGCTTTGAGAGCTGTTTCATATTATTTATGCAATTTTATTTATTCATTGTTGAAATGTAGCTCCAATGGTATGACTACACTTGTTTTAGACTTCCAATACCGGACATGAATGTGGTGCTGAAGAACCTCAAAAACAATTTGACATGGAAATATTTGTAAATACTTCTTTCTGTATTTTGTTTTTTTAAGAGAAACACTCAATACAATTCTTACTTTGCTGTTTGACTGAAAAGTACCAAGAACCCATGTCAATCCAAAATGTTTATCATGGCCTTTTATTTAACTCCTTGTTGACGGTGGCAGGGAGAGAAACCTGGCTTGGGCCCCACACAAGGCTGTGAACCGTCTTAAATGTGTTTGGAAAAAGCCTGAACTGGTGAGTGAATTGTGGTCAAGCAAGAAAACATTTAAACACTTATGACAATTTTCTGCCAAACATTCCTCCTACAAAAACAGGCGCACCCTTTGTACAGCTGGCATTTACCTCCACAGCACGACGCACCAGAATCCCAGCGTGTCTCAGTGTCCCGGTACGCATGAAGCTAAATGTAGATAAAAAAAAGAAAAAAGCATTACAAATGGACTTTTTTTTATTTTTTAAAGCTAACAAAACCAGGCCCAACTGCTCATTTTGAGTGTTTAAAGGGATTTCTCAGTCTTCAGATAATTAAAAACAAACCCACAAGAGCCAATGGCAAGCAGCGGTAATCATTAGCAACATCTTAAAGAGCATCGACAAATGAGTCTGTTAACCTTTTCACCTGGACACTGGAGACCTCCGACTCGCCCGACATGACAACCTGAGACGCCTCCATCAAACTCTGCAGACGAGCCGCTACTTCCTACCGAGACTACGTTTCAGAAAGTGTATGCTCCGTTTGTACATGCATTCACAAAGCTTAATGTTGCACGAAACAACACGTCATATTTAATCCCGCAGGAGAACTGCAGCAGTTCCAGCCTGCGTTCCTCACCATGTGATGAAAACCTGTTCTTTGTGACTGATGGTGAAATCGTACATAGGCTTCGATCTGTTCCAATTCTTCTTCTTCTTTTGTTGTTGCACAGCAGCTTCTCAACACACTTTACAGATCGCTGCTGATAAACTTTGGAAAGGTTTCCTCTTCAGTTAGTGATGGAAATTGTTTGGCAGCCAGAGCCTTGACCCAAGTGGATTTATAAAGGAAACAACCTGCATCCCTGCGTCCATTCATTCATTCAAGAAAAAACAAAAAATATGAGTCTACCTGTCAGTGCCTCAGCGCTGTGCAAATAAAAAAAAGTGCTGACAGCATTGATGCTTTTCATTTCACCACGAGCACTTAAACCACTGACTGTTTGTTGATCTGTTACCAAAAACATTAAAACACGGCGGGGGGCGGGGGGGCGTTTGGTGTAAAACAGATATCGTACTGCCTTTGACAGAATAAATGAGCTCTTTTACAGCTTCGTTGGCACCTCTAACGAGACTTTTCTATCTGTGGCTGTGGATGTGTCAAGAAGCTTTTTGACAGCTTCATCGTTCCCACCATGTTTCATTTTATCAACCCCCCCCCCCACCACCACCACCACCACCACCACCATGCTCACACCACCTCTGACATGAGGCCTGCAGGGGTGAGGCGGACGTCAACGCCGAGCCGCCGGCTCATAAAAAAAAAGCAGGATTCATGAGAGGGAGCTCTGGGTTAGCCAGGGGTGAGAAGAGGAGTTTGTTTGCTATAGAAGTCAGGGGTGGAGTGCGGCGGTCAAGTGCTGACAACACTGTGTCCAAGCTGTGTCATTATAGTCAGCCATTAAGATTGATCTCAGAGCAAAGTCACCGTATTTGGGAACTTGGGTGTTTTTTTTATGCTTTCTACATGACCAATGTTTTAAAGGAGGAAAAAATTGTTTTCTGAGACTTGTTTTTTATCTATTAGTATTTATTCTTTGGACAATTTGCTTTCAGTGCACCTGATTGAAGCAGTTTGTTGTAACTATTGCAAACATCCACTTAGTCTAGAAAGTCACATATAGTGTACTTCTTTATACCCTTTACAAGAGATTCGATCATGTAATTGGTATGGAACAGCACATCTTTATACTGGCTTGAATAGTTATTTTACAAATAGTTTAGTTGAGTGTTTAAGGGTTGGAAGGAAAATGACAAAAGGCGACAGAGACATAGTGTGATAATAAGTTCAAAAGCAAGATAAGGCGGCAAAACATATGAGCGTGAGCGGCCGTTTCTCCTTCCAGTCTTAATCAGAACGCTCCATCGATTTCCTGCGTGCGGTCGGGAGCTCGACAAGGACAGGACTGTTTGTCACACGTTCATATCTCTGCCCTCTATTTCCCACGTGACATCACACGCCATTAATCTGAAGCAAGCAGGTAAACAGCCACTACGACCCTGAGACATGAAGAGGGCAAGGTCCTCATCTAGAAAAACTTTCAGGTGCACACAAAACTGCATGAAGAAACGTGTGTGTGTCCCCACAAAAACCCAATGCAAAATGCTCAAGAAGACGGAATATTTGCAGCAAACCTGCTGTAATGCAGCCAGAGAAATACATCAAAAACAAATAAAAAGCACGAAAAACTCAAAACATAGATGTAGGAGTGTGTGCTGCAGAATATTTCATTTTAAAAGCCATAACAAAATCCATGATAAAGTATACTTTCTTCTTTGTGTGAAGCTATGTGGGTACACTCAAACCTCTCTCTGTGTAGATGTGTAACTTTGGTAAAATTTGTTTCATTCTTTCTGCTTATTGTCCTTTATTTTTTTATTTTTTTTATCTGACAGGGCCAAAATTGCCCAAATGCATGTTAAACTGTTGCATTTCATATTTAATTTGGCTATAGCGCTCACAGCCGGAATCATGTTATATTAAATATCAACGAAACATGGAATCATGAAACCCCTCCCTCTAGTTGTACCATACAGTTGCCCTTTAACCCTGGCATGGGAGCAGAAATACTCCAGATGCCATTCACAGGTTCAGCTTATCCGGGGCAGCCAGATTGCAGCGACTCCATGTTAAACTAGTACGAGTTCACAGGTCCCAGTCAACCGCTGTTAGACACGAGTAGCGAGTGGAGCAGACTCACCCTGACAGCTGTGACTCACCGCATTTTGTTTGATCTGAGTTCAGGCTGCAAAAAACACTGTAAGGCAGGAGCTCTCACCATGTCTCTTGTGGGCCACAAGAAATAAGTGCTAACACTAAATAACACCGGGACATAGCAAGTCAGACATGTTTCTTTCTTGTTGGCATTAAAAAAAAAGTTCATTGTCGCACATCACAGGTTTTATTTTAGTTTTTTTCATGATTACAAAACTCATACTAAGTCTGAAAATGTTAACATTTTACATTGATTTAGTGGCACAAGTGCAGTTTCAATGTGTTGAAAACTGAGTTACTGAATACTGAGAGACATTTCTGTCTTTCTTTCTTTCTTTCTTTAAACATTGGTTTCAGTAAACCTTTCTCTAACTGCCTAAGTAGAATTTCTTTTAATTAAGGTTCAGTGAAGTATTACTATTTTCCCTGTAGAGAAAAGTGTCTCAGATTTTGCTCCGTGAACTGAACTGCAGTCTTGGTGAAATGATATCATCTAATTCCCTCTGTATAACGGTCAATGTGAACCCTCGACCGCTGGTGAACTGTGACATGAATTAGTGTTTGGCCTTCCAGTAACTAAACCAGTGAAGCTGAGGAAGAAGGGCAGTGTGTCCATGTCAGTTATTACGCTGTCTTCATCTTAAATTAAGAGTTAGTTAGTTGTTGGTGTGGCCTTGCCTGCTGTCTTTCGAAGCAGACTCTTATAATGTGGATCAGATATCAAGCTTTATTTGGGTCTGTTCGTTATTTGCTGGAGGAATGAGGGAGCAGTGGAAAAGAAGAGAGAAAAGGCCTGTGAGAAGAACAAAGTGCCCCCGAACCTTCAGAGCAGCAGTCAGGCTGCCTCCGGCTGGAGGCTGACTTCTGATGAGCTGAAAGCAAATTTTCAAAGTTTGTAGGGCATGAAGCCATCTTTAAAGCTGACAGGTCTTTGATCCTGCGGTTTTCCGTGATTTGTTTCTGATTAATGTGGAATTTGGTCCTTTCCTTCATGTGGATACACACACACACACACACACACACACACACACACACACACACACACACACACACACACACACACACACACACACACACACACACACACACACACACACACACATACTCGTCCTCAAACGTGTTGTGCCTCAGTGCAGTGCTGACAGACCAAACGACAGAGACGCCAACACAGCCTCCAAAAAACAAAACTCTGTTTTCCTCTAGTTTCACTTGATCGGAGAACTGGAGTCAAAACGAAAGACAATATTTGCTACAAGGGAAAGAATGAGCTGAATAATGGATTAGTGGTTACCGTACAACCTGAAAGTGGTAAGGATTTACTGCAGAAATAAAACATGAGATTGTTTAGGTTGGGCCACGGTAAACAGAGGAATTTCCAGGTGAAATCATGAACCGCTACTTCTCATTTTTAATTGCCTTTAGATGTAAAGTACATGTCTGCAGGTCCAGGGGAAAATAAAAATGTCAACACTTTTGTAAACGCCTGCCAGGTCTTGAACCACAGCAGACGCTTGAACTTTGTGCCCCTTCCTTCTGTCTCCATTCAAAGGGAGAAGGAACCCAACACAACCGTTCCCATCCTGACCTGAGAGTGGCATCCACTGCTCCAGTCCCCCATTTCAACGACTTGTTCCTGGCAGCTTGGTGGTGTAAACTGAAAAGCTACCAAAGCTTTATTAGCAGCTGCTTGCTACTTTTCTTGTAGGTGATGTGTCCAATCTAATGTCTTCCACAAAGTCATTATTTCTATCAGTATTTTTCACATTTGCCTAATTGCATAAATAATCACCTCGAAGTCTTTAGATTTGATTTCCCTGTGGTTAAAATCATCACATTTGATCCATATAATGAGCCTTATCGGTGTGGTAGAGCAACTGGCCATATTTGACAAAAAATACCAGATATCTTGGAAAATGTAATGGAAATTAATTGAAATTCTAAAACATGCGAGAAAACTACGAGACTGAATTAAAAGACTCGTCGGATATTTCAATATATCTTAAATTAACATGAGGAGAGTTGAGTCATTTATTGTCTATGGGTCTTTAAAGAGGTTTGAAAATCTGGTATTGACCCACTCATCTCGTTCTGGGTTGAGGGACGCTGGGAGCATTACGACTTTGTGCACACATATAGTACTATCACAACATGACACACTTTGCAGCAGCCCAGTTTTGATACACTGAAATAAATTCAATCTAATTTCCTGACTTTCAAAGTGAAGCATTTGCTGCAGGAGAAGAAAAACAAACTTTTCAATCACAAAACTGGCTGCATGAAATTCCTGGATATAATAGCATCATTAGAATTATAATACAATTGTATCACAGCAGAAATAATTCAATTAGTCTCCCCTGGCTCTACTCCTCTGAGCTATGGGTCAAGGCTGCTGCTTTACCAGGGAGGTTTAACTGTATGAAGCTAATAACTGGATGTAACCGGGATAATGTGCCTGTGTTGTAAATGTGGGATGACAGCAGAGAAAAAAAAATAAAAAAAATGTGCATAAGAGTGTGTGAGTGTGTCCATGTCCATGTTTAAGTAATGAGGACATGAGTTACAAAGCTGAACCATCCACCCACATTATCATCACTTCCACTCGTTCCTTTTTGCGAAATGTTGAAGGTTACAGCGGCGTCGACGGGAGGCGAGCCAGAGCTGAGCAGAGAGAGCAACACTGAGCAGGTGGTTGCCTGTGAGCCTATCCAAGACCTCTTCGCACTTGGGGTTAAGATGAAATGTCCTTGTGCGGAGGAGCTGTTTGTACGGTGTCATTGTTCTACTGCCCTTCAAAAACTTTTCTATTGTGAAGGTGTTTTAGTTCAACCTCTAATAAAACTTCATCCCCACAAACAGAGTGTCTAATTAGCATTGTGTACTTCTGTCATAGGGCACATGAGACTTTTGGCCGATAATTTCAAGAAAAGAAGCATCTGAATAAATTTATTTTTGGCCTCATTTCTTTGCATTTTTGCATTTGGCAGTACTCCTTTTAAAGGAAAATGTCTGGTTTAAACGGGTTTGAAACAACCAGTCAACTTTGCGCAAAGACAGGATACATGTTGAACAGGCCACCACAGGGCAGACATAGAGAAACTCACACATAATCCCAATCACACCTGTGGGCAACAGTCGAGGAAGTTGGGGATCCTGGGGAAAACTTGTAAACTGCACATGGAAATTCCTCGAGCTGTGAACAGGAGTGCTGACCACTACACTCCTATTCATCCCCCTTCCCATCACCATCAACCAATAGTTTCCCTTGAAATGCTTAGAGCTCTCTTTGTCAGATGACAGAGTGAGAGACTTCAAAGTGTGTATGTGTAATACTGGATTGGAGGTATTTGACTGAAACTGAGTTGGATGGGTCTGCTGCTTCACCTTCTCAAAGTTGTTGAGCACCCTGAGCCCTGCTGCTGATGTGAATCTAACACTCGCTGCCTGAAAAGTCAAATAGAAGGTGACATGTGGAAAAAGACAACGAAATAAGACCGAAGCCGGTTTCTGCAATATATGTGAAAAATGGATGACCCAGTTAGTGCTCTCTCTCGCTCTCTCTCTTTCTCTCACTCTCTCTCTCTCTCTCTCTGTAAAAAAGAATTCCATACCGCGACAATCTTCCTGTCCTCATCGTCGGGCCTCAGCTGAAACAGAAGCAGAGAGACTGAGAACAGCCTAATTAAATACCTTGACACTCCAAGGTCTTATCAGGGCCAAGCCAGCAAACAATAAAGCCAAGCAGGTCTGCAGAGACAAACACAGTAGAGGCAGCGCATGTTTGAAGATCGAACCATGTTCCATGTGCTGATGCTCGTGAGGCTCAAATGGAGGAACTTGGTCGAGCAGCGGGGAAGGAAAAGGAGCGGATCAGCGGCTGGTTCCATGGAAAATGGAAAATGGAAAATGGAAACCGCTTTGGTGCTGCGACTGTTGTCTCACTGTATGACTTAATGAAAGTCATCAAAAGGAAGTGGTGGTGGAGAGTGAGGTTTTGAATGTATTGCAGGATAATTGCTCAGGCTTTCAGATTTGGCACAACACGGGCTTACACATAGAGGCAAACAGGAAAGAGAGTGGGAGGACATAGGAAGCAAGATTGTTGGGAGGTTGGAGAATCCCTGCATGGGGGAAGCATGATATGAAGGGGAAAAGAAAAGTGGATTCTGATTATAGATGTGGGTCTACCAAGAGGAAGGAATAACACGATCAGCATCTGCGTTTCACCTGATATTATTTGCACTTTTACCTCTTTTATAGAAAAACAGCAACTTCTTTTAAAAGAGCAAACAGAGCAGGAGAAGAAGTAGGAGCTCGTCATCTCGGTGACAATGAGTGACAGCACTCCCCCGATACCATGGCAACGCAAGGAATTTTACTCAATAGAGCCCCTGACGAATCAGGACCTTGATGTTCACTGCTTTCAAACTGAGGAGGGCAGGGGGAGGGAGATCAAGGACACAACTTATCCAGATCACTGATGGTTTGCAAGCTACTGAGAAGAAATGGAATTTGATGGCAATAGGGACTTTTTTTCTTTGTCGTGATTCGTTATGATGGTTCATCGCAGTTATTCTGTAGAATTTAAGGTCTGGTAGGGAGTGAATTGGTTGTTGACCAACCCATTAAGGTGTAATTAATCCCCTGCTTTGGCACAAAGTCAGCTGGGATTGGCTCCTGCGCCCAGCAACACTTGGTCGAATAAATTGTAGAAGATGGAAGCGTGAATGGAGTAATTAATTTGTTATAAAAGCTCATTTCAGACGGCGGATGACAGTGTGACTAGGCTCCATGTAAATCAGGTGTTGTGTTTTTAAAGTCCAATGTACTTTGTGTTTCGATAAAATCCAAGTTCATTATAATTTGGTGATGAAGTGCTAATCATTATGTTGGCTCTCCTTGCCTCACCTTGTTTACTTCATGTTTTTCAGTAATTCATCTTAACATATTTTTATGGCTGGCTAAAAACGCACGAGAATGAAATCTAATCAACTGAGATCTTTTTATTCTCTAATTAGGAAAATAGGACTTTAATTCAAAAACTAATAATAAAAGGATTGTGAATTTGTAACGTTGAGATTTCTTAATGGGAACATCAAAAACAAATCTGTGGTGCTTAAAAAACAAACACAAAAATCACAGAGAGATAAGCGACTGCGTTCGTATGGATGCAAGATAAAAAGGAGTCGGCTGGAGACATTGTCTTGGGGAAACTCCCCTCTCTGTTCTGGCATTGCTTTAAATTCCATTTAATCCCAGGAGCAAGAGTTTAACGAACCAATTAATTGCAAAATCAGATTAAATCACTGGAAGCCTTGAAATTATCTCTGTGTGAAGTGCTCCTCGGATGCTCCAGGCTCCCATCTTATTGTCCCTCGTGAATTTTTATTGTTGAGATCTTTGTTAGAGAAACCAACAAGTCCTTGAATCATACTCGCCATTTTTATCCTCGTCTACACTTACACCAGAAATTAGTTCCACAACATAACTTTGTTAAATGAAACGGCTCGTGGGGTATCACTGCCGTTTCCAGCACAAACTTCCATGTACTCGAGAGCTCTGTCTTAAATATATGTGAAATGCACACTTGTACAGATAAATGGCTGGGTCTGAGGCCAGCTCAGACAATGTGCTTTGCATTTGAGATTAGCACCAGCTCAATAATCTTTCTGCTCTGCCTTTCTGGAAGGTTACAAACAGATGACAGTCCAGGCAGCAGACAGTTAAGATGATAATCCCACTGAGGGTTGCACATAGTTTCTGTAACAGAAGGTCACCAGTACCGGCAACGCACTGGTACACGATTACATTCCAATCACTAGCAATCATAGAAATGAGGAGCCGTATGACTTCTAATCTGACGGTACTTTTAATATCAATCAGTGGCGGAAATTCTAGAATAACTTGGAAGAAAAGAAATATGAAACGATGTCTAAGGACAAGGTTTTAGACAAACAAGCTGAAAATAATGACAATTCATGAATATTGTTTGAAGTAGTGGATGGAAGAAGCAGAACATCGGGGAACGAAGGACACCATGATACAACTGCCATGATTTCAGGAGCAGGAAGTCGACAGTCAGCAAGAGAAAAGCCCAATCCTTCTTCGGCTGGAAAAACACACTGACACACCATTCTCACACACCTGCAAAAGTCAATTTCTGACATCACCTCCATCTTTACCCCCCCCCCCCAATATGCCAGGAATGGTGTGTGACAAGCTCCAATCTATGGACGACACCATACAAAATATGAAAGAAGAGATGGTATGCAAACTAAATCCTGACTAACTTGATCAGTTTTCCGTCTAACCATTCTTTTAAGACTTTCAACACGCACAACGTGTTCCAAGCAGATGACATAAGTGACACTAAACCTGGCCCATGTGAGTGTCGCCTCACCAGATGTTTCCTTGATGGCCTACCGCCTCCCATCAAGAAAGTGATCTCCAGATCTCTCATCGGATTAAACAAAGGCAGTATCAGACTCTCTGAAGTGATGAGATACGCTAAAAACACTCCATCTCAACAGAAAGAGACTTTGTCGCACCAACATCAGAACAAAGAAGAGATGACAGACAGTGCTTTCTCTGACTGTCCCTCCAGACATTGACAACGACACCAATATGGATGTGAACACGTGCGTGGACAACGTTACAATTACAGAGGCCACTTTCAAGGCCTTCTAATAAACCCTCATGCCAATCCCTTCGTGCCTCAACCACCAACACAACCTGACTGCCTACTGCAGATAAAGGTCAGTTCATACTTTCCATGTTCGTATGTCTGCAGGGTGTGTGTTCGTCCATGTGATGTAAATATCCTCATCCAGCCTTGTGTGCCTTGTAACCCCTCTGGACTGAATGCACCGACTGAGCGCCAGAGCAAGGAACAACCGGGGACGTCGACTTCGAGGAAATCCTACGAGGAGTTCCACCGGTATCTGTACAATCTAAATTCAAAAAAATATTAAAAAAATAGCCAGACGGCTCAGAACTCCTGCCATCAAAAACTTTAGGAAAGGAGATCGTCTGCCATCAGAAGTGGAAATATTTTTGGGATTGTTCTGTGACGTTATGGAACGAGTACCCGCATGAACCCTGAAATGTAGTTTGAGCAGACCCGCTTGTGCATCTTGTTCTGTGTGCCATTCCAAGTGGTCTGCCGACTCGCAGTGCCAAAGAGCCTTGAGTCGCGTGACCCCTTGCCTCCCTTTTTTGTCTGCCCTCCTCTGTTTACCTCTGGTGGCGATCAGAAAAACATGCACATGCTACTCAACGAAGAACACGCTTCCGCATCCACTTATACTGATCCTTATGCTCTGCTACGACAAGCTATCATTGGCGTAGATCAGAAATCCCATCCACCCACTCTCATTTCAGGCATCTATGCCAAATACCCCTCAGAGGCACCCACAGTTCTTCCCTTTCTCTCTCTAAAGGTTCAGGGACATATTGTAGAATTCAGGAGCTACTAATTCAATCATTGCATCCAAAGGTTGTCCTCAAAATAAATCAAGCTCATTGGCAGATTCAACCTCTCTTTCATGCCAATTGAAAGATCTCACACCTATTAAACATAACTTTCTGATCTCATAGCTTTCCCCATTTAACTTTCTTGGTAGAGTTCTTATGCTCACTTTAGGTATCTCACTCATTTCCACTCCTGATGGTCTGAAATTACTGTCATACACTAGACAGAAACTTGTGCCACACCTGATGTTCTCGAAACATTCTCTTTTGTTATCACTGGCTCTCTGGTGACATCAAACAAATCACCTCCACATTCTCTGTTGCTTAATTACACACTACACTCCCGTCTCATCACATTGTTATTGTACATCACTGACAGCTGTCAAATATCATATGGCATGCCAGACTCACAATACAGGTTTCTTACGCGAGACACATCTAATGTGGAATGCTGCTATAAACCTCCACCGAGCCTCACTCACGCCAACTCAACAGTCATTCAATAATGTCCGAAATTCACACCGACGTATCTCTATCACTAAGCCATCCCACCTTCAACGAAATTATTCACAGCACTCATTCACAGCATTACAAACCCCAGCCAAAGACATACACCCAACACTCTCTAATGTGGCCGACACACTCTGGGCTCAACACAAGTCTGAAGTAGGCCTCATCAGAAACTACCCTTCTTTAGTTGTCACACTAAAGTCTTCCTACAAGCCCAAATGTGATCAGTACCCGCTTTGTTCTCACACCTTGAGGTTCTTTTCCCTTGACCTCCACAGCTTGGGCTCAACCCTGCCAAATGACCTCCTCTGGACCACTGTAACCATTCAATGTTGACTTATTCTTCTGCTCCCACAAAATTGCAACAGATGTCTTCCCAGGTGAAAGCAGCACTCCTGAGACCAGCTGATGGTCCTCTTCACACACCCACACTCCGCAACTGGGTCGTCATTTACCAGTACCAGAAGTGCAGTTGAAAATCCAAATGGTTCGCATGGTCCTTTCCAGGTACTCCTGACAACCCATACTGCTGTGTAAGTGGCTGAACGGGCAACATGGATGCAGTCTACACATTTAAAGAAGGTCCCCAAACCTTGATCGACCCGAGATCAGGAAACTCACTTGCCTTTTTTTTTTTTTTTTAACTCTGTTTATCTTCTTTATTGTGATATTTTTTCTTTATTCCTTGTTAGTGGTGTGTGCGTTTTCTCATGTGATCATGAAGGAACAAAAAGGAATAATTTTAACAGCAAGTCACCACTACCTGCAACACCTACAAAAACACTTTCCAAGCAATCATATCCCCCACACAGATGTCTCTCATTCAGATAACAAGGGCACACACAAACATATCCCCTAATCGTATTGGTATATCTGCTTGCCATTCTTATATACTGACTCCCAAGCATTAGAACGCACCTCACAGTCTTGCTGAATCGTTCCTTCTCTTGTGCTCAATAAATGCTCATTTTCAACAATCAAGACCAAGACCATTAACTCAAGAAACCTCCACAACATATGCTTAGTATCTTGGTTTATGAAGGTGACATCTGTGCACCACTCATTACAGAGAAAACAGGACAGAGTGTTAAAGCCCGAACATATCAGAGCTGAGTGGGTTAACAGGTGGTGGAGCCTGAACAAAAGGTTTTTCAAGGCACCAGACAGCTAATCCAACGTGGAGGAAAAAGAGGAATATTCAATTAATGCTATAGAAACAATATGGCATTTAAAAATAATGATTTTTAAGAATTCATTTTAATATTCTTTTGGCTTTCAGAAATCTGATGCTACAATTGCTAATTCAACAAGTTTTTTGAGAGCAGCTATCCAGCGAGTGGCCATGCTGAGGGTGATAAAGTCATTACAGTGGCATGCAACTGGGATTTGGAGAAGTTTCGTCTAATGGAGAGCCTGAAATGGTACCAGGCAGGCGGGCGACTGCAACGAATAGTGCTGGGAGACCACAGAATGGGCATTAACGATAAAACTGCCTATATTGGTTGGAGGGCACTTCTCCATTCATACTTTTCCCACAGGGCATCTCCAATTACAACACAGGGATTATACTGATGGTGATGCAACTTCCGCCCTTCACAACATCGCTCTACCTTTGTTTGTCTTTGAAATGAAAGTCAGTGACAATTTATTTTAATTTATTTTTCTATTTCAAGGTAGAAAATAAAACAACGTCAGTCAAATTGGTAATTCACAATAAAGAAAAGGCTTCAAAACTCAGTTTGAGCCTGACAATCTCATCGGACACAGATTTTGCAGAGTGCAGAATCAGCCTGACAAGCTAAACATTCAAAGGGAAGAGCAAAGCTTTTGTTTTCCCTGATTCTTAAAATACAGAGGAAATCAGAGGAAGCGAATTTGGAACCAAATGGGACAGTACACGTATGGTTTAAAATAGCGACAGGCCCAGGTAGAGTCAATCTGACACTGTGAGAGAAAGGAACAGGAAGGTTTAGGATGTGAATAGATCTTTGTAATTGAAAAATAAGAAGAGGTCTGTGGACTGTCCGTGGGTCTCTATCAGCCCTTACTGAGCTAAAATTGAGCTATGCGAACATGTGAAAATTAGCAGCATGAAAGCAGATCTGGCAGTTCCAATATTAACAGATACGTGTGGGATAGACATCGAGGTTGTGGTAACATTCCTAATACATTTAGTTTGCGTTGAGAGTGAAGCATGCCCACTCATTGTATCAGTGGCGAGCACACGCTGCTGGTTCCTCACGACCGTCACAGCCCTGGTTTTATGATTCAAGCCTCCATGAGTTGATGTCTTGCTTTCAATAATTCTGGTTTAAGATTCGTGTTTCTGTTCCATGCCTAAATTGTCTTGCAGCTTAACTTTTCAATCGTCTCGTTGAAATGTATCACCTTAATTGCTCCTGTCAGCATCTGTCACACCCAAACTTGGTTCTTTTGTTCATCTTGTGTTACCGGTTTAGCAATCCATTTAGTGTCTTTGAAGACTATGGTTCCTTCATCTTTGATTGATTTGAGTGTGAGCCTAATCTGTGTTTAGAGCTTTGCTACCTGACAATTTAGACCTGTTATGTCAGAAGTGAAAACTGCATGTCTATTCCTCTTTTATTCTTTAACCCCAATTTTGAGTTTCACTCCGTATCTTTGATTTAAATGTTGATTCTGAAATGGCCAGAAGATATAATGTGGATACAATATGTAGATAGAAATGTTTTATTGGAAAGGTAGAGCCGGGTGTCATCAGCATAGCAGGGAAATTGTATTTCGTTTTGGGGAAAATATAGCCAAGGCAGAGGAGATAGACAATGGAGGGAACTGGACTCTCCCTCTGTTTTATTGTTCAATGGATGTCAATATGCTGAGGAGGATAGATTACAAGGTGTCAAAACTCAGTTTGAGCCTGATAATCTCATCCGACAGATTTTGCAGATTGTGGGCAAAATCAGCCTAATAAGCATAAAAGAAATTGCAAATCTTTATTTCCCATCATTTTTAAAGTACACTATTTGTCCCACCTGATTTTTCTCACCTTAATTGCTTCCGCCAGCACTTGTCAACCAAACTTTGTACTTCTTGTGAAACCGGTTTGAGCTTGGTCTGTGTTGAAAGCCTTTGTCTTTGTTATCTGACATTTTAGACCTGTTATGTCAGAAGTGTACTTGGAGTACACTTGGAATCTATAATTTAAAGTTATGAGTGTGAAAGGAGCCAGTGAGTTCATCAAGTGTTTAAGTAAAACGCCTGCATCATTGTACATTATGAATTCTCTGCGACTGAAGTTGTGTCAATGAAGTTGGTACCACACAAAGCTAAGAAGATCTCTTTTAAGAGGGATTAGATTTTAGATTGGCCACGTCAGCACATACATGTCAACTCCAACTCTACAGTCTCAGCTTAATCCTTGCCCTTGCTATTGGATTAGGATTAGGGTTTGGACAATGCATAATAAAAGATTAGGGGCCAGAGAGGAAGGTAATTGTCTTATTAAACGCTGAAACTGAAACTGAACAGTTCAACGAAATGATCAATGATCTCCTTGTTCTGTTTTATTTGATTTGATACTTTATAGTCTAATGTTTGTTTTTTATTTCTAAAAACATCTTAAAGACATCCTGGAAAATTAAAACTGAGATAACTGAACATGTGTTTCATTACATTGTTACATTGTGTGCAGATTGTCTTTATCCCTCTGTATGTTTTAAATGATTTCCTCAAGATTTCCAGGACAATATTAAAGGCCAAAAACAAACGCTGCAACATGCATTTCATGTTAAAGAAAAATATCAGTAAATAAAAAATTAGAAGCTTTTAACTCTATTAACTTTACATGGCAGAGTACAAGTAATTTCCATTTTCAGTCAATGAGGCTATTAAAACGACTTAATTTTCAAGCTGAATATAATTATTAACGGATTCAATAAATTCAATACAATAAAAACGTCCCTTCGTGGAGTTGTTTGCCTCATTTAAATTAATATTTTAAGCCTGATGTATCTGTAAATACAGGTAAAGTTGTGTGGGTATTAGTGTTAAGAATTCTCCAAGTTGTAGTGTCTTGCGGCTTGTTGAGGTCGTATTCCTCAACAATTAGTACCGTCTTCTCCGATAAAAAGAGCAGAGGTCTTCCAGAGTGGTCCACTCTGCATAGATCGTCTCAGAGGACCGTGGGTGTCTCCCACAACTCAAAGACGTGAAGGTCAGACTCGCTGATAGCTCGACATGGCCCATCAGACTGAGTGTGAATGTTTATCTGACTGGTGACCCATCCAGAGCGTACCCAGCTTTTTGCTTGATGTCGGCTGAGATAGACTCCAATTCCCTCCTGACTGAAGACTAGGTGGATCCGCTAATGGAAGGGAAGACATACAATACACATGTAGTTTCGTCGGGGTCGAGAGCCAGCTTGGTCTTCCTTTTTCTTTCAACTCCACTCCCTGCTTTTATTAGGGGGAATTTTGGCAATTCTGAACAGCCTGTTTAAAGCAGGGCAGACAACGGTAATGCACCCAAGATTCATACTCTCAAACCACAGTTGAATCTTTTCACGCAAAGTGGCAGTTTTTATTTTTTTATTTTTTTACTTTATTCTGGTGGATTTCCTTGAAATCAAGTTTTCCTCTTCCTCTTTCCTCTGAATTGATATTGGAACAACCATATTCTGGAAACTTTTCCTCATGAAAAGATTGGTCATGCAGGAATTCGCATGTAAATATGTATATCTACCCTCTAAAAAATTATTATTCTAAGCGAGAGATGTACAGATTGACGTCAAAAATATTGTTACTTCCAATAGCATGTCAATTTGTTTTTAAATTGATTCCTTATATTAAAATATCAATACATATTCTACTTTTCTAGTTTATTTTTTATGTGTTTTTCTTGGTATTTATTAGATGTATTACTCATTTTGGATAGTACTTTGAAAGGCAACTGGACCGGATTGGAAGGTTTTGAAGTCAAAGGATGAAACTTCTTCAACCACTAAATCAAGTCCATTTGCATTTTAAGAACCAGATCTTGTGCCATGGATGACTGATTTTGTTTCTTCTTCCATCCGAACAACACATTTCTTCACATCTGTTATTATCCAAAACAAACTGTGCTGTTGTGAGGTGTTTTAGTTTCTTTCACCTTTATTCAGGGGCTCTGATACTATTCCCCAGAGGTCGCTGTCAAGTGGCTGTTTGAAGTCTCTTAATTCTCAGTGCTGCCAGGTGTCTATTTTCCTTGTCTTCCCTGCCTGCAAATAGCAGAAGCGTCCCTTACATCAGCCAAAAGGGATGTGTGCTAACAGCAATTCCCCAGTTGGGAGCGTAGCAATTACGGCAACCCTCCTCTATTGCTTTAATTGCAATGGGCGCTGCTTCCTTGGTGATCCGACTGCTTGCCTTCCACCAGAGACTCCGACTTCATCATCTCTGGCAGCCTCCAGTAAATGATGGTGTTTCCTGGTGATTTATATAAAGGCTGCTTGTTAAAAGCACAAAGTGACTGTTGCTTCTTAGGAATATACCACCAATGTCATGACACCTGAGTCGCTGGAGGATAGTTCACAGACCACAAAACATATTCGCAGAACAGACTAATTCCTTGTTGAAGGCAGGATAATGTAAAATCAGCAGCAACCGTTGCTCAACACTGATTATGTCGTAACCAAGCTCAACAAAAAAAAAAAAAAAAAAAGGTTTCTTTGTTTGTTTGAATAATGTCACTTCTACCACAGTGAAAACCCTTCCACTTTGTGTTTGTGGGGATCTTTGCAGCACACGCTCCCAGTGGCGGTGGTGGTAGGCTGAGACAGCTAAAAGTAGTTAACAATGCTGTGCTAATGAGCCTGGTACTGCTATAATGAGCAAAATGCTGAATTTGAGGCAGCAGCACACCTTTGTCTCTGGGGAATCAAGACAATATGCACAGGTGACGTAGTGGTTGAGCATCAATCACACAACAATTTCAGCGAGGAAAGTAAGACTCTTCTTTCCATGATATTCAAGAATTACAAGGACTATATTATTTGATTTCTTCAAAACAACTTTATTTCTTACTTCATATAAACGACCCCTTCAAACCCGCTTCATTTCAGTGTTTGCAAAGAGCAATGCATCCAGAAAAATAGTGCCTCTACAACACGGTTGCAGTTCATTTTCATGGAATAACATAATAATGTTACAAGTGCTGTTAAATTCATGTTGGTGAAAGCTGAATAAAACTCAACCTTCAACATGAATCCAGAATTGAGAATGGTAAGGTTTGTTCAGGTATCACTGACATTATAAAATGGAATGTTGTTTTTAACTCTAGAAACTGCAGTGTTGTGGGAAAGGGTCAACATCACCTGTCGTCGGTGAGCAGTGAATGTTAATGGATGAGAGCCATTGCAGTCTAGAAAGACGACTTTTTTTCTGTGGATCCAATTTTTGGTTTGTTTGTTTAGGGCTTATAGGATCTGCATAAAAACATCCCAGATGTTCATTGACTGAACCGTCTTGGCTCCTGATTAACATAGAAATAGTAATACAGCAGTGAAGCCGCAATATTGCAATGGAAATGTATATTCTTATATTAATCTGAATTTGACCCAAGGTTCAACCATAAACTTGCTACCATTAATGGTTCAATGCTGTATTGAAACCCTCGAGAGACTAAGGCAGGACCATCATTCAGGTCTAATTGACATGATGAGGAGCTATTACTGTATTGATCCACTTGGCAAGTTGCACTGGTTCAGCTGAGGCATGCTTCGACTTGACTAAGTGGGCCCACAGACCTCTGAGCATCATACAAATGTTGAGAGGATATCACTAATTTAGTAAGATAGACCCCAGCTTAGACCAAAATCCCCCAAAACATCCCAGAGAAAAAAAGGATAGTGACCCTGATCAGAATACCTGTAAAGATGCTGTGCTTTGAGAAGAATCTTCATGTATGTCATCAGAATGAAAGAATACCCCTGATTAGGCACCTTAGTGAGTTTATATAACAATAAATTATCTTAAAATAGACCTCTGAGTATTTCACATACCATCAATACTATACAGATACTGTAAAACCATTTCTCCCGACTGGCAAGGTAAAAGAAAAGAAGACCACATACCATGGAACCCACACCACTCTGATTTCCTTAGTCCCAACCAAAGTCCTCACCAACCATTTCGTAAAAAATCCTGTTATAGGGTTCATAAAATTTATTTAGCTGCTGCAACGCCTCTGGGTCAACATCTGGATGGGCCCGGCCCTTGGTTTTTCCCAGACAATGTGGGATCTTGTAGTCTTCTTCAGTCTTTTTGATGCAGTAGAAGCCTTTTTCTGTGTCAAAGAAAAAGTTCTTCTCTGTGATCAACTTCCTGAGTCCAAGAAAGTCCTGAACACGACCCAATTCAGCTGCGGGGTTGGTGATGAGACGGTCTCCGTTGACAACCAGCAGTTGTTTGAAGGGGAAGTACTGAATCCAGTTCACCAAGTGCTGAGCATAGAAGCCGATTTGAACGGCAATCCAGTCACTGTCGACCACGCCTGCTGACCTGTTCTTGAAGGCCAAGGTCTCGAAGGAGGCAATTGTTGGTTTCTTCTCGAGAGCCTGAGAGTAGTCTGAGATAGCCCGGGTGGTAGGGTGCCGGACGACAACTATCAGCTTTGTTGATTGAGACATGGCGTAGATTCGAGCAGGAACCTCCTTGGTAATGAAGTAAGCTGGGGTTTTCTCTATCGTCAGTTGGTTTTCTAACGATTTGGGCATCAAGTGCCTAAAAAAAAAAACACACAAAGATGGTCGTTTATATTTACAATATTGGTAATACAGTTAGAATCACTTTGTACCATTGCATAGGTTAATCGTTTCTTTAAAATAACATATATATTTTCACAACTAAAGAATAATGCTCTTAAAGAATGATGAATTTAAAATAATAGAGATTTTACATTGTATATTTCAAACTAAGTTAGACTGGAATAACTCAAGCATCATCCAAAAGACAACTGCAGATATTGTGGGAGGCTTTGAGTGGACAAAAAGTGACAATGACAAACACTGTTAACAAAATGTTCAAACCATTGAGACAGACAAGCATCACTTCTGGTTACAATTAATCTACCTGAAGCTGATAATTCTTTGACTCCTGCATCCTCAGTCCTCCTGAGGGTTTTTACAACATATGAATGATGGTTTTGCTCCGACGAGGCAGGATTGGGGTTTTAAATAGTATGCACCTTTCTCCTCGTGTTTGGAAGATTTAGTAACAATTTAAATTCCTACCAAGGAAAAGCTGTAGCTCTTCATTTTCTTCAATGCTTATCCTTTTTGACCCTGGAAGGCTCAGGTTGATCACAATGCACCCTGTTAACTGCAGCTCTGACTGGATAATGGCAAAAGTGAGTCAAGGGGAATTAGGACTAAGCAAAACACGACAGAGCATTAGGGGTCGGTTGACTGCCTTCTTGGCTACCTGGATGGCTGCCTTTTCTCCAGAGAGAGAGAGAGAGAGAGAGAGGGGGAAATATCTACGTGGCGATGGCGATGACGGTGAGTGATGAATATATAAGCAGTGGATAAACACACACGGAAGCCAGTTGAACATGGTGTGAACACAAAGCCTGTATTACTGGATCGAAATCCTTTAAATCATGTTGTTTATAAATCCTTTTATTGTATCTATGAGCGGGTTAATCCTACTTGACAATAATACACACTGGGAGCTTTTAAACTTTAAAATTTGGGTTGAGTTGTGTTTTGTCTGCAGGTGTCACATTCAAACTGTGTTTGCCGTCAGTTCCTGGTCCGCCTAGCCGTCTGCCCCACGAAGGGCTCCAGATGCCGCCGGCTCATCGCAGCCTGCTCCTGCTGCATCCATGTCCCCCATCATCCTCCAGCTGTGTGGAATTGCTGCTCAGAAATCCTGTGCCCCAGGTTGGGCGCCAGTTTGACACGCGGTTACACGTCTCAGGTACGTTCGGTCACAGAGATGTCACTTTTTATCATTTATTCGCTACACACACTCCAATCTGTTGCCTTTTCAGGCCACGCAGCTTGTTCCTTCTTCAGCGGGCTCTCCACCCTTCCCCGCCAAATGAGCAAAGGGAGGGAGGCAAACAGTCTCTGACGGGACTCCCCTGATCAGCTCATCCAGCTCTCCACTGCACCCGCGCTCGGCCACACCCCCACCACCACCACCACAAACCCGAGGTGAGGAAATATTGTCAGTTTTTGATCGTGAGGGGTTAATGTAAATCAAACAATGGGGAAGCAGATGAGCCATGTCATTAAAGTGATTACCATAATTTCCAACCATCTGTTGGTATGCACACCAGAAGCTTCCACATCTCTCTATAACCCCAGCAGTCTTTAATACAAATGCATGTGGCAGAAAGAAAACTTTGCTGTGGAGAGCGCTAGGAGAAGAGGCGTCACTCATAATTCATCAGTGACAGACACAAACACACAAGAGGGGCTGCTTGTTCTACTGTTTCACATCGCGTGTCACCTGCTCTTTACCTTCTTTGTATTGCACTCTTAGTTATGCTGAGAAATGGAACCGTGGTTGAAAGTGCCGAAAAGAACATCACAAATGCAATCTAGGTAATTGGTGGACGAGACTCAAATAACTCAATCAGCACTGTGTAAGCTTTCCTCAGGGCTTCGATGAGAACAAAAAGACTTAACACCAATCAAACTTTCCACTCAGTCAACGAGGAAAACAATCTGCATGTGGAGTTCATGCATAATTCATCTTAGCACAGATAAAGCATGAGAGAACAACTCTGTGAGTGAAAGAGTTGCCCAAGGGGGGCACATGTAGCAAGCTTTAACAATATGTAATGCTTAATAAACAATGTGGAACCAATAGGATCCATTGCATCTTCATCTATCAATCAGCCATGCAAAGGCATTCACATTCAGCTTCCAGACAACAACAACAAAAAACTAAACAAGCCCACTCTTTCAGTCTGCATTAACATTTTGCCCCTTAATTAATTTTGCATGTTCCCATTTTACTTCATAAATTTATAAACACAGAAATATTCTAAAACATCCAAGTAGGATTCAAATGTATTCTTAAAGCTGAAAATCGTGGATTTAACACTTTGAAATTGTTTCTACTTATAATTAGTGCACAAGAACTAGATCTATAATGTTGTTGATACTTTCAACATCAGCATCTTTTGGCCTCTAACCTCAACTCAGAAAGGAACTGCAGCAATTAGGAGATAATTAGAGGAGGCTCGGAGGAAAAGGGTTATGAGAAAGAGACACTGCCAGAGAGGAAGGGGCAAAGACGAGGAGGAATGGAGACAACATGGGACAACCTTACATGTTCAGGTTATCAAGTGCCACTTCATACAGTCTGAAATATGTTGCCTGTTTACATTCACTGCCATCAGCGAGCAGGTTCAAAGGTAGGAATTTACAGTGTTACTGCATACAGCTTTGTGCTCAGCTGCCACATGAAGCCCTCAGGACAGAGTTCACCAAAGTATGCAGCCAGTACAATGCAGGAAACTCCTGCAAGATTCTTTTTCTTTTTTTATATATATATATATATATATGGCAGAATTCTGCATTGACTGACTCTAATTGGCATCTATATATTTCACCTTTTCAGACCTCGGTGACAAGGGACAGCTCAAAGAAAGAAACAGGAAAAAAAACCAAAAACCCTCAGCATTATCTAATGCAGTGTTGAATTCTGATCTTCCCCTGCAGCTCTGAGGTACTGTGGGAATCACCCCCCTTCTCAAAGACAGGATGAGAGGTGGTGGCATGCAACCACTTAGAATAATCAGACCAGAAAGAAATCAAAGAGGAAGGCATCTACAGGGAAGGGGTCGGTTGATTGTCACAGCCCATCTTATCAGGCATGTGAAAGTCACCATCATCATCATCATCAGCGTCACACAAACGACCTTCTTATATAAAGCTGAGCAACAGTCGGTCTTTCCACAAAATTCCTGAACAACAGTGATGGAGCAGAGCATGACTATTTCCCATCCTCCATCATTACTGTCAGCATGCAGAACTCAAGGCCACCTGGCTTTCTGGTGGAAACAGGTCCGTTCTGACGAGAGGAGGAGGAGACGATGGGGGTACGGTATATAAGGCATCCTGGCTTCCTTCACACAGCTGTCAGCCTTGCATTCACGCAAAACAATTCACTTCGTGGTTTATGGAGCCAGCAAGCACTTTTAAACAGGGTGTTGCTTCTCAGGTACACCAAAGGCCTGGAGCCAATCACATTGTGTTGTTTCGCATTAATCACAGAGGTAAGTTAACAACTATGAATACTGATTGTTACCAGCATATTTGACCTGTTACGTCACAAACTGTCTTCAGAACTGTGATGGAGTAAAGCAGACGGTGTGGTTGAATTAAAAACATCATTTGAATCTAATTCCGCTCAGAGAGACTCAAGAACAGGTGAGATCTTAAATTCTGGATTAAAAAATAAAAGACTAGGACTATCGTGTAGCAGATGCTTGTTGCTTGTCATTACTCTTGGCTCAGAGACATGGCATGAGTGTGTTTTGTGCGTTGTGGTAAAAAGGCGTGACGTGGAGGCTTTGCTAAATTGTTGCGCTCAAAAACACAAGATGAACGGTGACAATGACCTCTGACTATCATATGTATGGCTCAAATATTTATCTAGTTCCTCACAGGGGCCGTATGGTCTGACAGGATCAGTAAAAGTGAGCACAATTTCAAAGACTGGGGCTTTCAAAGAGGCCTGCTTCTTTCTACAGTCACTCTGACTTTCTGTCAGGGAGTTTCGGCAGGAGAGTGAAGGGGAAATATCAGAAAAACAACCGAATCTCTCTGAAGATACAACAAAGGAGGGAATTGAGGAAGTCAACAACTCATGGGGATATAATGGAGTGAACTTGTTTTGTTTCCAAAGTGCTGTGATAAGTGCTGCGGTTTTGACAAATTGCCTCCAGGAAAAGCCCAGGGGGTTGTTGTGGCAAATTAATCTCCAGTAGCCAGAATAAGGAGGGGCAGGGTTCCGATTACCAGTATTGACAGTCTGATTGATTCATTTAATAGATGTTGGTAAAAAAAAATGATCAGAGGACAAGATTGAAAAGCTTATTGAAGGAGGTAATGTTTTTTAAATGGCAATGTCTTGAAGTCTGCGAGAGAATAAATCTGTGTTGGAAACGTCACCTCACGTGTGTGAATTGCTCATTTGAAGCGTCTCATTATCAATGCACTTCTCTTTTTTTTGTCAGCATGCTGACACATGAGTTTAAGCGCATTCATTGGGAAATCGCTCCCACTTGCACGAATTCACTCGCTTCCATGCGACTAAAAGTGTTGAGTAAGCAAAAAGCCACCAGTGGACTCGGATGAAGCTGTACTCTTTTTCAGAGAGTGATCTTCGAAAGTCAACTTTTAGGCCCAAAAAAAAAAAAAGCTTACTTCTAGTGTTTGAGTCTTTTCTTGGGAAGGTTCCAATGAACGCTTTTTCTGATGGACTCCTGCTGGGCTTCGTCAAAGGGCACTTTCACCCTTCTGAGCACATTTGCATACAAAGTAAAGGCAGAGAAAACATGTTTCACACTAATTGTCTGCTCCTTTATTGTTGTGGTTAATGCAGTCCTCGGGGGTTCTCCAACACCCCCTTTCATTGAGCTCTGCGGTGCAACAGTAAGAAAAGGCTCACTCTAAATTTACTGCCCTCTATATGGCACTGCGCTGCAATAAGCTCCCCCGGGGCTCTGAGCAGGATTACTGTAGGCTGTCTCCTCTGACACTCTCGCTGAGTTGTAAGAAACCTCTTCATTGTGGAACTTTAAGAAGAAAAACATGATTACAGCAATTAAGCCACATTTACTGTAAAGAACCCGGAGGACTTGATTTAAGTGTGCTTTCAGGGGATGAGTATTTAACTTGCCAGGAGAGACATTTAGGGGGAAGTTAAAATGATGTCGTATTTAAAGAAAGGAGGGGCCGAGCAGGAAGCAGTTCCCACGGATTTAAGGAATTGCCCACTGTGCTCTGTGTGAGTAAGCGTGCACAATTGTCTGTCTGCTTCTCTCTCTCTCTCTCTTTTTTTTTTGCTGTCTGTGGGTGAAAACATGCTATATTGTGGTCGGTGTCCTGCTGTGCGAGGGGCTCTCTCCTCTATGGGGGCCTCCAGGGGGATGAACACAGCAGACCTCCAGCAGGACGGACACACCAGTCACAGCAGATAAATGTTGTGGGCATAACTCAATGCCACCATGGGAGCTGATAAGCCCACCCAGCACACTGCTCCTTACTCCCCGAGCGACAGCTCACTGTGACTGCAAGGCTAATGAAGTGAAACATATGGAAAAGCAAGTCACCTTTGCAGAGTAGACACCTTTGCACAATGCTATGTTAAAATATGACTCTAACAATGGTTTGCCCAAGAACTGTATGCTCCAGGACTCCCCTATATATTAAGTTCGATTCATTGCCATGGTACACTTATATGTAGTTTCTCAGATTCAGTGTCTGGATGTTTATCTGCACCTGCAATGGAGGAAGAAACGTCAAGGTGTTAAAGCTTTTCAGTGATGGAACATTTTCTTTTTAAGCATATCTTCTTCAATTGCATTTTCCACTAACACACTACGGGGGGAATATTGGAACACTACGAAGACTATTAAGTGTAATAATTTCAGAATGCCTCCAACCACAGGACAGTGTAACTTTGATCCTAATGTTCAATCAGTAGGGACAGACAAAAGATCCTCTTCACAGACTGATCATCCAAAAACGTCCTAAACCTGTCCGGAAATTCTTAAAGGAGCTTAAGCGAGAAGTCCTTTGAACAATGCTTCGCCTCCCCTATTGTAGCTTCATAGAGCCAGCTTTGAAACACTGTCTAAATCCTTTGACATTGCATGTTAATCCCCGAGTTCAGTCAAATGGACACCGAAAGCAGCAGCATCTCTTATTATCTCTGGTTAACAATATAGTCGCTCTGATGTAAGGCACTCAAAGACAAAGTGTTGCGAGGAACATCTTGGGTACAAGAGATATTGCTATTATACACATCTGGAGTTTTCAGTTTTTCCGCTAAGAGCTGTGAAAGTTGAGTGATCGTATCAGTGAGTAGATAACTGCTGGTTTTAATTCAAAGTCGTCAATGTACAATGATGGAATTTGCAATTACCATCACACAACTACCAAAGGAATGTGAAACGCCTTAGACTTTGACTCCTCTTAATGTCAGCACCGTAAAGAGACATCTTTACATGTATGCATCTTGAAGATCTTCATTCCTGAGTCAAGAGTTGAAGTTGTAAAACCATCATCGACTAGCTGAAACAAACATTTAAAACATTTCTATTGTTTAATTATGGTTGAACTTGAGCAACTGGAACATCTTCACTCATGAATGAAGATCTTCAAGTTGTATAAATGTAAAGATGTTCCAGTTGCACAACCATGATCAACCCACTAAATCGATGACCAATTTCTGATTGGTGAAGGCCAAATGAGGGTTTTGTCTCTCTTTATCAGAGACCCAACCCAATTTGAGTTTTGATTGAAGCTGCGGCATAGCTTATATTACAAGAAATAATGTGTCAAATGCTTGAATACCTTTTAAATGCTTGTCTCAGCAGGAAGCTGCAGAATTTAATAAAACTTTCAGCAGCAACTGTGTGGGTAAATCACACGGTTTCTTCAAAGTATAACATAACATTTACTCATAGAAGTCACCGACAAAACTCATAAGGCTCAATAGAACCTTACTTTTAATGCAGTTATAGGTTTTTCTTCTAACTTTGCGCAAGCAAAACAAATGAAACAATAACTGAAATGTCACTTTTAATCATCTTATGACTCCGACCAGCTTAGTGAACGTTGATTATGATTACAGTTTCTGTCATTTGAGAGTGATCGAGGTAAAGTGATTGCAAATGTGCATTATCAGGTTTGAGATTAAGACTAAAGGTGAAATGTCTTAATATTCAGGATAAGATTACAACTTGGCAGAGTTCATTTCCCAAAGGAATCCACAATACTACTTTCGGTTTGATTTTTAAATGCAATTCTGGTCCCGTTTCCTCATTAATTCAATTTATTTTATTTTATTTAAACTAGTTATTACATTGTTTTTAGCTTCTAACCCTTTGTGAGCCATGCAGCCATATATGGACACTCCTTGACCCCTGATTTTTCAAAACTAAGTAGCTTGTAACCAGAAGTTTGTTGGTTCAAAGCCCATTGCCGAGGGTCCCTGAGCCAACCACCCAAACTGCTCAGGATCAGAAAGGGCATCAGGTCAAATCAAAATCACATGATGCGCTCTCTGGCGCGCTCTATATCGCTCTCTCTCTCTCTCTCTCTCTCTCTCTCTCTCTCTCTCTCTCTGATGTCAATTACAGCAGCATAATAGTTTTATTATCCTGTGGCTAAAGCTTTTGTCGAAATCGAGTCAGAATTTTCTCCAATTCACAGATTTTCTAATTGTAAATTATTAAATTGTAAATAAATTGTAAATATTCCATATTCCCACATTTGATTTTGGGACCTGTAAATGGCATGTATTGGTGTTTTCAGTTGTCAGAGAAAGTCTTAAAAGTTTTTCAGTGAGTGCACTATAAAAGTACCTGAAACAGGATTTCAACCTACAGCAGTTGGAATTGTGCACAATTGAACTGAACTCGTCTTTGCCATACTGAGCAGGTTTGGTGAAAAGCTGGCAGTCCAGGTATGAAGTTTGATTATAAGCAGAGGTCGGGGTTTACCTGTACCACTCCAGTCCCTTATTGTAGTTGCGGTTGAAGAACTGCGGCTCTGCTCCCGTGGCAACGATGTCCGGATGCAGGCGCAGATACTCCAGGAGCGCGCGGGTCCCTCCTTTCTTCACCCCGATGATAATCGCCTGCGGAAACCTTCGTCGAAAGCGGTCCTGGGAAAGATCCGGATCGACTTCATCGTCCTGCACGTCACCAGCAACTTCTTCCAAGTCTTCCCCTGCGTTGTCCATATCGTTTTTCTCATGCAGCAAGCCCCTGGAGATGTGATTGTCAGAAATGATTCTCTGGCTTAAGCGCGTCACGGTGTGCGCATAAAAACGGTCGCCAAACTGGGAATATAACAAATATCCCCAAAAGCACAGCATGGTGCAAAACAATAACAGTTTGCATCGAGAGCGAGATAATGACAAAACTTGAAAAATGTCTATGATCGTATGATACCCCATGAGGCTGCTGTGGAAAAAGTTGTATTTCAGGTAACGAGCATTATTTTTGGCAAAGCCGCCTCACTGCTGTGCTTTGGCGCAACTGCCGAGCAATCCGTGCGCAATTCCCCCCCCCCCCCAAAACATAAATCAAAAAGCAAAACTGGATCGCTAGAAAAACTGAACAGATCCTTTGATTCTCAGTGGGAACGAAAATCCGATCAGTCTTTTCTCGCGTCCGAAAGGAGTTTGTCTCCCATCACTTGTTCTGTGTGCGTGTGAGCGCAGCGCTCACTTAGAGCTCCAATTATCTCCACCAGGCAACTGCATCAAGTCTGAGGATGTGAAGAGGCTTCTTCCTCCGTGCCATTTCAAACTAAACGCCTCGATGCGCCTCTTTCTACACACGCCTAATACATGTACAAGGTGTAATTGGAAACATAAAGTGCGTTCCTTTTCACGATATTGTCCAAAGGTGATGATTTTGGTATAAAAATACAATTCTCGGGTAATTATTGCCTATTGTCAAATACGCGTATTTTATCTTTCCGGATATAAGACAAAGCATGTCTCTTCTCTTCGTACCCTTCACGATTGACTTGATTCTGAGACGCAGAAACTGACTGATGAAATGAATGAAAGCGCTCACTTCTGCATTTAGCAGTACAGGAAACAACATATGAGGTCGTTTAGTAAAATACAACCGTTTGTAAAGCAAAATCTTTATGACGCACAAATTATTAATATGGTTTCTCAACCCTACTGATACCCGGGTTACAGTTGAGTTAGGTTCCTCTTAAGCTTTACTCCCTTCCATGCTGAATTGATAACCGAAATGGCAAGACAGTGTCAGGCTGTTTATCAGCAGTTCCAGTCAAACAACAAGGAGGCTCACCGCACTTCACTCACAACCCAAATAATAGAAAACAATATAACACTTTAATCAAAGCGCTTCCTCAGCCTTTGATCATAATGTCATATCATTTACTCCTCAACCATGTTAATCTAAAGCTTCCGTCTCTGGTAGTTAATGGACAGTCTATCAATAATCCCAGTCTGCCCAACATTTTCATACGTTCTTTGTTTGTCAGACAACTCCTATCACTATTTCATTTTACAGAAACCGAATTTCTAAGCACTTTCCCAAAGAGGAAGTGGACAAATAAGGAGTAAATATATAGAATTCCCTGTTGTTCCAAAAGTAAAGGAAGTTCATTTCAAATTGATCAACATTTTTCACAAAGCGCTTTGTCCGTACTTTAAATATCTTAAATTCGCGAAGCAGAAAAATAGTATAAGATTATATAATTTTGTAAAAGAATGGAAACTCAATGAAAACCCCTAGTGTATGTTCTTTTTATTTTTACTGTTATTTCTTTTTGTTTCTGCTTGTTTTGTTCGGTTTTATCTTATGGTTGATTTGTGTATGTCTTCTATTTTTGGATTGTATTATCAAAGTTATTATCATTGCTTGGTATTTTTGTTAAGAAAATTTATTAAAACAAACAAAAAAAAAGACTTCACTCACAACCCTGTCCGCCCCGTAATTGGGCTGTACCCACAACACTCAGGTAGGAACCAATGTTTTGTGACATAGAGCAGTGCAAGAAGTAAACCTAAAATAAAGGAACATCTGACAAACAATTAATTCAATTATATAAAGTCACTAGATACATTAATATCAAAAATAAATATTATAAAATGAAATATGTGGCAAATACAAATAAATACAGTTAAACGCAAATCTAATGTTACAAAAGGAACAATCACTACATATCTGTAGAGCTTCATTTTTGTCACAAATCCACAATTTCTATGTTGTAAGTTTTGGTGGGATCCATGAATAATATTTCATGGGTACGGTACAATTAATCTTTTTTAAGATCTGGAACTCCAGATTTGGCCTGGACCCCATGTGTTTTCTGCCTTGTCTTCCATCCCACATGTAAATATATTCAACCTATTTGACACCAGTGGAATATTAAGTGACTTATTTAAAATTTCTGATAACTGTTTCCGAACAATTCTACACTTTCCGTGGTGAGAATAATTGTTGAGTTACTCGGATCAAACAGGCATAATGATAAACAAACGCCGTTGGTGTATTCAACAATGCATACAAGACAAGTGGTGGAGCAGCGACTCAAAGTCCATACTCACAAATGTGTAGAAAGATTATGATTATGAATTATAAATGCCACCAAAAGTTTGGTCTGCGTATTTGTGTCAGCACCTCCTTGGCTGAAGGGTCAAAGGCCTTCGGTCCCACTGCACCCCGGAGCTGGCAGAGGATTAGCAGGATTACCCCAGAGCTGCCATGTCAGTCAGAGTTTCACCAGAGACAACCCTGCCCCCTTCATCTAAGCCCCTTATTTCATCTCTCAGACACTGCTGTATATAATATATCTCTGTGGGTGTTTGCATTTTAATCCCAGCAGTTGCATTTCCACAGTGCATGAGCACAGATAACCTGTTTGAGAAAACAAGTACACCAAGGGATTTGATCTGACCTACACAGCCCTCAGTTGCCCTTTATGCTCTGTGTGTGGTGATCTCGATTGTTTTTGCTCGGTGTATTTGTGGTGGGAGTCCATGGAAAGTTCTTGTTAAAGACCATATTTCTTTAGAAACCTATCAATGGACATTGATATGTAATGTGAAACCACTGGCTTTTTTAATTTGAAAGGAGTGGCATTATTTTTATGGAATAAATCTTTTTCAACAAGAAGTTTTCAGTAAGAGCTAAAGTTCCTCTTCCAGCTTCTACCAAGTGAAAATCCAGCAGGACTCTGTGGGAGTATGCTGCCAATTGAACAGAGTAATTGTAATGTAAACATGTGATCTAATGCAATGGATATTTTCTAACATGCAATACAACTCTGTAGGAATCTGTTTCATTTGACAGTTTCATTTGAATACCAAATCTAAATTTCACAAAAAAGTCCAAACATATGACTTGACATGAATTTGACAGCTCACGGCACACAAGATGAAATATCATGATCGCACCTCATGACACACCTCTGCCCACCGCTATTATTATTGTCTTACATACGTGTGAATTCCTCACACAGTGCAGGTGAACTGAAGTGAGCCACAAACCAAAAATCCCCCCCCCCCCCCCCCCCCCCCCCCCAACATAAACAGCTTGTATTGAGTTTCTTCTTTATTTTTCCTTCTTCTATTTCAAGATAACATGGGACATATTGTTGACTTTTTCAAAGCCTTCTTTTTTTGGCTGCGTGAAAGGGACCGGCTGACTTCAAAGTGCACTACAGTCGTGGAGGGATGAAACTTAGAACGAAAAGAAGAAAAGACACCTGAGGGAGGATACAGAGATAGACACACGCACGCACGCCAGTGCACCTTTTCCAGAGTGTGTGTTATAATTTATTCCAGCTGTTATGCTTCACGATGCATGTAGACAGTACCTCATACACACACACTTGTGCACACGCACACACACACACACGTTGGACCGAGGAGAAGTGAACTGGACACACTAAAGCGGCTGCTTGACTTGTTTTGCACTTCCTCAGAACAAATGCACTAACTGAGCCATGTCGACACGCCGCTCTTCTGCAGTGTAAACATATGACATACAAAGCTCATACATAAAAGCCAGACAGTCTAATAAGGCCCTGAATCGTGCACTAACACTGTGCCCATGGATGTCTACTGTACTCGTTAAGTACACTATAAATAAACACAACCTTGTCTGACTTTTGTTTATGTGGATTGCACGTCTGCCACTCCGGTAAAAAAACGCTCCCATTACAGGAGAGTGATGTTTTTTTATCGCAAGGCGCAAAGCCTCAAACTGTCTCTTCACCTTATAAGGACATGTTGCATGTTGTGCAGCTTTACAGGTGCTGCTTACAACCTGTGCCTGCTTATCACACCGTCTTCTCAACAACGTTTTGAAAATTCACTGATAAGCATTTCTGTTGTAGTGTGAATAAATAAATAAGCAGGTGAAGAATTAGTCACTGAGTCACTGGTGTTTCGTGAGAGCACAGTTGAGGTGGTGATGGTGGTGGTGGTGGTGGTGGGGGGGGTTATGAGTAAAGGAGTTGGACGGCCCCAGGTACAAAGGTAACCCTTCTCCTCCGTGTCCGTCACCAGCATTCAAATGCTGACATGAGACCTCGTGAGGGATCGTGGATGATCCAGTTCATCATGTTAAATGTTCATATACTGCAGACAGACTTCTGATTAATGATCTATTGTATTAGAGCATATTCTGGAAGCCGAACCAGCAGGTGATGGAAAAGGTGGTGCTGCTCTCCATGAAGGAATAATAGATGTCAGCGATCTGAGCCTGTTGGAGGGTGAAGAGGAGCGATGGCTGATCTCAGACCGAAGCTCTATCCCAGAAAGAACAAACAAACGCAAACAGTAGGGACGAGTGAAGACTTAAAGTCAAAGCCTTCAATCTCTTGACTGGGTTATTAGGCGAGCTGAGAAGCAGATCAAGATGCTACTCTGACTCCATTAGTCCATCTTCCAGGGCTTGAGCTCAGGCTAAGGCCATTTAAAATGTCTATAAATTCCTCGAAGCTGTGCTACAGACCGTCTTAGCTGGAGCGTGAGTGGGTTTCCTCATTTCATCCCGTGGAAAAAGGTCTTATCCTTCACTGACTTCCTCCTGGACACACGCGCTGCTCTACTGCAGGTTGGAAAAGCTCAGGGAGGTTTAAAATATTGTTATTGTGCCAAGTCCTGCAAAAGCCAAGGATTATCTTAACCAGCTCGCTCCTCCATTGCAGGTGAAAATGTATTTCTGTCTCTTTAAAACTCTTTAAAGCGTTTCTACAGCACATTAATGGTATTACCAGATCTTTATTTATTCCTTTCCTATATATATTCGACCTTAAAAGATTATTTAATTATATTGCATGCACTGTCTGTAGACTGACAATTCCATTGAGCAAGAACAATATCTGCACTTAAAAGAAAAGAAGAGGTGAGAGACTTTAAGATGGCTCAGAGGGGATTTCATGATCAAACCAGGTTGTGTGCACCTATAATCAGGTGAGCTGTTTGGAGTTTTTTCACAGTAGCCAGATGGTTCACAAGCTTATTTAAACGGTGGCATTTCCACTGTGGCATATCACCGCTATCACCTCACTCTGAAGTCTGGTTTTCTCTCCGTAAGGGATTTTCGCTGGCAGTGAAAAAAAAACTTTTGTCGCGATAGTTTCATTTGGTTTCTTCAACAATTAAAAGTTCGGTCACAACGGATTGGAGTTCGCGGGACTTCTCGTATAGGTTTGGGTTAGTGATAGTGACTTTGCTCCTGCAACAGCAACAGTGATTGACCGTGCAAAGTGCCATCCAGTGAACGAATCCTGTTCCAGCGAGAGTGAAGTCTGCTTCACTTCCCTTTGTAAAATGAGCTCAGATATTCAACTCGTAAAAAGTGATTTAATACTGACAGCTAACGTGTCAGAAAGCAAGCTGACAGATGAACAGATTGGAATATAAATGATAAGATGTCACATTTTTTTTCAAAGCATATTTAGAAAGACATTCATTCACACGTTCATATCGAACTTTCACAGCTTTTGAGAAAACGTCTGGAAGATGTGAGTGGGGATTGAGCTTTTCATGGAGCAACTTGACCTGATACCGGCCGCTGTGCTCATTCAAGACTCCAACGCTGCTTTATTATCACACACATTGATTCCTAACTTCAAAAGATAACGTGTCCTTGCCATTTGGTTATTTCCAGAAACAGATCCCACCAGCTGAAGAGCACAATTGGCTGGTCGTGTTCAAAAGATTGCCGGGCCCGCTCACTGGCAATGGCGGCAACTAGATACCCTGGGGTGGTGGGCTTACAGGCCGGGTGTCCCTTTGGGGGTATATCTTGGATGAAAATGTAGCCCATTATTCAAACTGAGAACAGGTGCTTTCAACAAAGAGGTCTGCATCATTATGGTCCTGTGGGAAATGAGGGAAAATATCAAGGTCCAGGAATTTACGATGTGGCCTTTTGAAAGCAAAGCGGATCACATGCCAAGGACGTGAGTCAAACTGGTGAAGCCACTTATGGAGTAAAAATGGAAAAACATGAATGGCTTCCTCTATATTAAATAGAAACCAACAAAAATATCTTAATAACCAACATACAGCTGGCTTTTTGGGCAAGCAAATTAAAAATATGAGGATATTTTCAAGAGGGTATTTTCAATCTGCCACGAAACATGAATTGCATTTATTATTTTAATCACCATGAACTCATCGGATGACACATAAACACAATAATCTGATGCATATGTTTTATTTACTCATTAATCCAAATAATACAGGCGTAATACTTAAAATACTAGTTGGATTTGCTACTTTGTTTTAATAAAGAGCAGGGATCACAAGAAAACTAACAGACCGACGTTACTTGATGTTTTGATGTTTAATATCATCGGATAATATTTCTTCAAACATATCGCATGCCAGCAGTATTCTGGGTCCATATGAGTGTTGGGCAAAGAGCCAAGATAAGGTTTCTTACTGCTCTGTGGAGATCATCCACAACGGCTTGACATTGTCACACCCATTAGTTTCCAGCAGTTTGAGATATGTGTCATTCTCCTTTCAGGTCTCTGATTGATTAAGAATGCAGCTCTTATTTCAAGAGCATTTCCTGAAAGATTCTGGAGGACCCTAATGGATGAGGTTTGTATCTCCAGCCTCAGATCCTCCAATAGTGTGTTGACCGAACGCTTCCCTACTTGCTCGTCACAGCCTTCATGGAGGGCCTTGGCTCCTGTCAGACTGGGGCAGGGTCTATTTGATCTGGGATGACAAGGCTGTGTGGTCCCAATGCCCCAGGCTTTCCCTCTCGCCATGGGCAGATTATGACAAGGTCACTCATTTGAGGGCTGAAGGAACATAATCTTCATCCTCTGTATGGGCTTGTGCAATTGTTGTGATCATAGCTACAGAAAACCAGGAAATAAGGGAAAGGTCTGCAGCAAAGTGAGTTAAAGTTTGAAAGGAATCAAATTTGTATTCATAAAGATTTTGTACTTGCCTCAGTCACATTTTACACCATAATTTGGTTAGCGGCAGAAGAATGTTTCACTCTACCAATGAACTTAAAAATAATGGGACATCCATCACCCAATCATGATTAAGACTGAAAACAGAAAAAAAGTTAGTATAAATTTTTAATGATGAACGTTTTGATTTGATCATTTATGTACATAGCTGTATTAAAGCTGTCTAATCCTTTCTGGATAGCAAATGGCTTTTGTTGCTTGGGGTTACAAAACTCAGAATTTAAAGATTAGTATGCATGCTTCAACTGCTGAGATTGAGTAAGGAGCTAAGTAAAGGCATATGCACTTAAATAAATAAGGAATGGCTGTAACACATTTGGCATTAGTCTCTGGACTGCTCTCATTAGAGACATACAGAATTGATTTTCAGCTGTATTTTTATTTATTCATGGAGTCGGTTGTCATATCTGTTGATTGTGGAGAGCCAGCTGAAATAAAGTAAAGCAGGACTGTGGGCAAGTAGTCAACCCCCGGAGGAAGAGACAAGACAAACATGATAAGAGGCTGCCTGTGAAATTACAGACTGCGGGCAGCCTGTAATGGAGTTCAGCTCAGGGTTGAGAGAAATAAGGTCAGTCTGTCACCTCAGCTTGTGTAGGAAGTATCAGTGAGGGGACGTGTTCTTACATTCCTAAACACTTAAATCAGCCAGAGAACAAAGTGGCAATTACATCACATTCAAGCTTTTCAAAACAAACCCCCAAAAAGATAAATATGCATGCTGAAGTTAACTGGACTAAAAGTCTTCAAAAACATTTGTTTTCATCATATTATGCCGAACCCATGTTAACGAAGCATGGGCAGGTCGCATGAAGCCAATAAAAACACGGCATTGACAATCATGAACTCCCTCTGCAGGGCGAACCTTGCTCATTAACGCTGAATAAACACAGTGCTGTGCTACAAACCTGTCCAGTGTATACATATTTCATAGCATTTTGACAGTCCACTGAAAACCTTTCCAGGTTTCCTGTGCATGCTGCACCGCAGGTTGCACAGATGCAGTCAGCCACATTAAGCATCTTTGTTGTACTTACTTTTCTTATGTCACGACCGAGTTTCACCAAATCCATCATTCTGTAACAGAAAATTACCAAGTGATTGTGTCCAGTTTTGGCAAAGCCAGTTACGACCTGAGTCTCTTAAGCTTTAGGTCAATCTAAATGTTATGTGTGGTCCCAGCAGCGAGATTCAGATTTCATGTACTCCTCTGTACACATTTCACTATTCCCACAGCTTATGAGCAATCAGCTGTAATATCCTGACTGTAAATCTTTCTATCACTAGTAGCTGCCAGCCCAGGAAGGACTTGGCTTGTCCCTCAGGTTTCTTGCCTCGCATCGTAAATCCTGAGCCATCTGAGATCAATCTGTCTCTCAGATCCATGAAATGCCAAGGCTGCCTCAAGGCCTTGATTTCCAAGTGTGAGCTTCATGTCAAATGTCCGTTACGGGAGTGTGTGTGGGCGTGTTTTTGTGCATGATCTGTTCTGACGTCTCTGTGGACGTGATGCTCCAGAACAGTGTCAACATGTGAAGCTGGAAATGTCATTAATGTCCAAAAATCCAAATTTCAATCTGTCTGTTCACTGTTTTTTTTGTCATATATAATTTTAATAGGTTTTGTGGCCACATGGTTATATGATGCTAAAGAATCCTGGGTTTCATTCTAGATTTGGGGAGTTTTCATGTTATTCCTGTTTGTCTGATTTACTCTGTCGTCTCATTTTCCTCCCACAGTCTAAAAACCTTTTTTTTTTTTTTGGGGGGGGGGGGGTAAATTGGTGACTCTAAATTAACTCTCGGCGATATTGAGATTGTGCAGGATGCCCTGCCTTCACTCACTGTTAGGTGGAACAAGTCAGTCTAGAAGATGAATGGAAAGAAACCAGATGTCTGAATTCTCAAAAGAGAGAGAACATGAGGCTCAATTGTAGATACATGCCACTAAAAAAAAGATTTTATCAACAACCCTAAAGCGAGAGGTTCATCCAAATCGTGACAGTGAATATTAAGTGAGTATTCCTTTCTATGTATCCTCTAAAAACACAAACATCGCACAAGTATTCACACTCACACACACAAAAAAAAACCAATAAGATGACTGATATTTGCTCATATAGATTCTGTAAAAATGACTTTGTGGTATAATTCCTACTCCGTACCAAACCTCTCATGTATTTCTGGTGTTTGCATGTATATATACTTTACAAGCATCCCAAACACACAGCAGTTGAGTCGCAGCCCACCACATTTCAGCACATAATCATTAAGTCCACATAAAAAAAAAAGGTGCAAAGAAGTTGCACGGCAGGAACATGATATTATTGTAATACTCATTTTTTTGACCCAAGCTCAAAGCCACTCCTGTCAATTATTTCCAGTTAAATTGTGAAAGGATTGAAAATAACCATCTGTACATTACCTTTCAGCATGTCTGTCAAATCAGCTAATATTTATCACTCTGCTTGTCAGGTCATCCTCAGGCTGTTAGCACCTCCATACATTCCTTCAGCTCTTTGCTTGTTTTCTCTTTTTTTAATGAAGTTGGTATATTTCACTTCAGAAAGAGAAGAGAAGATACTTTTTGTTCCTGGGCCAAAAGTTTGGATCTTTTATTTTTATTTATTTGTTACATCCAACAGAATGCCTTCTGCGTAGTTGTCAGGTGCAATTGTCGACTGTTACAGTTTCATTACACTCCAGTAGATCTTGATGAAGTGCTGTGAAAGATAACACCCTGACACGATAGCGCCATTTTCTCTCGTTTACTGTATGTCCACACCTTCTTCTATAAATAGAATTTTTGCAGTTTCCTGCTAAATGCTGTATCAAAGGTCATATTCTCTGTTACAAAAATGATTTCTAATGTTATTCAAGCTTTTTGGGTAAATACTGCATATATGACTTCTTTATTAGGTTGGACCCCTTGGTTCCATTATTCTCTTTAACATCTTCACTGCAGTTTGTGACCCGTTGGGTTACACTATTGTTGTTAATTGGTTGATTTCACTAACAATAATTATTTTGGTTCTCGCCAACACAAATAGGGCTACAAATAGTTTTGTGCTGCATGTTAGGAAGAGTGTATTGTTCTTGTCATGAATGATGACGTTTGAAAAACTTCCGAGGTTCTGCGACGCAGCTGTGAAGTGTTTTGTTGAAACTCGGCAGTCATAAACGTCGCACAACATTTCATTTAGGTTTTTACACCCTGGTACACTTGCTCTCGTTTCCAATAAGCCATCCTGCTCCACATGCTTTCATTAAGCCAAGCACTGGGCTTGCTGAGGCTCATCATGGCCCCCAGATAACCCTTTAAGGACCACCGCAATGTCTGGCCTCGGTGTCCAGGCTTACCTGAAAGGCTGACTTTAATGCCTACGCTGAACTTTGCCTGTCTGCTCCAAGTCTTTAGGTGACAAGGACTACATTAACAACAAAGCAGCACATACCTTTCAACATTCACGCTTTTGGGGGTCAAACCAAATTGCCCTGATTTGACAAGTAAATTCATTTCTCTGTATTTATAAAAAAAAAAAAAAAAGGTGGGTCTTTCTCTGTTTACCTGTTGCTCGGCTCACACCTCCTCCATGAATATGTCACCCTTTGCTTTAACGACCAAAGGCTTGGACAAACGCAGCGCTCATGCCACGGCTGACTGATATGTGTAATGTGATGCTAAGTGTGAGAAGATAAAACACAAACAGGGTGGCTGTGACAACCCCACCAATCTCCCCTCCCTCCCACCTGAGCTAACGTCCCATCAAAGCCTTTGTAGGTGACTCGGGCTCGATTTGAGCAAAGCTCATGCACAAGCAACGTCATTTTCAAATACATACATACGTACGTAGAAGGCCCTGCTGCCTCAGCACGGGAACCACGGAGCATGTGTCTGACCAGGTCACTGTCAAAGTGCAGCTCACATATCAGTAGCAACGACGGGTCATCAGGTGGAGAGGTTGTGACCTGAGAGGAGGCGTCATTAGGCCGAGCAAGAGCCAATTAGCCCCCAGCTGCCCAGCAGAGGGGCGCTGGAGAGGGAGGAAAAAACACTCCGTCATCCCACTCGGTGACAGGAACAGCGGGACGCCACAAGAGGAATTGTTCAGATTTTTTTGTGTTGTGCATCGATGACATGTATGTTTCAAACAGATTGGAAATCAAAGAGCCCTTTTATAAGACTTGAGAATCGCATACTACACACTTCTTCCCTTGTAGTGCTTTTTGATATTTGTGGGCTTAAAGTTTGCTGGGAGAAACTTTATAACAGGAAAAAGCAGATGTAAGAACTCATTCATGCTGATTTCGGTGTGTCCAGAGACACTCCAGAGCATTAGGTTTTGGGGGCTGGGTATGGAACTAAGAAGACCCCGAAAGATGTTTGAGACATTCTCTGTGTTTTAGGGGGTGGGTCGGGTGGTTGTCTGGAGTGAGGCTGGCCAGTTCTTCAGAGTGAGGACTAATGAAAATAAATTATCTGACGAGGTCAAAGGGTTGAGATCAAGGCTGAGAGATCCCCCACCCCTCTCAATTTCCAATGTGGGAGATTAATGAGTGTAGAAAACAGCCATTTCTATGTATCATTTACTCCCACAGGCCTCTGAAGTCTCTGGCGGTGTGCAGCCCACCTGTCAGCCTATCAAGGCCTGATGACACTGAGCCACAGGGCGTCACTTCTGACAGGGATCCCAACTGCTCTGCTCTGCAGCATAGACAGAGACCCTGCTGCTTACCTTAGCATCATGGTCTACTGGCAATACAGATTATAATCTATATTCAGTGGTGTTTCACTAATAAATATTGTGCATAATGCATGTGTTACAGGTGACGGTATAGGATTGAGCAAATGAAATAAAAGAATAAATAAAGATTCTTGTTACTCTCAAATAAACAGAATACAGTGAGTCCCCGCCTGTTATGTGGTGCAATATGTCTGAGTAGATCACAGATATACTGAAATAAACCTTTAAGTCAAAAGGCTTAAATTACTCCCTCATATTGAAGTGAAAAAGTTGGTAGTGGGCTTATAAGACAGCACTGCCCCCTTCTGGACGACAAACACTAAAAACAGTACAGTCCATGACGCCTTAGCCAACTTAGCTCTTTATTTTTCTAAAAGATATTTGAGCCACATGTTACAATTTATACAAGTATCCCGTATTTCAAATATATATACAAATTCTTACAATTGTTGCCATGTATGATCGCTATTATAATAGCTGCACCAGGTCGCTAATGTCTCCACAATAAAGAAAAAGTAATTTGATACACCAAGACATTCCAAATACACTCAAAAAAAAAAGAAAAAAAAGAAAAAAATTTCTTTTGTTTTGTTTTGGGGGGTTTTAAATACCGCAAATTTGTTGCACTGGGGATGTTTTTTCAGTAAAGCAGAAGTGGGATCTAGACCTGAACAGCAGATGGCGGCATTGTCAGTGGGTGGAAGCTCTAAAGAGCAGTGCAGAGAAAAGGCTGAAAGGTAGACAGACCCGACACCTTCTTACTGGGCAATGAGCAATACAATTTACATGAAAGCTGTAGTGTGAGGCTGAAGCTGAGAAAAGGCGCACTAAAGGCTGCAGATATTGTGCAGGGTGAGAGTCCACAGGCTTTTTCTAATATAAACAGTGATATAGAGATAAAATTAAAAAGATGTCTGTGTTTATTTACATAAGGCACCAAGAAGCGTCCTAAAATGTGGTGTAATGTTTAAATTACTTATTTTGATCAAGTATTTTCACGAGGTTCAACTGTTGAAAATACTGCTTAATAAAGCAATGTAATCAATGTATTGTTTGTAATAAAAAATAAACCGATCGAGGTGGAATACAGGTTTAGAGATCACTTATTAAATTTAGAGGTTGGGCCCAGTTAAAATTTTGCTTCATCTATTTGACGTCCCATTCTTTACTGCACTGGTACATAAAATACACGAGGTGGCAATGTTCGCCAAGTTCACTGAATGCTGCGTACGCAGCAGTGACGGTTGTAGACAATTTATTGTCACCTAATAGAAGGCTTTATGGGAAATTACAGCCAAGTTTCAATTAGAATAATGGTGTGATAGCATGTAAAATATATCATATGATATAATACATTTCATCATATGATAATAGACAAAATTACATCACATGGCCTGTACACACTGGTGATTCACACTCTCATCCTTTAACAAAGATAACAATGGCCAAGGCCTTTCTGTGTTCAGGTTGCATGCTCTTTCTGTTTCTTCCTTCTTTTCTTTAATTCCAGATTGAATCTAAAACATGCCGTTGAGTTTCATTAGTCAATGCAAAACAGCCTATATGTGAACCAAGTGGGTGTGACTGTCTGTCTCTTTGTCTTTGGCCTGTGATGGAGCTCCTGCAGTCTCCAGCCACCCTTGGTTTGAATGGGGCATTATAGAAAATGGATGGATGGGTGGATCCGTGTATCAAAACCATCCATTTTTAAGGTTGAGGTTACAAGTCGGCAGCATGATGAGAATGTATAATTTATTTGTTCCACAATGGGGAAATTTGTTGCAGAAGCAAGAGAATGTAATTTCTGAAAATAAAAAAAAAAGTAGCAAGGGAAAAGAATGAGAACAATACTTATAGTATGAAAAACAATGACATCAGGATGTAATGTGTGAGAGGTCAATTCAGAGAAGCAAAGACAGATAAAGTTTCTTTATCTCCCGAAAACTGAAACTAAATATTCACATAAAATTGTAATGACTTTGAGAACCATCTTCACTATACTACTTAATCTCATCAAACAAATTTGAACCTGGAGGAATCTCGAGATTGAAGATTAATACCGGAACAGTTCAAATATAAAGCTATGTGATGGAAAGGAAACCTCAGAAACATCATCGTCTTCTTTTGACTAGAGCTCATTAAAATGAAATAGGCAAAATGAGAAATTGATCTACGGCCGTTCAAAGTTTTATAAAGTGTAAGAATGTTTCACAGAGATCTGGTATTTTGATTAGGGTTTAAAAGCCCAGTCGAAATCAGAAAACAATGAGTTTCGACCATTGCGCACTACATTTCCCACAATGCACCCGTGCGCACGCAGCCGCGACTTGTCACTGCTGTCGCTCTCTGCCTGTGGGTGCCCGCGGTGAATTGGTCCAGCATCCATCCATACGCCTGCAATGGGACGAATATAGATGCAATCTATATATCCATACAAGCCATTTGAAAATATGTAATCTCGGGAGGACTGTGCGGTGTCTGCAGCCTGCAATGAGGGAGGGAGAACATGGCAGTCTGGATTTTATGTTGCGCCTCACTGGAGGACGGAGCGATACACTGAGCGAAATAATGCGGAATATTTCCCCCGATAGGTGTTAACGCAGAAAATACAAGATGAAGAAGCAATTCAATCGGATGCGACAGCTCGCCAACCAAACGGTGGGAAGGTAAGGAAAAACCGTCTCCGTGCGCTTTTCACGCCGGTGAGAGATCCCGATGTGTGGCCCCAATAAGATGTGAATCATTCATGAAGAAATCCCCTTTTTTATTTTTTATTTTTTTTTATTGTGAGGGTGAAAATATGGGCGACACAATGGGCCGGGTCAGTCGTGATCATTGGGATGAGCTGAGGAATACCCCACGTTTAATTGTGCCTATGCGTAATATTCCGTGGAAGTGGCTACCGCAGCGTGTAGGCGCATTGCCTCAGCAGCTACAACCTGCCCACGGGGATACAGCAACTGTGGCCTATTGCAGTAACACACACCATCGCAAGAAAACCAACCCCATTCCGAACGATAAGATCTCAAAAAATAAAGGACACTGTGAGATTATGTCGTGATTAAAAGTACCTTCTGGCTCCAAACCTGTCAATAGGCGAACGTGATGCAGACGGATGCGGGCTGCGACGTGAGGCAGGACTGGAAAAAGGCGCAATGTTTTCATTACGCAGTTTTGTCAGCTGTGAGGAGGGAAACACCTCTGAAGCGTGGGTTATCAAGTCCTGAAGGTCGTGATCCACATCTGGTATTTACCCTGGATGCCTTTTTTTAGAATAACATAATTAGATACGTATGTGTCCTTTCAAAGAGAGATAAACTGTCATCCCTCTTTAATCTCACTTGCCATGCAAGGATTTTCTACCCTTCTCCTCACAGTTTTCTTTGCAGTGTACTTTCCTCAAATCTGGGTGGTTCTGAATCCCCCTCCCTGGTGCTTTATGACCTTTCACACAGGTCCAATGGGCTTATGACGCTTCCCCCACCCTGTGTGTTCAGGGAGAGCAGCTTGTCAAGCAGTGCCGGGCCAGAAGGTGTTCTCTGCTCAGCACCGGGGGATTAGGACCAGGAGGCATTGGCCATTATTATTACAAGGCTGTGCTCTCAGAAAGGGGGTGTGCGTGGGTGGGGGTGGGGGCACACCTTGTGGGCTCTGTTTGTGCTATTGCTGTCATTTCCCCTCCTGGTTCAAGCTGTTTGTTTTTTTTTTGTACCTGCAGTCTTTTTTGTAATCATTACTGTGTGACTCATTAAAGTGTGTGGGTGTGATTCTGGAGATGTGTGTGTGGGCAGGCAGGTTGTGGGCCTTCATGGGGCCAGAGAAGAAAGGGCAGTATGTTTCTGCATGCGTGCAGATGCAGCCTTCCCTGCTTGTCTTGCATGCGTGTGCTGCTCTGGGTGTAATATTCTTCTCACGCTGCTGCTTTTCAAAGCTAAAAGCAGCAACATGCTGTTGTTCTGCCGGTACCACAGGGTTTTAATGAGCGACACAGTTCTGCCCAAACAGCCCTGCCCTCGAACTAATGATGTCTGCACTTCACAGCTGGGACTGCCACTCTCTACCTATTACATCAAATCAGAAATCCACAGCTGCCCACCGCCGCAAACTAAAGGGAGCTCCCGTGGTGCAATCGATAGGAGCTTTGGATCAGAGAGAGAAGGAACAAGTTTGACCGTCAGGTGACCTTGAGCATTAACTGTGTCTTACAAAAATAAAAAGTGTACTATCCTCCCATCCTTAATCTAGCACAACTAAGGAGATCAGCCGATCCCAGCTGGGTGAACTCAGGGTACATACTGGGCAGGTCGCCAGTCCATCATGGGGCAAACACACTTAGACTCACACACCAATAGCACTTTGAAGTAAGTAATTAACACACACATGCACAGGGAGAACATGCAAACTGTGCACAAATGCCTCTGGACTAAAACTGGCTAAAGTCTTGCTGTGGGTCAACCGTCCCCCCGCCATGACTCCTCATAGGAAGCACTAACGCTGCCATATTCTGTTGCAACTCACATATATAACTGATAAAAACTGCCAAAACCAACACACTTTATCCTTTGTTTTTCTTTTGTATTGTTTCGTATAACCGAGCAATCAAATTTCTTTTTCATTTTACCAAGAAGCAGCAATTAGGAGGTGCCCGTGTCTTAAAGCTTATTGTAGTTAAAATCATCCTACTTCAGTATTTTGAGTTACTTTCTTCTATTCCTGTATCAGGTGTTGTGCTGAGGAAGGCGATGGTGCATGAATCCTGGGATCCTCGCAACACACTTACCTCAATGTTACCTCAATGGCTTAGTATGTATGCAGGTTATCATCTTGATGAACGTGACATGAATGTTGATGGTGGGCTACGTTTCTGCTGTTTTAACTTCACATGAGCTCTTTTCTCTGTGAGGATGATTTGCTGTGTGATGCATTCAAACTTGAGCTTTATTTTAGATTTTTTTTTTCCCCCCACTCGTGTTGCCATGTGAACAGCAAAAGGCTGAGACAATGAGTTGAGGAAATTTTACCTCATAATTTACAGAGTTTTTGCTCCATTTTGAAGTTAGTGAAGCTTCAGACACGCTGTGACGATGACTGGAGCTGGTTTGAGCCTTTGACCTCAGTGATCTTGGTGGAGTTATTCTCCAGATCCTCCTCAATTTCTTCAGATTCCACATTTGATATGCACATTTGTTAGTATTCTTTCAAAAGTGTGATGGTTTTCACAGTCAGGCATGATTTTTGATTTTGATTTTTTTAATCAACTAGCTCAGCAAATCAATAAGCAGCTGAGTGAAATTGCAAGATGAGATAATAAGAGTATTTCAGTGTGTTGCTGTTCATGTTATAACTGCAGACTTGTAATCTCTTCTCTTTATGGCGTGAATTTGCATCTCTGCGCTGGCAGACGCTCTCGTATGTGGTGGATAATGAAGGTCTTGTCTCAGTGGGGGGTAGGTCGGTGTTCAGGTGTGCTGTGTCAGCATCCCTCCGGTTCTCCAAGGCTGCTGCAGCTGCCACTGCTGCTGCCCGTCGTCTGCCTGGGAGAGGGCCTCGTCATGTGATCAAAAGCTTGACCAATCACCTCTTTGGAGCAAGATTTCACACCGAAGCGCGTGCAGCCATGCATACTCGATAGCCGAACGAAATGTGTTGTAGGAGAGTCAGACAGACGAGAGAGAGTCTCATCTCTGTGAAGTGGATGGAAGTAATTTGTTCCCAGATTATAACCAGTGAAAGGCAAGAGAGAGTCTGGACAGTCAATTACAGGCCTAATATAGAGAGACAACCACACACACTCAAGTCATGTCAATTTAGAATCAATATTCACCTAACGCCGTCTTTGAACGGTGCGGGGGAAATATGAGGGAGAATATGCAAACTCCTCGCAGAATGTCTTATTCTCACTAAAATGGTAAATGGACTTATATAGGGCTTTTCAGCTGCAAAGCACTTTACATAGTTCATCACATTCACACACCATTGGAGGCTGCAGCCGTACAATATGCCCTCACTCCAATGGGAGCAGTTTGGGGTTCAGTGTCTTGTCTTGCCCAAGGACACTTTGGCATGTAGACAGGGAGAGATGGGAATTGAACCTGCAAACTTATGATTGGGAGACGACCGCTCTAACAACCGAGCCATGCTGCTCGCCCTTAGTGGACAGAATTTCTCCACCACAGGAGTGCTGTCCACTACACCACACCAGCCTTATCTGAGGAGCTCAAGTTATTTAAATATGTGCATGTGTTTAGAAATCACACTGCAGTCTCGTACGAACTGAAGAAACCAGAACAACATTGCTTTGGTTCAGCCAGCTTCCGCCCTCCATCTCTTGACCTATTTCTCTATTCCCATCTCACTGTCCTATCTAGGTCTAGGACAGCTATGTAATAGAGTCCATGATGCAAGTGTGCAGGAATAGTTTGTGTTGTGCGTAATGATTTTAAACAAGGGAGAAATCGCTGAACTTTGCTCCGGTAGAATCTGCATCACAAATTACAATCATTGTGACAACAAGAGTTTCACTGACATTCATTTTCACACTTTGCATCTGTCACCTGTGTGATGTTCACCAGCCTGCACGGGAGTGAATTCATCCTTCCAGCTTGTGCCTTGAGGGCATGCTTTCACTTACAACTCCACGCTGCAATTACCAGAAAATGGGAGGCATTTGTGGGCTGAGTTGGGAATGCTTTCTCGCTCTAGGATTGTCTCACTCTTTCTGCTCCTCTTCTGATTCAGTAGGTAAAAGCATCTTTGATGAGACGTGCAGCAACTAGAAATCAGTCAAAACATAGCTTTAAGTATCTGAAGCCTTTCCCTTCCACAAAGTTCAGTGGAAGTATATTGCAAATTCATTAGCAGGATAATATAATATAATATTATTATAATAAAATAGAAGATTATTTTCTCAGATTGGGTAGGAATTAATGTTTCTCCAGGCAAATTGTCCCATACTACCACCATTCTTTGCAGGTTAATATCCACAATTTATTTCTTATTTCTAGATGAAAGTACGTGTAAACCCTGCTTGTTTAGTGAGAAAACATCTCTCCAACTTCTCACTGCCCTCTGCTCGTGCAACACTGCCGTGCTTAGACTGCTACCTGACAGCTCTAGAACTACTTGCAGCGTGTCGTTTAAGTGGCCTTGTGCACTGATAAAACAAAAATAATCTTCTATATCTGGTGCAAACTAGCGACGGGGAAATCAGCTAGTTCAGCTGACTAAACAAAACGGAGAAACGGCAAAAAAAACATTTGCCATGATTCATTCATGGATGCGTGAACATAATATTGTTGTAACGTAATTTATGTTAACTCAACGTGCCTGTTTGTACATTCAGGGCAACATGAACACGTCTACAGCTCTTGGCAAGACTTTGTGGCCCGTAGAAGAGCATATGGTAGCCGACAGGTAACATGAGAAATAAAGAAGCAGCCTGTTGCACACTGATGTACCGTCTCTGTTTGGCCTCTCTCCCTTTTTCTGTGTCACTCTGCTTGCTTTCCTTGAGTTTTTCTCCGTTTCCAGCCGCAGGTGATTTACAGCGCTTTTGCATAGATTTTGTTTGATCACATTGTTTGACCCTGACTCAACATCTTACTGTGAGGTCAACTTTCAAAACTCAAAGCCTCATGTTGGGGGATTAGCAATCAAACGTGAGTCATTAATTTACTTAAGCACAAAGTGTTTCAAGCCGAAACCATCACTGTGATTGTATCGTGTCACTCAGTGCTGGTATACGAATTACATGTTGATAACTCTATCAGTGCCTTTCAGAGACAGCATACTCCCGGATCTGATAGTGATAAAGAGCCTTTGTCAAGTGGCCATTTTGGCCATCAAAGGAGAGATGATGTAATATCGGACAGAAGCGCCGTTTCTCCCTTTCCATGTGGCTGATTCCTTCAAAAGACTAATCTCTTAAAGAGCCCCTGTACTGGAGCTCCACTACAACCTCAGCTTTTTAAAAGCACATGTGAACAAAACAACATGACACACAAAAAGATGGAAGAGGCTGATTTGGTTTATGTCTCTATCGTTTGATTATTTTCATGTTGTGATGTGGGTGTCAGCATCAAATCCATTGCTTATGAGCTAATCTGCAAGATTGATGAAAGGCAACATGTAGATTAAGTGATTAGACGTAAATTAGGTTTAATAAAATACTTGAATATATTGTCAAGACATCCATCAGTCTATTCATCCAATCCATCACTGGCCTAATATAGAGGGAGACAATCACACTCTCATTCACACCTCTGGCTAATTTATAGTCACCACTTATTACTAGTTAATTGTAGTTCCTGCAACGGAAGTTTCTGGAGAAAACTAATGCAAGAGTTCTTCTGAGACTCCACAAGTTCACTTCTGTCCATTCAGGAACAGAATAAGGCTCAAAACAGGAAGCACTCATATATTAATACCATTTTCCTGCATTGTTTACCTTCAATGACTGATGAAGGCATTGCAGAGTATGCGGCCTTGGTACATGGCTGTACTGGGAGCATTTTTTGGGGGGGCGATTATCTACTTAATATTTGGTGCTGGATATTGTTTATTGTTTATATGCTTGTGCAGTTTACAGGTGTAAAAATACAGTTAGGGGCTTCCTGGTGGTGCAATGGTTACTGCACTTGTCTTGGAGCGAGAAGGTTGTAAGTTTAAATACCATCCAGGCCTTTCTGTGTGGAGTTTACATGTTCTCTCTGTGGGTTTCCTCTGGGTCCACAGTCTTAAAACATGCATGTGAGGTTAATTGGTGTCCCTAAATTGCCCCTAGTTGTGAATTGTGAGTTGCAAGTGGATGGCTGGATGGATGGATGGATGGATGGACAGATGGACAAATTGTGGAAATAGTGTTAAATCTCAATGTAAATTGTATTTTTTGGAATTTTCTTTTTGTGAATGATGTCTTTAGAGATAACTCATTCCCTTTGTTTCAAGTGATGTTCATGAATGAATGCTTCAGGCTCTCTCTCTCTCTCTCTCTCTTGCTCTCAAATGTGTGTTGTGTGTATGTGAGCATACATGGTCGTGTGCGTGTGTGTGTGTGTGTGTGTGTGTGTGTGTGTGTGTGTGTGTGTGTGTGTGTGTGTGTGTGTGTGTGTGTGTGTGTGTGTGTGTGTGTGTGTGTGTGTGTGTGTGTGTTCACCGCTCTCGCCGCAGTTATTCTTGCATACTTGACAGAACTGTGACCTACTTTGCTGGACAACTACAGTAAGTGGGTTCTTCTGTTTTAGTAACAGGGTGGGTGCATCCCATCAGCCCCCACCCACCCCCCCCACCCCCTTCTGCCTTGTCATTTGGGTCTTAAGTGGGTGAGCCTCTGGATGCACGGCGCAGGTCCGAAGAAAACAAAAAGCGTTCAGCGGTGAGATCTTCATCGGCCATCTCAGGTCGCTGTGTCTGCATAAGTGTGTTTGTGTGGCAAACTGTGGCTTCCATGCCAGCGCTCCAGGCCATGTGGTGCCCTGCTGGGGCCCGGGGCCCGGGGCCCTGGGCCACCATTCTGCTCTGCTACCCTACACCCTGAGCAGCGCAGGACAGAGCATCTAGCAACGCTCACACGGACAAGCAGTGAGAGAAAAACCACAGCACAAATGGAGTGAAAGGCCGCAACTGCCGACAGTTGGCTTGCACCCAGCACAATATGTTCAAGACTATGGATGCTATTTTATTCACTTTTTTTGATTATGTCTACATGGATTATTAATGCTTTCATAAACCATGCACAGTGCTGCAGGGCTGAGGATGCAGCTGTCTGACATTAACACAGCTCAAGATAGAAGTAGCTATTATATAAGATGACTTTGGAGCTGAAACGGTCAGCTGGCTATTTTCTGTTTTACATTTCAATTTCTGCAATAACAAGAACCTGGAAGGTGTAGTGTCTCTGAGAAAATTGCACAACGTTGTTTCAGTTCTTTTTTTGTTTGGCAGCTGTAAAAACAGAGGGCCAGAATTTCTGCCACACATGCAACACTTTTTATTGGCCCTTTGTTGTTGATGTCACCAGAGGTGGAGGGTTAGTAGCGCACAGTGTAGCTGTTGATCTCAACGTGTAAATATTGCCTCAACGAGAACAATCCCCCCATCAGTCTCTGCAGTCATCTGTGTTTACATTGCACAGATTCTTAGCAGTGCATCATGAAAATGAGCAAAAGTGTCAGTGTTCGACTGACTGTGATGCGTGATTAGTCTGAGAATGCATGTTGTACTGCAGGATTTTGACTTCGGTGAAATAAACTGCACTGATGATGTCTTGCACGTGCTTTTTACTGAATGTCTTCAGCTCCAGGTAAAGGAATGCCTGCATTGTGGCAGATGGTTGGCATAAACCTGGCAACGTCTTCCTCCCACTCCATGAGTGCACCGCCCACACGGCTTCCAGCTCTCACACGTGTTTACTTTCCTCCCAGGACTCAATCTGCGCTCTATTTGCTGAGAGGAATATCTCTCACCACCTCAAAGTCTCCCTCCGGCTAATTTTACGTCCCTTTCTATAGGAATGGGCGAGCCCGAGATTACTACCAGTACTGCAGCTTTTTTCCCCAAAGTTTTTATTCTGTTTCATTTTGACCATATTGCAAGTAAGTGCCATCATCTGAAAACAAACAAGTTTATCAAATAAAACTCAAGTTTTGCTCCAATCTGGGATATAAAATCTGCATTAGTCAGGGTCACTGACAATGTTTGATCCCAAATTGTTTTTTGACTGTTTCACTGTTTTAGTCATCAAATGCCTGCACTCCATTCAGTATCAGGAAAAACACTCAAAAGACTAAATCCGTGTGTGTTGCTGTCCTATTCTTGAGGAAACGTTTAGGAGGTTGGATGTTTAGGTTATATCTTCTGCTACTCACAGTTAAATTAGACATCTCACTGCTCGTGTACTAAATATTACTGCATTACACCGTCCTTGTGAGGGTCCCGAAGCTTACGCAAGGAGTCAGTCTGAATCTGTATCAAGAGTATTAATGAGACATTAAATGCTTTCGGCTGAGTTTGACTACTTACATTACACATCATAGAACATTGGAGCGTTTGAGATTGAGCTGGTAGATTGCAAAAGCCAAACTGTGCCAAACTTTACAGCACTGTTTGAGTTATTTTTGTCCCGTCCCCCACCCCCACACCCCACACCCCCCCAACCCCCCGCGCCTTTGTCGCGTAATCAGCAATCTGCGATCACACTTGTCCTCACAAATCATGCCAGAAATCTCTTGCTTTTCTATCATTCCCCACTCTGGGGCATACACGCACACATTTCCTGTGTTTTTCCTCCCGAGCTCTCTGCGAGCAGAGCACTTTTTTCAAGAAGCAGGCTGTGATTAGATGCCCGGGTATGATTTGACCCAGTTCCCATGGCTCTATGCTCCCATCTTGGCACTGAGGCCATGGCTGCTAATAGCTGACATCCTTAATGCTCATCTTTCCATTGTTGCCAACAATGTATGGAACATGCTTAAACGCCTACATGTCAATTATTAAACAAATACATTGTATTTCTTTTCTGGGTTTTCTGGTGTATTTTGGATGACGTGTGCCAATCAGTGCTGAAAAGAGCCTTTCAGTTACATTTATTTCTGGATAATGGATATAATAATGAATGGACCACAAGCTGAGGTATTTTGAATATCCTTGATTGAGACACATTCAGACTCATTGTTTACAGCTGGTGTTGGTATTGTTTGGGCACAATAACAGGAAGAGGCTGGGCACACAGGAAGGGCATGAGTGTGTTTACTACTTGCTAGTCTGAGGGGTCTACAGATGTAGTCTTAACTCATTTGAGAGGTAACGGCATTGACCTGTCTGTCTGAAGCCCTTTTTGCCAGTAGAAAGTACATATTATATGCTCCTGACAGTTATTGTGCAGTAAAAGCGCACTACCATTTTTTGGGGTTGTATGGAGACAGCTCACCAATTTCAATCTGTTTCTTAAGCATCATAAAAGTGCATGCTGAGCTCCGATGGGAAATCTCCTACCTAGTAAAGATTTAATCTTGAAATATTTTCTGTGTGCACAGAGATGGCGTATTTGTGATATCGAGCGACTTGCACTTTCTTCCTGCTCACATGGCTCATTCACCGCTCAAGCGGTTTCATCTGCTTCATTGGCATTGCTGCTCAGCCTCTTTCCTTCAGACGTTGGCTGAGTCCCCATCTGCTGGAATCACGGTGGGATTCGATGCTCCGCTGTGGGATCTGGCATTCTTGAATCGGTGGCTGCTGCTATGTATTGTCTAAGATCGTGACTCAGAGAGACAGCCACACGAACACACTCATGCTCCAAAGGCGCAGGTGTGAGGATGGAGCAAACTCATTTTGCTGCTCTGCTACTTTGATAATATCACCTGCACATGAAGCCATTGCTATCCACCTTTGAGCCAGCGTATTTAGATCTTGACTCGTATATCTCTGTATCTTACTGTCTGTACTTTTTTCACCCTTTTTTTTTTTTCTTTTACAGGGCAGAAAAAACGGAGGTGTTAAGTGATGACCTTCTACAGGTGAGTGTGCATACCAAAGGAGGTTAATCACAACTGATTTTTATATAATCCGGCAGCTGTTGGGCAACGCTTATGCTCATGCACATCAACGAAGGGTTGTTGTTGTTTCTATGCAGTTGATGTTTAGATAACTATATAGATCCCTTTCATGCCCTATATATATATATTTGCTTTATAGATTTTCTAACTCTAAAAATCATGATTTCAATAAAAGTCATCAATGCTAAATAAAATTTGAATGAGCACCCCCCCCCTTTAAAAAAAGTATCCCCCCATCAAAGTTAGTGCACACTTCAGGCAGTTATTTAAACCCAAATATCAAATGATCACAACCCTAAACTCTGTCTTGTAATGATACATTTTTATAAAAGACACTCAAAATATCCAAAACATGTATATTTATACTGTTGATAATGAAATAACAAATAACTCCAAACCTCATAACGTGAGGATTTATGATGCTGTGTAATGTCGAACGTATGTTTTGAGCATGAGATTGTGTGTTGGGCTACTGCGAGCGTCCCGCTGATGTGCACATGTGCCCACGCAGGTGGAGAAACGTCTGGATCTTGTGAAGCAGGTGTCACACAGCACCCACAAGAAGCTGACCGCCTGCCTGCAGGGTCAGCAGGGGGCCGATATAGAAAAGAGATCTGTCAAGTCACCTTCTGTAAGTGGACGTCTGCTAAATGGTTGAAATGTATATGAAATATGATTATCTGTGTGAACAATGTTTCCCTCTCCTGTTAGAAAAAACTTCCGCTCACCATCTTGGCGCAGTGCTTGGAAGAAGGGGCTGCAGTGTTAGGGGATGACTCGCTACTCGGGTAACTAATGGCTAAAAGGCCCCGATTCACAAACAAAACACACACACACACACACACACACACACACACACACACACACACACACACACACACACACACACATCCAGAGTTGACTTTGATTATTGATTTTGCTATTGAATTCCTCTGTCCTCATTATCCTTGATTGCCTGTGACTTTGTGTCGGTCTTTCTCTGAACAGGAAGATGCTCAAGCTGTGTGGGGAGACGGAGGAGAAGCTGGCCCAAGAGCTCATTCAGTTTGAGTTCCAGATCGAGAGAGATGTGGTGGAACCTCTTTATGTGCTCGCTGAGGTGAGCAGGCACCGCTCTTATCAAAGCCACCAACATGGAAATTACACCTTCCTAACAGGATGGGAGCTACACTCTTGCTTTTATTTAAATTAATAATAATATGACATGATAAGCACAGTAGTGCCTTAATTTGCATAATACTTTCATTTCCTAATTTGATTTTGTAGGTGGACATACCTAACATCCAGAAACAGAGAAAGCACTTAGCTAAACTTGTGTTGGACATGGACTCAGCGCGGACAAGGTGAACAACGTTCACATTCAAAATAAAGGCTGCAAACTTCTCCTTTCAACCAACACTCGTTCTGACATGCCATAATGGAATAAATTCTTTTTTCTTCAAATCTCCCACAGATTTCAACAATCATCCAAGTCATCGAGTCACCCAAGCACACTGCAACCTGGAGCCAAGTCCGAGTCCCTAAGAGAAGAGATGGAGGAGTCAGCCAATCGAATGGAGATTTGTCGAGTGAGTCACCAATCAGCCCAGCTTCTGTATTACACCCAACCTCAGTTTTTTTTCCTGCTCCTCCTTTGGTGTATAGCTCTCCTGCATACATCAGACACATATGAGCCACATTGCGAGGATGATATTCCAATAGGATCATCTTGAGAAATCTTTATTTTTCAACTTTTTCCAGGATCAGCTGTCAGCCGACATGTACAACTTTGTGGCCAAAGAAATAGACTATGCAAACTACTTCCAGACAGTAAGTAAATTACATCACAAAACGGGAATCCCATTGGTGCTTTGTTCTCTGCATTTTTTATTTCTTTTTTTTTTTACAAATCAGAGCATCAAGGCTGAAATGACACTGCTTGCATTTAATGATATACACTTAATGATTTTCTCCTCTCCTCCTCCTGTCTCTGAAGCTGATAGAAACACAAGCTGAGTACCACAGGAAGTCATTAGAGATTCTTCACAGTGTCCTGCCCCAGATTAAAGCCCACCAAGGTGAGTCATGCTCTGTGTGTGGAGTGTGTGCTGTGTTTCTGCACCTCCCTTCATATCAGGAAAATAGAAGGTGCATTAAAAGCTGTTTCACATGTGAGACTCAATTAAACAATAATCCAACATTTTACTTTAAGTGTGGTTATTTCACAGTTTTGAAGCCCCAGAGAGGGTTTCCTCATTTTGCTTTGTTAACCCCCCGATGTCCAAACTTGATATACAGCTCCCGGTCCCGTGGCACTCAGAGGAAGACGGCAGCTGCACTGCAGGGGTTTGTTTTTATCTATGTGTGCTTTTCTAGCTTCTGTTTTGTGTTACAGAGGCGTGGGTGGAAAAGCCATCATTTGGCAAGTCTCTGGAGGAACACCTGAATATTAGTGGGAGAGAGATCGCCTTCCCCATCGAAGCCTGTGTCACCATGCTGCTGGAGTGTGGCATGCAGGAGGAGGTATGAGGAGCGCACACAGACATCCATCACTTACACTCTTCAGCTGGATAATTACAGTTCACATTGTTATCCAGAAGTGGGTTGGAATTTTTATGTAGTCCAAGGACTAAAAATATGTGAACTTAGCATTATGTTCCTGCGCTATTGTTCCAGTGTCAGATGCACAGGTCATGTAAGATCTGATAATTACACATGATTATGTGTTTTCTGTGTGGGGGCTGTAGGGCCTCTTCAGAGTGGCTCCGTCAGCTTCCAAGCTGAAGAAGCTGAAAGCCTCCCTGGACTGTGGAGTTCTAGATGTGCAGGAGTACTCCTCCGACCCACACGCCATCGCAGGTGAACTACACCCACATGAATGCCTTGTTCCAAATCCATTTCCATAACAACAATGCTGTTTGCTCTGTCACTGTCAGTCAGAAAGAAAGCAGTCTATGTAACAGGGAGGGATTTTTTAATTTTCTTTTTGTAACTGCACATTTACAAGATTTTTAACATTATTCGTTGGGGCAGCATAAGAGTTACTAAACTGTCTTCATCAACTCTGGCCTCAGTGTTCTTTTCTTAGGGGCTCTTTGTTCAGATATAGCCGTCCATTCCACACATTTAGCACGAAATCTGTGTTGAGCAATCTGTATCTGGCAGATGCACTGGCAGCGCGGGCCTGCTGGAGGGGAGTGGAGATAAAGGGCACGGCCTCGCCAGCACTCTGACGAGAGAAAACAGCCCCTCCACTTCTTTTCTTTTTACTCCCTCCTATACTTTCTCATCCACAGGCGCCCTAAAATCATACCTCCGTGAGCTCCCCGATCCATTGATGACCACTGAACTTTATGATGAATGGATTCAGGCATCCAAGTGAGTTGCTGTTCCCTTATTAAACGTGTTGTCTTGAATCAGGCCATTAGGCATGATGAAAAGCAGAAAGTATTCCAAAGTCTTCATACATGAGGGGCTTGACCGTCAGAATGAAAAATGGTGGCATTTATGAAGGAGTGAAATAACGTTCTAATTTTGCTTTTAATCACCTCAGCATCCAAGATATGGACAAACGGCTACAAGCATTAATGGCAGCATGTGAAAAACTCCCCACAGACAACTTGAACAACTTCAGGTTAGTTACACTCAATAGTTTCCCGCTTATTTATTTATTTACTTATTTCTTTGTTTGTTTGTAGTTTGTATTATATGTAGTTCTGAAACATATATACATGCAGAATAATGTTGTAAGGCAGCAGATTGAAACAGGATAAATTAGAAGATATATAGTACAAATTAAAAAAAATTATTAAAAAAATAAGCCTCAACAACATCTCGCTGAACGTGACAGTCTTTCATTCCAGAAATATTCGGCTCAACTTGTGTCATTTTAAGAAAAATATTAGATTAAAACTTAAGGCATTCAGTTTTTTTATTGGTATAGACATTGGTAAGTAGGTGCAATCCAGGATTTTGTTTGAAAGGATGTATGAAAAACTGTTATTATCAAGATAACAAGACAATTATTATCAGGCTTATGATACAGTTCAGACTGAGTATACAGCTTACCACCTGCAGATGGCATGTCATTCCCTACACTCTTAATATGAATGATTTCCTTTGTAAATAAGTTAGTATTGCAATAAAAAGTAGAAAAATGCATGTTGATGAACTTCATGTAATGCAAAAAAAAAAAAACATTCAGTGTTACATCCCTTCTAAAGTGCAAGCTTAACTTCAATCCTACAGATATTTAACCAAATTCTTAGCCAAGCTGAGTGAGTATCAGGACGCAAACAAGATGACTCCTGGAAACATGGCCATCGTCCTTGGACCTAACTTGCTCTGGACACACACTGAACCGTATGTCTTATTAAAGAAACCCATACTTATTTTGTGTATTACTGTAACCAGCCACACGATATGTTGGACTGTACCTGACTTTACTTTTCTTTCCAGGAACATGACGGAGATGATGACAACCTTGTCCCTGCAGATTGTTGGTGTCATTGAGCCCATTATCCAGCATGCTGACTGGTTCTTCCCTGGAGGTGAGGATACCATCTATGGTGTTGGGATAAGACTGTTTTCTTAGTTGGTTTTTTTTGTCATTTATCACAGTGAAAACGTTTCATGAAATTGACCTGTGGTTTGAAGCACACAGTGTGTTCATCAGTTTGATTCTGGGCCTGGGGCCCGTTCTGGTTGCATGTGTGCGTGGGTTTTCTCTGGGTACTCCGGTTTCCTCCCACAGTCCAAGAACAGGCATTTGAGGCGAATTTGTGGCTATTAAATTTCCCATTAATGTGAATGTGAGTTTGATTGTCTGTCTCGGTTTCTGTTTGACCTCTGATGAACTGTCAATCTGTCCAGAGTGTCACCTGTTCCCATCCATAGTCCACAGCTGTCCCCACCTCCTCTGATGCCTTAAATTGGCTCGAGACAGTGGCTTGCTGGCATAAAAGATGGACACATGGTTTGGGCTACGCTGTAGACATGTCTTTAGCACCTTCATCTCACAGTGACAAAATCCCTAGTTAGTGTCTCAGCTTTGAGGTCTTTCTGCTTCAATGATTTATCTGTGCTTCGAAGGATTTTTCTGTATATTTTCAGTTTCCTCCCACAGTCCAGAAAACATGCACGTGAGGTCAATTGCTTATGGATTACTGACCTGTCAAGGGTGCACCCTGTTTTTGTCTTTAATCCGCTGGGATCGCCTCCAGTGTCCTGTGTCCAGAAAGTTGGCCGATATAAAAGATGGATGGATAGATCGACCTGTGAATTCAAATATTTAAATGTCTCATGAAAAACTGGGACCTACAATACATCAACATACTCCATACAGCCTCTATCCAACAAAAAAAACTTAACTAAGACAATTGACAGCAGAATTCAATGCAAAATCACAAACTTACAGTGGATTTATAGTTTTATAATCATGTATTTGAGTATTGTTTGTGCAAATTCAGACTTTTTTTTTATTGTATCAATTCATGCTGTCATTCCAAATCGTTATTTTCCATAGACAATTAAAAACACTACTGCTGATATAATAAACACTATGCTAATCATGTTTCCCCTTCTTCCTCAGACATCGAGTTCAACCTGACAGGCAGCTACGGCAGCCCAATCCACACCAACCACAACTCCAACTACAGCTCCATGCCCTCACCAGACATGGACCAGTCGGATCGCAAGCAGCAACACGACCAGAGTCGACGCCCACTGAGTGTCGCCACCGACAACATGATGCTGGAGTTTTACAAGAAGGATGGGTATGATGCCAAGTGTGATTTTTTTTGCTGCCCACCTCTCACTCTCTTTGCAGCACTCTCTCTCCACCCACACCTCTTTTCATACAACTGATACTGAATCCTTATATCAGATTAAAAATGACCCTTACTTTTGTGAAGTGTTTACTTTTGCGTCAACAAACCTTAGTTGGCAGCACAGGTCAGCATCACGGCACTTTTCTCACCTGGAAATAATTTCTGCTCACTGATATTGTCAGGATTCACAGAGAGGTGGCTGTAAACGGGTCCCATTTTAATAAACGGGCCTTGAGTGGCATAGTCTCCATGGCAACAGGCCTCTAATGGAGAGCTGCTGGTTATCTCTTTTTTCTCGGGAAGTATTTCTTCAGCACTATCTTCCCATCCTCCCACAGCCTAGCTCCCTCTTCACAGTCTGGCTAGCGCGTCACCTGGCCTGAGTCATTCATCCAGCCGGTGGAAAATCACTGGAGGAATTAAGACCGAGGGTATGCGATTCAATAGGCATCCATCTGAATCTGCTTACTGTATCACAAAATTTAGCAATGATTCAATAATAGGTGACAGGAAAAAGGCTTTCATCTGATTCATGTATCGAGCAGAGTGGAGCAGAAGAATCTGCGCTGTCTGCCCGTTTGTTTCTATCAACACTGAACAGATTTAATTAGCCTTGGTAGAAAACAAGCCTTTAATGGGCATTTAGAAGATAAGTACACACTTGTTATGTGTTTTGACATCGTCTCACCTCCTGAACACCCCTCCTGCACCTCCCTGCCACTGTGGATCTCATCTCCCTGTCATACACACTGAATGACTAAGTGTTTTTAGTTTGTCATCGTGAACCTTGTCTACATTACTTCTGGCCTCATACCCCTTTTGCCTCTCTTCTGCCCTACTAACGCAGCATTAGGAAGATACAAAGGTACTGTATCATTCCTTTTCCCCCCACTTCTTTCCTTGCGTCTCCTTCTCACCTCATGGCGGTTTTGGTGTCATCATACGTGACTCTGTACGTGTGTTACCCTTCAGTATGGGCGTCCGTGTCATGGATACGTCTTGGGTGTCACGTAAGGGATCCTCCACCCTGGCACGCAAGACCTGCTCCACCCCTCCGGGCATGCAAGGCCCCGGCTCTCCTGCCGACACGCTCATCCCGGAGCAGCCCGGGGAGCTCGTCACCTCTCCGTCCGCCACACCGCCGCTTGGAGAAAGGATTTGGTGAGTCGCCGCATCCTCCTCGTCTCCCTGCTCCTCCTCCTCGGGCATCCACACCAGTTCACTGTTAACTGCCATCACCATCATCATCACCATCATCGGCATTCTCGGCTCTGTTCGGCTGCGTTAATCATACTTCCATTATCCCGCAGTGCTTTCATATTTTTTTGGGGTATTATCTTTGTCAACATGCATCATTATGTTACTGTTGATTTCACAGAAGTGTCCTTCTGTCACGTTTTTACCACTGTGGGTAAAATAGATCTTTTTAAAAAAACACCTTTTTTTTTTCTTTTTTTTAAACTGCAGTCTTTTAGTTTTTGGTCCAGATTCTGAATGGTAATTTTGTTTTGTCACTAAGCTTCAATCTGCCAGTTGTTGCCAGCATGCTAATATATTCCCAACTCCATTGTTGTGGCTTGGCTTTCCTCAGCTTTGGTCATGAATGATTTATTTTCTTTCTGTTGACACTCGGACTGACTTTGCCTCTTTTTTTTGGGGTACCTTTATCATAGTTAAACACGTGTATAATCACCTCATGTTCACTGGCTCTGCCTGTGTGGCAGACAAGAGATAATATGGCTTCTATCTTTGGCTGGCTTTCCCCCTCATCTCCTGTGGCTCTTTCAGCCATTGAAAGGGTTTTGTGTCTGTTTCACACTGCCCTGGGCTGACTGCAGGACCTGTGAGACATACAAGTCATATAGGATTAGGGCAGATAGTATTTCTATATCAAGCAGTGAGGAGATATTCAGTCATCAGCTCAGCTTGACAGTGCACTAAGCTGCAGACCAGCACTTTGGCTCCAGAGAAGGCTCCTCGCAGCTCTATGCAGTGTGCAGACACAAGGTGCTCACAGAGGGAGTCCTACACACTGTATTATTTTCCTTTGGCAATAAAACTTTATTTTCCATTGCTGTTTTCTTTGTGCTTGTCTTTGTATATATTGCACTGAAATGACTGTGTGCTAAGCTTGGTGCCCACCGCCCACCCTAAAATACTCTTATCTTTTTTTTTTTCCCTCCTGGTTTTGGTTACGGACAAACTAACACACCGACTAACACACCCTGATCATCAAAGCAGCTTTTCCTATATCGCTCCAGTGCGTTTCCCTGTTCAATCACTAGAGATGTTTCTTTTGTGCTGTCTATTCTCTTAATATCTACAGCTCAGACAACGTATCGCCCAATCGGCCGGACACCTCTCATGCCCACCCACCCCCAGGGGAGGACCGGCCGCCCCCTCCTTACCCTACCTCCTCGTGCCACACTGCCCCCCACCATTTCTATCCCAAGCCCCCATCTTGCGCTCGCCCTGTGGCACCAGGCCCCGAGTCCCAGCCTCCCGGCTCCCCCCCACCCCCATTGCGCTGGTCTGGCTTCACTCCCCCCGCCCCGCCACCTTCCTCCTCCTCTTCCTCGTCCTCCTCGTCTCTTGATATTAATTCGAACCCCAAACCTAGCTGTCTGCACTTCCCCAAGCACAGCCCACCTGGTGACATGTCGCATGCCCCCCCGCCAGACGCTAACGCTTCGCCGCTCTACATCAAAACTCCCTTGGTACTAACCCGCCATGACCAGACCCTTGGCAACCCCCCTAGCCTCCCTTCGTCCGCGCCCCCACCCCCGCCGTGGGCTGCCTGTCCATGTGCCCGAGAGAGAGGACCCCCCAGGCTGACTAGGTAAATACAACACACCCTTAGCCACTATGGATGCATCACAGAGTGGCAGCTGTATTTCTCCTCTAGCTCGCTGGCTCATATTTTCTTTTTTGTTATTTTCTTTTTCCCCTCCCCCTTCAAAATACACCCCTCTGATTCTGTAACATCCAGGTTCTCTGGGGATGTCTGTCATTGGGGTTGCCTAGCAACCAGTGATGTTACTCGCTCATAGTGCTTGGTTGGATGTTGAGTGAACAATAAGTACATGGTCAGAGTGTAACGTGACTTCCAATCAGCTTATTACGGTTTCTTTTTTTCTAAGCCTTAAATGCTTTATTGCTTAAGGTTACTATTTAGAACCCATTAGCATTTATGGCTTGTGGTAAGTAGAACAGCAAATGATAAGATATCTTCATACAGTGTAAGCATCTTCCAGCTCGCTCCAAACTGCTGCGCTTGTACAGAGTGACTCCGGCGCTTTCCTGACTCATAAGTCTTTGGTGTTACAACCGCACTGGACCTAGTGAATCATTACAGCAAATCTTTGTCAGCGGTCAGACAACGCCGCCTCATAATCCTGCTTCTTGTAATGGAAATTTAATGTTGTGTCCCTCATACAGCTTACATTTTTTGATCTTACACAACTGCGGGGTATTGCGGTTAATTTAACGGATGCATGTCATGTATCAAGTCATGTATTTATCAAATCTGAGCTATGAATTTGTATTGTGGAGAGACAGGAGACACCAACATTCTCTGACATAAGAAAGTTAGGACTCATTTTTGAAAAATAGTCTCACCATGTTTATGCAATAGTAGTTTCTAATACATAATATAATTTACTAAATGCATATTGCTTAGATTTTTTTTTCTTTTTTTGTAATTACAGCCATCCCTGTAACGCATTCATTCACAAATACTTAACTTGGTAAAGATGTTGGTATTGGGGCTCTATGGCATGTCCACCTAGAATATTTTGTTATCAATTTGTATTTTATGTTTATGAAGTTTATTATAGCGGAAGACTACATTTTAGCCATTTGCATGCACTATGTGTCATCCTTTTCAGTGTATCTTCACCATTGTTTGTGTTTAACCAGAATTCAACTTATCCATTGACTACTTTTATTGATGAGGCATTTGGTAATGCCACATTTTACAGTTTGTTGTTGGCTAAAAGAAATATTTGCACATAGTGAACCTGGACGTAATTCTGTAATTGCAATATATTTACACTAATTTGAAATGTATAGTTTTCTTTTTCCCCACAAAATAATGCCAAATACAACTTTAACGTACAGTGTGCAACCTGTGAAGAAAACCAGAGGAGAGGATGGGAATGAAGGACATGAACTATTTCCCAAACTCTTTTAAGCTAAAGGCAAAACGCAAAGGTTAAAACTATTTATACTGTCAATGTAATGTACTTAGAAAAACATAAAAAACTATTCGTGAGAAAGGTACAACAGTTACAGACCTGTTTATTAGGAAGTAGTGACCAGACCTCCACTTGCAAAGTATCATCCTTAAGCCAGTACACTTTCGATGTCTGGTGGATTAACTTTAATCACTACGAGAGGGAGAGGGACTTTACTCTCTCTGCTATAAAAATGATTCGCTAGAAGAAGGGATGTGTAATCGAGTGCATTCCACATGCAAATTGCACTATTGTAATATTGGTATATTCTATAACCCCTTACATGTAACAACTATTAAAACTAATAGATATTCAGAGACTTTGCCTCTGTGGGATGATACATAAATATGATATATACTGAAACACGCAGTAATGTCATTTCTGTGTTTGAGAGAGGCTCGTTTTCAAGTTCAAACATGCAGGAAGACATCTGCCTGCAGCTTCTTGTATTAATGTGTTTTTTCATCATAAACTGCAAAATAATAGTTGTTTAATATTATATAATATGAATGGGACTAAAAATATTATTCACAGAGGATCCCACTTGTTCACCTTAATGAACCTTTGCGTGAATTCTTTTGTAATGGATTGAAACGGCATAATCTTTGTAACATTGCAATGAAACCCATTTAAACTCCCATACGTGATGGTGATGATGGTGGTCCTGGCTGTTTTGGTACTGAGGTAATGTACTTGTGGTATACAAGCAGGTCCAAGACACTCACTGTTCAGAAACACGCCCTGTCTTCTACTGTTCGTGTGCTAACGTCTGCCTGTCTTTTTCAGTTCGTTGAAGAGTAAAGAGCTTTCCCCTGTCATTGGGCACAAAGGCATCCAAGTGGCAGGTCCAACAGTCCCTCTCAGCTGTAGCCCTCAGAGCAGCAGCCAGTCCCCCCACTCCACAGAGCACAGTCCGCACACCCTGCGCAAAGGTCAGTACTTTCCCCATTTAAGCCGACATTGAGTTACTTCAGCTTCAGAGCACGTTCCCTATGCATACGATCCTCTAATAGGAAGATGTTGTCTGTTTCTAGGTTCAAAGAAGTTGGCCCCTGTGCCTCCAAAGGTCCCTTATGGCCAGTCTGGAGGGATGTCTGACCAGTCCACAGGTCAGCCGTCACCAGTTAGCCTGTCCCCCACACCTCCTAGCACTCCTTCCCCTTATGGATTGGTCTGTCCTCCAGGACAGTTACCCCCATCCTCCCCCGGGCAGACCCCACTTGGGGCACCCCACTCCCTGTCGTCCCCACCCTCCCTCAGTGGAACACTCACCAAGTCGCGGCCTGCCCCTAAGCCAAGGCAGAGACCCAGCCTGCCGCCTCCTCAGCCTCCTACAGCTCCTCCTGTACTCGGTGGACCGGTCATGGCCCCAATCCCCCAACCCCTGGAACAGGGCCTCCTGGATGGACTGTCTCCTGGGGAGAGCATGTCTACAGGTAATCAGCCATTGGCATCAACACCACCACCGCCACCACAGGTGGGGCTGCAGCGGCCTTCTCTCAGACTCGCTGTGGCTCTGTCCAATGGAGACGGTGGACGAGTGTAGGACTCTGTAGGACTCGTCACTGTAGACATAAAACATACCTCTCCCCTTTATGACTGTCCTCAAACTAATTCCCGAATGAATAAAAGTTGCCTTTTAGACACAGATGCCTGAAAATGATCAGATGTAAACAGAAACATTTCCGTGCTACTGTAGTGAGTAGATCTCCTGACCGATGTATTCATTGCTTGTGTTATGTGATGATGTTTCTGGGTAATGTGTGGAAACATCAGAAAAGCATAGCTCGTCCTGCTTGTATGGAAGTTTCCATTAGATTCATCATGTGCTCTCTGTTTATCTGTGTTACCCAGACCCCCAGTCGGCAGAGGTAGGTCAGAGGCTTGCACAGTTCACACCAGTCTGTGTAGCAGGCATGGGGAAACTAGCCAGACAAACCCCACATTGTATGTCCAGTATGATGTTCTGATGATGAGGTGTTCTGTCAATATATACCAATCATTTTGTCACTTTGTTATATTTATCATTCTCTTGTTCCCCCTGCTACTATTGTGTACCTTGCAGCTGTGTGAGGCCAGAGATTCAGTGTGGGCTAAGTGTGAGGGGGACTTTTAGGGTAAGCCAGACCGCCCCCGCCCCATGCACTCCATCTCACTGCCTGGCCTCGTACTGTGGATGCCTCTGGGGTCTCCTGCAGCCTGCCTCAAACATACCTACCCATATCTCTCGATCAGGACAACCTCCCTATTCCCTCTTTAGCGAGGCGACATAACTGTCCCTCTGCGCTGTGTTGCAGTTCAACCGACAATGCATGGCTTAAGGATTTCCCAGAGTGCACCACGCTGAGCTCACATTGCAGATGCCATCGCTTACAAAGGTCCATCTTAAAGGCCCCCTTCTTTCGTTCCCCATCTCAGTCCTATACTGGCAAACATCTCCCTCGAATGCCCTTACCGTCACTATCAAGGGGCCACAGGTAACCTCCCCTCCCACTCTTTCTTTGGCAGGTCCATGGCTTCTTATAACCTCCGCGTCCTCTTACTACACTGCCACGCTCCATCTCATTCCTACACAGGAGTAGCACTCATTCTCTGCTGCTTCCAGCAAATGAGCAGCACACAAAAAAGATCTGTAGTTTTAACAAACCCTATCTCCAGTCCTCTTGAGACCTCCATTGTTACTTTAAGCCCACTTGGTGTCTTGGTGCCATTTCTTTCACTGAGTTCCACACACATCTTGTTGCCTCTGTGTTGGTTTACCTGACCAGTGTTGTAAACGTGTACTGTGTCATTGTGCAGTCATTCTTGACCTGTTATTGTATTTTATCTGACAAAATATCTCTTGTTGTCGTCTGAAAAGACAAAGAAAAGCTGTGACATACAACAGTAGCTGCTGGTTCTGACTAGAACCACACTGAAAATATCCCTGTGTAGAATGTGAAGCACATGTAATGTACTGATTCCTTCAGGGTAGACATCATATGGCACTTACCAGGAGTCCAGACTCAAAACGATTAATATTATTTCTGCTCTCTTCTATTTTTTTACACCTCATCATCATCCATCATATGCCCTCTTCTCTTCCTCTTGTTGCTCATCGTCACCATCTCCACTATTCTGCTCATCATACTCACTTTTTTCCCCATCACGCTCACCATTAGATATCTTCAATTATGAAATCCCCTCCATCAATGTCAATCTGGACAGCCTCATCGATGAGTTCAGCGGTGCCCCCTGCAGGAGGTCCCTGGCAGTGACAGATTCTCCGGAGGGGGACGCTGGGCCTGAGGAGGAGCCCCAGAGCACCACTCTATGACCTATGACCCCAAGGCATCAGTTACCAGCACCCCTGTGGCTGTACATATTCTAAACTGTCGCCACCAAGGCCTAATGGGAACACAAACCGGCCGCAACAATGCCCACCTGAAACCAGAACATGAACCCTCCCTCACATCCGCTACAGGCTGCAAAAATCTCTCACCTCTTACAACTGCTCGCTAGTACATTACTACAAAAAAGAAACACCAAATGCCATTGAGGAGGAACAGTTGCCTTTAGGAGGAAAGACTGGATTATAAATGAGTATTCCATTGAAATATTGTTTTCCTTTGCTTTGTACATGTTTGTATTTAATGCTGTGATTCTCTATTTTTATGTCTTTTTTCCAATTTTATTATTTTTTTTGCCTTATTAGAACATGCAATCAAATTGCAATATGATATTCACAAGTTGTGCAACTTTTTATTTAGGGAAACTCAGAGCCTGACGAGGTTAAGGAGCAGAGCCCGTCCTCAGGATGAAACCGAGACACAAACTGAGAGTGCAGTCTGGTTATATTGCTCACAGGGTAATCAAGCATTGTGCACATTAGGAGCATGCTAAGCCCAAGAAGGAGGCTTTGCATGTGAGGACGATAGATTTTAATGCAGTTTTCTTCTTAGTGTCACCCACATCATCTTAACTTCCACTCGTTTGTCACGTTACAACTGTAGTTCTTTATCCGACATTTACCTTTGTGGAGGTAAGCTCACTTTAACTCACTTTATACCAGCACAGTATGAGAAGAATGTTATTATAATTCAAGTTTTTGTACTTGCATCTGCTATCCTGTTTGGAAGAAAGCACCACAATGCGTTTGCATGACCAAGCCAATAGGACCGACCTGCTTCTAATCAAAGGCCTCAGAACAGCAGTGTTTTATTTAGTGTGAGTGTTACTGTAGGTAAATTTTAGACCCCGCCCCTGTGCTGTAATACTTTGATAACAATGGATGGATGACTACACTGCCTTTAAGTTCATATGATTCTCTCTCTTAACTTTGTTTCAAGTGCTTCAGGTTCAGTGAACTTTGACCCAAATGTAAATATGAAGACTGTACATAAAATGATGTACATAAAAGCTGAGAGGAAAAGTATATGTAAAATGCATATCTTGAATATATGATAATAATAATAATGTTTGTGCTGATATTTATCGTGTAGAAAATGTAATGATTAAAATTTGATGTTATTTTTGTCCCTGCACACGATGAACAGGTTTACTGTAGATTCATATTTTTTTTCCACATTAACACCAAGTAACTATGATGCTGCAGCAGATACACAGAAATAAATTGTTTGGGTTTTTTTTAACTCCGACTTTAGACATCCCAGAGCACTAATGAGTATCACACTGATGCCCTATTTTCTTATTATTGTTGAACTATTTGTTGGCATGTCAGAATAAAGAATTTAGAGCCCACTTTGACCATTCAAATTGATCCCAATGAGAATAAATGCAGTCCTAATTTGAAAACAGACCCATCTCTAAATTCTGTGTGTCCTTTGCTGGTATCCTCACTCCAAACAATTGATCAGAAAATTACTTCCTCATATAGCAGATGCTGCAGTGTCACTTTTTCATTTCACAGAAAATCTCCTTAGGACAATAATCTTGTCAATTAAAGTGCAATTACAGTGTTCACTGATCCACCTCAGTTCAAAAATGGTCAAAGTCACCGTTCCCCAAACCGACTGAAAACAAGCCATTAATTTCATTGCAGAGCAATTGTTAAGTTTGTTTAATGTGCGAGTTAACCGCTGACTAAATGAGTTCTTAAGTAATCTTTCTTTCCAAAAGTGATCCGTGGTATGCCTCGGTGTGTGTGTTTTCAATGGACTATGTTTATGAAGATTTTAGTGATGTTGATTATATCGATAGTTGTGGTAATTATATGACAACAATTGCAAGTGCCCTCACACTGGCTGTTATTTTGGAACTATAGGCATAACTAATGTGTGTTAGAGGTTTTTCTTTTCTGTGCTGGATCCATTAATTTGTACAAGGAGGCAGAAATTTCTCTGAATGTGACGACTTAGATTTCCCACGGTAGGCTACCAGGGCAAAGAAAAGTTAGCATTTTTATTTAGAAATGTTAACTGGGGCTTGTTGGCATGTGTTTTTACTAGTACAGCACAGTGTTACCGTAATTATTTTTATCCACCTTAACTGGAACTTACCGCCACTTTAACGCATGCACTCATATTCATTATAGGTGTCATTATTATGCTGCTAAAAGAGAAAATAAAGGGTGTCTGTACTCCCCCATAACACGTCATAACTTCATGGCATATCTGATTTCAATCATTACAATTCACTTTAACTATTTTCATACACATAGTTGTAGGAATTCCTTTTTTTGTGCACAAAATGGTACACATCACTTTTTTATCAAGCTTTTTAATATTCCATATTTTACTTTTTCTGACTCGCCTCATCACCAAATATATTGGTCAGTGCTAATGCCAAGCTTGTTTACATTTTTGTGTGTAAGGGAGGGGGGGGGGGTAAAAAAAAAAAAAAAGGTTAAGATCAAAAAGAGCCATGCATGCGCTTAGATAGTCTTTTGATAATCCATGTTTTGTGTCAATCACTGTCTTTTTAGGGATTGTAAGAAGGGTAATGAATACAATGAAGAGATGGATTCTCCAGAATGTGGATCACACTGAGTGGTCCTTTGTGGGTTTTTGAGCAATACGGTGGAGGAGTGGAAGTTGCCTGTGGACGTACTGCCTCCTTCTGCTTTCACTAATGTACAAACTCGAACCTGCCGCTTTTCGAGCCCACCATGCCCACCCTCTCCTCCTCTGCTTCTCTGCATATCAAGTGGAACACAGTGTGTACTGTGAAGCCTACCTGCAATCCTAATCAGAATGTCAGAAATAAATATATAAATATATATATTAAACTCTACATTTGTAATAACTTCATCTGGATAGTGTTGGTTTTATTTCAGTAGTTCTCAAGTCTCGTCTTCAATGTTGCAAGTTTGTATGCGTGAATATTTCCATGTTCTGCAGATTTTAACTGATGCAAGGTGAATATATTACACTGATCTGACGCCAGTTTAAAAGAAATGTGTACAGCTCCTGTGTCTGCAACTTCTTTTTTCAACAACTCCTCTCCTCAACACTAATACATTTATACATTTCCCCCTCTGATGCTGTGCAACTCTAATCTCACCATGGAAATGTACACGATGGCTTATGTAAACTTGTAAAACGTGAATTACTGAACTGATTCTATCACTCTTGATTGTGTTATAATTGAAACCCATCTATTTCTTTGGCGACGGGACGACTCGAAAGACAGTTATGTAACTTTGTCGAATCAGGTAAGTGCAAAGCTTTCGACAACTCAGCTGTGGAACCTGTATGACTGGCTCAGCAGGATAACTGGAGGTTTTGCCCCTGCAGGAAACTGGGAGTGTACACACACACACACACACACACACACACACACACACACACACACACACACACACACACACACACACACACACACACACACACACACACACACACACACACACACACACAATACAACTTATGATGGTTCTGTACTGATAAAGCTTGATGTGTCAGGAAGTCTTTGATTTGTAAAGCATCAACAACCATGAATGAACCGCAAAAACTCTGTGACAGTTAAACCTAATCAATTTCAACAAAAACAGTCCTTTTGTGTTTTCAACTAAATCCCTTTGATTGTTGGTTTGATTTGAATGTGTATGCAAGTTTTTGTATGCTGTAATTAAAACAAGGCTGTCTCTCCACTTTAAATCTGTAAGAGTGAGTGGTGAACTAATGCAAGTGCCCAGCAGCATCTCTCATTACAGCGATTAACCAGACACAGGTCATACTTATCTCCTTCAGACTGCTATGGGCACATCAATTATTTCTCACTGACAGATTTAAAAGCAGCTCTTTTTACACTGTCTACAATGGGAGCCTCCTATATAAGGTATTACAGGGGAGTTTATTATATCTAGTTCACGTCAACTATTTATATTGGAAGTGTTTCCTCTTTGAATTGTTAAAGCGTCAGTCATCCTCTCATCTGGAAGAGGAGTGAGTCTGAGTGCATCTACTTGCTCTTCAAATGTAACATATTCATTTTCTTTTAGGGAGAAATGCAGACAAACTATTTGGAGAATGGGGTTAGAGGTTGTAGCTCTTTGGCTTTGCTCCAAATTATTGTCTCCTGGAAACGGGATTTAACAGCATTAACACAACTTCACCAACAGTGCATTTTAGTTCAGTGTTTTCTTGTTGTTCTTTTTTCAACTTACAGAGTCTTAAAGTATTTAATTCTAAGCTCAATGTGGGCATTCTATTTTATTTTTGAACATGTACTTTTCATAAAACCAGTCCAACGTGTCACAGACAGGAATGTCAAACAAAGAGCCTTGCATTCAAGGCCTTTATTACGGACAGTTGCTTGGTGATGCACATTAAATGACATGAGCATGTAAACCAACCTTTTTGTCAACAAAACAGAGTCATGGAAATGAGAGTGTCTGCACTTCTTAAAACTCGTGCTGATTTGTGATGTAAACTATACAATGGCACCTTTAATAACAGTTTCAGTCCTAGTCCTCATAATAAGTCGAATAAACTATTTTTCATACATTTTAAGATACATTCATCATTTGGGTTAAAAGTCATTTTTAAATCTCTCAAGAGACGTTTGTTCCACTCAGTTACCCCAGCAGAACCCAGGGTAAAATCACAGCCACCAGAGCCAGTATGGTGAATGCTGAGAGCAGCACGAGCAGGCACAGTGATGTGGTACAAACCCTGCGCCTTCGCCTGCGCTGTGGATGAACCACAGTCATCACAACACTGAACGAGTCTTCCTCGACCATCGGCCTCCCTTGGGCGCTTATGATGAAGATCTGTGATGCGTTGTGTCCGGGACTGATGAGCCTCTGTCTGCGGACTCGTTGAGCGATGCCTCTGAGGCAGCGGGGGAACCAGTTCCGTTCAATTCTGAGGCTGTTCCCGGAGGCGTGCCGTGCGCTCTGGAGCTGCTCCGGCGGCAAGGGAAGCGGCACCTCCAGGGTCTGACCTTCACCCGGGTCCTTGTCTGCTACGACAGACGGGAGCGACTCCTTTTGTCTCTTGATGAACGTGAGATGTCGGCAGATGGGGCAAGCGATCGTCTCTCTGATGTTCCCATCGCTGTTTATGCTGACCAGAGTTTTAACGAGGCAGTCGTGGCAGAAAACGTGTCCGCAGCTTAAAGTCCGCTCAGTTCCCAGGAGACTCTCGTAGCACACCGGACACTCGTGTGCGTCCTGCTGGTTCTCATCCTTGTACATTTCCATGTATCGGGAAAGTTAGTCAAGGTGGAGTCCCGCTTGTGTTTTCGTGGACTCAGGCCGTCTCCAAGCTGTCCTTCCGACTCATGGCTTTCCTTTGGCTGTGGGTGGAGGCTCGCTGATGCCTTGTAAAACAGGGTCTTCCACCTGCAGCAACAATGACTGATTTCCCCAAAACCACCAGAGACACTTGTTCTCACGGACACACGGACCGACAAACTCACCGTCTAAAAATAGAGAAGAACCCATATTAAGTGATGTTGTCTCAGGGACAATTCATACATTTGCATATTCTCATTCATCCGGACAGAAGGCATCTCAGGGCAAAATGAATCAGGTCAACTGAACATTTCTAAAACTTGTTTCCCAATATCTATATTATATTCATAAAGTTACAAACAGCAGTGCTCCAACCTCTGTTATCCATTGTAAATATTGTGAATTTTGACATGAATAAAGTCTTTCTAATTGTCATCTAGATTCAGCTATAAACATATCCGGTTTGATGAATTACCTAGCCTATAATTTTAATTTGCATTCACTGATAATGATGATGACGACGACAACAACAATAGCAAGAATAAGAATAAGAATAAGAATAAGAATAAGAATAAGAATAAGAATAAGAATAAGAATAAGAATAAGAATAAGAATAAGAATTGAAAAACAATCCTGCCGTGTCGGCATTATTGTCATTGCACCGTGTTCAGTAAAACTCAATGAACTGAAATGAAATGAAACAAAACCATATATTGACAAACAATGCACTTGGATCGAACTTGGACATATTTTGAAATACAGATAATTGTATTTACGTCATACAAACCAAATAGAAAGTATTTTTATGTTTACATTTAATTTCATTATCTGCTTTGCTTGTTTATATCATATATTGTTTATCTGCTCTTTTACACTGCATGGAAGGCGGAGCTTCAAACTGGATTTCTCTGGATAGAAATGTAAAATGACAAATAAGATTATTATATTCCAGTTGCAATTCAGTGATCTCAGAATGTGAAGAATCTCCATCGCTGATCCTCCTACAGGGCGACGCTCATGTGGAACCACAAGCAGCTATTTAGAACTTCTGTAAGATTTAAAGCAGATGGTAAAATATTGTAGCGATCAGGGAGCTGATCGCTGTGTATGCAGCAATGCATCTTGGGTGTTTGGGGAATATGGGCTTTAAACTTCAATTAATGTTGTTCTAATTAGTTTTGGCTGTAGTGTTGGTGTTTGTGTTGTCATGCTTTTACTGTTTTATCAGTTGACCCAATTTAATTTATTGTTATTTTAGCACCAAGTACGAGAGTTGTACTGTGTTTGATGTGCTCTGGTCCGTTTTCTTCAAATGTGTTCGTTCTGATTTTTCACAATAAAAGCGCCTGTCTGTACAGCGTGCGGAAGGAAGCCTGAATCGTCCTTCTTCTTCTCGGCTCGCCACATTGGTGTCAGAAGTGGGATCTTCCGTCAGAAGAATGGAGATGGAGGTCCACGAACTCGAGCGAGCTGTCGAAGAATGCATGGCTTCCCTACGGGAGATGATGAAACAGACGAAAGAGCCCAGCGGAGAGGGGAGCGAAGCGTCGAGACCTCGACGTCCCCTGGAGGCCGGTGATCGGCAAGACGGCCTCAGCTCGCCACAACCTCATCGCCCCCTGGAGGCCGGGAGGGGTACTACAGCAGACGGCTCCAGTGCACCGCGGCTTCATTGCCCCCTGGAGGCCGGGAGGGGTACTGCAGCAGACGGCTCCAGTGCACCGCGGCTTCATCGCCCCCTGGAGGCCGGGAGAGGTACTGCAGCAGATGGCTCCAGTGCACCGCGGCTTCATCGCCCCCTGGAGGCCGGGAGAGGTACTGCAGCAGACGGCTCCAGTGCACCGCGGCTTCATCGCCCCCTGGATGCCGAGAGGATTACTACAGCAGATGCCGTTGGAGCTGTCGGCCACAGTTCATCAGAGAGCGTTCCTGCTGCTGCCTCAGATAACTCTTTGCCACTGATGGTTTTGTCAAACCCACAACCAATGATGATGCCCAGATTGCCAGTCAAACTGCCTAAATACAATGGCGCAACGCCATTAACACCATACCTAGCCCAAGTCCAACTAGCAGCACAGCACAGCGGCTGGAGTGACGAGGTTACTGCCACACATCTGGCCCTTGCATTAGAGGGGAAGGCGGTGCAAGTGCTTCTTGACCTTGCTCCAGCAGAACAGCGAGACCTTTCCAGCCTGACTACAGCACTGCAGAGGCGGTTTGGACTACGGCGATTCACCGACCACAGTAGGGAGCAGTTAGCTGATCGGCGTCGGAAGGAGGGGGAGAACTTGGGTACCTTTGCAGCAGATGTACAGTTATATGCCCAGCAAGGCTACCCACATTTTGACGCTGCTGCCCAAGAAGAGCTCGCCCTTCACGCCTTCCTACGGGGCCTCGCGCCTGAGAGGCTGCGGCAACATGTCCGCCTAGCCTTGCCTCAATCCCTCTCCGAGGCGCTGTATGAAGCTGAACGGGCTGAAGTAGTGCTCTCTTCTCAGCCAATGCGGCAAATGGCCCCTGCTCCACGACCACTTGTCAGAATGGCTGACTACGGTGAGGAAGAGGAGGCTGAAGAGACCCGCCAAGCCACGCCACGCCAAGTGCTGTCATCCCAGGAGAGGCCGGCGCGCTTCAGCAAACCATCCCGTTCACCTGGCCGCTGCTACCGGTGTGATGAGCCTGGTCACATGGCACGCAACTGCCCAGCTCCTGCCCCGATTATCAAGACAGAGGGAAACGACAGAGGAGTGGCTCAATGAGGGGACCGCCACTCCAACCTCCACTCCCCCTCCAAGGCAGATGCACGTTGGTGGGCCGTTGCGGCCACTCTAAAGGACTCTATCTGAATTGCCAACTTGATAGTCATCACTGCCGTGCTCTGGTAGACACAGGATCCACAATCTCCTTAGTACGACCGGGTACTCTCCCTGACACCACAGGCACCCCTTCCATGGCGTGGGCTCCAACTGATACGCAACTGATGACAGTGACTGGGGAAAAGGTTGGAATGGAGGGGAAGAGGCTGCTGACAGTCCGAGCGGGAGACCAGGAGGTGGTGCACGAATTCTGGCTTGCCAATATCCAGGACCCATGTATCATCGGGCTAGACCTGCTGAGCCGTTGGGGAGCTCAAATTGATGTGGTGAGTAAGACTGTCACCCTCCGTGATGAGCTAGTAAGGCTCCAGTCTGGTCGGGAAGGAAAGAACCAGGGGAGAGAGCACCGTCGAGCAGCCGCAGCGGAGCAGGTGCCAACACCCAACACTAGCAACACACCACCACAATCTGTTGGAGCACCACCCATAGGGCTAACAGTCATTCCATCTGCTGAGACAGCTGAAGCTATACATCAACTCTGGCAGCGCAGCAGTAGCAGCGGTCTCGACTCTCAGCAGTGCCACAAGTTGAAATGCCTCCTCGATGACTACAGGGACATTTTTGCTGCCAGAGATGAGGACTGTAAGCAGACTTCCCTAGTCCAGCACACCATTGACACTGGGAATGCCCAACCAATTCGTCTACGCCCCCATCGGCTGGCCCTCTCCAAGCGGCAGGCGGCAGAGGAAAAGATCCACGAGATGCTCGCAGCTGGGGTGATTGAGCCCTCAGACAGCCCATGGGCCGCCCCAGTCGTTTTGGTGAAGAAGAAAAATGCCACCTGGCGGTTTTGTGTGGATTATCGTCGCCTCAATGCAGTCACCAGGAAAGACTCTTACCCTCTCCCACGCATCGATGACGCCCTAGACCACATTGCTGGGTCCAGCTGGTTCAGCTCCCTTGACCTCCGCAGTGGCTACTGGCAGGTGGAGCTGGCCCCCGAGGCAAGACCAAAGACCGCTTTTACCCTTGGCCAGGGACTGTGGCAGTTCCGGGTCATGCCATTCGGACTCTGCAATGCCCCAGCTACGTTCGAGCGACTGATGGAGAGGGTGCTGGCCAACGTTCCCCGGAGCCACTGCGTGGTGTATCTTGACGACCTGTTGGTGCACGCCAATAACTTTGACAGGGCTCTGTCCAATCTGAGTGAGGTTTTTGCAGCCATCCGCCGAGCAGGGCTGCGGCTGAACCCTGCCAAGTGTCGCCTACTGTCCAGGGAGACGGAGTTCCTGGGCCATGTCGTCAGTGCTCAGGGTGTTGCTACTAACCCGGCAAAGGTGGCTGCAGTTCGAGATTGGCCAACCCCTGCAAACGTCAGTGAACTGCGGAGCTTCCTGGGACTGGCTTCCTACTACCGGCGCTTCGTCCGTGGCTTCGCCACCACCGCCAGTCCACTGCATCGCCTCACTGACAAGGGTAAACCATTCAACTGGGACAACAACTGTGCGGCGGCCTATGCTCAGCTCAAGACAGCCCTCACTGAAGCCCCTGTCCTGGCGTACCCCAATCCGCAACAGCCCTTCATCGTGGACACCGATGCCAGCAACGTGGGCGTTGGTGCCGTCCTCTCACAGCAAGGAAAAGATGGGGAACATGTGGTGGCCTACTTCAGTCGAGGTTTAAGCAGAGCAGAGAGGAACTACTGCGTCACCCGCCGTGAGCTGTTGGCGGTTATCCTGGCCCTCCGGCAGTTCCGGCCATACCTGCATGGGAGTCGCTTCCTCCTCCGCACCGACCACGCCTCACTGACCTGGCTCCTGAACTTCAAGAACCCTGAAGGCCAGGTGGCTCGCTGGTTGGAGGCTCTTCAAGGGTACGACTTTGAGATCCAGCATCGGGCAGGGCGGCTTCATTGCAATGCCGATGCCCTCTCACGTCGTCCGTGTGAGGCAGAGGAGTGTCGCTACTGCTGGCGACAAGAAGAGCGGAGTCAGGAGACAGAGCAGGTGGCGGCCGCCTGCCCGACTTACGACACTGAGGGATGGCTCCCCCTCACCACTGAGCAACTGAAGCAGCAGCAAGAGGCTGACATAACCCTGTCAGTGGTGAGAGGCTGGATGGACGCGGGGCAGCGCCCTAAGTGGGCTGAGGTGTCGGCCCTGGGACCTGAGGTCAAGGCCTTTCATTCCCAGTGGGGCAATCTGGAGGCCCGTGATGGGGTGATGTACCGTAGGTGGCTGGCGCCCGGACGAGGGAGTGACCTCTTGCAGCTGCTGGTGCCCCATGCTCTGCGTCCCCAAGTCCTACAGGTTGTCCATGGCTCAGCAGGGGCGGGGCACTACGGGGTTGCGAAGACCCTTCGTCGCCTGCGGGGACGCTTCTACTGGCCTGGCTGTCGGCAAGATGTGGAGTTGCATGTGCACTGCTGCGACAGCTGCACCGCCCAGAAGGGTCCAACTCAGCGCTCCCACGCTCCTCTGCAGCAGTATCTGGTGGGGGCCCCGATGGAGAGGATAGGGGTGGACATCCTCGGGCCCTTCCCGATCACAGACTCTGGCAACCGCTATGTGCTGGTGGCTATGGACTACTTCACAAAGTGGCCAGAGGCCTATGCAGTCCCAGATCAGACCGCCGCTACCACAGCAGAGAGGTTGGTGGAGGAGATGTTCGCCCGTTTCGGGGTTCCTGAGGAGCTCCATAGCGACCAAGGGCGGAACTTTGAATCCCAGGTCTTTGGTGAGATCTGCCGCCGGTTGGGGGTGAGTAAGACGAGGACAACCCCCCTTCATCCTCAGAGTGATGGTTTGGTGGAGCGATTCAATCGCACTCTGGCTACCCAGCTTGCCATCCTCACCAGCCAGCATCAGAGGGACTGGGACCGCCACCTTCCACTGGTTCTGTGGTCCTACCGATCGGCTGTGCAGGAGTCCAGCCAATGCACACCTGCAGCTCTCATGTTTGGGAGAGAGCTCCGGACACCGGTGGAGTTGGTGTTTGGTGCTCCGCCAGAACCGGAGATTGCCGGAGGAAAGGAGATGGATTACCTCCGCAGACTGAAAGAGCGACTGCAGGTTGTGCATGACTACACCCGTCAGGCCCAAGCTAATTCCAACGTTCGGCAGAAGAGGGCATACGACACCCGGTGCAGAGGACAAGCTTTTGGGCCAGGGGACCTGGTGTGGATATACTGCCCTGTCCGCAAAAAGGGGATCTCCCCCAAGCTTTGCAGCCACTGGCAGGGGCCTGGCGAGGTGGTGGGCCGTCTGTCTGAAGTGGTGTATCGGGTGCGGATGCCTGGTAAACGCCGCATTGTGGTGCTGCACCAGGACAGACTTTCACCATATCGCCCCCTTGCTCCACCAGCAGTTGTCGGAGGGGGTGATGGCAACCCCCCAGGCTCCAACCAGACTGACACTCCGCCAGGTCCGGCTGCTGGCTGCTCTGGACGGCCTGATCGCCAGCGGAGGCGGCCTGGACGCTTGAGAGACTTTGTCCTGGGTGATGGGGTCGCCGAGGACGACTGACCCCTCAGGTGGGGGCTGTGTAGCGATCAGGGAGCTGATCGCTGTGTATGCAGCAATGCATCTTGGGTGTTTGGGGAATATGGGCTTTAAACTTCAATTAATGTTGTTCTAATTAGTTTTGGCTGTAGTGTTGGTGTTTGTGTTGTCATGCTTTTACTGTTTTATCAGTTGACCCAATTTAATTTATTGTTATTTTAGCACCAAGTACGAGAGTTGTACTGTGTTTGATGTGCTCTGGTCCGTTTTCTTCAAATGTGTTCGTTCTGATTTTTCACAATAAAAGCGCCTGTCTGTACAGCGTGCGGAAGGAAGCCTGAATCGTCCTTCTTCTTCTCGGCTCGCCACAATATGAACACAAATGAAAACAAGTGCATGAAGTAACATGCTATTCCTTACATTAAGTGAAAACATTGTTTTGTCTTTTAAAGACCAAGTGTTGATGATATAAAGACTTCTTTAATTTTTTTTTTCCTTTCTTTTTTTCCAAGAAATTTGCTTTGTGCCTGTCCCATCAAGTGTTATTAAAAACCTTTCTACAACAAGTCCAAACTTTATTTTAATGTGTGGGTGAGCTGACCTTCTTTACGGCCATTTTAATATACATTTTCCTTGTTAAAGAATGTAGGGTATTAATCAGCTTATGGTCAAATACTTTCAGCAACAATCCAGTTTATAATCTAATAAAACTGAAACTCAGCAATCTTATCTGGCTTGTGTCATTGTTGGGAGCGTTCATCCTCCTTTTTCTCCTTTTTCCCTAAAAAAGACATGTAAAACGTTACTTGAGTTGATCAAATATATCTGCAGTGATTGTTTCATCAGTTTTACTGCAAACAGTGCATAGTTGTTAGTGCTAAACCACTCTCACTGAGCATGCCGCTTTAACATAAAACAATATTTGAGCAGAAATAAATGAATTAGCCAAGATGTTTGGGTAAATGAATCAGGACAGTATGCAAGAGCACTAACAGGAAGCTGAGCCACTTCATTTAATTCAAATCCAGAGCCTGTTATCAAGTAGAAAAGCCCATTCACACCAAATGAAGTATTCTTACTTGGAAATGTTGGCATTAGTTTGAGGAGTAGCAGGAACAAGCCCATATACAGTCTGTCCAATCTGTCACAGGCAAAAAAGACATCAGTTGAACTAGTGAGAAAGTGAAGATACAGACATTAAAGACCTGCGTTACATGGGATTGATTTACTCACAGTGATCCAGCAGGTTGCAGGTCATGGACTATGTTTCATGGGATGCTGCTCTGTCTGGCCTTGTTAGACTGGCAACAAGCAAAACATAGCGTGAGATGACATGTAATGATTCCATCAGTCCACCAAGTGGCAGGATATACTTTGTCTTTCCATGAGTCAAAGAGCTGTTGTGGAAAGTCTGTAACACTGAGTTGGATAACAGAAGGTGAAGATTACATAAGGTAAAAAGTGTTAGTTACCTACTGCACCTGCAGAGAAATGTTACAAGAGATCATTGCACCATTTAATTGGTAATTCGACACTAAATGTATTTGTGTTGCTGTTAGAATGAAATAAGAAATGTATCAAAGTATTTGACTACACATCTGTGTGATTTGCTATCAGTGTTCTTCTTCGAGTCCATTATTATCCTGAAGAATTTGTCGGAACTGAATGAAATAACAGTAATTTCTATAATTGGCCAGACAGACGCTTAAAATATGACAGTGACTCAATGGAAACCCTCCCAGGTGCATCTGGTTTATCTGGAAATGTCCACTGCTCAAAATCCCCAGAGCCACAGGAAATACTGTATGCAGCTTGAATAAGAAACTGGATAGCTGTCAAATGTACTGACAGTATAATGTCAGCAACCACCACCGAGTGTGACATCTTTTGTATAGATTTATTGTCATTTTCCTTTGTGTTTCTGTGTGTTTGTGTCTGTCTGTTTCTCCATATATGTGTCCAACCCTGGGTTCCATCATTCCTTCTTTATTTCCCCCCATTCGTTATACAGTACATTATGTTGTGTTGCTGTGATCTGGGGATGGGTAAGAGTTTATTTTTCTTTTTGTTTTCCCTTTCTTGTATTTTTGTTTTAGCTTTTCTTTTGTGTGCATATTAAACCGCACGTAATCTGACATAATGAATATTGTACTTTAATTTAGATATTGCATATGCTTCTCAAAAGGTTCACATTTATTTCAAATACAGTTTCACACTGTATATTCCACATAATTCAAGTTTCTGAGTCATTGAATAAGGCTTTCATAATAATCCTGTCATGTCCAGAACAGCTCACAGCCTGGTTTCGCCTGTTTCACCTGTTGCCCTCCGGCAGACTCTACAGGTGTATCAAAGCAGAAACTCAGAAACGGTTTCTTTGCCAGAGCGATAACCACCCTAAATTCACACATTCATTGGTTCACACATAATCTGCACGTCACAAACCACACCTACACAAACAACTCAAACATCTGATATGAACAATCTGTGATCTATTGACATGTTGCACTATTTTTGGTTGTTGCACTTAGTCCATTTGACCTGGGAGAGGAACAGCTCTCCAATTTTGTTGTACGTTATATAACAAAAACAACGACTTATATTTGTATTTCTATCACATGTCTTAGAAATGAAAAAAATAAGTAAGCCTTTAGAATTACATCCATACTCTACAAACATGCACATTTCTGCATAAAATATTTGATGATAAACCAGACATTTCAGACACATTTCACAACTTCGTCCTTTTATCATCAGATATTCAATTCTACCCAATGAGGAAACCGACTTTAACTTTTCATCAAATTCCGTCGGCCGGTATGCACAGGTACACAGTACCAGCACTTTAGTGTACCGGGACTTTTTTCTAGCATACGGCACATACTGGAACTTTCTGTAATTTCCGGACCATCAGCCGCTTCTTTTATCAACCCAGCGGCTGAAACAATTACACTTATTTGTGGATTTTTACGGGTAAAGGAGCTTCATGGCGATAATACACGAGTCACCTCAAAACGATAACAAGAATAATTAAATACAATGTGTCTCACTTTAGCCAAATAAGAAGGTCAATGACTGATCAAGCTGCTATGATATTTTTGCACCGTATGATCTTTTCCCATGTAAGCTACTGTATAGCCAGCTGGTCTCTCATTGGTGTAACAATTCTAAAACCAACTGATAAAAAAGCTTTGAAAATTCTAGACAAAAAACCATTGACATACCAACATTGTAATATTCTTTCAAAATATAATTTACTGAGCTTTGAAAGTTTCATAAAATTTTTAAATTACTGTCTTTTTTATAAGAGCTTACAAGGGTTGGCTCCACCACCTCTTAATAACTACATTAAACACAGAATAACTGCCTTGAAGACCACTAGGGCCATAACCTGGGGAGACTGTCAGGTTCCTGTGAGAAAAACTACCTTTGGTCAAAACGCCTTGTCCTACAAAGGCAGTGTCCAGTGGAACAGTTTACCAACTACAGTGAGGGAATCCTCCAACTTCAACACTTTCAAAAACCAATTAAAGGAGTGGCTCAGATCAACCCAGACTTGTGAACATAATTGATTAAATTATTATTATTATAATGCACCTTAGGGCTATGTCCAATGCACTGCAGCGCTTTAAATAAGTTATTTCCTTTTTAGAAGATAATGAAACTCAACACAATGTAACCTTATAATAATTTAAAACTCATATTTAGATACAGTGAATTCCATTGATGTAACAATGACTAATCTCAAACTGCAGGTTTCTTGGATCTGTACGCACTCCTTTAACTGACTAACTCTGAGTATGTGGAAGTGAACTGCTTTTCTTTTCTTTCCCCTGTCCCCTGTCTTCCCCTGTCCTCAGTCCTCTGTCCTTTTTCCTCCACTGTCTTCTGTCTTCCCCTGTTCTTTCCCTTCCCCTGCCGTCTATCCTGTCTATTTCCTTCATAGAGTAGTTGTTGTGATCCCAGTGTTCCATTTAAATGTGAAGTTACTGTCTTTTTTTTATGATCCCTCTATTCCTTGTCTTGTATGTCATCCTGTTGTATATTGTTCTGTGACTTGCCTGGTCTTATTGTTACGTGTGAAATGTTTTTACATCAGCCTGTCTCGGGACAACAGATGGAAATTAGCCTATGGCTATAATCTGACATATTCACATATGTTATATGTTCATTAATGTTCATGTACATCATGTAACTCCACCCTGCTTCACTCTCCTCAGAGGAAAATCTCCTCTCATCAGAATCACAATCAGAGAATACTTTATGAACTGATTTAAAAACCTCAGTGTTTATGTATTTTTGCAGAAATTTGCTTGCCCTCTCTCTCCCTCCTTCTCCCTCTCTCCCTCCTCTCTCTCTCTCTCTCTCCTCTCTCTCTCTCTCTCTCTCTCTCTCTTTCCCTCCGTTGGTTGTCCCACTATGGAAGCAGTGTTTAAAACTCATTTTTTATTTAAAAAACAAAACAAAATCGCAATCCCACAGTGAAATTCCTGCTATTACAAAGGGGGCACCTGTGCATATGGACAAGAGTGGCCTATACTGTATATGTACAAATTAATTGTTTTATTTTTAAATGTGGTGGGTGCAGCTTTTGTAAATTTTTTTAAATAGCGTACACTTTTACTGTCTGTGGCCCATATTGACGTGATCATCGACAACATCAACAGTTTTCACAATTACACACTAAAAATCACACTCATACGTTACATTATTGTACAGGCAGAACATTTGATAAAAATTCAAATAAAATTCTTTCAGCAAACTGCATTACATTCCTGTCCATTCCTCCATGACCCCAGGTACCACTGTGTCCGTTTTCAAGTGGATTTACTGCAGAATTGTCTTCCACAATCACACACTAAAATCACACCTAATTGAAATATTGCTGTCAGGCAGCACCGCATTCTTGTTCTACATGCCCCCACATACCTCTGTGTCAATTTTGAAATGGATTGACTGCAGCCTTTTTTTTTCACAATAACACGCTTAAATTACTCCCAACACATGTAATGCTGTACAGGCAGATAAAATAAATAAATAAATAAAAATCCCCACAAGGACAATAAAAGTATATCTGAACTTATTCAGGATGGTGTGCAGTGACGTCCACTCATCTCTCTCTCACTCACATTCTTTCCTTTAATTTTTTAAGGGAATTTTTAAATATCTGCTAATATTTAAATAAATAGGCAATCACTTGTACATGTATTTATAATGTTTGTTTTTTTAAATCTCACACTATCATAATAAAGCAGCGGGTGGATCAACATGATGCACAAGGTGCCCTTATTGTACACTGAGCACACCTGTACACGCCTTGTACACCTGCCTCCCAGCATGTCTGTGCATGCGGCAGAATATCCTGTTTTTGCCCCATATTTGTATGAGAGACTGACAGCATGTCACCAAGAGGAGTACCAGTATTTCTTTCCCACTTAAAGCACTGGCAGGCACAACTCTGGAAATATATGGACACATAATTGACATGGCTTTTCTCTTTGGCCCCTATATAGGCTGAATTATTATATTAATTATCTCCTGTGCAAATAGGATCAGAATCAGAATTAGAATTACTTTATTAATCAAATTCTTTGAATCCTTGATTCCCACTATCCCACTGATTCTAAGTTGATATGTTGTGCAGTTTAAGTGACTGTTTAAGTGTTAGTTTTCTGTACTTGTTGTTACTTCATTCTTTTTTTTTTGTTTCTATTTTCATTACTGTATTGTTTATTGATAAAGAGGATTTCATATGAGCCCCTTTCATTCCTCTCTTGCACTGTCAAGTTTTATATCTTGTTAATTCTGTATTATATTCTTATTTTGCACCCCCAAAAAAAGTAAAAAGAAAGTAAGCCTTTAAAAAAACAGCCTTTGATATTTCACAAGATTTTTCCACCCAATTTCTTCCCCTGGACTCCAGGGCCTGGAGTCCATAAATATAACAATGAAATTGTAAAACATACTCGATACTCTTCATATTTTCATTATGCTACACTTATATGGGCAGTTATCTTCAAAATGTATCTTATTCTAACATTTCCGAATATTTTTGTGAATGTTGTTTATTCCTGTTTATTACAGACGGTACGCCCTGTTGTCGCCATGGGAACCGCAGTGCCGTAAACCCACGGAAAGGTGTGGCAACTCTGCCGGGCTCTGACGTAGTCGTGAGTTGACGTCAGCACGTACGCCCATGTCTGAATTGACGTTGGTTCCGGGAGACACGTTGGCTCTGTCTGACTGTGCTCAGTATCACCGAGGCCCGTGACCGGGAGGCTGCGCTTCATATTACACCGAGACAGGAGAACACCTCGGCCCCTCTTTCACATTAACAGGTACTGAATTAACCGCTGAAACGCTCCGCTCTGCCGTGTTTTATGAGTTATATTGGTACACTGCGCTCCGTGTCAGCTGAAGCTCTTTTGTGACTCGCGCTACGAGCATGATGACAGCCCGGTTTTCGGTCCAAACAGACGTCATTAGCCTCCGACAACAACAATCATTTCACTTCATTATTTTTACACTTTACGGGTTACAGTAAGACGTTCAAATAAACCGCAGTAACTTTTAAATGGGCTGCTATAAAGCGGCAGCATGTTACTTTAAATCTAAATACATTTTAATGTTTTCTCTTCATTATTTCCTGAAAAGTGGATAAATGGGTACGACTGCATTATAATTTCTGCTTTTTAAAAGATGACTATGCACATTTTTGGCATGACTTTTGGCCTTTTAATTTTATAGGATGTTTAAACTGAACCTCTAGCTTTTTCTTAGCTTTCCGATCAGATAATCCTCATGAACTGAAATCAGAACTGCAACCACATCATGTGAAGCTTCTGACCTGATTAGTTTTCACCTCCATAGAAAACCCGAGAATATAATTTGTGTAATTCTCCTAACCCCTCTCTAAGGCCCCATGTTAAAGGATGTGACACCATCACCGTCTGCACTAAAAATCTTAGTAAGCAGAGTGTCATCAGCTTCAAAAGAGGATGTACTGACAAGAGTGTGTGAAAGGAAACTGTCTCTCTCTCTCTTTTTGTAATGTTCTCATTGCGCCATCTATCCTGGCATCAGTGGTACGCAATTAAGACCAGAGATCAACCTGACGCCACTCCTAAGGTTGTTGGAAATTATAAATAGCACTACCAGTCGGGTCTCGGCACTTGATACAAGACACATTTTGTGTCTGAGGCCCTAAACCTGTGAAATACTGTACCTGAGATTAAGTGGTATATTGTCACAGGTCAGCCAGATGACCAAGTTGCTGAGCTTCTGTTCTTGCTGTATTGGGCTGTGATGTATATCCACCTAAACCGTTTTCTGTCACTCTTGAGCGTCTGGTGGTTCTGGCCCTTTATCAGTACAGGCTTGGTTTCTGTATATCGATAGAGATGTGAGTGGTGCATGTGACATATGATACAGCTCACATTGTCAGCAGCAGCGGCTTGAGAAAATGTCACTCTCCCCTCCCTGTTGGTGTCCAGCTCCCTTTCAGGAGCAGTGCTCCGACACGTGAGGGTCCTGTAGGCGATAAACTGTTGACGTGATGTCGCAGGAATGCTTAGAGGGAAGAGCGGGCGGTCATGCCTCAAAATCACCGTCCCGCTGAGTCCAGACCTCCGGCAACCATAGTAATTCTCTGTCATGAGACAGCAATCATATTTCCAGCGTCACACCTGTCTGACTTCAAATAAAGCAAAATGCTTATAGAAACATACACAATTGTTTTTGAGGGGTCTCCACTCTTATGTCCTCTGGCTGACCGCCGACCCATCTGCAGGAAATCCTTGCATTATAAATGCCTCTGGAGCTACAGAAGTGTGAGGCAGCTGCTGTACCCCCCCAACACGCACACATACACGCTCCACCCAACTGCCACCAACCACAGCGCCTACCAAATGTATGTATTTCTTGAAAACAGCCTTTTAACTCCACATACAACACGGAGTGGAGCTGATTCAGCGGTTTGTTTTCACTAATTCACGTGTAGCTGAAAATATTATGAGCTCACAATGACAAAGTCAAGTTTTTATTTTAAATGTCTTCATTTTTCCACCGAGGAACGAGCAGACATTCAAATCTTGATTTTGTTTGTCGCTCAGCCGCGAGATAAGAAGGGAATGCACCGGGCCGGATTCTACATGCCAAACTAATCAAACAGGAAATGTGCTCTCCTACCTTTTGATGTAACAGCTATTTTGGGTTTCTCCGTAAAATATAAACTGATTGATCGGTGTGCAAAGCTTAATGCTAATGTCTTTGGAATTCTCAGGGTGCCCTGACATGGAAACAGAGATGATTCCCAAATTTTCCACTAAGGATGAGGAAGTTGACTACTGGAAGTCTCAGGCCCTCAAATATAAGAAAAGGTAGGCGATGTTTGTCTCTTGCATGTCTGGATTTGTTTGCTGTATGAACTGAACTGTTTAACGAAGTTCACTGGAGAAATGACTCATTTGCTTTCAGTGTTTTGTTCGTGGGGAATGTTGCTGCTTACTTACTAAGCTGTGTTTTTTTTTTTTTTTTTCATTTGTATATCTAATAATGTGTCCAGTCTGTCTTCCAAAGCTTCAACCCAACTATCTTAGTACAGCGATTCCAGCATATAGTAGGCAGATCTTTACTTGTGGATTTGGTTTTGTCTGCAGTCCTGAAAGCCCCCGTTACGTAACTTCATCATCATCTTCCCTCAAATGTTTGGCCATGTAAAGTCAATGACCAGGCCAACTTGCTCCCACAAACCGACTGACTTATACTCAGAAGGAAATGACTACATCTTGAACTTCTCGAACAGAAACCACCGGCAGAGTTGAGGCAAACAGCAGAGGCGCTCGAGAGTGTGGCATGAACTGTTATGGCAATTCTTTCTGTCTCGCTTTTCTATTTGTGGACTCGGGGCTCACTGTGTTTCCGGAGGGAGTTTGAGACTGCACAGAAGGGGTGAAAGTCCCAGTGGTTGTCTAGGAAATGCTTGCTGTAGGTACATTTACGAAAACAAACCAGACTGTGGAAAATAAAGCTAAGTGGATGGTTCACCGTGGCTTCTCCCTATGCTGGGGCAGCACCCAGAGTCTATAAATTACCCTCATTGAAAGTTTATTTTTCTGAACCTATGCTTGCCATTCTTTATATATATAATCTTGCTGTGACTGTCGAAAGGGACTTCGTCTCCAGCATCCACTTCTGATGATTAGAGCTATTTTCATGTGGTCATATAAAACAATGAAAAGCCTGGACCGGACAAACATAAGTCATAGGACCCAGCGCACCGACAGCCTCTTTGACTCTGGTATGTGTGGAGCGACCCTACACAACAACTGATTCATAGATTCCTCTGTTAGAGCGGTCATTAATCCAGCATGAGTCAGATGATCTCAGAACCTCAGTGTTATCTTGACAGTGAAGGAAAGTGGGGCTGGATGTAAGCGACACAAATCCAGAGGTTTTTTTTCTTTTTTCTTCTTTTCTTGTTGCTGATTAATTTACTGAAATAATTGTATGGTAAGCGGGGTCAGCCCTGTACAGCGTGTACTCCACACATCCTGTGTCTATGTGCTTATCCCTATCCTGTTTGTTTACCCTCTCGGTTGCGCTTTACTCTTGACCTCTGACCTCTGCCATAGCTGAAGACACATGGCGGCCTGCCTGTTTTTTCCTGAGCTTCCTCTAAAGCGCCTACGGTCACAGTTGTCTCTTCGGGGACATATATTTAGAACGCTTAGCGAGAAAGTGCTGAGTACACGGTTTCCTGTTTGGTAGAGAGGGAACTGAAGGTTAAAAAAAAACAGAACCTGACCAGGTTTTTTCATCAGGGTTCAGTTTCTGGCCATCAGAAAAGAAAAGTTACCAGAACAGACACGAGCCAAAAGCCCGGACAAAAGCCTGTCCATTTTCTAGAGTGCATGCCCACCGCCATTCAGCCAGCCAGCTTCACACAACTCAATTGTGGGCAGTGAACGGGGCAACTGTCGTTTGACAAAGAGTGTTAATGCTTTTGCCCTCATTGTGTGTCGTCCAGTTGCAATGAGGCCCAGGAGGAGCTGCAGGAGTTCCAGGAGGGGAGTCGGGAGCTGGAGGCCGAGCTGGAGGCTCAGCTTTGCCAGGCTGAACACCGGCTTCGAGACCTACAAACTGAAAATGAGAGACTGAAGAATGAAGTGGCCAACCTCAAGGTCAGTGGAACTTGGGAACCTTTCGTGTCCGTACTTTTGGAGTCCGCCGTCTTTTATTGTCTCCAGATTAGGACAGTGATCGTGTAATGTGTCGTTACTTAATAGTTTATCTGGTATCTGGACCCAGAGCACAAGGTCCAATGACATCCTGGTACAGTTGAGGTAATCCTGCAGCACTTTTTAATTGGATGTCAGGATGAAGAGGAAGGAAATAGAAATCTATAAGGACAAGTCGGGTTGTTAATCACAAGGCAACATGAACTCTGCTCAGAAGTTTAACTGTGACCATCTCTGGTTCTGGATCCTTCCAGTTCTCCTGTCAGTCTGCCTCAGGGGCCACAGTAATGTAGTTCTGTGAAGAGCTGCAGAGTGAATGAACCACCAATGAGGGACTCGGAAAGCATCAAAGAGATCTTTTGAATGACTCAGCATTTTCCCTCTTTTGTTGTTTAGGACTAAATCCCATCAAATTGAATCTTCTAACGCCATTTTTCGGCAAACAGTTTCCCATCAGTTACCATATACTAGTTATGGTATTGTTAACTCGCCTCTTGATGACATTCAGGGTGCATTTGGTCGTCTTCAGGCCTTCTGTCGTCTGAAATGGGCTCGAAATGGCAAAAAGACACAATTTATAAGTTTTTTAAAAAACGCTCCTCAAAAAAACTGAGACAAATGAGAAGAGTTTCAACAAAGTGTCTAACAGAAGAAGGCTAAACAAATCTTTGTTATCCTCCTTGATTTAATCTTTGTGGTCATTCCTCTGTCCTTCACTGTCTGTCCCCTTCAGGAGAAGCTAGAGCAGCAGTACGCCCAGAGTTATAAACAGATCTCGATGCTGGAGGACGACCTGGGCCAGACACGCAGCATTAAGGAGCAGCTCCACAAATATGTCCGTGAGCTGGAACAGGCCAACGACGACCTGGAGAGAGCCAAGAGGTCAGAACGGGATATGATGTACTGCATGATGTGTACATAATGAATCCTGCATGGATTTGGTAGATTTTCTTACACCGGCTGCAGAATTCATAGTTTTGTTGTTGGGTTTTTTTCTTCTAGAGCCACAATAGTGTCTCTTGAAGACTTTGAGGGCCGTTTAAACCAGGCCATCGAGAGAAACGCTTTCCTGGAGAGTGAGCTGGATGAGAAAGAGTCTCTGCTCGTGTCTGTGCAGCGACTGAAAGATGAAGCACGAGGTAAAGAAGAAGAACATGATCGACTCTGTTCTACGCATACAAATTTGCAACTTGTAAAAGTTGCGAGCCAAGCCTGTTACAAATGTTTCCTCCTCCTCCTCCTCCTCCTCCTCCTCCTCCTCCTCCTCCTCAGACCTGAGGCAGGAACTGGCCGTCCGGGAGCGGACCACTGACAGGATGTCTGCACCCAGTTCACCCACCTTGGACATTGACAAGATGGACTCTGCAGTCCAGGCCTCTTTATCACTCCCTGCGACACCTGTAGGAAAAAGTATAGAGCATGCGTTCATCAACTCAAAAGGTAGGAAGTAATCCTGGTACTTTCACCTACAGTACTCGCATAGATGGGCAGTTCTTCAGAGTGAGGTCATTTATTGATTTTTGTTTTTTCAGCTTTGACTAATGGCTGTGGGAACTCGTCCCTCACTCCCTCAGCTCGAATCTCAGCTCTCAACATTGTTGGTGACCTCCTGAGAAAAGTTGGGGTAGGGATTTTTATCGGTTTTTTTTTAAATGTCAATAACACTATAATGTGTTTGTGCCATTAACTTGCTTGATTGTGATTTCAAAAAGATCCAAGCATAGTCAGTGTTTTCATGTTTATTATGTTGTTTTCAAATATGAGCACGATGCGACGGCCACACCAACAACTTCCTGGGGTTGTTATGGAACGTAGGATCATGCTGTAATTCCCTGAAACAAAAGAGAACTCCAGTGTTTCCCATGTGTCGCTGTTGTTTGTGAAAACATGCAGTGAATCTAAACGGGCCACGGCAACAACGTGTCCTTCTCGGCGGGACATCCCAGAGACGTTGTTTGGGACTTTATGCAGATTGTGTTTCTTGTTTTCTTTGCTAGGCTTTGGAATCCAAACTCGCTGCTTGTAGGAACTTCGCCAAAGATCAGGCAGCAAGGAAAAACTACTCCACAGACAACGGCACATTGATCAATAGCAACGCCACCAAGTTTTCCCACTCTCTACACACCACTTACTTCGACAAAACGTGAGTGCGCCTTCACCTTACAGAAAAACGCCGCAGCTTATCCATGTGGTTCTCGCCACACTTGCTTTAACAACTGGTGTGTGTGTGTTGTTGTTGCAACCGCAGCACTGTTAACGGATTGGACCCCGGCTGCTTGACCTCCAAGACGTCCGCCAGAACCGTTTCTCCTCCAGGCATGTTACCTCTGAGCGTGTGAGGGTTCCACGCCCCACAGAAACGTCTGCTGAGACTCCAACTCACTGGACACGGTGTGGGAACAAAGAGAGGACACTTGTGCGGCGTGTGTGTGTGTGTGTGTGTGTGTGTGTGTGTGCGACGGACTTGGACAGAAAGCGTGGCGTGTGTGTGTGTGTGTGTGTGTGTGTGTGTGTGTGTGTGTGTGTGTGTGTGTGTGTGTGCGTGCGCGCTTGCCTGTTTGGAGTGTATGTGCAGGAAAGGCTTGAGCACACGGCGAGCTGGCCTCAAGTTTACAGCTTTCTGTGGGGACGGTCCCACCACATACTTGCATGTGCCTAAAGCTGGACTGTTCTCTGCCTGTATGAGTGTCGTGGCGATGCGTTGCTTTCCAGTTGTCATCTTTAGAAGTGGCACAGTTACAATAATGAATCCCTGACAAAAGGTCCCAAGTGGACCACAGCGTCTTATCCCAACATTTCTCTCTCTTGTATGTCTACTCTTAATTGCACAGTTGAACTGTTTTTTTTTCTTTTCATAGAATGTATTATATTTAAAAAAAAAAAAAGGGAGATGTTCCTATTTGGTAAGTTATATTTCACAGTATGCTTTATAATGCAACTTTCTCATTTGCTGTTTTCTTGCATGTGTGCATATGTGAGGTGCTGTTGGAGGAGTTTGGGTGGACCGAAGTGAATGTTTGTTTGAAGCCATGTAGCCATTGTTCTGTCGTTCCTCTCTTCACTGACTGAACCGATCAGCCGATTCTCTTTTCTTGGTTCAAGCTGCAGAGAAACACTTTGATTTGTGCAGCAGTTCAGAATATACCTCAGTGGCTATCCACTGTCCTTTTCAGTTTAACGTTTTGCCTTTGTCTAAATGTTAATTGTGTTTTTTTCTGTTACCTTTTTACATGCTTACTTATCTCATTGTGACCTGCTATTGATCATTGATCTGAGAAGGTTTTGGTTTCAGGAACAATCCCCATCCTCATACAAGAGGACACTTACAACAAGTGGAGACTGACCCTTCGTTTTACCAGATATGTCTGAATTTATTTTGCATTGTGGCCTTTGTTTTGTGCTCCACCCTCCCTGTTGGTCAGCTTTAATGCATTGCTAATTTGATATGTTTGATATTGACTCGTTATTCATTCCTCTTCCTGTCTGACTCCTGTTCATCCTCTCTGTTCATTCAAAAGCTAGTATTGATTATTATTTAATGGTATGCGATGTCACTTTGGGCACAGTACAAGCCTGCTACTCAAAATGTTTTTTACAGTCCATGTATATCTTGTATAGAAGTGTAATTTTTGCCTACCAAATTGTACATATTGACATTTGGCATTAAGGTCCTATTTATTTCAGATTCTGTATGGCATGTGTTCAGAGTTTTACTGTCATACAGTGGTTAAAGCCATCGTGTTAAGATATCAGATTGTTTGTCAGAGTTGTTTAAATAAAGATTGAGATGATAAACTTGTTTCGATCACCTATTGTTATTGAATTGACCATAAGAACCCACAGAGGACAAAGACGTGTGTTGCTCCAAGTTGTTTCCATGTTTACCAGCAGTGGTTTTTTCATGCTGAAGGTCGATGTTATTGCTGCTGTACAACCTTTATTTGGAAACTGTAAAATGGAAACTGTTCATAACGTCACAGATGAAATATGTCAAGATACTGTATGGTGTAGCTTCTTATCATCGCCTCCTTCAATTCATTCTTCATTATCTTGAAAACACCTAGAAGCAGAAGCAGCCTTCCTTCTACTTTGCTGCCATGCTTGCTTGCCGAGTCTTGAGTCCATTAAATAATCTTTGTGTGCGTCCACGGGACCTCAGGACAGATGAATCATCGACACCGGTCCCACAGTGTCACACAATCTGAACGCAGGAGGTGTGTGGGTAGGAAACACTGGGTCTCATCAACAAATGAGTGTGTTCTATACCTGGGAAGTGAGTGGGTTAATATTTTACTTCCACTCAGTGAATACATTGCGTTTGTCTCCACCTAATGTGTTGTCTTGGAGTGTCCTCGATTAAATCTCTGTCCAGACTGTGGTGACACAATGTAATGAACCCAGTGTTGGAACAATGGAACTCTGTTGTATGCAAACATTACTGCATCAGTCAATTCAAAATCAGGTGAATAGAAGGTGGATTGAACAACAAAGAACTAAAACCAAACACTCACAATCACTCCACACACTGCTGCTGCCTTTATTGTGTAAACTATAATCTCGGGCTGGAAGTTGTTAGAAACATTACATTACACATTTTTCGAGAGGAAGGAACTTGCTGGAAGGAAGTTCTTAATAACCTGTTAAGTGAAACTGTGCTGCCCTCTATTGGTGGTAAAATCTCATCTGAACTTCCTGCACTTTGGGACGCTTGTAGAAAAAAAAAAAAAAGCGGGAGATTTTGAGCAAAGAAAAAAATACATTTATTCTGAGTTGAAAAAGTTTATTTTTCATATTTGCAACTATCCCCACACATCAATCACAGTGTTTTTCCCTTGGGTTTTGTTATTCGTTCTCCCGCAGAGCTCTGCTCTATGTGCTCACCTTGTCTATTTTAAACCCGTCTGAAGGTGATGCCATTCCCATTTACTCGCCTCAATTCATTGTTTGATTTGCGCAGCCACACCCCAAACGTTTCATGCCCACGCCACATAAATGATGTGATTCATAATATATTTTTTCTAGTCTTACACTGTTGAAATGGAGTGCAACACACTTTCACATTGCAAGAATATCAGTACCCCGTTTTCTGCTGCACAAATTTTCTTGTGCTTTTTGAGTTACCACGCTGGTGTGAGGGCTCATCCTGGAGTGGCAGAAGACGTGACGATGGAGACTCTTTCATACTCGAGCCCAAGCAATCCGCCATACCACTTTTTAGTTGGTTTTAGATAGTGTTCCCCACCATACGTTTTGTAGAGTGTCCTTTGTGTTCCACCCTTGTGTCTCAGCCACTGTGTGTACTCCCTCACGGCTCATTCTGTTAGCTACTTTGTAATAATACAATAATATACAATCTAAAATGAAAACTCTATTCTTTATTGCCTCTTTCATAAGGTCACAGATGAACTATGTCTTATACAGTGTAGTCTCGACATTTAAAGGCCTAATTTCTTCTCCATTGCCTCCTTTAATTCATTCTTCTTGATCTAGAAAACGAACAAGCATCAGTATTACGTCGGTAAATAGACCATATGTTTTGACATTGCGCTGGTTTGAAAGAAGCCTACCTTTCCAGAAACAGTCAGAGGGTAGCTGTCTATAAACATCACGTAGTGCGGGATCTTATAGTGAGAAATCTACACAAGGAAAAAGAATCAGTGCAGGAGCTGTACAGCTGAGCTCTGATTCACAGGGTTTTGTGCTTTTTGGTGATTGTATCTAATAAATATCTGGTCTTACCTGGCCCTTGCAGAATGCTCTTATCTCTTCAGTGCTGGAGGTTTGGCCGTGTTTCAGCCTGATGCATGCACACACCTGCTCACCCAGCCTCTCATCTTTCACTCCAACCACCTGGAAGCAGAGAGAGCACAACTCAGACGAGTCATTTTCATGTCAAATGTGACCACGCACACTTGATATTATGGATAAAATCATCACATGTGGAACCAGAGCACTTGCTCTTCTTCTTCTGTTTTCAGATCTCACCTGCACCTCCTGCACTTTGGGATGCTTATAGAGAAATTCCTCTATCTCTGCAGGGTAGATGTTCTCTCCTCCTCGGATGATCATGTCTTTTATGCGCCCCTCAATGCGGCAGTATCCCAGATTGTTGAGGCTGGCAGTGTCGCTGTGAAGTCACAAACAGTTTCTGCTGTTTCCTTTGTACAATCAGCGAAGCAGGTCTCAGGAGTCACAATCAAAATCAACCTTACCCAGTCCTGTACCAGAGGTCTTGGGAGATGGCCTCGCTGGTTCTCTCGGGGTCATCCCAGTATCCCAGCATCACACAGGGGCCTCTGATCAGCAGCTCACCTGAAGTCCCCAGAGGGACGGTCTCATCTGTGGCAGGGTCCACCACTTTAGCCTGAAGTCAGACAGATGTACAGACAGTGCTGGTTTCTTGGTAAAGGTGTGTAGGGAGAGAAATGCATACCTCAGTGTGAGACATGATGCATCCCACAGTGTTCATCTTCAGTTCATCACTATCTTGTGGAAATCCCGAAAATGTAACAGGGCTGTTTTCAGTGGTTCCATAAGCAATCTGTTGGAACATAAAACAACCCATTTGTCCTCATAAGAGTCTTCTCTTATAAATGTTACTGTTGAGTTCTCTGAAAAGGAACAGAAACCCTGTAAACTCACTGTCATTTCTTTCAATTTCATGTCTGTTTTTAGTTTTCTCATAATCGCTGGAGGACATGGAGATCCTGCCATTATCCCTGAAACACAGCAGGAAGTCTCTCAGAATGCCACAGCATACTGCAAAATACAAAACACCGGCTACCTTTTAGTCTCCAGTTCTCTTACCGCCTTCGAGAGACGACATATCATACTTGTGTGCCTCTTGTTGGCTCAGCATGTCAGTGAACATGGTGGGAGTGCCATAGACAAAAGTGCACCTTGAGGTAAGACAATACAAGCAATGAAACGAGTCGCATAAGAAAGTAAAAAGTGCATGGCACAGGATGAAACATTTCAAAGATGCAGAGCTCCATACTTTTCATTCTGAATAGCCTCTAAATTGCAGCGGCTGTCGTAGCCTGTCGAGGGGAACACCAGCGTGACGCCGTGCACTCCCATACACATCCCTCCCAGCACCGAGCCGAAGCAGTGGTACAAGGGCACAGGCAGACAGACTCGCACCTTGGGCTGATGAATACAGAAAATTTAATTATTCCCATTTCACTAATGTTTGTGTTTTTCTAAAAGAAAATAGGAGCTTACCCTCTGTGTATAACCCATCCGAAGGCCCAGGGAATATGCATTATTTACAATATTGTGGTGAGAAAGTGTGGCTCCCTTTGGCTTCCCAGTGGTACCCTGGCAAAGACAAACATGTGTCAGGCTTCATTTAAATCCATGTTACATCATCCTGCAGGTTCCAGGTAACACAGTAAATGTATTCCACTGTTAATAAAACAAGTAATACTGAAGATTACCGATGTGAACTGGATGTTGATGGGGTCACTGGAGGTCAGCTTGCTCTGAAGGTCCTGCAGCTCCTTGTAGTGTCGACTCTCGCCTGCTTGCAGCACATCATCAGTGTGGAGCATCCCCGGCTGTCGGCTATCAGTCACAATCACCATCCGCAAGTCTGGCAACCTTGAAGAGCCAAAATACTTATCTTTCTACCACATTCAGAACTGCATCAGCTCTACACTGTGAGTGCGTTTCAGATCTTTGAGTTGTTGGAATTTCACCGGACACAGATGATCTTTACTTGTCATGATATTTAAATCATGCATGTGAGTCTCAACATCACCTCAGGGGGTCCAAACTGCCCATAAAGTTGATTTCCAACATAACGGTTTCCCGGTGTGAGAGCAGTGTTCCCAACAGAGTCATACCTGGAGCTTTGGATCAGGCCTCCCGGTGTCGTGCTGATCTCTGGGCAGATTTCACGCAGCATCTCACAAAACCTCTGGGTTTTAAAGCTTGTGGGACACAGCACTGCTTTACACTGGATCTAGAAACAGAAAATGATGTTTTTGGGCCCACCCATGGAAGCTTCATGTGGTCATGCAGAAACTGCAATTTCATTAAATTGCATAAAAGGAAATTTAGATGTTTGAGTTGTGTGATATCAACGAAATGGCATCCATATGAAATAATAACAACTATGTATTGCAAAGATATATATATTTTTTGAATCCATTTCTGCAACTCAGGATGAAAAAAAAAAAAAGAGGCCTGCCTCAATAACACATGCCGTTACCTTCTGCAGACTAAACTCCAGTTCGTTCGCCTGATACGCTGGATTCAATGACACCTGCAAAGTGAAGACAAAGATATTTTTTAAAGCTCTTCGATGAAAATGTTTCACATGTACACATGTATGTATGTGGATTTAAAAATATTGGATTCTATATCTTGCATGATTTCACCAGTTGAATACATTTGTTTCATTATTTTAGACATTCTTCAGATTTTGATCGATTTTCTTTGCCTTGTTTATGACATTTACAAGAAATCCCTGCACAAGTTAAAATGGAACTCAAATATAAATGATTTTGACAGACACAAATACAGGAAACGTACTATGATCACACAATAAAACCAGCATACATTAGAACATTTAGGATTATGTGTATAGAAGTTATTGCATACAATGTATTAAGAAAATACCGACTATTTCTGACTGACTTATTTTAGTAGTTTCAAGTCTTTTGTAAGAACTGTGTAACAATTTTATGGAGCGTGCTTTACTCTCTGTCATTGGGGCAGAAGGTCAAACGGAAATGCTGTTTGGCGGATTTGAGCATTGCCCCAGGCTTTTTTTTTTCATGTGGCAGTTATGCTGCAGCTGCAATGCAGTATAACGTTTTGCAGTTGATCCTCATGATCTTCACACTGAACCACGTTTGATCTCCAAACCACAGGTAACAGGTATGTTTATACGGCAATATTACCAACAAGGCTCTTTAGCTCTGAGACAATAAACATTACCAACTATATTTTGAGTGCATTTGACTATGTGTGACACAGAGCACCAAAGAAAAATATAAAACTGTAATTCTGAAATAAAAAAAACACAAAAAAAAAAACCATAGGTTTTATATTGGGAGGATTCTTTGGTTCTTTGCTCTGTAATCGAAATTCTCCAAACAATGTTACCAAAATAACCTGAACTTCTGATTCCAGGCCCGCCTCTTGGCCATCACTGCCTGAAACACCTGACCAACGTTTAATAACACAACAATATTAATGTCATTTTTAGATACACTATTTTCACTGCTTCTCACCATTATAATTCCAGCTTTGGCTGTTGCAAACTGAAAGAGGATCCATTCATATATGTTTGGTCCCCAAATCCCCAGTCGATCACCTTGCTTCAGGCCCAGAGCCAGAAGACCTGCAGCTACCTGGTCAACCTGCAAAGGAAAATAAAAAACTGCTTTAAAAAGATCACAGTCCAAATACTTTGGAAAATATCATAAATTGACTCAAACTCGAATGCAAAGATGATCATTACAAAAGTACCAAAGAACTGAGGGTGATCATTGGTCAGTATTAATCTGCAGTATTTAGTTTTCAGGGCACCCAAATAATTTCTTTGATTTTTCACTTAATTTAGAGGCTGTTACATATTTAGGATGATGTCCAGTATGAAACAGTCTCTGAATAACCAGACTGAACGTTCAGATTTCGTGTGAGACAAGCCAAGAATTGTAAATGATTGTTTTCCTCTAAAATCAGCAAACACTAACAAAAGTAATCACTGGACAGGAGTAATATTAGCTATACTGAAGAAATGTAATAAAGTAAAGGACTGAAGTTGGGACGGCTTAGACGCACATCTTGTTGAAACTGTGCAAAAGTTTTCCGGATGCCATCCTGCTGGAACACGACAGCTTCACGGTCGGGCCAGCGCTGGACTGTGGCGTCCAGACACTGGGCAACGGTCAGAGGCAGCAGGGGGATGGAGGAGGTCCCGTGGACATAACTGGTGGTCAGTGAGGGTTGGTGAGGCGGACTGTCCACATGAAGAGGCCTGGCATGGAAAGTCATGTTCAGCAAGAGCATACAAGGTTCAAGCGTGAGTTATTCATTCACTGCAGATTACAAAGAGCTTAAGATAAGAGAGCACATGTAATTCACAGTGACTTGTCAGAGAAAACATGAAGCTTCTCCTGAAAGAGAGTGAAAGAGAAACACATGCAGAAATAACCAGGACCGTTCTCAGTCTGAACATTTTTGAAAAGTCCTAAGCAGAGCAAAGCAACTTAAATGAATGGGGAAAGAAGCGCCGTATACATGAAACAAATGATCTTCTTGTGCTAAAGTACGAGATGCTTTCTTTCTTCACAGATATAATCAATGACACCCCTAAATAGGTATTCATAGCCTCGGCTCTATTTAAATCACTATACCCTTGTAGTATGTTTGCTGTTACTCACCGGCACCTCTGGAGCCAAATTGCATTGCATAACTTCCACGTCTTGCTGGGTCTGAGTCCATTAAATAATCTGAGTGTGTGTCCACTGGACCTCAGGACAGATGAAGACCTCAGCATCAACATTGGTCCCACACTGTCACACAATCTGATCACAGGAGGTGTGTGAGTAGGAAACACTAGGTCTCATCAACAAATGAGTGTGTTATATACATGGAAAGTGAGTGGGTTAATATTTAACTTCCACTCGTCCTTATTGGCCCAGTTGATATCTCTCTGGTGTGGTGAGTGTGTGATGGATCCTCCCACCACAAAAACCTCAGTCCAGACTGTAGTGATACAATATAATGAACACAATGTTGGAACAATGATCACATGCACATGCAGAGTACTTAGGATTTTTGGTGATCATATCAATGACTGAATCTCACATAGCCTTTGCAAAATGCTCTTATTGATTAGTCAACCCTTAACCTGATGCAGGCTCACATGAGCTCAACCTACTTATTTGTTTCACTGGAAGCAGAGAGAACAGAACTCAGACCTCCCAGCACACAAGCATTACTGCAGCTGTCAAAATCATCAACGATAAAAGGTGGCTAGAACAATAAGTATGTGATATAATAGGAAAAAAAGACTGCTGCTCTCATATATAACCACAGGCTAGATGTTGTTAGAAACATTACATTACACATGTAAAGACTCTTTTTTAACGACAGATAAACGCAGGAAAAAGTTTTTTTTACCTGGCTGACAAGTTTCGGCTGCAACTGCAGCGTTCCTCAGAGCGTCATCTGACGTGTGAAGGCGTGTCGGTGTGTATCAGATGACCGACATGCCATCACATGTCAGATGACGCTCCGAGGAAGGCGGCTTTTACCTGTCGTTAAAAAAAGAGGCTTTACATATGTTGTTTGAACGACAAAATGAACGCAATTCAACTGTTACATTCCACATTTTTCCAGAGCAGACCTTTGCATCATAAGGCCCGGGGGCCTTGTGTGGCCCTTTAGCTTTGATTCACCGGCCCTCAGGGAGTCCATGGGTAGTTTTCAATCAAATGGTAAGATGCATGCATTACAAGCAAGCTCTCATTGGATTTATTACATCCACCAAGGACAAAATAAAATCATTGGCGTGTATTTATCTGTTTCACCACAGACAGATATTAGGCCATGGAAGATTCCCTCAAATTGTGGAGGTGATCAGGATCTAGATTCTGGAGCTGGGTTTTACTTTATAGGCTTTTAAGGGTTACGTCAAAACTACATGACAGATTTTCATCAAATTTGTGAGTCCAGGTCAACCTTTGGTGGACGTCTGAAATCTCCGATTGCTTGTTTTTCATGTGGCCCTTTGAGAAATTTCATCGCCCACCCTTGTTCGAGACAGAGGGAAAAGAGCCCTTGGAGGAAGGGCTTTGCCTGTTAAGTGAAACTTTGCTGCCCTCTATTGTTGATGGAATCGCATCTGTCCTCCTGCACTTTGGAACGCTTGTAGAGAAAATTCTTTGACGGAAAAATCCAATCTAATTAGATCCCTGCAACACCTGTCGGAAAAAGTATCACCTCAAAAGCTGGGACGTAATCCTGGTACTTTCACGTACAGTACATACATAGATGTACAGTTCTTCAGAACTTTGTGCTCCACCTTCACTGTTTGTCAGCTTTAATGCATCGCTCATTTGAAATGACTGATATTGAACAGGTTAGATATTGACTCTTTATTCATTCCTCCTCTTCCTGTCTGAATCCTGTTCACCCTCTCTGTTCATTTAAAAGCTTGTATTGATTATTATTTATTAATATGCAATGTCCCTTTGGGTACAGTAGAAGCCTGTTACTAATAGTAGGAAACATATCAAAATCTGATAACTAAATCGTTAACAAATCATTTCTTCACCAATATGTTTGTAAAGGTATATAATAACATGTTTTAAAATGTTGAAATTCAACTCCGGTGGGAAACCCTGAATAAACCTGCTCAAGAAGTTGAAGGCACCTGACAAAACTCTGATCCTGAGAGGATCAGCTTTACTGAAGATTCTTCCATTTACCAACAGGAAACAGACAGGAATAAAAACCATCGTGTGTCTCCCCATCGCTGGGCTCTTCTCGTCCCTGGCTCATGACCAGTCACTCCTTACTCTGGGCGACACACTCTGGGGAGCGGGGTGGGTGATCAAATCCCATGATCCTGAGTTCCCACAGTCCAACTGGAATGGCCGGATGAAGAGAATCCATGCATATGATGCAAAGCAGAGCACAGGGATCGACTTCCTTCCAGTCATTGAAGGTGACCCTAATGACCTCAACACCACCTTTACCACTCTTAAATAGTGCGTACGGCTCTCTGCTGACAGAGTCGCTATAGTGGCCTCTGATCTTCCGGTTTGGCTGAAGGCCATCACCCATACGGCAAGGGCACACAACTGTACTGTCAACTCATGAAGGAACTTGAAACTTTGTCTGCTTACATGGGCACCTTAAAACAGACCTGGGCATCATAAGACTCAGTGAGTCCATGGGTAGTTTTCGATCAAATAATAAGATACATTCATTACTTGCAAGCTATTATTGGATTTATTACGTCCACCAAGGACATAATAAAATCATTGGTGTATATTTATCTGTTTGCACGTCTGTTAGCAAGATTACGTCAAAACTAATTCAGGGATTTTGTTGAAATTTTCATATAAGGAAAATATGGAAAGGCATGTTCAGCAAGAACATACAAGGGTCAAGCGTGAGTTATTCATTCACTGCAGATTCCAGGAGCACATTTAATTTGCAGTGAAAAACATGAAACTGTTTAAACTTTCTCATGAAAGAGAGTGACGGAGAAAGAAAATCATGCAGAAATAACCAGAATCATTCGGAGTCTGAACATTTTTGAAAAGTCACAAGCAGAGTGAAGCAAGTAAAACAAATAAAGAAAAAAAAAAAAAAAAACACTGCTGTGATGAAACAAATAAACATTTTGTGCAAAATACGTACCAGATGCTTACTTTCTTCACAGATATAATCAATGAGAGCCAAAAACAAACATTTTCTTGTAAAATGTTCAAATCCCTAAATCACCAAAACCTTGTAGTACGTTTATTGTCACTCACCGGCACCTCTGGAACCAAATTGCATTGCATAACTTCCACGTCTTGCTGAGTCTGAGTCCATTAAATAATCCGAGTGTGTGTCCACTGGACCTCAGGACAGATGAAGACCTCAGCATCGACATTGGTCCCACACTGTCACACAATCTGATCACAGGAGGTGTGTGAGTAGGAAACACTAGGTCTCATCAACAAATGAGTGTGTTATATACATGGAAAGTGAGTGGGTTAATATTTAATTTACCAAGTTTGTTAATGTGATAGATTTGGGTTTAGACCAAATTACTGGACTGAATTCCAGAAAAATACTACGAATCATTTACGTCTAAAAGCTGTGTGGATGAGAGTGTGTGTGCTTATGTACCTGCAATTGTGAAATTGTTTATTGGTAAAACACACTCCCACCAGCAGGTTTCACTGTTGATCCTCGTGTGTTTTTAAATGGAGTGATTTCTAGTGACTTCCTCCTGTTGGGGTACCACAGACACCTTAGTTGCACTCAACTTTTAACATGATCATGGATTTGGACCTCTTATAATGATGTTTTTCTGTCACAATGAATTACATTCGTTCATGAATTGTTAATTGTTAACACTTACAGTTACCACATCAATCCAAACACCTTCCAACAAGCAACCATTGTGCAACCAAATGAACCTGAGCAGTACTTCGCAGACATATGCATAAACTGATTCTATAACAAATAAATATAAAAAAGGAAAAGAACAATGACAGATACACAAATATACTATTTTGACATTTGACAGAGGGGTTTGCCTACTGGGTGTGGCTGGGACTTGATGTGGGGAATTCTGCAGCAACACCCAGGGACCAAAGGCCAGCGCCTTGCCGAGCGCCTGGTACCCCAGTAGACCTGGGAAAGCCCCAACGAACCTCCCGAGAGAGAACCACACCCCCAACCCAGGAGGCACCAGAGGGAGAACGACCACCCCCAGCCAGGTGGAGCCCGCAGGAGGAGAAGGGACACATGCTACCCAACCAAGACCAGACGGAGTGCAGAGCCCCCTGGCCAAGCAGGCCGGGACCCCACCAACCGGATGGGGGAACCCGCCCCCAGGAACCAGCTTTTGTCCTGTATAATATACTCTGTGAAGGAGCTTGTAATTTATTAGCTGTATATTGGCGTTCTTTGTCCTTCTGAATGTATTTGTACAAATTTCTGACCAAAAGGTGAGGTCTGTGTTGATGTAGAGGTCTTCTTCCTTGAGAGGTGGAAAGGGATATTTTGACATTTGAACATGGCAGGATTGAGACGGTTTAAGAAAGTGGTTTCAGTGAGGAGATATTACTGTAAGAAGGATTGTTACTGTCTGAGGTAAGTTCAGGTCCACCTGCTGTAGATTAAAATTAGCTTGTAGGTTTGATTTACTGTAAACTGACGATATTCCAGATAGTCGTTTTGGCTGATTCCATATGATTCGTCTTAGTCATAACTGTAAAAGAGTTATTGGATATGATCGAGTTGTTACTAAGTTTTTCATTCCTTTGTTTGGCCATCTCAGGAAGTTTACGGGTTTCTTTCTTTGCAAGATGTCAGGATTGTTCCAGATGGGTGTGAGTCTGCAGGGGATGAGTGAAGATCCATTCATTTTAAGAAATTACCACCAGATAGTCAGATGTGCTAATATTAGTTGGTCTTTTTTGATGCAGCTGTGTTTATGGATGACAGAACTGAAGAATGGAAGATTGTTGATATGGAAAATGTTTTTTCAGTGTCTAACCAGCCTTTGTCTAAAGGGTTACATTTGATTCACTTCGGATTGTAGACTAATTTATTGTCCAGGTAACAACAAACAATTGGCAGTTGTAAGCCACCTTGGTGTTCTGTAGAGTTTTAAAACAGAGACACATTCCAGTGGCAAACCTTAAACATGTACTCAGTTAAGTGAGTTTTCGAATGTGGTGTGTGTGTGTGTGTGTGCGTGTGTGTGTGCGTGTGTGTGTGTGCGTGTGTGTGTGTGTGTGCGTGTGTGTGCGCACATTGTGTGTGTTTCCTGCATTCAGAACATGAAACAGGCAGAGAAATGCAAAAAGGAAAATATCATCATCATCATCATCATCATCATCATCATCGTGGGTACCTTTGCCAGGTTTTCTCACAAAGTTGTTTAATCATATCTTTAAGAAATCTTTAAGAAATGAATTTTATAAGTTGTTCTGATGTTACAGAACCGGTCACAGTGTGACAAAGCTGAAATGAGAAAGGCTGCAAATTCATGATTTCCTTCGAAGACATGAATGAGATTTTTCCAGAAGAAAACAGGATGAGGAAGCATCCTTACAGGACACACAATATCATCGCTGCGACTATGAATTCATATTGTGTACTTTCCATGAAACTATGCCTGTAAATGTCTTGTTGTGTCAGGCCCAGGCTGTTGAAAGTATTGTTTCCATCTTTAGAACTGAATGAACTTAAAAAGGAACAAAATGAAACCTGGTCTGTTCAGTTACTTTTTAATGATGAATAATTGATGTGTTAAAAAGTTAATACGGGAAACTTGGCACCGCTTTCTTGCTTCTGGTGATCCATGAGTCACGCCAAAGGTCGTCAGTATTCACAATCCCTTTACAAATAACCTCCCAGATTCCTCGCAGGCAAATAACTGTTATTCTATTACCAAATTTCTTCTCAGGCGTCTGAACTGAATTGGATCTCTTGGACATTGTTTTCTTTCTAAATTTGGTATGAAACAACCTCCAGCAGTCAGTTGAAATCCTGCCCTTTGTGTATACACTGATGAGTTTTTAAGCACACACTGGGCCAGATCACTCTGTGCAGAAAGCAGCGCACAGTGTCCTTCCTTCACAGGGTCGGTGTTGTCTTTGGGAAACCTAAATGACTCGTCTTCTCCTCTGCTTGGAACATTATATCATACAAGCCTTCACGTACACTCAAATGAACACATGCAGGCTACAGTTACATGAGACACATTCAGATCATCAATCGATGTGTGGACCACGTATCGTCAGTCTTGTCCAGGTTCTGTTATGACTACAGCGTGAATTTACATGTGACCACAGCTGGAAACATGAACAGTCTCTCTGGGATTGGAGAGAAACTGTAAATATAAAGTCTGCTTTCTGTGCTCACACTATTATTATGGCTTTGGTTTGCGGGTTAATACTGTATATAACCTCGTCCCCTGGCCCAGACTAAATGATGATAACAAAAGGAATTTACCAGAGATTCAACAAACTGTTGCTGTAATCTACTTTCCTCCTGTAGGGGGCAGCATTTGAGCAGTCACGAGTTGCTCTGTCGCTTCCTCACCGAGTCATTTGGTGAAGTGGTTTGACAGTATCTAACCAGTGTGTCTATCAAAGTGCATCTGGACGGTCACATAATAATCTAAATCACATCATTATTATATTCAAAAGTATTCAGGGGACACTATTAAGATGAATTAACCAAAGATTTCCAAACCATGAAAATACCATCTCAGGTCCACAATATTGAGTAGTTTTGACTTGTTGAACTCTGACCACCAGGTTCAAGATGTTGCAACTTGCTGCAAAAATGATGTAAAAAAAAAAAACTCAAGCATCTGCCACAAGGCTCTATGGTAAACTAATTTTGCTCAGTCAAATTTTAGATCTAATTTCAATCAAAACGGAAGCATTTGAAAATTCTTGCTTTAAAAAAGAAATACCGAAAAATACCACTATCTTACCATTAACCGTGCAACAAATACTTTATTGATTGTTCAAGTATGAGGACATGATGAGCACGTTCCCTGCTGCGCGACAGCTGTGGAATATCTAACTTTTGCAATTTCTTAAGCATCTAAAACACAAGGTCCGTCGGCCAAAACCGGCCCGCAAGAGGTTCCAATCCAGGAAGCCAAACCCAGCAAATTGTAAAGATTTCAAAGAAAACACAGATATTTTTCTAAAAAAAATAGCTTAGTGGACACAAAACTTAGACCCGAGCTGAGATGGTGGCGATGCCGCCTTTAAAGATAGCTACTCCATTGCAAAAATGTAAACTAGCCATAGGGCTCCAGGCCCTGCTCTCAGGGTGAGCTTGTAAAAACAAGCATAATAATAAACAGCTATATGAGAAGTTCTTTTTGGGATATTTCACTGTATTTTGCAGGTTTCATTAATGGTGGCTCTTTGTTGAGACTGTAGTCATTTTTGATTGCAGTTGCGAAAGTTTAAAGGTTATTATGGCACTATTTTACTGCTATTTTACTGCTATTTTACTGCTCACTGAAGGGGATACTAGGCTGTATGTGGCCTCTGAACTAAAATGTGTCTATTGACCAGAGTTAGTCGTCTCGATCACCACCCTGGGGAGAAATCCTAACATCAGCAGTAAAACACAAAGTCATGGCAATGAACCACGGTCTCAACTCTCAAAAAGTAAAAAGAACGCGCACAATGGTTTGTATATCAGCGATGATTACACAATTGTGAAACATTGACTAAGATATCTTCCAGTACTCAGTTGGAAAATGGACACTACCCGTAAGCCTATTTTACGGCTCGAGTGTCCCAACTCGATTTTTCATCAATGTACAGCCACATTCACTTGTTCACACACTCACTCACTCACACTCACACACACACACCAGTGGTGTGACGGCTCTCATGTCAGAACCCACTTTAGAGAACAAACTGGAATAAATTAGGGTTTCATGTGTTATTGGTGGGAAGATGTGTGCTGGATGTAACAACACAAGGTCAGACTGTAAAAAATAAGTGTGGAGGCTCATTACATTACATTATGGTAGGGAAAGAGAGCAAAATGTTCAGTCTTAATCCTCGGGGACATGTTTTTAATCTGAAAGGTATTTTATCCTCGAGTCTGCAGTAACAGTCAATACAGAACAAAGTACATTAGAAATCTCCTAAATGATGCAAAACTACATCGGCAAATATACTTAGTTCCAAATGCCAAAAAAGCCCGATAAACCTTGTGCTATAACGCCACAGTATAATATCCAAGTAAGAAAAACTCTCAAGTGTTTCTGCAATAACAGAAGTAGGTGTGGAGACATAGGAAAAATGCGTCTTATTGCCAGCTTCTCATTTTTTCAGCAGACCAGGGAGAAAATATCACTGTCAGCACTCTTGTGAGGCTCCTGCGCCCTCGCTGCTGCTCTCCCTCGCCCTGAGAGTTCCCCACATTGACATGTTGTGCATTCCACGGCAGAGCTGCAATAATCCCCCCCAAGATTCTGCGCGTTATGTCACACCGATGACCACTTGTCTCTTTACTGTGCATGCAACTGTGTGAACTCGACGCCACCGTGGTGCAACATGAGCTCTTCGCTCCATGATTGGCTTCTGTTACGCCTGCCAGAGAGTCAAATAAGAAAAATAAAACAAGTCGAAAGTGTTGCAGAGAATTTAAACAGAGTGAAGCCCAGCAGTGAGAAAGTAAATATTCTTTATGTTGATGATCTTTCTTGTGCATTTTGACGGCTTTATCAAACATGCCATGTTCATTTATTTTTTTTTCAGAACTTTTGCATTGACTTTCATTTTCCCTGCACGAGCAGGTCAACCGGCCACACAGCAGGTTCCTCACCTCTGACTGAGGGTCACTGGCTGTCACCTGTCCAGAGTCACTATGTGACCGTGCCTGTGCACATGTGAGTGCGTGACCTCCCACAGCTCTGCTTTCCCTTGCCTCAGCCATTCTTCTCCCAGCTGACCATTCAGCTGTTGCCAACACTTGTCCACTTGATAACTGTTGCCAGACCTCAGCACACTGTTTAACCCAGCCAATAATGATTTTTCGTTAAGTCCGTCGGCCGCTGTTTAACATTAACGTTTCACAGTTAGCAGCTTTGTTCTTTTTTTTTTTTTCCTACCCTTACAAATAATTTGCCAGAACTAAACTTTTCCTCAGGCACTGTTTGACACTGAGCTTCCCTCTGTTCCTCCGACTTCACATGCTCAACTGCTGAATAAGCTTTGCGTTATTTTACAGCTTTTATCGATCTATGAAGCCAATAATCTATTTCTAAATGTTCATCAGGGTTATTAATCTCTAGAATAAGTGATATGCTGGCCAGTATATTTTGAAAGTGGCACCTGATATTAAACTTTTCACTTCAAAATCAAGTCCACAAATAAAAACGGCAACATTTGCTAACAGAGGGATTCATCTATTCCCCCCACCTCAGGAATCGATCCATCATCCTCTGTCCCCGAAGCAAACAGCCCACATCCGCTCCTGTGTGAAATTCTAAGTGTTCGCTTCCTACCTATCCGTCACCCGACCTATTATCCTCCTCATTTAGACATCCATCAAACGTCATATGTTCAATTACACAATATATCACGCTCTGCACTTGTCCTGCCATTGGCTGACGATCTTTGTTGCACCACAAATCCCTGAAGATGCGTGTTTCCTTTGGAGGCCAGAGGTTAAGGCCTCGTCTACTCTAGATTCTAATGGCTGAATTTAGACAGGAACCATTTTTTTTCCCTCTCACCCGAAAGGCCGCAACCCAGGCCAGGGGTCAAAGGGGGGCTGGGCTAGTTGCCAGGGAGGAGTCAACCAGCCACCCAAAGCCACTGGTGCTCATTGGACTGTGCAAACAGCAGATCTGCCCCTGTGACTGTGATTCTGACAGGCCTGAGAGCAATGGAGCCAGTGCAGATTGCATTGTCCCCAATAGACAACGAGCAAGTGTCGATGAGTGACAGGTTGTATTGAGCACATAACAACGCGGCCATTCAGCAGCAGGATTAAGTCAAGATAGGTGTTGTGACAGGAGAAGCTTTTGTTATTCAGATTGGGGAATATGTTTCTAGTGCTGTCCATTGTAGCATTTAATATGTCTCATGTTGTCATGAGGCCAACTCAGAGTTGCTTGCTTGAAGTTTTGGAGACTTTTGCTTCGGTTCTGACTGACTAATCTGGTCGTTCTGGACTTACACTTTAAACTGGCAAGTGTGTCAGAACTGGGTCTTTTCCTCAGGCTTCATATCGATGTGTGTCATTGATGGTTTCATGTGGTTAAAGGTGGAAGTAAACCAGATTGAGAGATTTGGACGCTTCCAATGAGATAATGTTTATAAGAAATAAGCCCTGATAGCTCAGGAAAAGCTTCATCAACTTTTTCCAGAGCGCCATCACCATGGCGTGGTGACATCATGAGAAAGTCGTACCCCTGTTGACAAGTCCTGCTGTTGCCATGGGGCCATGGAAATGGCACCGCGGCTCCCAGTAAATGAAGGTTGTTGGGGGAGGAGATGTAAAGGCAAGTAAATAAAAGTGCCATTTGCTGCGTGTTTGCTTGACGTCCTCTGAGCCAAATTCTGCTCCGTTATTGGGCCACCGAGCACTGGGGAGCTCCCAGTGGCCCGCTGCAACAGACCCCCCACTCCGGAGGACATTGGCGTGTTTGCTGAGCGAGAAGAGCACCCTGACACCGCCTGTGGAGGCCATGTGAGCCAACAGCGGTCGCACACATTCACTTATTGAGAAAAAGGACGACACCGGACAAAAGGAGGAGGGAGGCAGGCTTGTCGGGGCAGACTTCAGCACCCGATCGCCATTCACCAGCAGAAATAATCAGTCATAATACAGACATCAGCAAAGAGAAAAGGAATCCGCATGATAAAGCTGTGCAGTGTGATCTGTTCGATCACATGCATCGACTCTATTTTCATCAGTCGGCTTTGGCAACCGCGACTGTATATGTTTGACTGGATGTGATCCCAAACGCCTCAGCCAACTTTAGGTTAGAGTGAAACAAGTTTTCGAAAAGCTGCCATCCAGAAACCATTTGATGAGCGCAATGTCTGGTTTACTTCAGGTCAACAATTTCCCCAATCTTCTTTGATACCCAATATTGAGACATGCGAGCCCATACTGTGACCCCAGCAATTGCATTTTGCTGGAGACACCCAACACCATCGTCCTTAATCCCGCCGGGCTGCTTTGTTGGGAGAGGCGGGGCAAATCAGGAGGCTGCAAGGCATTTCACGACTGGGAAACTCATGACCCACTGGGGATTAATGGGCATTCTGGGAAGCTCCTTGGTGGCTTGTTGACCCTTTCTTTCTGATGTGTTCATCTCTGGCTGCAGTGAAATGGGACTAAAATCCCAGATGAAAACAATACAACAAAATCAACATATTTGATGTAATTGCAAAAAAAAGAGCATGTGATACCCGTTAAAAAAGGCAGAGATCTGACGACTTCAAAGCAACATAAATCTACTTACAGTATATCAGTCCAAGTTGTAATCTCATGAAGCCTTCAGACTAGTAATTTGTCCACTTCAATTTATCCTATTAGGCCGTTTGATCAGTCGGTTGTGGAAGAAACTGTGAACTCCACAGACGTGCCTTTTTTAGACTTTGAAGGTCCCAAAACTAATATATAAACTATATTTACAGTACATGCTCCAAACACAACTCTGACCAATACTAAAGTCCATGTAGCATAATTTCCTCAACCCACCGGGTATTTCATTTTAGGTAGAAGCGTAGAAAATGTGGCTCAGTTCAAAACAGTGAAGGCTTCCCTTCTTCTCACAGAAACTTCCAGAACTTCAGCATTAACGTGACGACTTACTATTGTGTCCCTGCAAAAAAAAAAAAGCAGCTGAAAGGCAAAGTAGATGAGCCATGTGTTTCATTTTATTTATTGCTTATTAAATAGTTATGTCTCAGCTGTGTTTGGATTGATGAAAGGAAACTTAGATCAATACTAATGGCTGAAATGTTCCATCCAAAAATGCTTCTAAGATCTAAATTTCTTACATCACTTGCCACTGATTTTCATGTCACTTTTATCAGCTTTTTAAGTGGATTTTCTGCTTTCAGTGGATTCATCTCGATTTGTGTTGTGTATTGAAAGACGATGATTTGCTGTGGCAACACCCAATGGGGAAATCTTGTGAGAAGAGGGGTTTTTTTTAGTTTTTTTTTTAGATTTTTACACCTTCTAACTTTTTAAAAAACATAGATTTTCTAACAAAAACAAGTGTTTCAGATGCGACACTGGTCTTTTTGTGCAGCTTACAAAATAACACCATGAACGATTTGTTTTCGCTCATCCTGGTGATCAAACAAAGACCTTTCTTGTATCTCTGATTTCAGAAAGTGGTGCATCAGTGAATGAACACAGTGCAATAGAGTTAAACGATTAAACCCTGGCAGAGGAGGAAGGAAATAACTCTGATGAATCATGGCGGCTCGCTCACTGTTCAGGGGACTCACATTTGATGCAGGCTAGAACAGGACATGACAACAAAGTGACTATTTCACCATCCTTTGGAAGAAGACCAGAGACAAATGTTTAACCAGGCCAAACTGAAAAACCAGAGCAAGGAATCCACTCGGGGCAAACAGCAGCTGAAAAAAAAAAGGCATTTAATGGAAAGGCAAAACATCTTTCCACAGGTTTATGACAGATTTAGCATCGTCCATGCGGAGGAGTGAACGCAACGTTTAAAGAGTTCATTAAGAGAAATGGCGACATTAAACTACCCTACAGTGGACAGTTTGGGCTTGGGTTTTTTTTTTATTGTTGGGAGTTTGCACATTCTTGCTGTGTATTTGTACGTTTTCTCTGGGTGGGTACGAACAATCCAAAAACATACCTCTAAGAGTAACTGGTGATTCTAAATTGCCCACAGTTGCAGATAATATCAGCTCCAGCAGCACTGAGAGAGATGGACTACAGAAGATATGAACTCTGCTCAATATGATTTATCATGTATAAGAGTGTTTGTTTGACTCTTGATGGAGGGAAAAAAAATCTGTCAGATATTAAACGGAAACCCTCATAATGTATCGTAAGAGTGTAACCCAGAAATATCTGTGCAGGATTATGTCAGACGGAGGCATTGGTGCTGCAGCTGCACACTGGGTTGTGTCTCAGCGTGGGTGGCGGCTATCTGGCTGCTGGGGTGGTGTGTTTATGTGTGCTGGAGTTAGGGCCACGCGCGTACACACACACACACACACACACACACACACACACACACACACACACACACACACACACACACACACACACACACACACACACACACACACACACACACACACACACACACACAAAGAGAAACCACAGAGACTCTATTGATTCCGGCTAATCAAGGCGGCGGTGTGTGCAGAGAGGAGCCGCACGCGCATGTGTGTGAAGTCAACACATTCCCCACATTCCTGCACTTCCCAAAGAGCCATAAAATATTAGCCACCACATTGAGCTGGGAGGCCTCCTCTCACTGCTGGGGTCCCGCTGCTCTTTAACTCCACTGCCCTTCTTTCTGCCAAGTGACTTCACACTTTGTCACGGCTGAAGTCTCCAGCACAAGTTTTCTTTTTTCTTTTTTTTTTCTTTCTGACTTTTGTTCTTAATTCCACCCACAAGATGACCATGCAGTGACTTCTAGCTGGATCACAGACAAAACATAGACTTTATGTATTTGTGTCTGACTTCGACTGATCCCTCTCAACCGTTAATATAATATAATATCAGCTTCCACATTAAGTTTAACTGACTTCTTGAGTGTAAAAAAAAACATTAAAATGCACAGATTCCTGCTCAGGAACTTATAATACCCGTCTTATGTCATTTATTAGAAATGCAAATGCAAAGAAACACATACATCCATTAATAAGTGCTTTGATATCTTTCTACTGCATAACTTTACTCTAAGATAAGTTCATACTGCGATTTGCTTGTATGAGATTTCTGATTCTAAAAATAATGCTTGTTTACAAATGCTTCACTGTCACAAAGTCTCTATTAACAAAGCAGTGTTATGGTTCCAACTCGCTTGATTTAAGGCTTCTAGAAAGAATTTAATTCAATTAAGTGATGATAACTTTTTTTCATGTATTTGACCATAATGTAATCTAACAATGCAGAGGATTTCAGGTCTATCAAAACGTTGTGTCGCAGGATGCAGGAACTGATCCCAGTTTGTTATGAGAGAAGGCGGCGTGCTCTCTGGACAGGTCACCACTCCATCAGAGGACCAACGCAGAGACAGAAACACACATTCACACCAATAATGAACCCAAAGGACATCTTTGGACTGTGGAGTTAAATCACAGCAGGCAGAGCAAACTGATTGGACCCATGAACGTCTCCGTTATACAGCACAAAATCTGCTCATTTGATAAAAATATGAGCCACAAATAAGGTTTGTCATTTTTAGACAGTTCAGTGTATTTTGTACTCGGTAATATAGTAGTTAAAAACAACAGTTGAAATTGTAATTAGTTAAATTTATTGATTTCATTTAAACAAGTTGTTCCCATGCCACTTGGTCCCACAACAAAGGGGAAACATATGCATGTATTGTTATTTAAAGGTTATTTAGCCATCATTTTACCAGGACGGTCCACTTCAGATGAATTGGTCTGGGTGGGCCTCAGGAACTAAAACTGAGTTTGAATGTCACTGATGTACGATATTATTATGTGTGAGGTCTTTGTGCATCGTGCAAACAGACCAAAATGACGGGCATAGAAGAAGTCCAAAGGAAGCTCCAACAAGCAGGACAGCTGGACCAGTGAAGGAGTCGGCAGCCAAGCGGCGCCCATTGACGCTCCTCTCCTTCCTACGCCTCCACCTCCGACGAGGCTCCTGGTTATAAAGCCAGCGCGAAAAGGTTCACAGTTAGGCATCGTTACCATAGAAACTCTGTTTGGATTTCCCAGTGAGCAATTCCAGGACCTCTGGCTTTCAGCTGGAATTCAGACAGTCAATTCAATGCACAGTGCCGTCTGGGGAGACAATTGTCTGTGTGGGGCAGCCCACTGAAAGACATTGTAGGTGCGTTTCCGTTTAAGAGAAAAGACTGACAACAACAAGAAAAAAAAACAAAAAACCTTACCAAGGACTGGATGTCATCTTAACAGGACAAACAAACTTCAGCATACCAGTTGAGAATAACATCTCACAGCTCTGACAGGCCGAACCGTTCCTCTTGTTGTATTCGAGTTGATGATGATTAAAGAGTTTCATTTCGAGTCTGAGCAGAGGTGTACCTGCCAATCAAAATGGGCCTGGGTTGGGGAGTGCTACTTTTTGCTACGTGCCTGGTCTGTTCAGGCCTGTATTCAGGTCTGTCTTCAGTTCTCCCTCTCCCTCATACGGAGCTGCCGCGCTGGAACAAAGAGGCCTTTCACATTGACCTTGACACACGGCCACCCCATCACCACAGGAACCAACGCAGAGGAATCCGCCCCGACTCTGATATCAATCTCAATCTCTCTGCTCGCCTGGCAGACAGTCCCAGCTCCACACTGAGGTGAGCAGGCTAATGCACATCGTATGACTCTCTTTAGTATCCAAAAGAGAATATGGAAGAAGAAAAAAAAATCTATACTTTCACCTATGTGGAATCAGATTCTCTCTCTGAAATGTAAACATTTGAGCTTGAAGCACTATTATCCATTTCTTTTTTTTAAATCACCCTAAGAGAAAAAGAAATTCATACGCAGACATTTAGATTTCTCAGAAACTAAGGACGTCACACAATCTGTTGTTTTTACTTTGTGCACAAGCACTGGAGACATTATTGTTTCTCCATTCACCATCAACTCTGACTAGAAATTCACATTAAAATCCTGATGATTTCTTTAACACTCTGAAATCTCCTCATAACAGGAAGGTCATGGGTTCGGGGTAGGTTACTCCAGTTTCCTCCCACAGTCCAAAAGAATGCATGTGAGGTTAGGTGATGACTCTGAATTGCCCATAAGTATGAATGTGATCGTCCCTCTGTTTGCTTGCCTTTGGTTAAACTGCTCCGGGGTGTACTCTGACTCCCAGCTCTGGGATCAGCTCCACTCTGAACTGGATAGGACAGTATAGAAGATGAACACATTATATTTTTTGGTTATTTATTTTGACATAACTAAAATGCTTTTAGATGAATACTTAATTGCTCTGAGGAAGATTTCAAAACTACATATTATTATGAAACTATTTTACTGTTCCAGAAATGTAATTGGACTGTTTGTGTCCCCTGAGCTAAAATGAGTTTGACACCCCTGCCTTATGGTTTCACCAGCTCACGCTCATCATTAGACCAGGCTAGATAAGAGCAAGACCAGTTGATGTGATTCAGTTTAGTTTGAGATGCCTCCCACGTGGACGAATGAGGATATGCATCAATTTAATGACAAGCAGTTTCCTCACATGACGCAAGTACCTTTGTCTATTGTCAGAATTGGAATGTACCAACTTTATTGGGAGTAAATTAAGTTTATTCAACTTTAATTGTAAAAACCGCATTGAGTTGATTGTTGGTTATGAATTCAGTTTTTTACTAAAATGATTTTAATCCCAATTAACTAAATTGATCCTATTTTAAACTACTTATCACATTTTGCTTCACCAAAAACCCTTTCCGAAGTCATTTAAAATGTATTGATTTTTTATCATAAGATTAAAAAGTTTAGGGCAATTGGTACCCTCAAATGATTAAAATACAAATAACCTGTTGAATCTACTGGCTGAGGAGCCACTGGTCAGTTGAAGCAGTGTAAAACCAATGAAATCAATTCATTTTAACATCTTCTGTTTCAACATTAACCCTCATTCATCATGAAATAATAAGTAAAAGCCACAAAAAAAAAAAAAGGCTTCAAAAAGAGAACAAAAAGTATTTCTTCTCAAGAGCAAAACATTTATTTTTTTGGTTTACTTTTTCTTCTTTACAATTGTACAACCTGAAAAAAAAACAACAACACAAATTCAGGCATTAAATTGCAAATCCTTTTTTAAACAAAATAAGAACCTTTCACTTTATACACTTCGGTCGTAAGAAATTCGAAACTGTACATCAAGCTTTTGTTTTGTTTTTTCTTCTTCTTTACAATGAACAACAGAGCTTCTGTACAATATTCATTCACATTTTATACAAATAAAAAAAAAAAAAAGAACATGGGGTCTGCTACATTTGAAACCTTTGCAGCTCGGGACACACGCTGCGTCGCGTCCCGACTCTGTGTGCTGCTCGGAAATATTCAGGAGCTCCGTCCTTTGTCTCCGAAGAGTCCTGAGCCCACGGGAGAGGAGACATGGAGGCTTTGAGCCCGAGCCAGTCTCTTTCTCCTTACACTCCACTCATGGTCCAGCTCGGCTCCCCGCTCAGGGAGAACTCGGTTTTCTTTCAAGCGCGGGCAGCAACCCTTTCAGTCAGTGTCCATGTGACAGGGGTTCGTCCCCCGCCGCTCAGCTTCATGATACAACCGCAGGAAGTCTTTGTAGCGCGGCGCGCAGCCCATCCAGGCCTCCCCGAACCTCACCGAGCCGGTGAAGAGGAACTCCCCCTCGCCGGATCTCACTCGACACTGAGGGGGCATCTTGATTTGCCCAGTCCAGCTCCGTACCCTCACTCCTCCAGACGCAAACACCTGGGTCTTCTGCCTGTAGAGGCGGCTGATCTCCACCGCCACAGACGAGTGCTCCTCTTTCTGTTCCACCTTTCTGATGCTGCCCCGTGCCACTAAAAAAACAAACAAAACAGAACGCACACACAAGAAAAAGTGAGATTTAAAAAACTGGTAACCGCTATGGAATATTTCATTTAGCACCATATGGAATAAATGAAGTCACTTTACAGAAACTCCCCAAGAAGCAGCGCTTACCGAAGTCATTGGTGCAGACTGCGAGAAGCATCTCGGCGTCGGTGCAGGGCTGGCAGGGTGCTGAGGGAAACAGAGAGAGGCGCCTGATAAGTTTGGAGAAGAAGACAAACTGTAGGATTTCTTTGGCCCTCCTCGGCGTGCAGCACCGATAAAAAATATTGGTTGACATGTCCACAGCCCTCCAGTTAAGTACCTCTTACACAAACACACAACTGTGGCGCAGGCCGGCCACATTTCTAACACACACACACACACACACAGAGCTGGGGTCACACTGATCTCCCTCCCCACACTTCGCTGTTTATTTACAAATGGCCGAGCGGGATTCAGCCGTCAGGAATTTTATGGCAAACAGAGGTGAAAATGCTGCTGCTGACGATAAAAACCAGTGACTGATTATTTTTCTGTTTTCTAATCATTTTGGGATTTTCGTCATGAATGTTCTTCGATCACAAGAAGTCTACTACACACATGCCAAATTCTGTCAAAATTTGGAGGAGCAAAAGGGTTTAAATATGGATCAGGTGAGTAGTTTGTACATAGATATCACATTGTGTTGTAGTGGTTAACACTATAGCCTCACAGCTAGAGTAAATACGTGTCAAGTCTGGACTTGGGGGTCTTTCTGCATGGAGTAGGGGGGTTTTCCTAAAGGTACACTGGGTTCTTTCATCAGTCCAAAAATTGGCAACTGTAAATCGGCCGTAGATATGTGTGTGAGTGTGTGTGAGCTGGGACTGACTCCAGCATCTTGTGATCTTGAGTTACATAAAGCAGTACAGAGCAGGGATGCATGGATAATGTTGCTATTATATTATGATTAACTTACCCACCTACAGTTTAATCAATCGGGATTTTCTTCACAACAGAAAAACAGTTGAACAGTTAAAACGGACAATTTGAACACAAAAGTGAAAACGGCTTCACCAAATTTCTATTTGAACAGATGTAGCCGAGGTTGCTAAACCTGAGATTGTGTATGTTTAATGCCCGTGGGGGCTGTTGAGTGAGCTTTCACATCACAACAGGAACCCTTTGACTCTCCATGACAAACATGCAGCAGATGAAGATAAGGAGAGTGGTGAGTCGGGGAGAGGCTTCATCTCTGACCCGAGCTGTTAGTGCTGCATCGGGCCTGCTGGGACCTCCACTGAGCAATAACATCAAAAGTGAGGCGGCAGCAGATAAGCGTTTTGTCATGCCCCGCTCACATTACAACGGTCAGGAGACTTGAAACTCATGACGAGAGGGAACATTTTTCCCGTCCGAAAATGTTTAAATGAACCAACCTCTGCCCGAGGCCACATTTCACCTTTGACTGGTGGCTGCAGGACAAGAGACTCAGCCTGCTCCCCTCCTGTTTTATAGCAGGAGAAAGGGCCCTAAATAGGAGCAGTTAAGACCTTGATTAGTTGACTCAGGTGGTCCAGCGGCCAGAAGGGCTTTATTAGCTGTGGCCCTGCTCAGTGACAGAGTGGCACACGGCAGCAGGCGGGCAGAGGGAGAGCGGTCAGTCAGCAGTGGGAGCGGCAGGAGTGGTCGTCCCACCATGAGAGGCTAAATGAGTGAAAGAATTAACCCAGGTGGGTCTGCAGCACCGGAAACCCCCGAACCTCACATGATCGGACATGAATCCAAACGTTGCACTCATTAGGAGGAAACTGTTAAGACAACCCTGATTTCAATCTTCAAACTTTTCTTGTCATAGACGCAATATGTGCTCTCTGTCATCTCCAAGCCTATTTTGAAGTGAAATGAAGGCGCGAGGGCTGAGCGTGCTCTAAGGTCAGATAGTGGAGCAACACAAGGCGCTGCTGCATCAGTGGAGGGATCAGGGGTCAAACAGCCACAAGCTTGGATGGCTTAGGAACAGCTGGAGAGCCGGGACACTTCAGAGGGGCCGACCTCGCCCAGAGCCCTGGAGCGGAGCGGAGCTCACTTTGAAGTGAGCCCGCGTGCCGCCACGCCATCAACCCGGGCCGACGAACCCAGACGTGCTTTTTCTCTTTATTTTTATCAAAAAGCTGAGCAGCAGCTCGCGTGTCCAACATGAAACGGAACCGCAGGAATGGAGCGAGAGCCGAGTCAGCGTCTGCCTTCTAGTCTGTGCACACACAGTGTCGCTCTGATCAGAACCACTTCACTGGAACCGGAGGGGGGGGGGGGGGGATCACAGGGTCCCTGCAACATCTGGGCCCACATACATTCCACTGCAATGGAGCACAACTCACTAATATCGCTCAGCACAGGCGAAAACCACTTCAAACCAGCAGGAGGAGGGAGGAGTGATGTATGGAGGGGGGAGGAATGAAAAGGAAAATACTAGAATGATAAATAGGCAAGAAAGAAATGAAGAGGTAGGAAACAGTGAGGCTGAGGGGCTGGAAGAAAGGGAGAATAACTTAAGCGAGCTGAGAGGGAGGCTGAGGGAGTGACAGCAAGAAAAAGAGGAGTGTGGGGGGAGAATAAGCTTATATGCTTCTACAAGTTCCTCCCAACATCTGGTCGGAGACGCATTCCAGCTCGATGGTGAGCAACTCAATCCCGGCTCAGCGGGTCGGAGAGGAGAGGGAAAAAAGGAAAGAACGGGGAAGAAAAGAAGAAAGAAGAGATGAGAAGAAGTAACGCTGCAATCAATCCAAAAGTCCAGGCTTCAGATGACACGAGACCAGTGTCTCTGTGAATCATCCCAGTGCTATCTCAGGCCACGTTACCGCCCTGGATCATCCAGCGGGGCTGAGCCCGCCACACTAATGTGGTCAAAACAACTTTATGCTCGCACCTCTACATTTCTCTCTCTCTCTCTCTCGCTCGGTGCCAGATGATGACGCAGGACGTGGATATGTGAGGCCAGAGAGCCATTAAAACAGATGTGGACCCGATACTGCTCATATTCTTGCTTTAGGTGGAAAAACACAGAGTTGCACAGCTTGAAAATGTGCAGGTTTGGCAGGTACGCAGCGTGAAAATAGACGGCTGTTTTTCATGTGAGGCCCTCTGCCTGGCTGTGCCCCTCCATACACAAGCCATCCACCAGAAGCAAAATAATTAAAACTTACAGCAGAGCACTCTCCAGTCAGATCAAGCGGTGAAAAGAGATATTAACATTTCATCCCACAAGAGTGAAGTCTGGTGAAGCATTACAGGCTTCAGGTTTTGATGTTTTAATGCTCGCTGTGAGTGTTTGACAAGAAGTGTATCCTTCCCAAACCAAAATGTACAGACGACGCAAGCAGAAAAGAATAGCCTTTGGCTTTGGTATAGCCAGGGTGCTGGAGCAAACTGCTGAGTTTCCTACTATTAGAGTCCAACTTAATAAAAGTTTCCACCAGTAGATGGCTGCATTTAGTGCAAACTGCACACGCCACAGGGACAAAGCACAAAGGAGCTCCTTTCCACAGGGAATACAAGACACAAGCCTACCAGTATCTTTAAGATGGATACGACCACTGTTATGACGCGAAAAGCAGTGAGCAATATCTTACCAACAGGTGAGAGCGCCTCTGCTCCGAACTTATTGCTGACCAGCTCGTACTGGAACGCCGTAATCCGCCGGCTGATGTCCGTGCGCGGGATGGCCTCGATGAAGAGAGCCCCCTCCTGAATGCTGAAGCAGTGCACCTTCCCCTGAGCCTGGTCCTGCTCGCGCAGCAGCAGACGCAGGCGGCCGTTACGGTCCAGGTAAATGTTCGTGCCGCTGGAGTCCGGCGAGGGCTTGACGCACACGGAGAGGCGCGCGGCGGCCGGAGAGACCGTGTTGGGTCGGAGGTTGACGATGATGGCGCCGGTGGGATACAGCCACTCCAGGGACCCCTGGGAGCAGCGCAGATACACCTGCTCCACGTCGCGAGTGTGGCCTTCATGGGTCAGACCACTGGAGGAACAGAAACAGAAGAAGGAGTCAGCACACGCACAAGAGCTACACCCTAATCGGAAGGCTTCAGCTCAGGAGATGTGTATTTCCCAGCTACGCAACACATAAAGTTTGACTTCCTAATTTGCAAAATGATTTTCTGGTCATTTATTGCCTGAATTAACTGACCAAAGTGAAGCCTTCTGGCAGCACGTAAAGACATCAGACCGCATTCCTCCGAAAGCATTAAGGCCGTGTGCAAGACTGGCTGCATGACCAGTCACGAGCCGGAGCAGCCAAAATGACCTCAGCTCCAACACACACACTCCCCACACCACATTGTTCCACCCGGGGCTTTGGCAAAACGCACCGCTGGCAGGCTGCCCTTGGGAAGAGTTTGGAGGCAGAAATGGATGAATGGAGGGACACAGGGGCTTCTGGGCAAGACAACAGCAGCAACAGTAGCTGGGCCTGCTGCATGCAAGTGCAAATGCAGGTCACGCACCGAACCTCCCCTTGCTTTCAAGCCACCAAAGAGACTGGAAGAGACTTGTCCGGGCAGCACTTCGGACTCTGGCGCCAGTGTGACCAAATGACTCCCTCCAGAACTTAATGCCTGGTCAGGGTTTGAAAACTCCAGTCCGTCAGTCATTCTGTGGCAGAGCCAGCGGCAGGAAGCCATCAGCAGTCTACCAGCATGCGCGTTCCAAGCTGGCGGTTTGACTCTGAAGGAGAGAAACGCCCAGTTTCCTGAAAATCAGATGCTGAAATTCAAATTTCGCCGTAGATCTTAAGTTAACCCCAAGGCACATGCTGAGCATCTGCAGCCAGAGCCCCATAACCAGGCTCTCCTCAGCACGCCTCTAATTAAGTCCTTTTCTAACTTCATCACTTCTGCATGCAATTAAAGGAGATTAGCCAAGAGGCGCACTAATGAACAACAGATTATTGGTGGAGAGCTGGAACTACCCCTCCTGACTGGAGGATGAAAAACAAAACCGCACTATTTGAGGCGCAGCTCTCAAGTGCAGAGAGACTTCAGCAGATGTTTGATGGGAGGTCAGAAAAAAATTTCCAGTTTGAGCTGCCTGAGGAACCACAAACTGTTTAAAAGATTAAAAAAAAAAAAGATGTGTGTGTGTGTGTGTGTGTGTGTGTGTGTGTGTGTGTGTGTGTGTGTGTGTGTGTGTGTGTCCTTTAATCCCAAGAGCAAAACCAAAAGTGCTGTGAAAGTTGCAACATTCTAACAAAAATAAAGTTGGGATTATAAAACACATCTTTAGATCATTTAATGTTGTGTAATAACATGTAATACTATTAACTGCAATAACATTTAACGGAATCAACTGTAATAACACATGCCATGTTGATAAGAGTAAACAAAACATTTAGTTTGTGACCACACGTGTCTCCTCGGTTAGATTATCACATAATGCAGATATAAATCCGGACGGTGGGATTACTTTTCTGCAGTTTTGGGACAGTTTGCGCTTTTCTTTTTCAGGCCACATTAATCCAGATGTGTTTAGAAGATCCTCACCTGCCCTTCCAGCTGCACTGATCGCTTGAGTATTGGCAGAGAGAGGTCCGACAGAGGAGGAGAAGCGGCAGCAGGGAGGCCAGCAGCAGCATCGGGGTGAGCATGTTTATCTCGCCTCACTTCGCCTCCTCTCCAGAGAAACCGCGTTCGAGTCCGCCGCCGCCTCTCCGGCTACATGGCGTTTCCATGTGCTCCCCCCGGGCCTTCTTCTTCTATTCTCGGGAGGGTTTTCTTTTTTCTTTTTAAGATTAATAAAGGAGCTTTTTCTCCCACCCCCGTGTCCTCGCGCCGAGCTCCGTGCTGCTGACAGCGCTCCGTAAAATGTGGACTGAGTTGAGTTGAGGCTGCTCGCGCTCCACGTCACACCCCGTCCACTGTGCTCCGCTGCGTGGTGCATTCACGTGCTCCGCGAAGGCTCCGACACACGAACTTCGCTCTTCTATAAACAACTCCACAGGTTCCACTTTTTTTTCGTGCAACGTACACGGTGAATGGATTTCACGTACGTTAATGTATTGTCATTTATCAAAACCTGAAAAAGTTAAAATTTAAGTACAATTTCAACCTTGAGCCACATTTAATGGTGCATTTTGTTTTTGTGTCATTTTCATTCTCTCTATGCTCATATTACTCTCCATTAAACCTTATATGTGGATATGTAATATTACTTATGTAGTTTCCATTCTGTCTTATCGATATTTTAACTTTCTATTCTTTGTATTCTGTGTGGAAGAACACTGTAAACTAGTTTCCCTCTGAGATTAATAAAGTATTTATATTGTATTGTATTGTATTGTATTGTATTCTATGCTGCTAGGATGGTAAGGCAAGATAAATGCATAGAACTACTAACTAACTAACTATCTAAATCTTAAGTGGTTAAGCTGATAAAAATGAGCAAATGAGAAAAAAAAAGAAAAGAAAAGAAAAGCAACTAGTTAATGCAAGAGACAACACTGCCATGTCACCTAAAAGATACTGCAGGCTTGTCTCTTCCTGATCAGACAATGAACAGGGACATTGATTCTTTGGTGTCAATTAGTCTAGTTGTCCAACTGGTACTGGCAGAGCTTCCAGGAAAGCTGGATGTGGGATCATTTGCACATGGCCAGCATGATAAAGCATTATGGGATTAATCCAGTCACTGAATCGGATTATATGCTTGGTGATTATAAACCTTAACATCAATCTGATGTAGCAGATGCTAACCCTTAGCCACTATTGCAACTAATGTCTTGGACCTTGAACGAACTTTCAAATGTTGAAACAAATATGAACATGAAATGAATAATGCCGCATGCACCTTCTGCCATAGTTGATCTCATGTACGAACCTGTTCTCATTTATAAATATGTATAGCTATTAAAGCTGAACCATGGCAACTTTAAATATGCAGGAAGTGTCATTGAGTATTGGTCAGAACTCTTGAAGAAGCGCTCAGTTTGAAAACTGTAGATCACTTCTGCTGTATAATGATCGTATCTAGACAAAATCCTGTTGATGATAGTTTCACTTGGGGAGGAAGATGTTTAGTTTTGTATTTTGTAAGATATCTTACATTTTACATTTTAGAAAATAGGTCGATTGTTGAGATAAATGTGAATTTTTAAGTTAAAACTACATTTGTGACCAACCTGATCACTTGAAAATCTGAGAAAATAATATAGTTTTGTTATCAAAATATATTTGACTTGATTTGTCTCCTTTGGAACTCAATTTTTTTTATATTTTGTCAACACGGTTGTTATGGTGTATGAGTAATATTATATCATTATTAAGTTACATCACTGTTGCCAAATGTTTGTGAACTGCTATTTTGAGTATGTCATCCTAATATGTCTTATATTTGCCAGAAGACACAACATTAAGTGAAACAATAACAATTACTCTGATTTGTGTCCCATGGCATTGTTACACAGATGAAGTGAGTTAAGTTGCTCATGATATTAGGAAGTTCCTACAGTGCCTGAACGCATCATGAAAGTTGAGGGGGACTTTCAGCTCAACTTGTTGAGTGTTGTTTTTAATTACATCATTTTAGCAACATGTTTAATAATTACATTCATTTTCATTTGGTGACTTAATACCTTCTGGCTTTGTTGCATCAATTGTTTTGTTGTTAATTTCAATTGCATTGTAAACTAATTGTTTTATGATTCAATAAAATTACTATAGGATAAAAACAAACTGCTGACAATGCTCTATTCAAGAAAAAGTGCACAGATTGAGTTAACCAGCATTTTATCGGTGTTGGCATGTTGATCAGTTGTTTTGTTATTGCATTAGAATCACGACCACATAAATTAATCAGTATTTTCAACAATGACATGAACTGGATCTGCTGGATGAAACCCGACTCTTATACATCATTACCACACTGTTTTCAAGCTTTAAGCAATTGTGTAACATGTTTGAAAAATGAAGTGCCACAAAGCGCTGAGTGGTGATGGTGGTTGGATGTTTTGGCTGCAGCCCCAGACATCAGCACATATTGGCCATGTGGAGAAAGGAACGAGGTCCTTGGTCCAGTAAACACATATGCATGTGCAGTTTCATGTGAAGCAGTATAACGGTGTACTTGGACGTGTAACATCTATGAATAACGTCACAAGGGCTGTGTGATTTAAGTTTAATCTGTAATAGCTCGTTTACAGATGAGTGGAAATCAAATTGTGGCTTCCACACACCTCTAATCTCACAGTCACTAGGAATTTCCTCTGAAAGCAGTTAAACCCATTATTAATTCATCCATTCAGCTTATAGCTCTGCTTGGAGCCACGGGGAGCTGGAGCCTGTCCCAGATGACATGGGGCAAAAAACATGAATTATATTATTACTCTACTTTATCCTCCAAAAGTCCCAACATCTCAAGTTGGAAGCCATCTTGAACTTCATGAGTTGAACAAGAGCTGCATGGTTTTGTGTAGCGGTGCGGTCGGTTACTACAGAATGCATCTGTAAACATCAAGTCGTCCTCACTTGTGGAGTCATGGATTTACTTCGGGAGAAGATGTTTGTTGTGTGGAAATTGTTTTGCCTGAGAAAGAAACCCGTCCGACAAGGAACACTCGAGCAGTTTGTAACTGCTACTTCTAATCTCTGGTTTCCAAGAACTCAGACGTCAGTCATAGCTGGTTGGTGATCGTCCTGTTTTGCATTTCTGACCCAACATGCAGGGTACATGTACAGGCTTGGGCTCTGTGCCACCCAAAGGCAGCACAGTTGACAGTTAAGTTTCCTAGTCCGTAGTGAAACTACCCCCCCCGCCTTCTTGTGCAACCTTTTTCTCCGGATTAGACGTTTTACTTGTGAGTGTGAACTCACAGATTTCCGTGTCGTTCTCTACGAACTGCAAGTGGTCCAGCAAGATCTGACTGATGAGGTAACAGCACAGCAAGACGTGTCCCGGCAGGATGTATAAGGACGTAGCCCACTGACATCTGCACTGTTTCAGGTACATATGAGGGAGATTACACTTTGTTAGAAATGACAATAACTGCTCATTAGTCGACATCCCCTCTTGTCACATGACACATCCACATCTAGATGAGCTGTTTATTAGTTGTACTTCTTTAATGTCCTTTTATTTTGTAGATTTATAGCATCGTCCATACTGTTGGATCGTTAAATGGTATAAACATATCAAATAGACACTGGTCCCTTCTCACCAGATGTTGGGATTAAGTGCTTTTGAGTTATTTGGGGTTTGAGTATGTTGGGCAGACAAAACATGTCTTTTCAGAAAGTCACAGTTGGCCCTGAGGGAACTATGCTGAACATTTCCACATTTTCTTTCAGTTTATAGACCAAACAAGTGACAACAGCATGTGATCAAGAAATGAATGTCACAAAAATAATAATTATGGCGCACTGGCCTACAAAGATACCCGGTGAGGGAGACAGAAAGTTACACAACTTGAACACAGTGGCTCCTCTTGTTGTTGCAGTTGCTTGATCACCGGCCGTGTTTGTTGTTTTCTCACTTGTTGAAGCATAAAAGGAGCAGGTTCAGCTCTCACTCTTCACCTGTCAGAGGACCCACGGTGTTGAGGGATGTGGGGGAGGGACGACGCCGTGACATATTGCAGGAGGCTGGAAAACAGGCAGTTAATCAGTGGGTGCTCTGGTGTTGTTGGGTTTTGGATTTAAGCTTGGCAGAAAAGCCCTGGGAGGCACTGAAGTGAAGTTTAAATGAGAGGATTGGGTGCATTTTGTAAATATGTGAAGATGTCAGTCGAGTTTAATTTTAAAAAAAAAAGAAAAAGGGAGGGGGGGGGGGGTACGCTGGAGTTTTGGGGGAGGGTAGATTGGGGTTTTGTCTCAAGCTCTTGCTGAGAGCGAGTCAATTTAATGGTGGAGGCAAAGCTCCAGGTGAAAAAGCAGTCGTAAAGACGACCGGGCTGTTGACAGGACATGACTTTTATTGTGGTTCCGAGCAAGTGAGTCATCATTGTCACCTTTTTTTTCCCCTCATGTCTTGTGTTTGCCTTCATTGGTTTCTCTGCGTAGAGGAAGACACCAGGTTTCTACTATGATTTAATGAAACAAACTGTTTTTGTAGTTTACTGAACAAACCTATTGTGCGCCGCACACTGTGTACAACAAAAACAAATCTCAACAGACCTATTGTTCACTGTGGCATGTTCTGCTCCTCTGGGTTTATTTATCCATTTGGCTGGAGTTAATTTTTCAACAACTCCCCCCTCCCCGCCCCCAGTGTTAAACCTCCTGCTTAGTCAGAGAACCAGTCTGATGAATAAGCAAGTCTTTTCTTTCTTTCTTTCTTCTTCTTCTTTTTTTTTTCCGAGCCAGTCTCGGCCTGTTTCTTTAAGGCGAGTATCTCAAGGAGATAAACTATAAACTGCAGTCACACAAGCATGTCCGATATCTGGTGGTATGCGCAGGCAGATTGAAAGGCGCTGATACCATCGAGAGGCCGTCTGCCTGTCATCAACCCTCTCTGGCTCCTCTCCAGACTGTCAGAAATGCAGCTGAGCTCAAACCTCCATCACATTCCTCACAGTAAACAGGAACCCTGTCATTTTCAAGTGCCGGCCCTATCTAAAGACAGACATGGTGTTTGTATCTCCCCCTACACCTTCATCGGTGTTTCCCCCCAACCCCCTGTGCCTAACCAACACAGTGATGAGCACCGTGTTAATCTTGGTCGCGCAGGAGCCGAGAGTGTCAATCAGCCACGGTCGTGCTGCTGGTAGTAAAGTCCATGTGTCCAGTCAGTGTGAAGATATGTGGGAGGAAAGTGACATATTTGAAATATGTGGCAACTGGAGCATCTCATTCAAAATTCCCTGAAGTTTTTGCAGGCCGGCGAAGACAAAGGCTGTCTTTTGTTTTAGCCCCGATGGTGATGTATTGCTTTTTGTGTGTGCGCTTGTGCAAGCGAGGAGAGCACACCACAATACAGGGACCAGCGAGGCTATGGCGGAGAAGGCCAGAAAATACCATGGCTGTGTACCTTATATCTATAACAGGCCGTGTGAAAGGCGACGGAGCAGATTAGATGCAGTCAAGGCCTCGACACAGTGACATTGTCAAGTCCATGCTGAATTAGCCATTGATGCCTCCGAGTCGTTCTCATCACTGTGCTATCAGCACTTTCATATCTCACTCTCAGCACCACGCAGAAACTTGAGGAACAGTGCTGAGGGCTCATAACTGGAATTTGGGTCACAGCTCGGTCTGACAAGGCACTCGCACCAGCAGGTGGGTACCTCTTACGAAAGCAGCAGCATGATAAGAGCGTAATTACCCCTGCTCTGCCCTTCAGATTTTCATAAAGGTCTGAAATGATTTTAGGCCAAACAACCAAACATGGAGGCCATAACTGGAAGCAGCATCGCTGGTCAAATCGGACTTGCTACGAGGAAAGAAGTCCCGCATGTTCACGGCATTCTCCGCCACAGACAGGGCGACTTCCGCTCTCCAGATTAGCCTCGGTGATCGGATTCTCAAGGCTTCCTCTGGCCCGCGTCCCTCCTTCTTCTTCATGGCCCTGTGACATGAGAGTTTCCTTGATGGGTGCTCTCATTCTTTGATTTGCTCGATTAGTCCAGGAGGCCGTACACAAAAAGCTTCAGCCATTAGGGCTGCTGATACTGGGTGACAGCCATGATAGATTCAGAGACTGTGGGGGTGGGAGGGAAGAAGCAGGAGTGCCTTCTTTTGTTAGATTGTTAGCGTTCTTTGGCTCACACAAGGAGATCAGCGCTCTGTCTACCCACATTCACTGGCATGGACCCTGTGCAAAACTTCAAGTATCGTCAGGGCTCCGACAGAACATCTAAACTTGAAAAGTTTTGTTTCCACGACCGTCGTTTGTGCTTTTTATAGTCCCAAAGGAAGTTTTCTGCAACATCAATGAAAATGAAAAAGCTTTTAATGGGATTTTAACATTGCAGGGGTTTTTGTCTGTGGTCAGTGATCTGACAGCAAAGATGAATCTTTTCAGACTTCAGACTTTCAGTGTATCTTCAGTTGATGGTTTTAATCATGTTTTTGGTTTAAGCTTCTTTATACTTGGAATAAAAAAAAAAACAACAACCTTTGTACTCATGGTATTTCCCATGTGGTTTTGGGTGAAAAGCAAATGGAAAATCTAACCATAAGCACATTTGTTGATCGGCATTTTGACGTTATATATAAACAAAAATAAGACAGCTACAGCTGGAGAGGTGGAAATGATTATGCACATATGAACAAGTAATGAAGTTTTGATGCACTTTACAATATTTCTGTGTTCGGATAAAGTGTAAAATGCATCTCAACATTTCAGAGGAGAGTGGGAAGGATTGCTAAATAAGAAATAATGTAATGATGTAATGAAAACTAATGTGACATCCTTGCAATGAAGACACATTATATTAAACCAGGACTGTGATACGTTTGAGTTAGAGGACGACACACTTACATCTAAAGCCTGGAAACACCACACCTCAATGACGCCGTATCACAAGTCCTTTCTGAAGTCCGACATCAATTAGAATTAGTTTCTTCGTCTGAGACTTTACTTGCAATATATGATCTTAGAATTAATAGCGTGACTTTCACACTTGATGTGTGAGAGTAGGCAACGTCACTTTACTTGGATTTTAAAATGTAATGATTTGATGTGTTTTAAAGCTTTAATCCCTGACTAGAGTGAAAACAACCCACCCCTTTTACAAATAGTGTTTCTTCCACTCCTCCCAAGCCAACACAGTAAACCAACATACACAGCTTTTTAGACATAAATCTCTTCACTTTAGCAAAGCTAGTCTTTACACAGATGAAAGAGAAGAAGAGGAAATACAGGAGATGAAAACAGTTGGTCCATTGTGTTTATCCACGTGCAGATTTTTATATTAGCACACGGTTTGCCTGGAGAAACAGCCATCAGACTATTTAGAACAAACAATCGGTCTTGTCTCAGTTGAGACAAAGCAGGATGGCTGTTTATGGAGATTTTTCAACCAGTGGTCTCGTTCCTGCAGCGATACAGAGGGGGCTTTAAGATCCTCAGGCTCTCTTCTGAATGGATCTCATTTTGCTTGGAACAAGGAAGCCCAGAGTTTGACGCCGGTGTGGTTCTGCTTCGAAGGTGATGCTTGCGTTAAGGTGATTGGTACGAACAAAAATAGCACAGGGGCTATTTTGAAAGAGAGAAAACCAGAAGCTTGTATGTATCATATTTGACGACTTTGACTTCAAACAGAAGAAAAAGCAGTATATCATCCAAACAGCATGAACATGACAAATAGCAACTGTTGTAATGGTGGTCTCTTCATCTTAATATGTTTGAACATCAGTATGTGTCGTTCGCTTCCTTTCCAGCTGCCATGTTTCTGACGAACAAAAGAAACTCCAGAAAAGAGATGAAAAGGCCTTTTTAGAAGCTGTGTTTGGTTTTACATTTAGGAGCCGCCGGAGAAAAATGGCAGTGCAACAAGGGAGGCTCTGTATAATTATGAAAGCTCATTTCTATTTATGTCAAAAGCTCCTCCTTGAATTATACACATTGCTCCTTTGAAGTGAATCAAAATGCTTGAAGTAGCAATACTGTTGGTACATTCAACCCCATCTAAGACATCCAACTACATGTCTTACTACATCCCTCGTCAACACTGCAAATACGGTTGATGATCCTCTTCTTCTTTAAAGCTTGGTGACATTTTATTCAGACAAAATATCCCACACATCACTTCTGTTTTTCATTCCAAAGGAAAGGTCATCTAATGTTTTATGTTGCCTAAAACGGTAGCTTATCCTCTCTGAGCAGGCTAAATATGGAGAATATTGCGCTCAATACCTCATTTATTATGTTCTGCCTGACTTGTGAGGTGGAGGATTCAGTTCTTCTTTACATCTGCAAAACTGAAACATTTGCCTCCTTTAAAAGGAAATGCTACTAAAATCAAGAGTGTTATAAGGAAATGCGGCTCATTCGTTCTACCTTTATATAAACAGACTGTATGCTTTAGACATTTCTAGCTATGCAAATGCTGGCTGTCACCTCATGTTGTTCTATCTTTCAGCAGAGGAGCTTAAGACCATGCAACACATGTTTGGTATGGCAATGCTCAAATCACTGCTAAATACCCTTTTGTCTTTAAATGTCATGTGAGGATGACAACACAGACACATCGAGACATGTAATGTGACTTTGATATAAAGCACAAAACAACAACACTGACAACCTGTTGGGTCTGTACGCTGCTGTAATTGCCCCAAGGCTACGTCCGGCAGTGTGCCAAAAGAATCTGTGGCCAAATCAGGAGCCATTTTGAGTTGAGCAGGTGACTAGTACAACTGGTACAAATGGATCCTGATGTGGAAAAAATAGTAAGAAAAACAGGTTAAAGTTACCAAAGCAGGTACATAGAGTACTTCAAACATTTGAAAACAAGCTTCTGCGAGAAGACAGCTGCAGTGAATATGTACAACGTGGATGAATTCATCTGTAAAGAAGTGTGATATTGTTACACTTTGAACTAGTGAGAGGCCATGCTGAAAGGCTACAACCATGTCAACATTTCCAGGGTCGAGGGAGCAGGTGGTGCTGCTTGAAGAGAAAGTAATAATCTCTGTCTTTAATAACCTGGATGAAGTTGAAAGTAGCCAGTGTGCTGACTGAGTGGAACGAGTCGGCTGTCGGTGCCAGATCAGCTGCAGGATCAGCTGAGGAATCATGGGAGCTGAGCATGGAAGCTGTGCTTTGTGATCTTATTATTGTACTTTGTGGTAGTCTGCACTCTGCTCCAGTCCTTGCCCGCCCAGCTCGGCCCCGCTGAGTAGCTCAGGGTCTGACACACACACACACACACACACACACACACACACACACACACACACACACACACACACACACACACACACACACACACACACACACACACACACACACACACACACACACACACACACACACACACACACACACACACACACACACACAACTTGATCCATGCAGGTTTGAATCAGCAAGTTGTCGGGCCGGTTTGCACGTCTGACGCAAGCACACGCAGACAATGAAGAAGACAGACATTGCCTCACATATACTTGAGCCTGCCACACTCCACACACACTCCCGAGGTCACATGCTCCTGACGGCAAAACACACCAGAGTGGGTCAACAGTCATGCAAAACCAGATGTGGAAACATTTCAGACATGCTCATTCAAAAATATGAAGTCCATGATGTCAGCCCATAATTATGATCAAAGTCGCACCAGTGGTGAAAGATGGAAAACAAATGTTTGTGTCATTTAAAACGAGGTTAACAACTTTTGATGAATGAGTTTTCAGAGTTCTAAAAACAATTCTGCTTTAAGATTGAACGTGGAAAAAACAACAACACGTCAGTATGTTGTTTAACCTCACTGAATGTGCCCTTGTACGACGTTGTGCTATTGTACGAACAGACACCTGTTGAAACACTGGAGACTCCGTCATGATGAGACATGTGTTGATGCAGGTGAATTATAAGCAGCTAAAAGAGTGGCGGCAGGTGATACAGCTGCAGGCCTGAACACACACACACACACACACACACACACACACACACACACACACACACACACACACACACACACACACACACACACACACACACACACACACACACACACACACACACACACACACGCGCCATCAGGGACAACTTGGAATTCAGTGTCTTACCTAAAACATTGATTCTCTGATGGTTGGAAGTGTTTCTGCTTAAAGACTCAAAATGAATCATCAAACTCAGTTAACAACTACATGAATCACAGAGAAACACACTATGAGTGCGTCCATGTTTCATCTTATTCCGAATGACAGCGCTCCCGCTCATCTCTTCAGTGAAAAAGGCTTACATGTACTTTAGCAGACGTTATGAGTATTTGTTAACAGGATAATACAATGTGCGTAAAATATAGTGTGAAAATACACACAGCAATTAGAACACGGCACTTGTTTGTTATGGTCAATAAACCACTGTTAACTGGGGAAAAGGGACAATCCCAACTGGTAAGTTCCCAGCTGCATGAGCCGAGCAGAATTTCCAGTATTGTCAGCAAAACTGGTGACAATGGCAGCAGGAGTTTCCACACCAATAAACAGAGGAATCAGGCTATTTAACAGTAGATCATTTATTCCATAAATCCTTGAAGTCTTGGATGAAAGTTTATAAGATCCATTACTGAGTCACACACATCTTGGTCATGATCGATCACTTCAATACTCGACCTCACTTACAAAACAACCCGATTGTCATTGTCCAAAGTATTACGGTTGAAAACTGTCTTATGAAAAGTATAAAAAAGAAAAAAAAAGAAAACAAATAAAGTGTGGTTTTACATGCAATTCTGAAAATGCAATCCATAAAGAGATAAAATAATAAAAGCAAATAATACATATATAAGCATACATAGCCTATCTGTAAATTCTACTTTATTTGGACAGGGTTTGTATTCCCCCTGCTTTTCCTTTTACAGAACTTCCCATGTTGGAATAAACATGCTTTCCTATGCGCCTGACATTGTTCAGCTCAGACCACAAGCAAAGCTAAGTGGCTTTGAGCCGCATCCATTCCAGCCATATGATCAAAATCCCTGGACATGTCTGCAAACAAAGCGGGCGATTCAGCGGTGGGCTCGCTCCGCACCTCAGCCCTGTCCCGCTCTCATCCTGCCAAGCCTCAGATCCACCAGCAGCTCGGGGAGTTATACATTTCACAATGGGCCCATTGTACGAGCTGAGGTAACACCATAATTGTGACAATCTTCCCATTCAGGTGAAAGGCACACCCACTTTTGACTCCCAGTGACATTTTGAGAGGTTTGTGGCTTCCAGTGATGTAGCATTCATCAGATACAATGAGGAAAACGTGGGTGGCTCGCTCACCTCGAGCTGTGGCTGGAGTCAAACTATGCCACTGTTTCTATTTTCATCTGTGCCTACGTTACCCCTGCGTTCAGACCACAAGGTCTGCGGAGCTGGAGTGACAGATTTAATAACATCGTGATATTTCCATGAGGTGGATCAGTGATCTCTGATGAAAGACCAGCTTATTGGAGAAGTTTATTAATTCCTTGCTGCCAGTCTGAAATCCCAAATGAGAAACTATTTTTCCACTTGGATGATGTTGCCAAAAAGCAGACCAGCCTAACGAAGCATAAATAAACATGGCGAGGAGGGAACATTTGCCGCGATTGTGTTTCTCTCTTTGGTTTTATTAATCTTCTTTATCCTTTCCCTCCACTTTCTCTTATCCGATGACTAACGACAGGGATGTCAGCTCCTTCGTCCTCCCCACGAGCCGGACACTTCCTGGGGAAATAAATCACAACTATGGGCCTTCGGCTGGGAGGGAAACAGTATGGAGGGCTGGGCGGCTCCAGCTGGGCGGCTTCCAGCTCTTAGTTGAGTCTAATGCGGGTCTGTTTGGAGCTTCCCTGCCTTTCATCCGTTTAGGAAACATCTGGAATCATCTGCCGGTCGAATTAAAGTATGCACGTGTGCTTCGCAGCATGTGTGTGTGTATGTGTGTCTTCCAGGAGGATTGCCAGGAATGTTATCATTGTGTCAAGATTAACCTTGCTGTCCAGAAAATAAATTAAGGAAGCTCACTGGTGAGTTGCCAATACATGTTTGGGTTTTGACATCATCTCCAGTGAGCAAATTCCTGCTGAACATAAACAAGTAGTTTACCATCAGTCGCCTCCTCATTACTCTTGGAAGGGCGGTGCACTGCATAACTATGCCATGTCTCCTGCATGAAGCAGAACCGAGAATATCTCAGGTTGTTTTTTTTTTGTACAATCGCCACATTTTGCACAGCTGTTTGCTCATCAATGGAGAGCCTCTGGATTGCATGCAAGAGTTGGAAAAGCATCAGCATTTACAAGTGTTGCCGCTCAACAGAAAGGATATTGTATCCATGCGAGCAGGTGAGCAGACAAAGCCTGCGATGGTGCAACAAGTCTCTCCATGCCCGAGCTGAGACATCGGGCCTTGGAGTGTTGACACATACAGAGAGGAGGAGGGTCAAAGGGCACACCTGCGGATAAAGCTCTGCACACGTCGCAAACACCAAGCGCACAATGACGGCAGCCGTAACCTGGCGAGCAATACGTGTCGTCTGTGCTGAGTAATGCTGGATCATAAAGTTAAAATGTGAACAAAGATGTTTACTTAATGCAACTTAGTTTATTTTAACACAAATGTGTGGAATTTTTCTCCTTTTGAAGCATCAGTATAAGGCACCAAAGTGTCTCCAAACAGCCCCATGGATGACGTCCAGCCATCAAATAAATACTGCTTCATCCAACTCCCAACTATGAGTCAGGGTATCATACACCCTGCACAGGTCGTCAGTACACCACATTACACAGAATATACAAACTTCACTTAGAAAGTCCCAGCTTGGACTCAAACTGGGGATGTTTTATTATTATGAAATGAGAGCTTAATAAAGACAGCTAACGACAGCATTATCATATTAAAATATCTTTACAACCTTACCTTTTATCAGTGACGAAAGTAGCAAATTACACATTTCAATTATTCTGATTAAGGTTGAGGATATTGCTCATATTTAGTATCATTTTGGTTTTAGTTCTTAGCATATTTTTTAAATCATAAGTCATCATGGAGTACGTCCATAACTGGAATAAATGTTCAACTATTTTCCTCTGTGTTTTTTTAGCTGACTAGTTTTTTTCTACTCTTTTTCCCTGTTTCGTACCTATATAAATGCAGATTAAAACACTTCAACTTGTAAATATTTTACTTATAAATTGAATCAAATGCTTGTGAATAGGAATGCAATTTAATATGATTAAAAAAAACATTTTGAAGGGTTTCCACAAAGTTTTCTGAAAAAAAAAATTCTTCTCCTATGACAGACTAGAATTGAAGCAATGTAATCATAGTTGCCCACCTAATCTGGTTTTCATGTGTGCAGCGTGTAAAAAGCTAGAAGATAACAATCCAAAGATTTGAATGGCAGATTTTTCCTGCTATGTTATTATTCACTAGGTGTAGAGGGAAGAGAGTTGCTGTGTTTGGAGCGCAGAGAGGATGTTCAGGTCTGGCCGAAGCGACATGGGGGAGTATGATTTTTGGGAACACTGGAGAGGATGTTTTGCCTCCTGTGTGGTGACTCCTGACCCCCCCATCCTCCCTCTACGTGCCTCACCTCTGCTCTATTGTAGCTTTTATCAAATGGTTAAATGTTGTACATACATTCAGTGTCGGGGTAAATACAGTTGATAACAGCGACTCCGTCCCACATCAGATTTTGTTCTCATGACTGTTTCGCGAGTCCTTTGACCCTGTACCTACACAAATCTGTCCCCTTGCTGCATGTGTGGATTTATAGTCTCCTGCTGCAAAACTGTCGAGTCAGACTAAATTTCCATCTGTTTACTGGCTGATCACACCGGTGTCTTGTCCTTTCCATCTTTGTTAGCTGGCTCTTCGGCACATCTCAGCTCCAGTGTTTGGGTGTTTTGTCAGTGCTGCATGACTACCCTGCTCGTTAAAACAACAAGGTGTCGTCCTGAGGGTCCACCGTGGCCCCTGCTGATCACACTCCGCTGGGCTGAGCTCGTAGCGCTTCTCATCTCCGCTAACACACAGTGACACGGCCCTTTGATGTCATGAGGAGCAGCGTGGACCCGGTACGAGCCCAACAAAAGCAATCTGATCCTCGGCTGATGTGTCCAAGCCTGCCTGCGGCCCCCACGACAATGAGCCAGGGACAGTGGGGCCCCTGCTCCGCAACTTCAGTGTGAACCCAAGAATAGACCTGCATGTTGTCTGTGCTGAGGCTGACATGTGAAAGATCAGATGAGAGGAGGAGCGGATCTGTAGCCACAGAATAACAGATGCAACGGAGATTCAATCCGTTTGATCAAACCAGAAATGATATCCTTTGTTATAAAGAGGCTGATACAGCACTCGGAGTAAAGAATTAAGGATGAGATGGAGCTTTTAAAGATTAAAAACAGTGTAAGGCCAGGGATTATTAAAGTATATTTTTCTCAAAGGTGCATGTGGACTGAGAGGTTTACATTAAATGTCCTTAATGTAATAATTGTGGGTCTCAGCCTAATTTTAAAAGCACAAAATGATTGCAAAGAGCAAAAAAATAATCAAACTATAATCACAGAAAACTTAAGCCGGGATTCAATTATTAAATCTATACTTCCTATACCTACAGATGGTATTTCAATGACTTCCTCACCCTGTGCTCTGAACTCAATGGTCTGAACGTTGTGTAAGAAGCTTGGATGTCATTTGTCAGCGTCACTGTGTGGGTGTGTCAATGTGACTGATTACAAAAAACCCCAATATGAGTCGAGTCTTTCCTGAAGAATTCCCTGTCCTTATTTCCAGTTAAGTAACTCCCCAGACTTCCCAACTCAGATCTTAATATCTGCTACTTTTTCAGGTCCTCGGCTGTGATACGTATCTTAAAATCTCTGCACAGTTATTTGGAAACGATACATATGGAAAGCTCAGCCGTGAACAGTGTTTGCATTTAAAACAACAGAGGAACCACTGAGCTGCGAGCACTGTTTATTATCTCGACATGCCAGTGTGTGTGTGTGTGTGTGTGTGTGTGTGTGTGTGTGTGTGTGTGTGTGTGTGTGTGTGTGTGTGTGTGTGTGTGTGTGTTTTTACATTTACTGATAATGTCTGCACGGGGCAGGCTAGAACAGCTCAAACTCATCTGGAAGTCTGGATCGGGATTCGGGGTCTTTTGCATGTTTACCTCCTGGAGACCACGAGAGAACAAACTGCAGCGCTCGCTTGTGTCTGAGACCGTTACAGCACCTGAGGACAGACCGGCCCTGATGATAATGACGATTTGACCCTTCAAAGCCTTTTCCAACAAATTCTCCAAGTAAAGCTTAATCTCTGCTTGATGCTATTGGATCGTAATGTTTGATAATACGGCTGAAGGCCTTTTGGCTTGAGAAGCGGAAAAGTTGTGAGGTTAAAGATGGAAAGGAAGGAGAAATCATTCTTGAGACTTTCACTGTCCTACTCTGCAATTCATCATCTTTTACTCAACCCCTATTCCCACCAGCAATATTGTGTCCAACATCTTAGATAAGTCATTTTTCAAATATGCTCTTCATGTTGCACATTCAGTGAAGCGGTGGCACTGTGCGGTGTTTGTGACTGGCAGGTTTTTGGACGTGGTGGAGGGTTTTTGGAAGGGAAGACGACAGTATATTGATTCCTGTGATGAATGATTGCAAACCCAAACCTGCTTTCTCATGTCTCCACCTCGAATGAGCCAGTACCGGCGTCACAAAGTGTATCTCGGGGAACCTCTGTGTGTTTCTTGTTTCATTCTTACACCTTTATGTCCCCACACTGATAGGAAGATCCAGTGTCTTTTAACACCTGCAGGAAACACTTCCTCATTTGCTCATCAAAGTTTACATCAACACCCGTGTGAAAATTATATACCATTGCAAAACAGGACCCAGGGATTACCTCAGTGAAGAGCCACGCAGCGTGTCCCATCCAGTACATCTGGTTCACTTTAGCTGCAGCATCAACAAGTGCTTCCACCACCGCTGTGCTGCTACGAGCTCCTCTCTCTCTCTCTCCCTCTCTCTCTCTCTCTCTCTCTCTCTCTCTCTCTCTCCCTCTCTCTCTCTCACACACACATACATCATGTAGGATGATGTGCGACAAAGCTTTGCAGATCGCTGTGAAAGCGCTGCGGCTGATGTATATTTCATGAGGCATTAGATGCAGTATTATTCATGATGGTCGACTCTGCTGTTTTGTTGCGGAGACAGAGAGCCGGACAATAGATTCATGGCGTATACTGGTGGAGTATTAGAATGCGCCCAGTCCACAAAAGCCCACAGCCAGCCTTTATTCACTGGAAGAGTCCATTCATAATTGCATTAAGTGATTTTCTGTGGAAGAATTCATATTAATCATCCAGGGGAATTTCTAGACATTGAGAAATGGCTTGAGAGGATGAGGAGGAGCTGGAAACAGTGAGCGTGGTTGGGAGATACTGCAGCATGATAAAACTTTTTATGGCACTGCACCATGTGGTGGAAGGGAAACAAACTTCCTGTGCGGACCGAGATGTGACTGATAATCATCTTTCAACATCAAAAATGGGTCTGGAACTCACTAGCGACAGACTTCACGCATGCAGCTTACAGGCACATCCACCCAACCACCTTAACATTGACCTAACCCCATCTATAAACCTGCTTCTACTACACTCTCCGTGTCCCGAACAACGCTCCCTTTGTTCCCCATGCGAGGGGCGGAAAACGGAGGAGTCTGTGGTCCCATGCTGTAAATCATTCCAAATAGACGGGGGTCACAGGTTTGGGGTTGTAGTTTATTGCGGCTATACTTACCAAGTATCAGCCCCAGGAGCAACATCTATGAGCTGAACGCAGGTAGCCTGGCAGGGAGCACATGCTCGCCCCCGTGGCATGTCAGAGGTATTTATTTGAACACACAAAGCAGCTCTCTGCTGAGGATTCAGGGCAAAACGTGCAGCCATACATCTCCTGATATAATCGCCTGGATGAATGGTTGAGGACAAATTGTACATTAGGCACGTTATTCAATTAATTTTCCTCCTCCTGGATGTGCATTTTAACTTTCTTTTTTTTAAGTACTCATGTATCCTTTAAATGGCTGTGATAAATGTATTAAAACTTGAGTATACTAAAACCGCCATTGCAGGTTCAGAGAGCTTTATAGTGTCTTTTCAAGTTCCCTTGTTGTGGATCACACGTTTACGGTTTTTGGGTTCGTCTCACAGCTTTCGGTGTTGCTTTTGGCCGACAGGCCAACACTCCCTGTGGAGTGTTTGGATGGAGCCATTGGTGAGTGCATTTCATGAATGAATGAATGAATGAATGAATGAATGAATGAATGGCAAGTACATAAGACTAAAAGCATTGGGTATATTTTGGAAAACTTGCACCAATTTCATGAGTTTACCGTCTTGTCCAAGCCATATTTTCACCAATAAATTGGTCTTGGTTTCTGTTTGTTAGGGGGGAAAAAAGCTTATACTTTGTGGGGGATGGTGGAAAATAGGAGAATCACAGTGGTGCAGAGCAGGAAAAGTGACTTCAAGAAGAGCAACAAGCAGAGACAGAGAGAGAAAAAAAAAATCAACGTGAGCGCAGGAGACAAAGTGAGCAAATCCAATTTAGCCATATGTGATCCGATCTCCACAGCAACTCTTTGTGTCAGCGGCGAGCCGTTTGTGAGTTTTGGCAGCGAGCGACTCGTCTCCCCATGTCAGCCCCTTTCCTAACGACCATCCCCGAAAAGACGAGCGGACAGATCGAGGGGACATGATGAGGGGAAGAGATAAAATGTGGAGCAACGTGGGGAGAGGGGGAGAATGAGGAGACAGTGCAAAAGGGGAGGAAAAATAAAGAGCGAGTGGGGGATCGGGAGGTGATGAAGTGAGTGGAGACTTGAGAGGGGAGTTGGAGGACATTCCTGAGCCAGCTGTGGGTTGGAGGGGGAATTCTCACTGAATGCCTGACAAATAAAACAAGACACAGGCTATTTCAGTATTCCAGAAACCCACTGGCACATCGCAGCGCACTGAGGGGGAAAAAGAGATTTTGGCAGGAATGAGAGGGAGGCTAATGAGAGAACCAGCAGGCTGCACGGTCCGGTAAGGCAGGCCTGGAACCGCAGCGGTCCAGCGGTTAACCTTTCGCTGCCTCTCCCTCTCCTGTCTTCTCCAAAATGGAGGCCAAAAACCTGGCAGGGAGAGCGGGGAACGGTTTCTGGGCTCTGACAGCACACACATTCCTCATGCACAGACAGGTGGTGGGGTTGTTTAATAAATACAGGATTTGGTGGAGGGGTCATGCGAGGAGGGGAGGAGTCAAAGGCCAGCACAGACTGTAAACAGCAGAGCCGGGTCGCCATATTGCGGCTACTGCTTTTCAGGAGATACAAAACACACACTGAACTCCTTATTAATCACTCACATTTCCAACTAAAGCCCTTTCGACTATCTTTGTGCAATATTGTTCCTTTGAAATGATTCACTTTATTAAATACCATTTAAAGCCTTGAAGGTTGATTTCCTTCCACAACTTAGCGGCTCATCGACATAACCAGTTGGGTCAGGATGTTTCTTATCTTCACTAAAATAGCTTAAAAACCCACAACTTGTGAAAAGAAAAAAACCTAATAATATGATCAATATCACGGTTTTAATTGTCATTTGAGTCTCTAATATTTAGCCTTTAGCTTCTCAATACTTAAAACCCACTTTGTTTTGATGGACCAGCTTCACTTTATTAGGAATGCTGAACTCCCTGTAATTTGACTCCAGCCTCATTGCCTAACAGCAGCTGTCATAATAAGATAATGTCATGTCATTCAAACTGAACAAAAAAGTGATTTTGAATATGTTTCATGCATTTAATTTACAATATATTTTAAGAGTTAGATGTGTCATTTTCATCAAGAGGTAGTTAAATAACAGCTAATATATTATTTCACATCAGTTCTTAACTTCTTGATTCTGATCACCAAATTTGGGTGGGGCATGCATAAATCAATAAATCAGTTTTATAATATTTGTCTTTAATTTTGTATTATAAACATACTGTATTGTAAGCTTGTAAGCGTGTTTTGATGCTGTATCAGAGGTGAACTTGGCTCTGTGCTCACCAGTTTTCATTGTTTCAGGATGTTCACAATGCTCGTGTGTGCAGGGATCATTTCACCAAACAAAGGTTGCTCAAACTCTCGTATAACCACGAAGATAAAAAGTAATGGAGAAAAGCTGTGCCCAACCTGGGATCACGCCAAAACTTATTCTCATGTAATTCAGTCCAGAGCTGCAATAAATTTCCCCCACTTCCCCTCATGGTGATGCTTCCTACCACCTACACAATGTGTTCACTTTCACACTGATTCATCCTGAGAATCAGTCAGCGTTTTTCCCATTTCCCACTTTCATTTCCGTCACTTCACTTCAGACATATTTTTAACCGACTTTGTTTTCTCTGACCACTCTTCACCTTTGTGAATCTACTTTTTCCATTCTTTGTGTTTTCTTGTCCTTTGTTTTGTGTTGTTATCATTGTGAAATACACAAACTTGCATGAAAGGTTATATAATTCAACTTCCATTGCTCACTGATGAGAATTACTCCCTAGAAGTAATACTTCTCACATTGTGATGTCATCAAGTTTCAGTGAAGCCAACGCCTTTTGTTGTCAGAGAGCATCAATATCAAAGTTTACACTAAAAATGAGGAAGTAAAGACACAAAAAGTCAGAAGGACCACACAGGAGAACAAGCGTTTGTATTTTCATCCTCATGGATTTCTCACCAACATAACAAACACAGAACGCAGCCGTTGTTCCTCTCACATGCAGCGACTTGTCTTTTTACCACAACTAATAGAGCGTGTGCAGGAGAGGTTAAGCTGACAGCATTAAGATGAGAAAGCCACAACAACTTGTGACGGGCTGACTGCACCTGAACAACAGCCGTGATCTTACAGATTTATAGGAGTGACAGAGTTTAATTAATGGTTACAGCAACACTGTGTTGTGTGTGTGATTTGTATCATCAGCACCAGTATTTAACCTATAAAGACACTCTGCTGCATCCGACTGAAGCCCCTTAAATTCCACTGTAGCAGTTAATTGTAGCTTCTGGAAATGCCATGTAAATAAACATGTCATTTACTATTTATTTATTCATTCACTAACGTTGTTTGAGGTCACACAAGTGAAACTAGAACATGCAAGCTGTAAGATTGAGCTTGTTGCAGTGCAACCCATTCAATTGTACGATGCCACCTGCTTCTCAGTCCTTACTTTTCATTTCACCGACTAGATGTTTGATGTGTAATAAAATACACCAAACCAAAAAAATGTAGAGTTACATCTCTGTATCTGTAAGAGCTATAAGTAAATGTATTTTATTTACGTAGCATTTTTCACCGATAAAAATCACAAACTACTTCACAATAGGACAAAAACGCAATACAGCATTTAAAAAAATGTTGTTTAACCAAGTTAAGGTTCTCTATAATAAAATGGTCTTAGTTAAGGTGCTCAGCTATTATTTTTTTTCTTTTTCAAAAGGTCATTTGGTCCAATGATGTTTCTTTCAATAGTGATTCAATAACAGCTTTTTCTTTCTTTTCTTTTTTAAAGCTGGGAACTGAGCCATTGTTTAGGGACATATTTATCATTTAAACAATACATGACCCACTAAAGTCAAAGAAGCTACTGAAAAAGGAATCAGCCTCTGCAAACGGTTTTGAAATGTCTGTGGTTCCTAATTGTAGTTCTTTAATTCAATTAAAGTGATATAAATCACATATTGTATAAAGCGATAAGCTTATCAAAACACTTTAAGGTTAAATACATTCTGAGGCTTCAGGCACATTTTAGAGGGTAAAAATGGTTCTATTTGTCATAAAGGTTTCAGACCCCGGTTCTCCAGTTTGTCATAAAGTGATGGAGCTGTGTTGTGTCACCTCCAGTTGTCAGTAGCTTCACACAGCTCTGTGGAGGAGAGCGGACTCAGCTCCAACACTCTTCCATCAGGAGGGTTGGGGATTTCCGGCCGAGCAGAGCTTTGCTGTTACCACTCAGAGGCATAACGGTCCCCATGTGCAGCAGCCCACCACATCACAGCCGCCCTCCCGCCAAAGTCTCTGTGATCTTCCCAATGGCGTGCGTGCTCACCCGTGCTCCGGCACACGCTTTTTCCTTCCTCAGCTCCCCCTTTAACCACATACATGAGAGGACAAGCAGGAAGAAGGAGGATTAGTTCATGGAGGCGGGGGGCGAATCCCACATCCTGCAATTTTATCTGTCTTGTCTTTCTGAGGAGCCCCACTAAAAGAATCATAAAGTTAACGGAATAACAGAAGGGGTCAAGAAGAAAAAAAATGTGGTGTAAAGAAGACGTCGGTCAGGGATACGCAGTTTAGCACAAAGAGGAAGAAACTGATAAACTACTGGAGTAAGAGCAATGTGCACACTTCCTTTTCTCTGGACTGTATGTCAGAAGCCACTTCCTGGAGTTGAGTCACTCATTCAGGATGGCAGCAGCTGGTAGACCACTGCGACCGCATCCACTGTCCCTTCTTCCTCTGTCGGCTCATCCCAAAGTCTGCTCTTCAGCACTACAATGAGCCTGAACAAGTCGGATTGCGTGGCGGTTCAGTGACAATTTGAAAGGCTTTTCCAGTAATGGGAGTCGTGCAGAGATCTCCCCTCAGATGAATGAGGACATTAATGATGATAGTAAATGTGCCTCAGGGAAACAGCACAAGAGCACCAGAGGAGTTCATCCCCCGCTGCTCCGTCTCCCACATCACTGATGGCAATGATTAGGTATATTGGATTGTAATTCCACCCCCAGCGGTCTGGCTCTTAAAATAGAGGGAGAGAGAGGAAGGCGGCTGGTCGGGGTTCATGTCTGAATTCCACTGATTGGAACAATTTCTTATTAGACTGATGACTGCCCGTAACCACAACAGCGGGGCGATCTACGTGGGGGCGGGGGTCACGTCATCAGTGACTCAAAGGCCTCGCTTCTACGCTGAAACTCTTTTTGTTTTGTTTGCGATGAAACTTGGTGGTTCATTTGTCATGTTCAGAAAAAAAGCAGAGGCATTGAGATGTAAACACAGAAATGTGACAATACGCTTATAGGTTCAAATACAAAGTCACTGGCTTCGGGAGTCATGTTTCGTTTAGTCCTGTGTCACTACACATTCATTTCATAGGGCTGGATTATATAAAACATGTGTTTTAAGGCTCCATTCACAACTGTGAGTGACTGGCGGTGGCGTATGATATCTATCATGTTAATAACTCACACAGGTCTGGCTCAGCGTAACGGCTCTGGATATTGTTCTCATTGAAAGCTGGTTAAGAATGAGGCATGGAACTTTTCAACTGAAACAATACTGACTGAGTGCACTGCAAACACCTGAAACTACCAGATTTCAGCCCTATAATCTGGACCACTATACAAGAAAGGAAAAAAAAAAGAAGGGGAAAGTAAGAAAACATTTTTAAAGCGAGGATTATCGATGTCAATAAAAGCAGCAACATTTACAATGTTATAGTTCAAAGAAAATCAAATAAGACTGAACTGGGATAGTATCACTTCAACGCACCAAATGTAAACTCAAGGTTTTTGTAAAGATCGCCTGTTGAGCCAGATTTGAGTTCTGATCGTACCTCTAATGGCATGGTGCAGCAGATGCACCCAACCACAGAAAAAAAATCTTATTTGTGAAACGGCTTTGATCCGCCCTTCAGCATCTCACTGGGCTGCGGCGACTCGTGACCAGTGAGAGACACTGAAATGAGAGAAAACCCTTCAATTTGAAACAGTTTTCACCTGCAGTCACACTGGAATGGTGCTTTTGTGAAAGTTGCATAAATGATGAACAAACTCAAATTGGACATGTCACACAACGTTTGCTCGACGTTTAAACATCATCAGCTTAAGATTCACCAGATAATAGAGCAAGTGCAACAGTACGAACAGTCACGCGAATTCTTGACGGAACACTACAGCTTAATGTGTCAACGAACAGATTTCTTTTTTTAAATTCTTTTATTAATAGATCTCGTAAAAGCAGACAGGAAGACCAGACGGACAGGCTGAAGACTCACTTCACTAAACTAAATTAGAAAGCGTTTCACACAGGTTTAAAACATCTGTGACAGATTCAAGACTAGTTTGCAAAACAAATTTTAAAAAATCTATATTTTTAAAACGGGTTCAAAATCTAAGAGGCTTTACAAATGTTTCAATATATTTGGGAAAATCCTTTGTGAGTTCTGTTGGCAATTTGTCGCGTCCCAGTGAAAAAAAGAGCTTGACGATTTTTGTTTTGTAACCTTTAATAAACAGTTAGAAAACCATTAAAAAAAAAAAAAAACATCATCACGCCACAACCCAAGAATTACAGGAAGCATCTGTGATTTAAATAAGAGACATATTGGCAATATTGCGGCTGCCTCCCCTGCATCACATGATCGAAGATTCCAACAGTGGAAAATGCTGTCAACATGACAAAAAAGACTTTAACAACCAGTATATCATCTGATCTGGGAGTCCTGTGATGATCTTCAAGCCCTGCAGTCGTGAAGCGCCGGACTCGATGCGTGTCACAAGTTCACGACCAGCCGCGGTTCGCGCGCCTCCCCAGAGACATCGGCGTCTTTGGCTGCGCTGCCATCAGATACAGTCGTTGCTACAACTTCATCACATGCTCCCCGCAGCAAACAAATATCTGCCTATGACTGCTTTCACACTTTCAATTGCTAAATGTAGAATTTGCCGGAAAAAAAAAATAAAAAATGTATTGGAGGCTGGAGGCCTCAGGGCTTTCCAGCTAATGTGCAGACTGATACTGAAGACGTACGAGCGGGAAATGATTCATATCACTTGAAACCTGTGAGCGACACAGTTCCAGTGAACTGATCTTATCTGATGTGATTCATCTGTCGTGCTAATAATTTCTGGTTAACTGCAGCATGTTCTAAAATATCTATTGAATTTGCGTCAGAGCAGATCTTTTTAGAACAGCTTTTCCTTTGTGGCTTCATTTATCACTGTTTTATGGATGTTTTTTTTATGTTAATGCTGGCTACTTTTAGATTGTTTCTCACACAGCGCACACATACTGGAATATCACTGGACGTTTTCACCAACTGGGAAATTTAAGAAAAAAAAAAAGAAAGGCAAACACCAATTTAAGCCAAGACCTACTCAGGATTGTCAAACACTATTTGAAAGACGTGGGATGAACTCAGTCTGACCAGGTACACTTCTTGGAGATGGATGGTGAAACTACAATCAACCAGTGTTTTATGTTTCTGACCTCTGCATGGAGCAGCCAAGAGCTCTTTAAATGATCGAGATGGGCCCAGAGTTGACCTCCAGGATCAAAATAAGACCTTCCCAGCATGACAGATGCTTCTGATCGCTTTTTCTTTCTTTATTTTTAGTTTCTTTTTCTTTTTTTGCAAACCACAACCTGAAAATACACCAAATCATACCCCGGATAAACACCTCTCAGCAGTGCTCACATGAAATCCCAATCTCTTGCAGAAACAAGCCTGAAACAACCTCACACGTGGTCCTGCAGTCTGGAGAGCTCCCACCTCCCTGGGTGCAGATAGTGTTGTTAATTTAAGGAGAAGGTGGAGAACGTCTCGTTTTAATTATCACAAAAGTCCAATTACATTGGCTAATGAAGTCCAAATGGTAAACCTGGGCAGGAGCGGGTGAAGTGTTGAAGGCCACAGAGGGGGCAGGAGATCAGGAGGAGGAGGAGGAGGAGATATGACTCCCTCTCAGGTTCTGACCTCTGGCTGCCCCCATGCTCGTGTGCTTTGCCACAGATTGAGACCAGATTGACTCTGTTAGCCCAGTGGAAGACTGAGTGACGGAGTCCTGCACACTGCTCGCTGGAGCTATCCTCCCCTCAGGGGCCATCGTTTCGGGGCTGTTGATACCTTATATGCTCCAGAGATCTCTAAGTCATGCTGATGTGACTGATAGTGCAGCACTTGGCAGGTAGCGCCGCATGTGCAGCAGTTTGCTGAAGCTAGCAGCGCTGGTCGTTCCCGAGCGGAGGAAGCTTTTCTCCGACGCAAGAACCTCATCAGCATTTATCTCAGTGGAGAGAGCTGAATGAATAATCGTTTGTGAGCTGTCCTCCTCTCTATTCCCAGGACATGCTGGGTGCTCGACAAAGACAGAGAGATCTTAAGGACCGAAGGCTTACCACTAAAGCAGAAACAACAGAATCACACAAAAACAAAACACAAGCTAATCATCATGGCTCCAAGCACATCACACATACATTCACACGCATGGACTACAAGACCACCCCTGAGAGCTGACCCGGCCGTGCCCCCCACCGCTCAGTGCTGGCGTGTGTCCAGAACAAACTGGGCCTCTCCGTGGGGAACGGCGCAGGCCTGAGGCCGTGCTGCTTAGCAGGCGCCGAGGGGGCGGCAGGCTGCCAGTGGTCAGTCCGCGGCGGAGCTCCTGGGAACCGTGTCACACTCACAGTAATCCTCGCACCAGCCGCCGCCGTGGCCTGGACGCAGGGCCAGGTGAACGGGTCGAGGAAGAACAGCGCTCCTAAGGGCCGGGCGGCAGGACGCATCATCATGGATGAGCTCATTCTGGCCAACGTCCAAATGAGAGGCGAGCCAGACCCCTGACGTCGGAGCCGTCTCCACGAAGTCACTCCACAAGCACACATTGACAAAGAGCCTCAGCAGCAGCAGGACTCCCGCAGACGGGCTCATAAACACTGTCATGAAAAATGCTGGAGGTTCATCCAAGGCCAGAGTGATGACAGGAAGAGGATGAACAACTACTGAACAGAGACCGAACATAAAGAGACGACACTGGTGTGGAGAAGAGAAGTGACTTCACATTGATGGAGGAGAAAGGCGGCTTATAACAAAGAAAGCTGCTTGTCTTTCAGGGTTAATTTAGTCTTATCATCTCCCCGACCAGGTTTCTCTGTGTGAACTTAACAAATCTCTTCTAACACAAAAGCCTTGACAGTTTGTAGTGACGTTAAATAAGCAGCTCTGGGCTTCTTTCATCGGGGGAGGACGTTACCCAGAAGGCAGCAGCGGGCCGCTCAGTATCATTTTGGCCGACTGACACTTTCCTCCCCTGCTTCAAACAACAGATCAGACAGGTATAAGTGCACGGTAAGCATGAGTGCACCCAGAAATCCATCAAAATGTGATTGAGGAATCTGGGAGGTGCTGTGGGTGATAGTGGCTGTCGGACTCCTCCAGAATAGCAGAGATAAGGAAGGAAGGATAATCAGGTGCTGCAGACTCTCTAACAAGGACGGTCAGGAAAAAAAAAAAAAAAAAAACAGAAGGTAAAGTAACTTAAAGAGAATGAAGTCACAAGTGATGTAATAACGCGGTCAGGCCAGAAATAAACGTCCACTTCAGAATTATAAGAGAGATATACTTTGATTTGTCTAATCTTTGCTGGTACGCTCTAAAAGAAAGACAACTGCAGCCCTGCTTTCCAAGACAGAATGAAAATAATACCCTTTCATCCAATTAGCCATATAATCTCTATGCATTTGTACGTGTTGTTGATATGAAAGTGAGCCGAACATTAACCTGCGGTCTATAAAAGGACACGGGCTCCGCAATTAACCCACATTCCCAAACTTATCCAGCTGCTTCCATGTCCAAATGACTATAATTTCAAAGAACGTGGTAATTTCCGAGGCAGAGGACACATGCCTGGTGTGCTGCTGATTATGGCTTTTTGGAGACTTATAAAGACAGTGGTTTCCTGGAGGGAGACCACATCAGCTGTCATATTCATAATTATAGCATTTCTGCTATTTCTATCAATCATATAATTATTGTATCTCCGCTATTTCTATCAGTCGTGTAATTTTCATTTTGGGTCATTTCTACTGGTGCAGCTTCCACGGCTTTTTGCGGAGTTCGGCGGATTACGTGATGCTGCGCGTTTCTTTTTCATCTTATTTTGAGTGCACGCCGCTTTGATCGTGACAGATGTAAATCCGTTATTCGAGGATTGCAAAAACTTCCCTTTCCAAATCATAATAGCGGTTGTGCTGGAAAAGATCTTCATAAAAGTTGTCATAAGTCCCGAAACTCCAAGCCAAAGTTGTGGCGGCTGCTCCGCACCACCAACTCCACCCCATAAATTTAGGACAATTAAAGTCTGAGCTTTGCTAATGAAGCCGAGCAACCGGCAGGAGGAGGGAGGCCTGCTGCTCCGACACCAGGTGCCGAGTCCGTGAGCAGGAAGTCCCGGCAGGAGTCACACCTGGGAATAATAAAGTCTCCATCCAGACATCAGCTCCAGCTCTGGGCCCGAACACAAGGAAAACACGCTCCAAGCTCCAAGAAAACACAGTAATGAAGATAAATACCTCGGCCAGTTCACTTTAACCACAATTAGGTTACAATACTAGGAACAACAGACTTTTTAATCATGGAATGATGCCTATTCACTCTTCCTACACTTGTGCCACGACATAGTTCAACTGCTTGAATGCCAAAATCCCTGCAGATTGAACACAGGTTGATCAATCACTGCACTGTCGTCATTATTTAGTCATTGACAGGAACATTACAATTCAAAAAGTAAGATAGGAAAATGGTTTTAAAAAGTGTTTTTTGTTTCATATGATAATTCTTTGTAACAATTCAGTGCATTATACAAATTTGAGGTCAAGGCTTATATCCAGAAACAAAGCTAAAGTAAGTTAATTATAAGCTAAATTATGATAATTTCATTGATTAATCTGGTCAATGTATGGTGTCAAACACCGTTTTACACACAAAGGTAATATTGTGTGTGTGAGTGTGCACACATGCATCTGCACATGACACCACTGTCAAACCTTTGGCCCTGGGGTGCATCGGGCTCCGCCCCTCCTTCTTCTGGGCCACGATTTGATGTGAACAATATAGGCTAATGCAAGGTTTTCTGTTGAGTAAATTTTATGGATATAATAGAATATGCTCTAAGAAGTAAATGTTATTTTTATGGATTTAAAAAAAAATAACATTGCTTCTATACGTTTCAGAACGGAGACTTTATTTGCTTCACTAAGGGAGTTGACTTAGTAATTCTACAATCATCACACTCCTATTTAACACAATTATAAAAGAATGTGCGTACCATTGACTCCTTTATCTTTTGACAAGTAGTGTAACTTCACTGCTAAATGTAATAAAAAAAAAAAGTACACTGGTCACCCATGTTGACAATTTAAACTACTATAAGCAAAACGTGTACATATTCAACTAAATACTGCAAAGCAGAATTGCTAACGAATGATGTCCAAGGACGTTTGGTGGGAGTCGACTTAACCACAAGTTACATGTTGCAGACGGTTCCAACATTGTCAGCCTGCATTGTTCATTTAAAGTCTATTTATGCTCATTTCTATCTCCAGACATGCAGACGTGCATGAGAGCCTTGAAGAGCATCGTGTTGTGCTTTCTCATATGGACTATCATCATCTAACCCAGACTAAAACTCTGTGCATGAGCAAAAAACAAATAAAAAATGGATGAATAAACAAAAGGTTGTCCTGAGGGCAAAGAGCGTAACATTTGCGCCACAGTCGAAGTCATTGATGGTGAAGCGGGAAGTGATTTTGATTAAATGAGCTTCAGCCATGTTGATAGCAATCACCGGATCATGAGGAGAATTAGAAGCACACAGTTTTTCTCTGAGCAATAACCATAACAAAGTGCTCTAACAGAGCCGGACGTTATTTACAGTAAAGCTGTACACTGTCCTGCTGCAGGCTGGCTCCAGCGACGTGACGCACAACACAAGCACAAACTATAATCGAAATCATTCTCCCCATATTATTCTGTCATCTGCTGTGTGCTGTTAGATAAACGCTGCCATCATCTAGAGCTGTGGCTTTTACAGCTTTCTTCCTAATTCTGAATACGAAATCATTAGAAAAGAAATAAAGCTGTTGATTATCCCATCAAAACATATTTTAGAACTGACGTCACTTTGGTTTTCAAACATGAGTCAAACTGTTTATAATTTATAAAGACTTACCAGATAATACAAATTAAGCATATAACTACTATGAAAATAGTTTTTCCCTTTGAATTCCTATGAAATGTTTCAATATGAAAACCGTGAGGAACATCGGTATTGGGACGGATTAGAAACTGCCTGAGAGCTTCGGTTGATTCTCTGTGAGGGGGGCTCATCTTCACACACTTTGAAAACCAAGAGCGTGAGTCTGCACCCTTTAAGACCAAACGAGACGAATTCCATACTTTCCACCAATTAAGAAAACATATTCATCATATTAAAGCCATATTCAACCTCTAAAATGAGGATACTACAAAGAATAACCTTGTACATACATGTTATATACAAAAAACCCACTGAACTAATGTTGGGTTTACTCATAAGTACAATTTAGAATTCTTTTTGCCATTTTAGTTACTTTCAGGGCCTTTGTAGACATTTGAGTTGTTTTACATTTCTTTAACTATTTCTTGTGGTCGTAGTCATTTAAGAGCTTCCAATCTAACTTTTAGTTTTTCCTAATCACAAATCAAACATACAGGTACACCAGCAGTAGTACTTTGTTCTTTAATTGGATTTAATCATGGCTGGCTTACCAACAGGTGGATTCAGAAACATTCATCAGGTGAAGGGGAAGACTCACACTGAAAAACAAGATAAGAATTATTTGAACAGATTTAATAGTTTGGTGTCCAAACAAAATTCCTCTTGGAGAGCAAGTTGTGAAAGCTTGCAGGAGCTGCTGCAGAGGGGTTGAAGACCCCCCCCCCCCAAAAAAAAACCTTTCTTTGTCTTCCACCTTCATCTGGGCAAACAAAATGTAAAAAAAAAAGGTCTCAGCACTGTTAAGTATAAAAAAAGGAATTCACTTCCAGTAATACAGTGTGAAGGGAAGTACTTCCCGCTCTGGTTATTTTCGTTTACCATGACATTTTATTTTAAATTTTTTTTTTTGGGGGGGGGGGGGGGTATTGTATATTTCATTCTATACATCTTTTTTCAATCTTCAATATGAAAAACACGGTGTCGTCGTCTGTCGATGTTCAGACCTTTTTCTTCACAGAGAAATCTGCCCTTCTGAAAAACTGCCCCTCGTCCTCTTGGGCAAACTGCTTTGAGCTCCACTTAAGCCTATAATAACCAGAACAGTGGAAAGTGCAAGGAGGTCCTTCCTAATATCACGCCAAACCGAGTCCATGAAGGAGCAGCCCCCCCCCCCCCCCCCCCCCCCGCCCCTCCCCTCCCCTCTGCAAACCTCCAAAAAGGCCACCATTGTGCGTGCAGAATCGCCATGGATACTGCCGGCGAACTGTAAGCCTTTTAGAATTATTAGCATTCCTCTCAACCCCGAGCACTGTAGCAAAGCCGCTCGCTTTACCATCAATCCGCCTTAAGAGAAACACACCGTTTCTTTCATTAGCAAAAAAACAGGAATTTCCATCTGGCTGGGAATTAATTAAAGTCGAATTATGGGCCGCGGCAATATTGGACAACCCGGACAAATTCACAACACCGACGGAGAGCAGGAGTGAATGTGGCCTTGTTAATGAGCCCAGCGAGAGGCTCAGCCGCTTGTCAGGGACACTGACTCAGCAGTTACTGTGTGAGGTGAACAGGACGCTACGAGTGGTTTTATATCTCTGAATGTCCCGAAGCAGCAGTGATCTGTCTGGTTTAACTTCAGGAGAGTTTAGAAGCAGAACGTGTCTGGTGGCGCTTCATCTGATTTTATGAAGTGTCCTTTTTTTTACCCACTTAATGCTGTAAAGACATGTGATGGGTGACAGAGACATTTAGTCTGTTTCTCATGTCTCAAGCAGGTGAAACAATAAACTGAGTGTTTTCCAAGACTGAAGATAAATATTGTGGCCACATGAATGAGAAGGAATGTACAGATATCATGTAGAGATTAGTGACTGTTTTCATTATATTTCCAATTACGTACACAATATTATAATATTGGACATAGCGACAAAGGTAGAATTCTTAGGAAAATGTTTATCAATCTATCTATCTATCTATCTATCTATCTATCTATCTATCTATCTATCTATCGATCCAGCCCATAATGTAGTTTGTTAATATGGCGTTGCCGTAGATAATATTGTGTGTGACGTCTTTGACAGGCGCAGGCACGAACTCCACCCCGGACCGATCTGGTAGCCTGAGCGCATGCGCAAGCCCCGCCCCGGACAGATCTGGTAGTCCGGACAGATCTGGTACCTACACCGGACAACGTTTCTGAACATGAATTTCAAAGAATTCCTCCACTGTGCCATGAATAACGACATATACAATCGAATTCTTATAAAAAATAGTTTTTATGTGAAAACGGTTATTCAGCGGTGCTTTCTTTGGACTGACCCCGACAAAGGGACCTCATTTCTGGGTTCGCATCACGGCAACCCACGGTGGAGCGTTTATACCCGTAACTTAGTCCGTACTGCACCTGAAAACACGGGATTTAGCCAGCTCTGTGAGAAAAGGCCTATCTAAGCTGATTCTCGTGTGTAAAATGACTTTTCACGTCGAGTCCTGGAGGTTAGCGGGTCGCTAAGCGTAGCATTACGGGCGATCGTGACACGAAGTGCCGCAACTGCCGTAACGCTGCCCGCTGATTACATATATGGATGAATTGGACGATTGAAGATGAGTTGCTTCGATCGCTTCTAAAGCCGTTATCTACTTCATAATGTTTATCGTCTGAAACACTCAGTTCCTGAATAAAACATAAATTCCTGAAATGACAGCCATGTTTCATTTTCGATTGGCTCAAGCGGGGGCAATGTGACACGAGAAGGGAGAGGGGATCCCAGATCTATAGTAGAATGATAGAGAGAAATTCACTACAATCCATTGACCATCTTTTTTTATCATAGTTTTATTCTTAATCTTAATGTTCTTCCTCTGTGTGTGTGTGTGTGTGTGTGTGTGTGTGTGTGTGTGTGTGTGTGTGTGTGTGTGTGTGTTTGTGTGTGTGTTTCTGTTTCAGAAAGCAGCCATACAGCAGTGTGTGAAGTTCAGGCAGCCTGTTTTGATTTTTTTTTAATCAAGTACAGTACATTCTTTACTTACCGTTTAAGTACAGTACAGTTTTATTTAATCTTTAAGAACAATTTTTTGTTCGTTTGTTTTTCATTTATTTAAGTACGATGTTTATTTAACTTTTCTGTGCAATATATTTTAATTGAATCATTATTTAAGTACAGTCTTTTATTTTCCTATATTTAAGCGTAGTGTTACTAATCCAACTGTGTAAAATGTTACAATGGCTGACAATATTAAATTTACTTCTTTAGGAGTAAAACCTCTGCCTTGTTTTTGATGAATGCTTAGGCTTACTAGGCTACTGTATAGTCTTGGTCATTATGGTGGTACTTGGAGAGCCAAGTATTTTCTGGGTGGTACTTGGTGTAAAAAGTTTGAGAACCACTGTCCTAGACGATAGAGAAGGAGAACCTCGCCCCTCCAGAGGATTTCTTGAAACACTGCGTTAATAGAGTGTGTGGTGATCAGGAGTTGTGTAATTCTGTGGCGCAGCTGTGTAGCAGTCATTGTAAATTGTAAAAGTTTGAGAGCAAAAGCAACACAAGAGTAGAAGAGATGGGGATGGTGTGATCAGTAACACAGTTTTGGTAAGTCAAACCTAAAAAAAAGAAGTTTCATCAGAATAAAATTAAATCAATTAATTACAATATGCTACTGTGACACAACAATTCCCCCCAGGGGCTCATGGGCTCAGACAGATGGAGGCGGAGCTTCAGATTTTTAATTCATATGGTTTGAGGATGTTGCCAGCCCTACTGGTACATTTCATCACAATTTGAAAGGCACAGTGGCTTGGAAATGTATTCGTACTCCTTGAATGTTTCCACATTTAGTCACATTACAACCACAAATGCAATAGTACGGACGCAATACTCCCGAGTCAATGCTTTGTAGAGCCTTTCGCTGCAAGTCTTCTGGGGTATTTCTCTACATCGATCATATGAAATGATACTTAACAATGTGAACTACTGTGATATTTTACGTTTTGACTGCTTTACTTTTGATTTGTGTGAACCTCTGTTAAATATTGTACAGAAACTGTACATTTACTGAAACAGTAAGTTTGGATTTCTGTGTTCAGTGTGTAACATCATGTACAGTTTTTAGGAAACACAACCTGTCAGTCACTCCAGGGCAGAAAATGAACTCCCTATCGTCAGACAATATAACGACAATGATGTTATACGAATGTCGTCTTTCCTAAATTGTGATTTAACTTCAGATTGATGACTTCCCTGCGCTCAGTGTCTATAAACGACAGCGAGCGGACGGATATTTCCGGCTGATAAAGGCAGTTTTTCTCGTACCTTCGTGGGCTGCGATGTCGTGCTGATTCCTTCATGCTTCAACAAAGTGTGGCTGGCTTTAATTTGTTTTTTCAGGACTTTTTTCTCGTTTTTACTTTTTCTGGAGACTTTCACGTTGCTATCCACAACACAGTCCATGGTGCGCGTATTTATTTTGTCCAGGTGAAACAAACATTGACAAAGATATGTTCCTGCCCGCTGAAGCAGCAGTGCTTGGTCCACTGAGCGTCACTTTTCTTTCTTTCCTTCTTTCTTTTTTTAAATCATCTTTTTATTTAAGATAACGTATTGTAACGACCTAAGTGTCCTTTATTGTTCATTATTGTGTTAAACACTTATAATCTGTATTGACCCTGTTTTGTTGATGTGGTTGTTATGGTGATGGGATGAGCGGGCTCCTGGGAGGAGGGGCGGGGCGAGGGAGAGGCTGCCCGAGGAGGTGCCGGAGCGATTGGATTTGGAGGGAACCGTTAGCTTTTCACGGAGCTGTTCAGTGTTATTGGCGTAGTCACGGCCAACAGTGACTGTTTTCTGTTTTAAATAAACGGTTAATCTACTGCCTATCGGTGAGTGGTTCTTGGGAACTCGAAACATTACACTGGTGTCAGAAGTGAAAGACCGGACTTGGTCGCGTCGGGTGGCTACAATTAGCTCGTACTTGCGGAATAGCCTCTGGACTTCGGCGTTATGGCGGTTCGGCCGGATGGAACAAAGACCCGTCGGGATATCAAGGTGGAGGCGTCGGGAGGTGACTATGCGTATGACCCGGAGGAGGAATTAGAGCTTACCAGGGCGTCGAGACGTGGGGCTCGCCTGAGGGAGTCCGTGAGGCAGCTAGCGGCCGACGCGGGATTCGGCGGGCTGCAGGAGGATGGAGGCTCCAATGCGGCCTCAGACGAGAGGTTACGGACCAGGGGGGATGCACAGCGGAGCGGACACGCGGGCGGTGGCCCGCCGGATGGCCGCCTGCAGGTGAAAACACCTAAATATGCCGGTAAAGCTGACTGGGAGGCATACCATGCCCAATTTGAACTGTTAGCTGGGGCAGCAGGGTGGACCGAGGAGGAAAAGGCACTACAGTTGGCCCTGAGTCTCACTGACGATGCTCTGGCATGCCTGCTGTTACTTAGCCCAGGGGACAGAAAGAACTATGGAGCTTTGGTAGGATCTCTGCAACGGCGTTTTGGACAATGTTATCAACCTGGTGTCCTGCGGTCTGAACTGGCCAGTAGGCATAGACGGGAAGGACAACCACTGCGTGTGCTGGCTAATGACATTGAATCCCTCACCAGACGTGCCTATGCACACATGCCTGACAATGTGCAAAGTGAACTGGCCAGAGACCAGTTCATTAGATCCCTGTCCCCAAGAGAGCTGCGCATTCAGACACAGCTGGCACACCCGTATACACTGCAAGAAGCGCTGGAGATAGCCCTGGAGAGAGAGGTTGTTGGAGCTGGTGTGATGGAGAACAGCTGTGAGCTCAGCGCTCCTGTTGTGAGAGTGGCGGGGAGAGAAGACCTCGGTCAACAGAAGCCTCCATGGGCCAGACTGAGCTCCTCCGTGCCGTGTCACTACAGTCACCACGTGGTGGTACACGCCCTGACCCGGGACCTGTGGTGTGTTGGGAATGTGGCCAGGCCGGACACATACGGAGACGGTGCCCCAAGCTGGCTGGTGGCCAGGGAAACGGCGCGGGGTCTGTGTAGAGGGGACGACGCAGGCCCAAACCCAGACGCCCCACTCAACTGCACAACCAGCAGAAGGAGCCCATCTGTATGGATGGGGGAGAGCGGTTCCTCTTCCCCCAGAAGCAGACGATGACCATCACCCACTAGTGACAGCTGGGGCCCACCAGAGAAGTCGGGGGCTCCACCCCCCCCAGAAGCAGATGACAACACTGAGTCTTCTTGAGTGGTTGGCTGGACACACGCCGGAGACTTTTGCCACGTTTCCATCACCCTGGCGGGGGCCTCCTGCATCGCCCTGATTGATACAGGGTCCACTGCTACACTGATGAGGCCGAATGTTGTACCAGCAGGAACACAGATTGAACCAACAACAGTTAAACTGCGAACAGTGACAGGTGAACTCGCTCCAATGCTTGGGAGGGGCGTGGTAGCTATTACAGTGGGTGGGTTTTCTGTGAACTTCAAGGTGTGGGTGGCAGATGTCCAGGACTCATGTATATTGGGACTAGACTTTCTGAGGGCTGCCCACTGTGTGTTAGACTTAGGGAAAAACACGCTGTTGTTTCCTGGGGGTCCTGAGGTAGGAATGGTGTACCCCTCACCCGCTGCAAAACAACACCCACTGACTCTGAGAGTTGAGACACAGAACATGGACTTGTTACTACCAGCCAGTTCAGGGGTACCATGTCCCCCTGGTACACACACCTCTCACATTCCTTCGAGCAATCAACCAGTCACAACAGACAATTAGAGAAATATGGCGGCGCAACTGTGAGGGTTTAGATTCTGGTCAGCAGGAGGAGCTGTGGCAGGTGCTGCTTGAGTTTAAGAACATTTTTGCGTTGAGAGAAGAGGAAGTGGGGTTGACACACCTAGTCCAGCACGATATTGACACGGGGGACGGTCAGCCAATTAAGACACGCCCACGCCGCCTGCCCCTTGCCCGCCAGGCGGCTGCAGAGGAGGCAATTGAAGAAATGTTGACATCAGGGGTAATTGAACCCTCTGACAGCCCGTGGTCTTCAGGAGTCGTGATGGTCAACAAGAAAAATAGCTCAAAGATGAGGTTTTGTGTTGACTATAGACCACTAAACAACGTGACCAAAAAAGACTCCTACCCAATACCACGCATTGATGAGTCGCTGGACTTGGTGTCAGGTTCATCCTGGTTTTCTGCATTAGATCTGCGCAGCGGGTATTGGCAGGTACCCCTTAGCCCAGCAGCAAGGCCCAAGACTGCTTTCTGTACAGGTAGGGGGTTGTGGCAGTTTAAGGTCCTCTCTTTTGGTTTGTGCAATGCCCCAGCCACGTTTGAACGACTCATGGAGAAAGTGTTGGCTGATCTACCTAGACAGGAGTGCCTAGTTTACCTCGATGACATCTGGGTGCACGGTCGCTCCTTCCAGGTCGCCTTGGAGGCCCTGCGGCGCGTCCTGCAGAGAGTAGCTGATGCAGACCTAAAACTCCATCCAGACAAGTGTCAGTTCATGACAAGAGAACTTGAGTTTCTGGGTCACAGAGTTAGTGGGGAGGGGATTAGCACTGTGGAAGAGAAGGTGCGAGCAGTTAAAGACTGGCCAACACCATCTAATGTGAGGGAGCTCAAAAGTTTTCTTGGCCTGGCATCCTATTACAGACGCGTTGTGCGGGGGTTTTCTTGTGTTGCTTCACCCTTGTTCCGTCTTCAACAGAAGGACCGGGATTTCTCTTGGAGTCAGGAATGTGAACAAGCGTTTTCCTCGTTGAAAAAGGCTTTGATAGAGGCCCCTGTCCTTACACCACCAGACCCTAACCTGCCATTTATCCTTGACACAGATGCGAGTGACAGTGGTTCGGGGGCAGTGTTGAGCCAAGTGGGGAAGGAAGGAGAGAGAGTAGTAGCGTACTTCAGCAAAACATTTAACAAAGCTGAACAGCGCTACTGTGTGACACGTAGGGAGCTGCTTGCCATTGTCCAGGCGATCCGTCACTTCTGGTACTTCTTAGGAGGTTTACCTTTTGTAGTCAGAACTGACCATGCTGCCCTCCAGTGGTTGATGTCATTCAAAGAGCCGGAAGGACAGATGGCACGTTGGTTGGAAGAACTAGCACCATACGTGATCACGGTGGAGTACAGAGCAGGAGTTCACCATGCCAATGCGGACGCCATGTCCCGCCAGCCTTGTGCGGTGACAGGGTGCAAGTATTGCGAGAAAAGAGACTCCCCGGAGGTTGAGCTCAATGAAGGGGGAGGGAGAAACTCTGAACAGGAAGAAAGAGAGCCCACGTGCAGGGAGTTGCAGGTTTTAGACCCTGGGGATTGGAGAGACCAGCAAGAACAGGACCCAGACCTACTTCCAGTACTGCAGTGGGTAGAGTCAGGACAGAAGCCACAGTGGAGTGAGGTCGCAGGGTGCTCGTTGGCTACAAAGGGACTGGTGGCTAAGTTTGAGACCCTCCGGCTTAGTGACGGGGTGTTGCAGAGGGCGTGGAAAGAGCCAACTAGTGGGGAAGAGAGGTGGCAGTTGGTAGTCCCTAGAGCGCTACAAGAAAAGGTGTTGAAGACAGCCCATGGTACCACAGGGGCAGGGCATTTTGGTGTCTCAAAAACCCTGAGACGGCTCAGGCAGGGGTATTACTGGGGCAGACTCAGAAGGGACGTAGATGACTTTTGTCGCCACTGTGATCTCTGTTCAGCTTATAAAGGTCCCCAGGGGCAATCTCACACCCCCCTGCAACAGTTGGCAGTAGGAGCGCCAATGCAACGCGTAGCTGTGGATGTAATGGGCCCATTCCCTCGCACCGACAGGGGAAACCGCTACGTGTTGGCTGCAATGGACTACTTTACCAAATGGCCAGAAGCTTATGCTTTACCGGCTCAAGTGGCAGAAACAGTCGTGGATGCTTTGGTAGAAGGCATGTTTGCTCGGTTCGGAGCAGCTGAGGTGATCCACAGTGACCAAGGAAGGAACTTTGAATCACGTATGTTTACTGCTATGTGTGAGCGGTTAGGGACGCACAAGACGAGAACGACACCATTGCATCCTCAAAGTGACGGACTGGTAGAGAGATTTAACAGGACACTCGGTAAACAGTTAGCCATCCTAACCGCAGAACACCAGAGAGACTGGGATTGTCACTTGCCCTTGGTCTTAATGGCCTACAGGTCAGCAGTTCAGGACTCCACCTTGTGCACACCTGCCTTACTCATGTTGGGGCGAGAACTGAGGACGCCAGCGGACATGGCATTTGGGCGGCCCCCAGATGCACCACCTGCTCCGCCAGGTCCGGAGTATGCGAGGAGGCTCCAGGATCGGATGGACACAGCACATGCTTTTGCGCGGGACCAGCTAGAGAAAGCAGGTATGAGGCAGAAGAGAAATTATGATGTGTGAACAAAGGGCCAGGACTTTAAAGCTGGAGATCTGGTGTGGGTGTACAACCCAAAGAGAAAGAGAGGCCGGTGCCCCAAATTGGACTGTCACTGGGTGGGACCATGTTCTGTTTTGGAAAAGGTGGGTGAGGTGGTTTACAGGGTGCAGTTACCCCCCCGATGAAGAAAGAGTGTGCTCCACCGAGACAAATTAGCACCATACAGGGGCAATGCGAGCCCCAACCAGTACCACTCGCCTAGGGGAACGCCACAGAGGGCTCAGACAGCCCCACCCCCAGAGTCACCAGCTGTTTCCACATTGGCGGAGACGCAGCCTGTTCCACCTGAGCTTGGGAGACCACAGAGAGGTTCAGTTTTGGGAGAGCAGGCTCCCTAGACACTTCAAACACGGCCCAGTAGACGTAGACAGCGGCCGCGTTACCTACAGAATTTTGTTTGTTTCCCCTCGGGGCGAGGGTCTTTGTAGGGAGGGGGCAGTGTAACGACCTAAGTGTCCTTTATTGTTCATTATTGTGTTAAACACTTATAATCTGTATTGACCCTGTTTTGTTGATGTGGTTGTTATGGTGATGGGATGAGCGGGCTCCTGGGAGGAGGGGCGGGGCGAGGGAGAGGCTGCCCGAGGAGGTGCCGGAGCGATTGGATTTGGAGGGAACCGTTAGCTTTTCACGGAGCTGTTCAGTGTTATTGGCGTAGTCACGGCCAACAGTGACTGTTTTCTGTTTTAAATAAATGGTTAATCTACTGCCTATCAGTGAGTGGTTCTTGGGAACACGAAACATTACAGTATAGAAAATAGATTATTTAAAAAGACAATCTTTTTTGATTTTTCACAGAACATATACAAATACTGCACATCACTTTCAAGCACTGTAACATTATAATTTGACACATCCTCATTCAGTTTGCTTGTGCAAGTTTTCATTTTAAAAATCACATTTGTTGTGTAAAATAACAAAATCTGATTATTATTTTTTACAACCTGCTGGTAATGTTAAATGTAATGTATCAATATGTTTAACTTGTTTCAGTCAATAACATTCATCTCTTTATTTAACTGTATTTTTCCCATTTTCTTCATAGCTAAAATAAATTCTAAGTGAGGCATTTACTACCTATTATTATTATCATCATCATCATCATTATTATTATTATTATTATTATTGTCCGTAAATAGTTGGGTTTGTTTATTTGTTGGTGTGCATGTTTGCTTACATCTCTGTGCCTCGCTTTCTGGTTGTCTGTGTTGCAAATGTTATGGCTGCATCCTCTTTATTATCTTTATATATTGCGGACTTCCTGTTGGATTTAGGTCCGGAGTATCAGTGCGTGATTTGTAGGTCTTGATGAGATGAACAATTGAGTTTTGGTTTGAGCTCTCTACAACATTCTTACCGACCTTTGGTCCTGGCCTTTCGTGCTCGGTCCCTAATTATGATTGCTCAGGCCCCGACTTGTCCAGTTGCCACAGATGACATTTTTAATGACCACAAGTAGTAATGTAACTCTTTTTTGTTGTTGTTTATGTTGGGTTTTTTTTTATTCTTTTATTGGGGGGGGCGGGACCTCTCTGGAATTTGAGGTCTGCTCTGACCCATCCCCTGCAGGATGTCCATGTTCTGTGGCGCCATGTTATGGCGGGCGCAGCTTGTTCTTGTGAGAGTCTCCCTGCAGTCTGCTCTTTCCCACTCCAAGAAGGTGTCTGAGAAGGGGCCTGGAACACACAAACACACGGTGAGAAATTGACTTTTTAAAGGCCAAATATTGAACAGATCCTCAACAATTTCACACAGGGTGACAGAGGTCCAACAACATTACAGGTATTCAAAGTGTGTTTCCCCAAATCCAGCTTCGGTCCTGAATTTGAGCCTAAAAGTCTCTCTAGATCCAACTATTGTGTGTCTGGGTATGTTAGTTTGTTTGGTCGTATGTCATGTTACAGTTACTACCAAGTATTTCTAGCTAGGAAATCTGCCTGTATGCAGGCTTCCTGAGACACTTTGGTTGTGCCGATGTCATTCTGGATAATAAATCTTAAAGAGGATTTCGACTGTGGGCTTCACCTGTCTGCTCTTCATATCATGAGAGATCATTCCCAGCAGTCCCAGTTGCTCAGGGTGCTGGGATTCCTCTTCTTCTGTTTTCTCTTGCTCCTCCGGCTGGGCTTTGGCTCTTCCAGCTGCTGACTCTGTACCAGGACCTCCGGTTTCTGGCAATCCTCTGGCTTCTGCAGCAACTGGAAGAGCTTGAGCATATTGTTCTTTCTCCTCCGGGTCCCCCGGCTGAGCTTTGGCTCCTCCAGCTCCTCCAGCTCCTGAGGGTCTTCCAGCCATCGAGTCCTCTCCAGGTGCTGAGGCCCCTCTGGCCTCTGAGGCTCTTCTGGCCTCTCCAGTTCTTGTGGAACCACTGGCCTCTCTGGTTCTTGTGTCACCTCTGGCCTCTCCAGTTCTTGTGGAACCTCTGGCCTCTCTGGTTCTTGTGGAACCTCTGGCCTCTCTGGTTCTTGTGGAACCACTGGCCTCTCTGGTTCTTGTGTCACCTCTGGCCCCTCTGGTTCTTGTGGAACCTCTGGCCTCTCCAGTTCTTGTGGAACCTCTGGCCTCTCTGGTTCTTGTGGAACCTCTGGCCTCTCCGGCTCCTGAGGAACCTGAAGCACCTCTAGCTGCTGAAACACCTCCAGCTCCTGAAGGTCCTCCAGCTCCTCAAGCCCCTCCAGACCTTGAAGGCCGTCCAGCTGCTGAATCTCCTCCGGCACCTGAAGCTCCTCCAAGCGCTGAGGCCACTTCAGATCCTGAAGGTCGTCCAGCTGCTGGAGCTGCTCCATCTCCTGAAGCACCTCCACCAGCTGAATCTCCTCCGGCATCTGAAGCTCCTCCAAGCGCTGAGGCCACTCCAGATCCTGAAGGTCGTCCAGCAGCTGAATCTCCTCCGGCATCTGAAGCTCCTCCAAGTGCTGAGGCCACTCCAGATCCTGAAGGTCGTCCAGCTGATGAAGCTGCTCCATCTCCTGAAGCACCTCCACCAGCTGAATCTCCTCCGGCATCTGAAGCTCCTCCAAGCGCTGGGGCCACTCCAGATCCTGACACTCCTCATACTGAGGCTGCAGCTGCAGCTCTGGGCCCATGCTCAGCTGTTCCTGCCATTTGAGGTAAAAAATGTGAAGATAATGAGGATGAGGCCATTAAAACAAGCAACACAGAAACAACTGAAAATGAGGCACCGAGATGTAGGCAAGCAAGCACACAAACAAATAAACAAGTCCAAAATGCAGGATAAAGCAGAAACAAGGAGTCCAAAGAGGTGTGGTCAGATAGAGAGAACAGCAATGGAGGAGAAGACAGGAGGAAACAGGCAGAGGATGGAGGATCAATGTGGAAGAAAATGAAAGAAAATAAATAGAAAAGCTCAAGACAATGCCAAGAACGGTCAGAGAAAATGTTGTAAATGTTGAAGCTTGAAGTATCAGAACAATAATAGTACTGGTCTAGATTCTGCTGAGACCTAGGAATCCATCTATCCGTATTTTTTCACTTCCGATCTGATCCCAATACCTGAATTTGGATATCTGCCGATACTGATACTCTGTTTGCTTTAATAATATTATTATCATTACTGTTGATTTTATATGAGGCTTTAATAAACTCCTCTCTACAGGCAAGTATGAAATGTACGAATGTATGCATGTATTCTCCCAAAAGGCAACTTGAGGTTAGTATAAGATCAGAAAAGGAAGCATTACAAACTTTTTTTGTTCAATTTGGACAATGTGGGGGTCTGCGTGACGTCATCATCTCATACTAAACTTGTTATATCTTTAAAACCTCACAATTACTCAATTAGTAAAAATGCGAAACGCCATCATAGCCAATCATAATGTGAAACGTCATCACCGCGCGCGGGTTCAAGCCCCGCCCTGAACATCTCTGGTAGCTCAGGCGCATGCGCAAACCCCGCCCCGGACAGATCTGGTAGCCCGGACAGATCTGGTACCTACACCGGGGGGGGGGGGGGGGGGGGGGGGGGGGGGGGGGGGGGGGGGGGTCTGCAAGTACGCAGCTCTGGAGCCACACATGGCTCTAAAAGCTCCTCCGTAGTGGCTCCCCGAAGCTTTCATAAAATCATTTGTAAATAAACACTGTTTTCATTTTTTTTTTAATTCTGGCTGCTTCAGCAGGTAAAACAGCCAGAATAGATGGAATTGTTAAAAAATGATAAAAAAAAAAAAAAAAAACTGCTACAAATACTCAAAAAACAAAACAAAACCAAAAAAAACGGTCGAAGTATGATAGAAAACTGAAAACAATTTGCTCGTGTAGCTCTTTATATGCCTAAATGACTAAAGTGAAAAAAAGATTTTAAGATATAGAAAAAGTATATCAGAACTGAGCCTGTGATACTTTATGAATTCAACCGGTTTTTGTATGTGTAGCAATTTTGTTTTTTGATTTAAAAAAAAAAATCTTTCTTCGTTTCAGATAATCAACCTGTTTTGTGGCTCCGGACACATTTTATTTGGTGTAAAAATCCTGAAAGCCTATTTTGTTCATAAATGCTGCAGAGCCCTGGTTTAGTGCATGCAAATGGAGAAAACACAAAGAAGGAAGGCTCTTAAAATTAAACAACCACAAACTTGACTTTATATTGCCAGATTCTCTCAGTATGTTGACGAGAAAATCCCACAGAAAAACTACAATTTCCACACCAAGCGCTACAAGTATTTACCATAGTTCACTACGGATTATTAACAGAAGGGTAATTAACATAAAAATGAACTTCCAAGTATGAAAACTATATTCAGTTAATATTACTAAGAAGGAGGACTGGGGTTTTCCGGGGAGAAGCGTGACCAAGATGGAGGTCTAGCCGAGAAGCTCCGACACCATGCTACACGTTTAAGAGAAATACCCTATCCAACTGCCGAGTTTAAAAAAAGGCCATGTCAAAGACACCAACAGTGCGAAATCTTCACCCGCAGACGCAAGACGAGCACGAAAAAAACCCCGGTAAGCCTCCTGGATGACACGAGGGTTAGCATAGCTGGCACTCAGACTGCTAACAGCATGGACAGTGCTAACACGGATGGCATTGGAGAAGTGCTATCAGAGCTCAGGGCAATGCGGTCGGACTTTGGAGGAAGACTTGATGGTATCGACCAGAGACTAACGAGCATGTCAACCACTCTCACAACTTTAGAGGGTAAGCTAACTGCCACTAACCAAGAAGTTACGGCTAATACTAGCCGGATTGAGCTAGCTGAGACCCGCATTGTTATGATCGAGGAGTTACAGCAGACTGCCGATACAGCCCTACAATCCGCTTTAAAGAGAATTGCTTTCCTGGAGGGGAAAACAGAAGATCTTGAAAACCGGGGCAGGAGGAAGAATCTGCGCATCTTTGGTATACGTGAAGGGGTAGAGGGGAGACGGCCGCTCATTGAACTTGAGATGCTACCATCATGGCTCGGTCTCCCACCACAAAAAGCGTTCACTCTCGAGCGTGCCCATCGTACACTGGCGACAGGAAGGCCCGGACAAAATAGAGCGGTTCTGGTCCGGTTCCTGAGATTCCAAGAAAAGGAACTCGTTTTCCGTGAAGCTAAAAAACAGCAAATCCTTCACGATGGGCAAAAAAATCACTTTCGCACAGGACCTTTCAGCTGAAACAGTTCGCGTGAGGAGAGGATTTCACCCCGTCATAAAAGGCTTCATCGACATCAATGCTTTCCGTGGATTTCAGTACAATCCCTGTAAACTCAGGGTCCTGCATGGAGGCAAGATGCACCTGTTTCCCACACCACAAGAAGCTGAGGACCAACAGCTCCCATCTACAGCGGGGGACACTCGCTCCTCATGAACAAGCTCCATCACGTGCTGTAATGAGGCTGGTGGTAAAAGACACTTGATAATCATTTGTTCTAAATGTTAATGTTGGCAGTTAAATTTAAATTCATATTTGTGTAAATGTGTTATAGTTCTATTTCATAAGGGTAAGTAAATACAACTGTGAAGTAGCATGGTGTATGTGTGCTTGTGTAAGTTTGCACTTTATCTTTTTTTATTTAACTATTTTATTATTTACCTTATTGGCTCTAATGCTCCTTAAGTTCATTATAAAAATATATGGAAAGGACACAGCAGGGAAGTAATTTTAACATTACGATTACTAGTTGGAATGTCAGGGGAATGAGAAAATTGGTAAAAGTTAAAAAAGTATTGAGTAGAATAAAACTCCTAAATTCAAAGATTGTTTTTATACAAGAATCACACATGACAACACCAGATATGCAAATCCTAGTTAAAAGATGGCCAGGTCAGATATTTCATGCCCCTTTCACTGGTCATGCCAGAGGGGTTGTAACTTTGATTCACAAATCTGTACCATTTCAAAAAACTAAACTTATTTTAGACCCAGGTGGGAGATACATTATTGTACAAGGTATTATTATGTCACAGAAATTTAATTTGGTTAATGTATATGGCCCCAATGATGATTCCCCATCCTTCTTTGACAAACTCTTTTTGACACTATCTGCCCAAGATGGCATATATATTATGGGAGGTGACTTTAATTGCACCCTTGATCCAACCCTCGATAGGTCCTCTCAAACTGACAATACACATACAAAAACCAGGAAAATAATACATAACTATATAAAAGACCTTAGGTTACATGACATATGGAGGGTTAAAAATCCAACTAACAAACAGTATTCATGTTTTTCAAGTAGTCACAAAAGCCACTCACGAGTAGACTATTTTCTTACATCCATAGAATTAAGGGTGGAAGAATGTTTGTACAGTAGCATTGTTATGAGCGACCATGCTCCAGTCTCAATTAAAGTTAATTTGGATAAAGTTGAACAGGGCCAAAAAAGATGGAGATTACAGGCCTTTTTATTAAAAGATAATGTCTTCATTAAAGTTATTGAAAAATGCATAGACAATTATTTTGAATTTAATAAAGATGAAACGTCAGCCAGTGTCAGATGGGAAGCTTTTAAAGCTTATATAAGAGGAGAAATTATCAGTTACACGAGTGCTAAAAATAAAAAGTATAACCAAGAAATTATATTAATGGAACAACAAATTAAGACACTGGAAAATGAAATTTATAGTAACAACAACTTGGGAAAAATTAAAAATCTAACTATTTTGAGAGCTAAATATGATAAATTAATGACTGACAAAGTGGCAAAAAGTTTGTTGTGGACAAAACAAACATTTTATGATCAAGGAGAGAAGGCAGGAAAATTATTAGCCTGGAGAATTAAAAAAAATGCAGGCAGATAGAACAATCCCCAGCATAAAATCAGATGTTGATAAACTGACTTCCGACCCATTAGAGATAAATAAAAGTTTTAGAGAATTCTATAAAAAACTATATGAATCAGAGTGTTATGTGGATGAAGAAGTTCAAAATGCATTTCTGGATAAATTACCGTTCCAAACATTATCTGATGAGGATAAAGAAGCTCTGGATAACCCACTAACAAAAAGAATGTATATTGGAAGCTATAGGAAATATAAATAGCGGCAAAGCCCCAGGCCCTGATGGGCTACCTATTGAATTTTACAAGGTGTTTAAAAACAAGTTAGCCCAACCACTGCTGAACATGTTTAAAGAATCATATGAAACCAGAAGTCTCCCAGAATCCTTAAGATTAGCTACAATCACTCTAATATTAAAACCTAATAAACCTCAAACCGAGTGCTCATCGGTCTTATGGGATGTGATATGAAAATAGTATGTAAAATCCTGGCAAAACGCTTAGAAAGACTCGTACCAAAACTAATAATAGATGATCAACAAGGTTTCGTTCAAAAAAGACAAGGTTATCATAATATTAGACGTGTTCTAAATATACTGTATGAAAAAGAAAATGCAAAGGATACAGAAATGCTGGCTGTAGACGCATGCCAAGCATTTGATAGAATTGAGTGGGCCTATCTTCTGAAACTGCTTCCAAGATACGGACTAGGAGAGGAATTCATCAAATGGATTGAATTGCTATATACAAACCCTACTGCCCAAGTTTTAACTAACTAACATCTCAGAACCTTTCAATTTACAACGTTCCACACGACAAGGATGCCCGCTGTCTCCAATTCTATTCACTCTTGCTTTGGAACCTTTAGCCATTGCAGTGAGAACTCAGGCAGGACTGTCATGGGGTATGCATTGGGGGGATAAATCATCTTATATCGTTATTTGCTGATGATATAATATTTTTTCTGACGGACTTAAAAAATACCATTCCCAACCTGGTGAACCTTATTGAAAAATTTGGAATGTTCTCTGGATATAAAATTAACAACAGTAAATCAATACTTATGTTTCTTAATGAAGAGGACAGAAAAAAATCCAACCATACAAACAAACTTTACAATTGCCACAGACGGATTTAACTACTTGGGCATCAAAATCACTCCAGATTTGAACAAAATAGTTGCTACTAATTACGACCCCCTTGTGGATCAAGTTACAGAAACTTTAAATCGTTGGACAAACTTGCCCATCTCCATGATAGGACGAATAAATATCCTGAAGATGTCAATATTACCCAAATTCTTGTACTACTTCCAGACACTTCCCATGCCCTTGACACAATCCTTCTTTAATAAACTCAATAAAACATTCAGTCATTTTGTATGGAACAATAGGAAAGCAAGGCTTCGTTTTAAATTACTACACTTGCCCTATGAAAGAGGGGGGCCTCCAACTCCCAAACCTTAGATGGTATTACATGGCTGCCCAATTAACATCAGCTTCACACTATTTTTGCACAAACCCACCCCCTACTTGGGTGACTATTGAACAACAATCTAGTCCAAATTTGCCCCTTAATAGTTATGTCTACTCAGCCAATTTAAAAACTCTTAAAAAAACACTATCATCGTGTGGCACAGTGCACATAAACAAATTGGTAATCCTTTATCTTTATCCCAATTCACTCCCCTGTGTAATAATGAACACTTCACACCTGGAAAACAGGATGGAGGATTTAAACTATGGAAAGAAAGGGGGGTCCAAACAGTCAACGATTTATATGAAGATGGGATATTACTTACATTTAGTGAACTGTGCCATAAATTCCAAATCCCTACAAAGCATTTCTTCAAATACCTACAACTAAAAAGTTTTCTTTCATCAAAGTATGAAGACATGATACACATTCCTAGTTTATCACTAGTAGAAGAAATCTCTCTCAAAAAGCAGGAGCAAAAAGGTTTGATGTCAAAATATTATAATCTATTCAGGTCGAATTCACCGGATTCTAAATGCTTGGAGAAATGACATACATGAACATATAGATGAAGCAGATTGGAATGAAGCTTGTTTGCGAGCTCAAAAAGAAACAATTAATACACGACTGAAGTTACTTCAATACAAGGACATACAGCTATGTTCAAAATAATAGCAGTGTTTTTAAAAAAGTGAATAAAGCTCAAAATCCTTATATTTTTTTATTTTCTTTCATTAGGAACGCTGCACATGGTATTGCACAACAAATCATGAAGAAAAAAGTATCAATATTTAATTACTTTACAGAATATGAAGGAAAAGGTGATATTTCTGTGTTCAAAAAAATAGCAGTGTCGGCATTTCTCATTACAAACTCAAATATTTACTAAATAAACTGAAATAATATTAACATTTAGTAGTAGTAGTAGTAGTAGTAGTAGTAGTCTTTATTTCGAATTTGTACAATGCAATAAAAAAAATAAATAAAAAAAAGTAATATACTGTACATACAATTTGAAAAGGAGTAGGTTGAAGTAAAACTTATATTTCCTACCCCTTTATACATTTTCAGTCTTTTGTTTCTTTTACAGTTTTACAAATGATTCAATTTGCAATCAGAACTTACATAAGCATAGAATATTTCTACTTCTTTTAAGTCTCTACAGTTTATACAAATATACAAATTTTGTCGTCAGTTTCCACATTTACATTATTTATACATATATTATCTACATTACACACAATACATTTTATATAGTTTTCATTTTTTCAAAACACAAAATATCAACTTTCATCTGGATTCTCCTATCAAGTGGCACTCCCATATTTGTTGAGTATCATATTTTGATTTGTTTCTTAAAAAACATTTTTTTTTGACTCTTTAATTTCTTTCTTAAGTCCGTTCCACATATTAATTCCTTTCACTGAAATGATTCGTTCCATGAGTTTGGTTCTGAATCTGGGTTTTTTAAAGATGTCTGTTCCTTTCAGATTATACCGACTTTCTCTTTTTTCAAAGTTCTCTTGGATGTTTCCTGGTAATATTTTACTATTTGCTTTATACAAAATCTGATGAATATTATAATCCACAATATCATAAAATTTTAACACCTTGCACTTGACAAAAAGAGGATTTGATGAATCTCGATATCTTTTATTGTTTACTATTCTCGGTGCTCTTTTTTGTAATATGAAAATTGGCTGTGTATATGTTTTAAATGTTGTCCCCCAAATTTCTACACAATATGTTAAGTATGGTATAATCATTGTATTATATAGGGTGAGTAATGCTGCGTGGTTTAGAATGTATTTTACTTTATGTAACACACCAATTGTTTTAGCTAATTTTCCTTTTGTGTAATTTATATGAGATTTCCAGTTTAGATCCTCGTCGATGATAACTCCCAAAAATGTTGCTTCCTTTACCCTTTGAATTTCCAGCCCATCTATTTTTATTGATACACTATTGTCAAGATTTTTCTTTTTATCGTTGAATATCATATAATTGGTTTTTTCTAACATTTAGAGCTAATTTATTTTGGTCCAACCAATTTTTTATGTTTGAGAGTTCATTGTTTATTACTGTTGTTAACTCTTCTATATTATTTCCAGAATAAAATAACGTTGTGTCGTCAGCAAATAAGATGCTCTGTAAAACAGCTGATGCTTTTGGTAAATCATTCATATATAATATAAACAAAATTGGTCCAAGTATTGAGCCTTGTGGTACCCCCCAACTAATGTCACGAGGTTTAGCAATCCTGACAATTACTTAACTAATATTTTGTTGAATAACCCCTGTTTTTGATAACTGCTACACATCTGTGCTGCATGGAGTCAACCAACCTCTGACACCTCTGAACAGGTATGCCAGCCCAGGAAGATTGGACAACCTTCCACAATTCCTCTGCATTTTTGGGTCATACCACAAGTGCTCAATTGGATTAAGGTCCGGGGATTGGGCTGGCCACTCCATAACCTCAATTTTGTTGGTCTGGAACCAAGATTTGGCTCGCTTCCTGGTATGTTTGGGGTCATTGTCCTGTTGAAACACCCATTTCAGGGGCATTTCCCATTCGGCATAAGGCAGCATGACCTCCTCAAGTATTGTGATTTTTCCAAATTGATCCATGATCCCTGGTATGCGATATAAAGGCCCGACACCATGGTAAGAGAAACAGCCCCATATCATGATGCTTGCACCACCATGCCTCACGGCCTTCAGAGTGTGCTCTGGCTTGTATTCAGTGTTTGGGGGTCGTCTGACAAACTGTCTGCGGCCCTTGGATCCAAAAAGAACAATCTTACTTTCATCAGTCCACAAAATGTTTCTCCATTTCTCCAGAGGCCAGTCGACATGATGTTTGGCAAATGCAATCCTCTTCAGCACGTGTCTTTTTTGCAACAGTGGGACTTTGCGGGGGCTTCTTGCTGGTAGATTAGCCTCACATAAGCGTCTTCCAATTGTCACAGCACTCACAGGTACCTTCAGACCGTCTCTGATCTCCCTGGAGCAGACCCTTGGCTTAGTCTTTGCCATTCTGACTATCCTTCGGTCCATTCGAATGGTAGTCTTCCATTTGTCTTTCCATTTTAAAGCATTGGAGATCATTTTAGCTGAGCAGCCGATAATTTCCTGCACTTTTTTATACGTTTTCCCCTCTCCAATCAACTTTTTAATCAAAGCACGCTTTTCTTCTGAACAATGTTTGGCACGACCCATCTTTCATCAGTTTTCACAGAGAATTGCATGCACAACATGTGCTGGCTTCATCCTTAAATAAGGGCAACCTGATTGACACCTGTTTCTTTCACATAATGAATGATCTCACTGATTGAACTCCACACTGCTATTTTTTTGAACACGCCCCATTTACTTAATTAGTCAATTACACAGACCCAGGAGCATTCATATTATCAAAGTTGGGTCTGTTGGTTCCTCTGACTTTACTACACCTGCTGGTAAATTATTTTCCATTTATTATTATGTGTTAAACCAAAAACAGTGATTTATCTGGTTAGTCATGTTGGACTGCTATTATTCTGAACATCGCTGTATATAACACCTGAAATACTTCATCACAGATCCAGCAATAATCCAGACACATGCACCAAATGTCGTGATCACAAAGGGACACTAATACATTGTATGTGGGAGTGTAAAGCTATATTACAATTTTGGAAGGATGTGCTTAAATGCTTATCAGAAATTTTTGAAGTGAAGATTCCCCTTTCTGCCAAACTTTGTATATTGGGCATATACCCAGAAAACTTTTCAAGAACAAGGAAGCAAAAGAAACTACTGGATTTTGGGCTGCTACACGCCAGGAGAGCTATAGCGTTAAACTGGAAGAGGATGGAGGCTCCTTCAACACAACAATGGATCAAAGAACTTTCAGAATGCATCGGACTAGAAAGACTAACTTATATTGCAAAAGGAAAACAAAGAGACTTTGAGAGGTTATGGGAACCTTACATGACCATCATAACAAGTTAGTTCTTTTTTTTATGATTTTTTTTGTTGTTTTTGTTGATGTTTCTTGTTCTTCCTCATTAATATTTCTGTATCCAAACCATTATGTTGTACTCTACAATGGTCTATTTAAAATTGTTTATTTTCGCGTGCAAACTTCACTAAGTGTGTGTGTGTGTGTGGATGGATGTATGAATGTGCGTCTCATGTGTTGTTTTGTTCATGTCCTCTGGTACAGGTTGATGTAACCAGATTGTTGATTGTATTGTATTATTAAAAATCAATAAACATATATATAAAAAAAAAAAGGAGGACTGGCCTGATGTGATAACGTCATGACTCAGAGGTATGGTTTCTGCTTTCTGTGGTTCAGGGTAAAGAGTAATCTGTATTTGAATCTCACTCGACCCATGGGGCGCCGCAGGGGGACTGTCCTCTGCTCCTCAGGGACGAGTTAAACGCAGGAAACAAATTTTGCTGTACGTTTGCTGTAAACATGACAAAACAACAACAAAGAGCTGCATTTGTCACAATGATTTCTAAGAAAACAGCATGAAAGAAAAAGTGAGTGTTGCACAAATATGACAAGAGAGGGAAACACACGGACACGTTATGTTTACGCAACTTCCAGAGACTTTAGATTGAGTTACACTCATTTCCTGCGGACTTATTTTAAACTCGGCTGTGACGACTCGCCAGACCGTAACCTCAAAACATGTCTTCACCTAAGAATGTCATGATTCTCTGAGACTGACCCAGGAGCTTCATTGTGACTGTTGTCGCCCCAAATAATACAGATGACCAAGGCGCGTGTGAACTCTTTAACCACCGCTGACACACACACACACACACACACACACACACACACACACACACACACTGCAGATGCAAACATCTTGTTACATTTATGAAGCGAAAATTCACTCTCCATAGGAAAAGATAATCGAGTTACATTAATGATATTACACTCAGCGGAGAAATGTAATGCAATCTAGTGATTACCAGCGCGGGGAGTTTCTGACATGTTTGACGAGCAAACAACACCACCTAATTCTGAAATAATGAAACAATCGTATCTTTGTCAGTCAAGCTGTCTGAGACAATGTGGCCACTATCAGCCTCTAATGAGAGAGTCTGGACCTACGCTGACACAACAGGCTCTGTCCCACAGGCTCCACTAACAGGCCGGAGACTCCTCCAGCTCCCGGCACCTCCACCAATGCAGAAAAAGTAGGTCTGCCCGGGACCAGGGGGAGGGGGGGGGGGGGGGGGGGGGGCTTCAGCGGCATTCCACGCTGTGTGCCAAAACCGCTAAATGGCCAACCATTTCCCCGGAGTGTACGCAAGCCATAGTTTGGGTTTCACCTATCGGTGATGTTCGGGTTACAAGTAAACAGGCCGAATGAAATGACTTCCAAAGTGTCACCAGACTGTGACCTGAATGGGACGTGTAAGGGAAGACCGGAGCGTAGGAAGTGACAATGCCAGCTTTCTATGCAGGAGCGGCTTCGGTCGCAACAAAGCAGTGATACAAAACACAAACAAATAAATTGTTCAAAATGCTTTCTTAAGCTGCCAAAGGTAACAGTAAGAAGGAAACAAGTAAAAGTACTGATGTAATTGAACCTTTATTTTCATTTGAAGTGAGACTGTGGTGTTTCTATGTATTCATGTGGAGGAAGCTATCATAACAAGAGACAACGTCACCGTCCTTCAAAGTTCTCTATTAATTCCTCCTTGTAATTTTTAACCTCCGGATTATGCCTCTGTCCTTTTCTGCAGCTTTTCATGGCTGATCAGGAAACCCGCTGAAGAGAAAGAAAGAAGGAAGTAAATAAAGAACCTTTCTGCTTGATTTGTGTTTAAACGAATAGTGTTAACTGTTTACCTTGTTTACCAGCTGTGGCCTGGGGACCCCTAACCAGTCGCACAGCTGGTTTCTGTGGGTCTTTGCCGTGTCCAGGTCACTCTCCCTGCAACCCACAAGGAGCACGGCCGACATTTAACAGACGAAACTGGACTAAAAACTACTTCACAAGAGTCTGCGGCCTCGCCACTGACCAGTTCGTGTCGCTCAGCGACGTCATCACGTCGCCCAACACGTCCGGCTCGATCACATCGTCGTAGGTCAGGAGCATCTCGTACATCTCGCTGGCCGTGACTTTTCTTATCTAACATGTTGCCGGAGAGGAAAACGGTCGCGGTTCAGTCTCGGTTCACGCTCGTTGCTCGGCAGCTCTGCGGCCGCGAACATCACCCTGACGTTAACCAGGTATGTTTACCATACGCACTCATACCAGTAATAAACAAGAAGAACCGCCGTGCCTGGTGGGAACGTCGTGGGATTTGCAGGTATAAACAGAGGATTAGAGTAATTACGCCCTCATGACGGCGTTAAACAAAAAAAAGTCAAGTTGCTAAAAGTCATGGCGGGGGAAACACACACGTCCACAGCAAAGCTTTCAGGACTTTCAGTGAAGTAGGGCGAAACGGAGCTTTGAATGCCGCCTATAAATATCATTTCACCCTGATGTTGACTCTTTAGAAGTCAACAAACTAGATAATTATTAGTGCATTGCTTCGTAAACAGCTGGTTGTAGGTAATATGGAAGTACAGGCTACGGATTCCACTCTGCGTCAGTAAAGTTGTTTTGTCTTGTCAATTCATGTTAATTTAAATGGTTCAATGTTTTCTACAAACTGTGCTTCAACCTTTTCGCTCCAGTAAATCAGAACTTACATGTTCACATTTCGTTCAAAACTGCATTTTGCATGATTTCTTAATTATTTTTGGTATCATGCACACGCTTTCTGTCATTGTTCTCATAGTCGTGAATTTGTCATGTGAAACTGATTCTTTCCATTTGATGTATAATTCATTTTTCAGTCCAGAGCAACCGAAGAGCCACATGTGGTCCTCGGGGCCGTGCATTCTCCAGCTCGGCTCCAATGGTTAGGACTATTCGCACAAAATGTCTGGGGGAAAAAAAGCCGTCTAACAGTTTTTGACATATTTCCACCTGAATTGAAGTGGTGGAGTGGCTGACGGTGTCAGCACCGACGATTTGCATCCTGGCAGTCTTGCTAAAGAACATGAGGATAGCTCAAAGCTTCACTTGATCATTTTGAGAGCGTACGTGCTCCAGAATAGTTGAAGAAGTCTTGCGAACATCTGGTACAGATTGGTGTGTACTCCTATCTTACCACAGGGTATGAATGGCAGAGCAGCAGCAGCAGCTGGGTCAAAACTTTCTTCCTCACATCCCCGTGAAACTGGACCAGGCCACAAAAACTGCAACAACGTGAAAGCGGCGAAGTCAGACTCGACGGTTGCTGTTTTCGCGCTGCGCATCGCGCACACATTTATCAATGAGCTGGCGACTTACACAAATATGCAGGCCTGCAGTTTGGAAATATCTCTGGATTTTTTGAACTCTTTGCACAGGGCCAACAGTTCCACACAGAGAGGGTGACTGAGGAAACAGAGAGAGAAAAACTTCAGTCTTCTCAGAGATCCACATCTTTTCTATTCTTTTTTTTTTTTTTAAAGGCAAGCTGAGATTAAACTCACTTCTCCTGCGTGGTGAAGATTTCAAAGCAGCCGGTGGTGAGCATCTGATTGAACATCTTCAGGAAAGGAACCGACACCCTAAAGAAGGAGAAATATGGGGAAAGGACAGTTCTGAACACTCTGACCCATATCACTTTTCAAAACTCACAAAGGCCGCAAATACAACACACTTCCATCAAAGAAATAATACACACTTGCTAATTGGTGGCCTGAACGATAGAGAAGCAAGACTGTGACTGAGAGATGGCCGGTTCAAATCCCCGGTAAGAGATGCCTTGAAAAGTGAAAGCAAATGCGTGTCCCCACCTGCTTTGGGCCCTTGAGCAATGTCTCAAAGTCTTTAACTGCTCCTACTACGTGAGACTGAGGTGAGCTCAGGAAAGAAAGGGGCAATGCAGAGGGATCTATTTTTCTAAAGGGATCGAGAAATAAACTTTCCCGATTCCCTTTAACCAAACGCTTAAAATTTAAGGCCGGGGTGTCAAACACGTTTTAGTTCAGGTTCCACATGCAGCCCAATTTCACCTTGAGAGGGCAGAGCAGTAAAATAGTGCCATAATAACCTTTAGATTCAAACTTGAAAGTTTTTCTTTGTTGTGGATCAAAATATACCTGATAAAAATATCAATATTTTCACAAAACTAAACAATTACTAGAGAAAAAGACGGCAGTCTCAACTTAAAACCAATTTTAATTAACCGCCTCGAGCAAAATACAGTGAAATGTCCAATAAACATATCCTATAGCTGTTGCATTATGAATGTTTTTACAAACTCCCCCTGACAGCATGGCTTTGAGGCTAGTCTGACAGCAATGAGGTAGTTATCCTTCATGGCAGCAGCATCAATATCTGAGCTCGGGTTTCACTGTCGTGTGTCACTTTTTAAAAAAACAAATCAAGGTTTTCTTTGAAAAGGTTTACAATTTGCGCGGGGGCTTGATGGGCCAGATTGCAGCACCTTGCGTGTCCCGGTTTTGGCCGACAGCCCTGCTTTAGGGAAATGATTACAAAAGAAAAGCTGGCATACAGTGTATATCTGGAATGGGCTGAGTGAGTACCGGTCATTACGAAGATTGCCTCTGAAGATCCTCAGCAACGTTTCTCCGAACTGTCCCAGAGCAGCGCTGTCCTCCTGGATGCTTCTCACATAGTCAAACAAGGAACGGGAGGAAAAATTCACCTGAATGAAAGAAGATATGATGAGAGGTCAAAATGGAAATAAGTTGGACTTTAGACATTATCAAAAAAAAAAAAAAACACAAGTGTGTGCTCAGCATGAAGTAATGACAGTATGACAGTAGAAACATCTCAAATCTGACTGGAAAACTAAACTAGTTATAGCTGAATATTCGAGCCAGGGCAACACTGGGGGAAAAAAAAACAAACTACAGGGGATTGGTGATATCATGAGACAGCAGGAAGTGTTAAACTTTGACATTTGGATCATAGAAACACAACATTGCAACACAAGATACAATAAACATATCAGGTTGTATACTAATACGCCAATGTGTGCTCAGCTGCTTTTGAGTTGCTTTCAATAAATCCAGTCGAGTGTGTGTGTGTGTGTGTGTGTGTGTGTGTGTGTGTGTGTGTGTGTGTGTGTGTGTGTGTGTGTGTGTGTGTGTGTGTGTGTGTGTGTGTGTGTGTGTGTGTGTGTGTGTGTGTGTGTGTGTGTGTGTGTGTGTGTGTGTGTGTGTGTGTGTGTGTGTGTGTGTGTGTGTACGGTCAACCGATGCCGAGATAATTCCTCAAGAGTTGGTAAACACTCCCGACTCTCCCTGGCCGGAGTGTGTGTGCCTGTGGTGTGAGAACAGTAATCTTGGCCCGTGGGCCGATGCAGTCTTGGCTCCAGCTCCTTCATGTAACCCTGTACAAACATACAAGTTTTTCTCGTCTCTGCGGACGTATCTGGAGCGGAGAAAGGCCGGAGTGCTGCAACTTGAAAGCGAGACGAGAGCTCAAACGTCTCAGAGGGACCGGGTCTCAAACCTCTATTGGCAGTGGAATTCAACTTTACTGGCCTCGCTGCTGCTGTTACAGGCTTGCACATTATTTTCTTTATTACACACTTTAAATATTGGAGGTTAAAAATAGCCTAAGCCGCTCAAATGCTTGGGAGCAGGTCCTCTTCTTAATGACCGGGGTTAGGTCTTCGGGGAGGAGGAGGAGGGAGAACCTGATCGACTCCGGTTTCGCGGCTCTGGCTCAGAATGATGTGGAGCAGAGTCGGGAGAGAAAAGGAGCAAGCGTATTTTTAAGATAAGACTGCAGATTTCACTATGATGGGGAATTGTCGAGTACGTCGGAGTCAGCGCTCCAACTGGAGGTGACTGGCACAGACGAACGAACGCGGGCAGGGTGGAGAGGAGTTACCCAGTCTGATATTTGACAGGTGCTTCACACAGGCTGACAAATTGTAGTGAATTTGACAGTAGACACAAGGCTCCCTCTGCTGGTGTAGACGCTTCCTGAATGACATTTCTACCCGTCTATCTTCTATACTAGTTTATCAAACAAAAGCAAAGGCAACACCAACTGAAATACACACTAATGTGTCATTTAGAAACAACAATGAGGCTTAAATGCGTGTTTTTTCACTGTGGGAGGAAACTAGAGTAAAAGAAAAAATAACCCCTGAATCCGCAGGGGAAACATGCAAATTTTACCTACAGAGGCCCCGAACTGGACTCAAACTGGAGATGTTTTCACTGTAAGGCTAAGACACTAACCACTGAACCTGTTTGGATCCCAGTACAATGAAAGCTAAGTTGTAAAAATAAAGAATAAAAGCTGTCCTATCCACACTGGGTGTGTCTGCTCTTGATTTTCTGTGTTTTCCCTTCAAACTGTCATCAATCTGCACACCCCCCTGCTGCAATTCAATGATATTTTACAAGTGGACTCACTGTGGACTCGGTGATCCCTCCCACAGACACGGTGAACCCCAGCAGGGTGTGGTACTGATACTCAGGCAGTCCCAGCAGCTTGGCGATATACTGGAAGGCCTGGGATGGAGCATTCCAGTTCAGGCTGGTGGTGGTCTCACTTGAAACACAAACCAAAAGGAGCCAAACTGTAACCGAAAGCTGCTGCATATTAGAACGACTGTTTCACGTCAAACTACCACATTCTGAGTGCATTCAGCAACACAAGACTCACACAGGAAAAATATCCAACAGCTCCTCCCGGTGGGGGATGTGCGGTACAGCAGGCTCTGAGCTGTGCAGGAGGCAAAGGAATATTTTGCCTGCGTGGGCTCTGTAACGATCAATCTTCTCTGCTGCCTGCTGAGCAAGGCAGCACATCATGGGCTTTACCCTGCATACAGAGAGGTGAGAGATAAAGATGTGTGCTACAAAGTTACTCTACATGGAACATAACATGCATGGCGTCACTCTCAGGGCCAGGTCTTCCTGTAAAGAGTTTGCATGTTGTTTTGGACCAACAGCCTTTCTTGGAATCAGTCACACCACCATGATTATTTCCAATGGCATTGATGTAGGCTACATTCACTCAAATACAAATAAACTTTACAATTCAAAATTATATTTATGACTAATATGGACTAAAAAGTCAAATAGTGTTGTTTTTAATTTTCACAAGTTCAATATTAATCATGACAGCAGCCTGGCTGAATAGGACGATTGTGGTTTACCTAGTTGACTTAAGCCGGACGTAACAGAACTTTAAATGGACACACCATCAGTGATAAAGTCAAGAAAACCTCTGGGTCACGCTGTTCAGACACCTCTCACATCCGGTGTTTGGTCTAAAGTCAAGCGACAATAAATCAAAGTTTAATGCTTAAAGGGAGACTGAGACCCGCTTAACCCTTTAATGGCCAAGTGGTCATGCTTTGTAACTTCTGCGTTTCCTTCTGAGGAAACTGACTGTATTCAGACTCCTTTGTGCTAAATAACAAATCTAGTTGTGGAACAGTAGAACTCAATATGTAGGTAATATTTTACAGGGATGCATTGAGTAATCCATCGCATGTTTTGCCATTTATGGCGAAAATCTGTGTCTTTTGTTAGTTTGACATTTGTGCAATGCATTTGACCAAAAAGGGTGAAGAAGCTTTCAGTTTCTAGGCACATGACTTGTGGAACAAACTTCTCGAACACATAAACACTGCAAATAAAAACTGTTGGCTTATTTAAATCAAGGCAGAACACATTATTGTTCACTGCAGCGTTCTCATGATGTTAATACAATACTCCTTTTAATCAGATGCATTTTTATTGGCTCCATTTTAAATTCTTTACTATTTATCCTCATTTTAATTGCCTTATGAATCCACTTTTCCGTTCGAAATATCTTGTTTTATTTCTTTGATTATAATGTCATTTTATGAATGTCTTTGCCTTTGTAAAGCCCTTTGAATTGCCTTGTGTATGAACGGTGATACACAAATAAACTCACCTTGCCTTTCTTTTATAAAAATGCACAGAATGGTGTTAATCAAAGTTGCGGAATTTAAATGATCCTGAAGTGTAATTCAATGAACCTCTAGGGTTCAGATTTCAATGCATTTCCTAGAAAAAGCAAAAAAGATTGGTCTAAGTCTGCTTGACTGGTGGGCTTCAGGGTTTCGACTAACAAAGCGACAGCTCCCTAAATTATACAAACTCCAAACGTGACACTGTGTACAGACTGTACAATCACTATGAAGTATGAGTCAACCAACAAATGAAATCACGACTCACAGGTCTGGTGAAAGAATCTCCGGAGCACTGCTGGCCACGAGCAGCGTTACATCCATCAGACCGGTCATTGCAGCTTCTCTTACCCTGCAGAAAGAGACAAACGGAGGACAGATTATAACCCTTTCCTGGCACTGGTTTGAATCCAGCTTGTACTCACAATACAGGGACATCAAGTACTAAACAGCCGCGTGAAAGTTAAGAGTTTAAAAAACAATAATCTTTGAATGACAACATGGTGCGCTTAAATATATAGAAGTTTGTCAAGCCACTAGTTTTGGCAGTTATATTATCCATTTGGTTTCATAGCTTCTGGGCACAATTCGTTTGTGTGAAATACTGAGGAGGGCATTCATCTAAAAGTCGCACACAAACACTCACAAGAAGCGAGTGAAACTCTTGATTACTGTCGCAGTGGCGCTCAATTCAAAGAGAAATGTGGGACTGTTTGTAAGGGGGAAAAGAAAGATGTAATCTTACAATTGTCTGCACACTAAAGGGAAAAACCAACAGATAACTGCTTTGCTGTGTGGGTATGGAAATGTATGTGGTGGTAAAGAATAGAATGGTGGAGGAGAAGGTGTGAATGAAAATGAAGTGAAAACACAGATTTGAAAGAGAAAGAGAGGAGGAAAGAAAAGGTGAGCAGAGAGTGTGCGAAAGGGAAGCCCATCCCATATTCTGAGGAAAAGTGACAAGCCGGGTGACATTCCTGGCGAGTCGGTAAGCATGGCCTGGAGCTACTAGTGAGACAGGCATGTGTGTCATGGCCCGATGCAGAGGGACAGAAAAACATCAGAGGCCTCAGGCGGGGGAGCATTCTTAATCCCCGAGGCAAGTCTAAAGAGTGTGTGTGTGTGTGTGTACGTCCACTCACCAGGCCCCCACGTCCCCCCTGCTGTCTGTCGTGTAGTCGCTCATGCTGTTGAGCAGCACGCCGTACACCTGGGCGACATTGTCGGAGCACAGCGTGGAAGTCGGTGAGCCGTGTGCGTCGACGCCGGCCTTCACACACACCCTGAAGGGGGATAAAAATGCAGGAGTTGAAAAACTATTTCCAGGAAAAAAGACGAAATAACAATCAACCAAATGGACCGACGTGCCATTCAGGTCCTGCAGGTAGAGTCAGTCCATTGTTTATTTTAGTATTATTTTAGCCCAGACAGCTGTGAGTTTAGACTAACAGACAAAGAACAGGGGGGGGGGGGGGGGGGGGGGGGGGGGGGGGGCAGAGGGAGCTTCACGCCATACCATCGCTGCATCAAAAGTAAAATATATAAATTCTCACTGAGCAACGGCTCTCACGGCATCCCTCCTGGCTTCAGGAAATCTCGCCTCCTGCGTGAGGGCACACAGCTGCTGGAGGCCTTCAAGAATCTGGCAAAGATACACAGACGAACAAAGCACGTCGAGCGTGAACGCTGGGGCAGTAAGACGAAAAAGCTGCTCGGAGAACGTCCCCGCGGTTCACACCTGCTTCAGTTTGCCGTGGATCATAAACGTCGGCAGGCCTCCGAGCGCGAGGGCAGATCCACACCGAGTCAGCATCTGAGGATTCTGCAGGCCTTCGATGTACTGAGACACCAGGACGTCTACACGCACACAAAGTCAGCCCGTGAACAGAAACCGCGCCGCGCCGAGGCGACTTGAGTAAAATCAGAGATCTAAGAAAACAAACTCAAGCTGCTGGGTCAGCATAGTATCAACTACGATGCCCCAAACACACTCACTTTGTCTTCAACAACACATATTTCCTGCTTCTGAATGGATTCTATTTTGTTGTTGCCGCAACTGTTTATATGTGACAGTTTAATTAAAGAAACCCACCTTGCATCTGTGAGTCAGCCTGACCTTCCTGGGTCTGGTAGTTCTCCTCGCACAAGGCGGACAGGGCCGATACTACCGCGAGCTGCACAGACAATGCCGAGTCATGAAAAGACAAATCTTCTCTCTCATGTGGAACACGGAAAAAGGGCTCGACTGCCATGTGAAATAAAAATCTTCATTCTCTGGTTCGTGGTAATGCTTTGTTTGTATATAAAGAACTACTGAGTTTACCATGATAGCGTCCTTCGCTTTACTAGAAACCAGATGGAGAGTCGTGATGGTGTCGTCGATGATTCCCTGCCAGCCGGCTGAAACACATCAGACACATCTTAGCTTTGGTCTTATTAAAAGAAACTCAGAAAAACAAGAGCAGCTGTTTAAAAGAATTACTTACTGATCACAGGGTCATTCTTAAAGGGCAGTTTGGACAGCGACAGCTTTTCAATGAGGCTACATACTGCAAAACAAAAACATTGAAAAGTCATAGTAAGGAATCATGCCGCACTGCTTTGTGGGTAAACAGCATCTTTTTCAATCTAGACTTACTTGCTGGCCTCATGAGCTCGCCCCCAAAACCCCTGTGGAAAAGGTTCAATATGAACGTTAGTTTGTTATTTCAAAATCCTGCCAGCACAAAGCAAAAGTGACTATTTCTGCCTACCTGTATCGTTTTTTGTCGTGGAGCTGAGAATGTCAACAGATGCAAATTAGCAGGACTTTCTCTTCACTTTAAATCAACTTTTCTGTTCATTCTGTCGCGCCGTGCTCCACTTACCTTCTGGTGGATGAGCTTTAATGCTTCCACACATTCTGGAGAAATAAGGTCCACCACAGTCCTTTATGGAAAAACAACAATAAGACAAATGTGGTTAACTTACAATTATTCATTTGAAATTATTTAGTTTATTGTAATGGCTCCGTCATCAGCAATCATCATCGCTGCCTTTTTATTTTAAGTACTCGGTTTAAATAATGATGTGACAAATGTAAACCACGCCTCGCTCGTGTTACTCCGCCTGTTCACGTCGTCTACCTGTTGGTCTGAAGGCCCACTTTGTACAGGGCGTGGGTGATCTCACCACACGCCAGGATGGCTCCATGTCGACCATGGAGGTCAATCCCCACCGCCGAGGGGAGCAGCTGAGGCAAAACTAAAAACCAACAAGGGAGAAGGAGTTAAATGCATGCGCATAAATGTTAATGATCTGTTCCAGCCATTGACGGGGAAACAGGTAAGGTGACATTGTTTACCCGTGGTTGCCATATAATCGGGCGCTTGAGGCGTCAGGTTGTGGAGGGCTTTGGTGGCGAGCTCTCGAATCACACTGCAGGAGATTTCAGAGTTTTATTTCTTTGCCAGTGAGGCAAATTAACTGCAGCACAATTGAAGCACTCACACGTCCCAGTGGTTGATCTTCATGGTGACTAAATGGTCGATCATAGCCTTGGTGTACTCGCTGAAACCAGCTATGTAGACGCTTTGGGGAAAGACAAAAAAAAAAGCTTTAGCAACATCAGAAACAGTCCCGGCTTTGGTCACAGCGCCAGAACCACTTAAACCTGTGGAAAGTCCTATGAGCCAGCATTAATTAGGTCTCGCATGCAGTTCAGTATGCCTTCGTACCCCGAGGCGATCATCTTCCATGTGTCCTGCTTAATGATCGGCTCTGCAACAATTCATGTGAGAGAGGAGGATTGCTTCTCTTTTAGCTTCGAGTCACACATTTCAGACATGTATGACTCAGCAAAAACTTAAACTTCACGAAAGAAAAAAAAAAAATCCTCGTTCACTAAATCTACTGCCAATTCTAAGTACGTCGAGCTAAAGCGAGCTTGTAGGAGATGGTTGGGGACACACAAGGAAACAAGAATGATTTCTACCAGCGACATTTCATACCAACTGGAGACAAAAAGCCGAGACAAGAATCCATTTTATTGCTGTGCCGATAAGAAAGATCAGAAATAAGAAAATATAAAAATAACTATAAATAAAAAATAAAAAAGACTGTTTCTCACCTGACGTTCAGATAGCAGTGGGTGAGTTTGCCAACAGCATAATAATCTGCTGCTGTCACGATGTCAATACCGTGAGGAAACGTCCCCTGTTGACAGACAAGAAAATAAATGGGTTCTTTTCTTTCTTTTGTTTGAAGGAAAAAAGAGGGAAAAAAAACAAATATTTTTGTTGCATCATATTCAAACACAATCAGGACTTTTGAACCAAAACCAAATAATCATGAGGCATTAAAAAAAAAAAAAAAAAAAGTGATTTAGTTCCAAATGTATCAAGCGTTCAGAACTCTGAGGGGTAATGGCTCAAGGTCAATTGGCTAATTGGATATCCGCTACAGGAAGACTAATTCCTCTCCTTGGAAAGCTTTTCCCGACAAGGCAAGTTGGGGCACGAGGTGGAGATTTGGCAACAAATACGCTTAAAATCACAGTCATTCTGTTCGCCGGCGTGCAAGTCATCAATACAGAAGTCACAAACCTGTCTGCCGACATTCTCCTGGAAGGCGGCCTGAGACAAAATGAGACATAAAATGAAATCCAGGAAACTGCATAACCTCGGAGAGACGGGCCTGAGATGTTGACTGGAGAACTTACCGAAGCGGCTCTGCGGCAGTTGACGTCCCGATCGAACACGGCAGTGATCAGTAAAGCTCTGCAAACACAAAAACACAAGAGTGACGAGGAGACCTTTATCGATCATTTCATTATTTATTTTTTGTACTTTCATCATTTACATGTAAATTTGGCTATTAGGCCTTCATTAAAATCTTGTTGCCACATTATATTATTTTGGTCTGAGGAGTCGGGAGGTTCAGCCACCCACTGAGACACCTCCAGGCGGAGTGGCTAACGCGCTTGTCTCACATTGAGAATGTTCCCGGTGGGATTTTGCAGGTTATCCCTGTGCGAGCGAGGCTTTTTTTCACCCGTTTCTTTCCACAGCTCATTATTTCTGCACTTTTCTCACACACCAACACTGTACTGACAGCTTATAAACATGATGAGAATTGGTGAGTCAGAATAACAGCGTCTGAGTTTGGATTGCATCATGACCACCGCGTCGATTTCGACTAAAACACGCAGGTTCCCAGTGAAAGCAGCCGCACTGTGATTAACAATGACTCCACTGCAATGCCGCAGGTTGTGATTACTCACACGTCAACCTTTACATCCCTCCACAGGCTCTCAATACAAATGGAGACACAGGCCGGGGATTTACACGTTAGGCTTCACACCCTGGACCCAATACTTCTAATTCTGCTTGAACAAAACAGTTTTTCAAAAGGGAGTCGTCCTGCAGATGGAGGCACATTTAGATAAAGGTCAAATGAAGAGCAACGGTGGCCTAGAGGTTATAGAGGCCAACTTGAGATTAGCGGTTCACAGGTTCGATCCCCAAAGCCATGAACATGAAAGCGCGTTTTAATTTTATATTGCACAACATGGATTTGGTGTATTTCTCTTGCGTGTGACAGCTACAAATGGGAAGAAAATGTCAGTGGTTATAATTGTAGTTCTTTAATTTCTTGATTGCAACTTTTTCAAACAGCATTATCCAGCCGTCACTAAGTGAATTTGCCTCATTAGCTTGAAAACAACAACACTCCTGGTAACTTCCTGAAAAATGCTGAGAAGCATTTTCTCACTTCTCTTCAACTGCTAAGAATGAGAACCTCTGTGTGGTGACTTGAGGACTAAGTGTGTCCTCAAGTCACTTAGTCCCAAATGCACAAAAGTGAGCTTTCTGTTAATGTCATCAAGCTGTGACGAACAGAGCAGGAACCAGCTTGTTTTTGCGCTCCTTGCCAAACGGCGACCGAAACCGACAGCAGCAGGCGAAACCCGGCAATCCTGCAGGCTGGGGAGAGGGAGGGTGTTGTCGCGCCCGCTGATGCTAATTTGCTGGGGTTCAAACTGACGCCGCAGAGCTGGTCTGCACAGTTAGGAGCCGCAGGTCCGTACACGCACGCCAGGAGGACCGAGAATTTGGATGAGGCAAACCGTTACTATTGAGAAAGACCGAACGGAGGTCGGTGGATGATGGTGCACTTCTTTGCACTGGTTCCGCTTGCTTTATAATCTTTCTTTTGATTTTCAAAGCGACCGGCGTGGAGAGGAAAAATAATTACTGAAAGTCAGCGTCACACCTTTGGGATAGTCTGAAGGAAAGTTCCCTTATAACAAATCTTAAAACCTAGATTTTAGTCCCATCTATCATAATTTCAGACACACACTTTTAGGCAAACATTGAGGTATTTCTGGTGTACGGGACTAACGTGGGTGATAATTCTATCACATATGCAATCTTTAACTACTACCCATCGTTCTCTCTCCCACAGGTCCCGTGGAGGTTTTGTCTAAAGCAGTTTAAATGTGACATGCGGCACAGGGGGGAAAAAAACACACTGGTTTGAGGATGTAAACGGCAGATTGAAGGCGAACTGTGAAGCTCTCATGCAAATTGTAAATGACCGTGTCGTTCAGAACGAGCTGCAAACAGAGAAAATCCTGCTTCTTCCATCGGCTGGGTATTACCCGTTCTGATCTCTTGATAGTAGCAATGCAGTAAGAAATGTGCAATAAGTTTTAATAAGTGGATTCTGTATTCAAGTAAAGCTTGAACAGCTGTTGGGTAAAAATATTTATGAGATAATATTGTGCGAGTTGTGCAGACGCATTAATTGTAAAAAAAAAAAAAAAATTCGCATCAACCAGTGTTTTCAGAGTGGCCAAAGCCAGGAAGTCAGATTACAGGATTAGTTATTCAGAAATATATTGGGAGTGAAATATGCTGGAAACATGTAAAAGGATAGGCTGTGTTTGCAAAAGACTGACTGGACTGCGAGAAACTGTGTTTCCATCTCCTGCAACTCATTCAAATTCAAAAATGACAAAAGTTGAAATATTTACATATGAAATAAAAGTGAGATTAATTGCAAAAAACCTGCGATTATTTAAGCCTTTTCAATGGAATAACGAAAAAACTTACTGCATGCGTCACCTCAAATCAACAAATTGTCTGAACAGAGGAAAAAGCCAGCAGACATAGGTTCTTGATAGAGTGAAGAACAAATACTACAAACAAAAGAAAGAAAAGAAGGGTGTTTACCTGGCAATCTCAGAGACAAAAGACACAAGCTCCTTGGGTTCGTACGCCCTGGCGAAAGACCAGCACACATAACAGGCGGCATCACGCACGTTGGAACCGACGCTACACGCGCCCCTCTTTTCCTCGTAGGTCAGTGACTTGACAATGAGCGGCACAACTGCAAACAGAGCAAGCAGAGATACGAGCTGATTGACATCAAAAAAGATTTTTTTTTTTTAAAATAAGATAAAGATTATGCTCTACAACATTATCGACTCAGAATAATTAGATTCTGAATTTGAATGAAGTGGCTGTTTAAATCGTCATCAATCTACTGTGAAATTCTTCTATTGAAGAAATAAAATTTTTTTAATCAAGCAGGTCAAAAGCTGATTATGAATTACTCACAATATAGGAATCATGAACACAAGCTGGTGCCTAATTTCTACTGTCGACACCATCAGTAATACGTGTTTCTGATTTCAAATCAAGAAATCTGAACACAATTTATGACGGTAATAAAATGGATTATTTTCACAAAAAAGTCAGTTAATTTATTTCCATCACTTGAAGATCAACGTTTAACATTAGGTATAAATATGTTGTTGTCTGCACCTCAGGGGAAACTTTAAACACTGTAGTCAGACAGAGGACAGAGTGGCCAGTCCAGAAAAAAGACAAAGATGGAGCGACAAAGAGTAACCATGAGGGAGAACACCCCCCCCCCCCCCCAACCCCCCACCCCCCTCATGTAAATCATTGCTTGAGGCCTGACTAATATCGGGTACATCAACGTTGCCCGTGGGCGCTGCTGTTTGGGCTGAAGCCCCGCCCACGGCTGAGACAACACCTCAGAGAGAGGAACTCACCACACAAGTAACATCAGTCACAAACGAGCTGTGAACTCAAGAGTTCATATTGAGACGGGCCGCCACGCTCCGACACCGGTTGTGAACTGGAGAGCATTTTTCTGCTTCTCCTTCTACAAGAGCAGGTAATGGTTTGGTTTTTTTTTTTTCTTCCTATTTTTATTCTAATTTACTACTAAAGAAGCAACATTCTGATTTATTTATGTGCTGTCGATCACCTTCCAAGCCTTCCTGTGTTATCGGATGAGACGTTTGCAGTGGTTCCGTTCACTAGTTTGTAAAGTGTATTTATGTGCAGGTGGAGGCTCGGCGTGCACCTGTCGCTGCTTCTTAATGAGCCGCTGCTGGAGCGCCTGAGCTGACTCCCCAACACTAACTATCAGGCACTGCGAAATACTTTCTCACAAAGGAAGAAATACTATGCTTCAATGTTCCTAAATGACCAGTTCATGCCAATAGAGCTGAAAGTATACAGAAATATTTTTAGGGGGGGAAAAATATGGGGTTTTTTTTAACAATAATTCAGTTTGAGAAAATGTTTTAAGAGAATTTCCATCTGAATTTCATGTTCTTAAGAGGGGAGTGGCTTTGCCTTGCTACAGCAGTTGGAGAGAAACTTGAGTGACAACTTGTTGCGACAGCACATGACAATCAGGTTCCTCCATGCACACCCAGAAACACAGCTTTAGGTGATACTTCATTTCAGAAGAGGGCCCCGAGGTATTTCAGATGCCATATCGCCGCCTCCTACTGAAACGGCTTATTGCAGCAGCGATTACTCGGCTCTTTCAGCTTGATGAGAATGGCGTTACTGATAATATTAGGCAGATACTTTAAACATTTTCTGTATTTCCGCGGCCGGTGAGCTCATCAAATGATTGAATGCATCCCGCAGGTGTAGTCATGGGAAGCAGGTGGCTGGTGTTTCCCACGCCGACAGCGCTGAGTTTAGTAAGGTTGAGGTGGAAAGCAAGTCCCTGCATGCCCTCCGGGGTCGGTGCGAGTGAGCGCAAAGTCTGCCTGCCTGGTGCCTTAGCAGTGCTTTTAACGTCTCTGGACAGACGAGCCGAGCAATACCCTAACGGACTGGCAGGTGAACAAGCAGACCGAGCGGAGGTGTTTGCAGGCTGCTGCCAATCAAGTCCGAATTAAAGCAAGATTCTACTGCACCTATGCAAATGAGCAAGTGACTTTTTTGCATACAGGTATTCCTATTTAAACACTCCGCTGTTTGGTACACAACCCTGTGTACAGCAACAGTTACAGAAATACATTAGCCTGAGGGTGCAGTGTTTTTGCAGCAAAAGATTTTTATTTTTTTTTGCCAAGCAGCTGAAGCAGGACTCGGGAGAGAAACCTTCCAATGAAAGTTTGATCCTCCTGAACCAGTCAGACGACTCTGAACAGACTCAGTATTGTCAGCTCAGTGACAATCTAAAGCAAAAAAGTGCAATGATTCACAGGTTGCTTGTATCTTTCAGGTCAGCCCATTCAAACATTTACTAACGCGTCCGCTGTATGTTTTGCATTATCAGAAACTTTGCCATTCCGATGGAAGCCGCTAAGGAACGCAAGCCGAAAAGGCCCCACTACATTCCCCGACCGCCCGGCAAACCCTTCAAGTATCAGTGTTTCCAGTGTCCGTTCACCTGCAATGAAAAGTCTCACCTCTTCAACCACATGAAGTACAACCTGTGCAAGAACTCCATCTCCCTGATGTCGCAAAAAAATGGACAGACAACTCGACAGATCAAAGCTGTAGCTAAGGCAGCCCCAGTCGGGCCTAAGGATTGTACAAACACATCCCCAGGAGCTCAGACCAACAGTCCAGAGGAACAAGAAGCAGTGGAGAACAAAGATGAGAGCCAAGATGACACGGAAGAAGTTGATGTTGGGCGTGACAGTCCGGTGAATAAGGACAATGAGAGTGTGGCAAAATCAAATACGGCCACAGACAGAGAGAACGGGGAGTGTGACGAGGACAAGGCTCTGCCGCGGCAGTCGGCCTTCTCCCCCGTCACACCCAGCCGCGACGGGGCAGAAGTCTTCAAGCCGCCGGTGCCACGCGCAGAGGATTCACAAAACCCCGTCCCGACTTTCAACCATCCAGGCTTCCCTTGGGGCCCGATTCCACCACCCATTCCCTTAAAACCCCTCCCCCCTCTCATGGTACCCGAGTACCCTCCGTACCTCCTGCCTGACCGGCCCCTGTATCCACCGTACTACCTCCCAGGAAACCACCCCATTAATGAGACTAACTCTTCTTCCTACCCCACGGAGTTTCTGAAACATCAGAGGGCTGTGGTTCAACAACCCATGACACCACCTCACACTGCCCCGTTTCCCCCTTACCCGTACAGATACTGCCAACCGCTTCACCCGCTACACTACACGTTATACAGACCCCACGAGCTTCCCATGCCAATTGCAGGACCTCGATATCTTTCTCTGGATTTGTACGGCCCAACCCTCGGCCCTAAGGATTATGACTTGTACATGCATTCACGTTCCACTGACAACCACCCACAGACTTCGCCACCAGAAGACAGCCACCCTGGCCAAAGTGAGGACAAAGCGACGAGGCTGAGCCCTAAAGAGGGCTGCTCCGCACTGGGGTCTCCTGACAGACCCAGTCAAGCACACATCATCCAGAGAGACCCAGAAGCCCCCCAGTACACCCAAATGGGTGAGTCACAGACTCCTCCACAACAAGGACACACACCTGCGCCAGCGCAGCCGCTTAAAAATGACCTGAGGGGGGAGCCCTCAGTGGAAACTTCACTGCAGTTGCATGAAGGGTACGTGAAATCCTGAGTTCTGTTCATTTTATTTGCCACATCTGTTCATTATCTGTACTTAAAGATTTTGTTTAACTTTTGGTTTTATCGTTTCTTTTCCAGGTCAAGTGAGAGCAGACAATACTCCTCGGTTTCTGAATCAGGTCCTAACACTCAATCACAAGACGATTACGTGGACAGCACGGACGACCTGGCCCCCCTCAACCTCTCGACAAGGAACCACGACAAAACAAAGCAACCCGATCAGGCATCGAGGGGCTCTGACACGGAGAGATTAAAGGAGAATGAGGTGCCTCTGAACCTGAGCCTTCGAGCTCCTTACGGCAGCCCCGTGCACAGCTCCGCCCTGAGCGAAGCAGGCAACGAGCTGCAGGAAGAACCTTGTGACCAAAGGCAAACTGCAGCTTTGGCACTTTGTCAGCTTGCCATCGCGAGCTCTGCTGCCTCTTCATGTGACTTCAGCTCTGTGGGTAGGCCCTCAAATGATGCCGCGAGCACTGCCACAAAACAAAACGCCAAGCAAAAGAGCAGGGTTAAGGGAAGAGGCCTGAAAAGAGCACAAAGTGGCCATGTTGACAGCAAATGCCACAAACCAAACAAGAGAGTGAAGGCACACGGGAGGGCTCTGCGGAAGAGGCCTCGCTGCTGTTAGCAGCTGCACCTTGACTGGTGTGAAGGACTGAATAGCTCATCTTTATTGCTGCAAGCCACGACATCAAAAGATTCCCGACTGCCTTCATGACGCACTGAACGTTTCCATTATCCTAGCAGGAGTTGATGTGACATGCCAACAGCACTGCCACAAGGACATACATTCAAATTACGTTGGTTAAACACCTGCTCTCACCTCGTCGACTTTGTTAACAGTAGAATCAATTTTCCAGAAGTGTAAAACTGTTATTGTAGTGTAGAAAATGGACAAAAAAAGATGTAATGTTGTATATGTTGTCAATACGTTGAATTAAACAAAAAAATGTTGGAAAGAAAAGCTGTCTCATTATTGTCCGTCCATGTTCAACGAACATACCGTCTTTCAGTCTGGAGGGCAGCAGCAGACCTCTTCTCCCCAGTTCGGCCAATGCCAGGCAGCCTCCATGCCAAGCATTATCTGTTTCCTGAAAGCTTTGAAAGCAACAAACGGGTAGAAACATACAGCATGTTAGAGAAGATCTGGGCACTGCACAGCCCGCAGGCCGCATGCAACTCTTTGGTTTCACTTGGACGCGGCCAACTTAAGGTCACTGAGAAATTAAAGCGTCATATAATTTGTGTACATGATGCAGCACAATTACTTGGCCTGACATACAACCTGTGTAATCTGAGCACCTGTCTTAAAAGTGTTGGCGAGTGGCACCCACAATCGCAACATTTTGGGGTATTCAATAAGACTGTATGACTGCTATTTAAAAAGAAGTAAGCAAAAAAAAAAAAAAAAAACTATCATATTGACAAAGAAAGTGGCAACCAGCCTCCAGCATGAAAACTACCTGAAGCAGTCCAGCAACGATCCAACCACCTCATCAGCCAGCTCCTTGGGAAGCCTCCCAGTCAACCGTCCAATGCTGAAGAGTTAAAAAAAAACACAAATATTTCAGAGGATATAAAGAAATGTCAAAAACATGTAGAAACATGCAATATTTGAACTGTTACCCCTTTGCTGCAGACCAGCGCACAATTGTTTTCTTGTCTTTCAGTCCCACCAGGAGATGCTCTGTAAAAACAACAGCCATCTGAGGTTTTTATTTCTTTCACGACATTATGTGAACGTTTTGTCATTTAGTGGCGACATAAACTGACCAATAACCATCTCCACTTCCTCAGGAATGTCATAGTCCTCCTCATGTTCTTGTACTTCCTTGTCCGGACTCACAGCAGCCGACTGAGACATGGAGAGGTTTGCTGCAAGGGACCGGCTGCCTCTCTGGTACCTGGAAACAGGCAACACAACTGTTCTGACGCTTCCTGATGCACTTCTTTCAGATCCAGTTAGGCATCAACGAACACAAAGATTTTATGTAGCAATTATAACTCAATATGAGACACTGCCAAAACAATCATTAGGTACTGAGGTGTGGCCTTGCGTGTACTGTTTATTGTGGCGTCTAACCTCCAGCCGGCCAGTCGTGGCTTCAGGAAGGTGAGGCCGAGCCTCTGGGTGAGTTTGACGTCGAGCTTCCTCAGCATGGCCTCACTGCTCTCCGAAAGACATCTCTGCTCCAGACACTGCAGCACTGTCGGAGCTTGGAGAGCAAAATACCCATAAGCCATTTCCATTGAGAAAGTTTGTGAAAGTGTATCAATAAAATATAATAATAAACAATACAACAAACCAGATTTACATGAGAGTTGAAACCCAAAGGTAATAAAGTCTCTTTTTTTGGGAGTCTGTTGCATGTTGTCTTCATTAAATAAACCATTGCTGATGAATAAAAGACAAAAGAGGAACGTACCATGCAATAGGAGGTCATCCCGCTTTCCATGTTTGAAAAGCTTAGCCTGTAAGAAATAAACAAAACTATTGAAGTGAAGTGAGGAAGAATGTGGGCATGGTAGCAATGCACTTTCTACTTGTCCAAACAAAAAGACACTAGAGCCTAAAATCAAACTGGGATATTCTTTCTGTGAAGCGCACATATAAATGTAAGGTCATAACTGAGAAAAAAGTATTTTATTTTGAGAAACCACACCCTTTCTACAGTTAGATTTTTTTGTAGGTGTCCTCAAGCACTGATGAACGGAACACACAGAGCCTGTTTTGAATGCCTGAAGCACCACATAGGCGCCAGGGTTCATATCCGAGACATTGGGTGAACGAATACTTTTTAAACATGTGATTCAAGTGCATGTGTCAACATTATGAGCACAATGTCCTCGCTCTACGGCTGCATTACATTAGCTTAGATTACACAAATCAAACTGAAAAGATGCACTATCATTTTCAAACAAATGCAAATAGGGACATTATGTGGCGCAAATGTGTTTTATAATTGTACTTAAGAGTCCTCCATGTCAATCATTTAGCATTGGAACAAACTGACATCAGTAACTTGAAGCAACAGATCCCACAAACGCAGCAGGTGCATTACACACCTGTTCAAATCCCATGGGATGTTGGAGGAAACATACCAGTCATGTCAGCTCTTGTAAACTCCACAAACTACCGTCTGCATATTTTAATACAACAGTGCCAGCAGATTATACTGGCTTAAAAAAACACACACACACACACGCACACGCACACACACACACAAATGGGCGTCCAAACAAGACCGATGCATGACTCCAGGGTTTCTGTGTTTACCAGAGACTGCAGAGCACCGTCCAGGACGCTAACGCTGTTCACTGAATCATCCTTCGTCTGGGATATCGTAGTTAGACTCCAGTCCAAAAACTCCCCCAGGCACTTTTGTTGCGCGTCAGGGCGAGCCAAGAACCTGCACAGTCATGCATAATGAGAATACCTTCAAATAATTAACAGACACAAGCAAAGAGATTCCAAAGGGCAATGTTACCCTCTGCTGGCCGACAGAACTAACTACATGTGACCGGTTCAGATCTGACCAGATTAACAGGGTTTTTTGGGGGGGCGTGAGAGAAGCCAGATTACCTGTAAAAGACTCAACAGAAAGGCCCCAGACGAGATTGTCCACATTTAAGCACTACATGGCACAAAAATTCACATAATCTATTATTGGGACTATAATTTCTATTTACTGGCTTTGTGAAATTATCGACTAACGTAAGTAACAAGTTGCATGAGACAACACTTTATATATTCCCATGTGCAAATAAACTCGTGACTGGAAATATTATATTGATGTTCATATACAGTCAGATACTGAAGCACTTACTTTGATACCAGCATTGAGGCAGCATCTCTGGGAGTGTCAACAACGACAAGATAATCCTGTAAAAAAAAATTGTAAATTTGTCAAAATAGAGTGACACATGTACAAGCTGGTACATAAAAACAAATACACAGACATTGTAAGGAATAAATACAAAGCTGGTGTGTTGTTATTAACTTAACATAAACTTTTGTCTGATCACTTCAGTTTGAACAGATTTACGGTTGTTTTGTGTCGGCTACTCTTGAGAAATGTGGATTTTTTTTAAGTATGTTTTCTTTGAAATGTTTACAATTCACTTGGTGGTTTGGAAGGTCAGATTGGAGCCTCTGACGCTTTGGTCCAGGGGCCTGACGTTGAATACCCGTTTTAGGCTCCGATCATATTGCAGGTCTTGACGCTCAATTACGATTTCTTATTGAGATCGTATTTCTTTGTGTCAAACACTGTTTGAACCACATTACTCCCAGTACACTGTTCACAGAAGTAAATATGGATGGAGAATCTCTGAAACAAAACCTCACAATTTTTCCAAAGACTAATCACGTCACCGGTGTCTGCCTTGTACCTTGTCCACCCCCCCCCCCCCTCACATTTTGGTAGTGCTGCTTCCTTAGGCACAGATTTGTGACGTCAGTCTCACGTCTATTATGTGGAAGTCACATACTTCAGCTACACATCTGATTTGGTATGACATACGATCAAGGCCTGAGTCTGGGTTGCAGATATCTGAATTGCAACGTTCACACTGTCACAAAACAGATCGGACATGGCTCACTTGTGAGCATAAAATCAGAAGTGGATCACATTTGTCTGCTGTGCGAACGGAGCCTAAACAGTTCTTTCATTTGTTGTTGAAAACGCAGACAAAACAATAGCCCCATGACGGGACGTGTGACACATTGAAGACATTGATACTTATCTTACCTTTGCAATGGCTAGAATACGGCCCATGGTTGTCTCCCTGGGCTTTCCACTGTCTGACTCCATGTGACCGTCCAGACGAGAAAGATCAAACGGAATGAGGCACGTCACGGTCAGCCATAACAACAGCATGTAGCGAGTCTCCCAAGTCTGGAAAGAAAAAAAAATAGATGAACAACTCAAGATCTGAGAAAAAGCACTAACTCTGGATGATGAAGTTAAACTATGCTGCGAAATGCTTGACTTGAAGAGTTCCCTTTTAAAGTAAAGAACCACAGCCTCACCTCAGAGTCTTTGGGATCCTGTCTGGACAAAAGGTCCAAAACTGGTTGTAAGTCGGCCACCTCGTGAGGGAGAAGCTGCATGAAGACTTTATAGCCTCTCACCTATGCAAGTGTAAACAAGAAAAGTTATTCAAAGCAGGGAGAGTGAATAAGATTCAGTGTTTTGGGTTATTCAGGACTGACCTTACAGATGATGTAGAGAAACTTGAATCCCAAATGTACCAATGATGGTGGAGACTGTTCATTTTTAATCGTGTCCAATATCATGTTTAGCATCCACTCTAAATTAAATATGACAGTTAAACAAATGAATGAAAAACACTTGATCACACATGCAGCACGCTGGTATTAATAGTTGTGTACCGAGATGAGGATCCAGGAGACGAGGTTGCTCCTGGTATTTGTTCAGAATCACTGTTGGGGGGGAGATGAGAGAGATATATCACCAGCAACACCAATATCGCGAATTATCTTTTTTATTTGGGGTTTTGCAGCCTGTGTGTCTCACGTAAGAATGTCTGTGTGGCCATCTCGCTCTGCACCAGGTCTCCGTGAACTCCCGGCAGGCTGCTGATCAGAGCTCGAGCATCTGCGTTCTCACTGAAGCCGCCCAACACACACGTCTGGACAATAGCGTCCTCTTCTTCTCCTTCACCACCGAGGGACCCGCTCTCCATCTCCGACAAGGCCATCCCTGGTCGCTTTTCTCCCCCACACAAAGTGTTTCGGTTCCTGGACGTTCAGCTCTTTTTCCCCCAGTAAGTTAGTGGTGGTCCAGTGAGGATGCTAATATTATTAGCATGTATGTCCCACAAACACACAAATCCGGACGAAAGAAATCTCAAAGAAGCAACATGTAGCTAGGAAAGGGAGCTGATCTGGAAGATATCGGTTTGGAAAATTACTTCACTGAAATTGAAATGAACAAAAACAAACAAGAAAATGCATGTCATGGGTGTGTTAATGGAGCTAACTCGATTTGAAGTGCGCAATGAACGCCCCAGTACGGAAACCGGCGAGGGCCAGCTGGAGCGTCTGTCACGTGACAAACCAAAACACACACATTAATTCAGTATTTCCTGTTGAAATCATTCCACCGAAAATAATAAAAACTAGAGGTTTGCATTTCAAGAATAAAATACAAGTTGATTGCTGAAACTGTAAATGTAACTGTTGTCTTTCGTCTTCCTCTTCACCTGGGCGAAACGGCTATTGGCATTCGTGAAGTTGCACGACCGCCATCTGCTGGTTCCAGCTCGTCACCACCGCTCAAAGAAAGAAAGAACCCGAGGACGACTCACTTCTTTTAAATCAGGTTCAAAAACACTTATTTGCTCAGGCTTTCCAATAAACAATAATGTATTCTATTTCTTCTCCTTTTTATGCTTTTCTTAATCACTTTGTTTTAATGTATTGTATGTGTATGTTCTTAATTGTGTTAACACAACTAAGTTATTATTTTAACAGTTCAAAGCAGTGGAGCATGTTTCAGGCCATTATATTTCCCAAAATGTATTAAATACATTAGAAGTTACTGTAGTAAATCACTCTTCTGTCCACACTCTGGAACCGATTGGAGATGGGTATGCGTCTCACATTTCTTGTGTAAAATACTTCCTCAGGTGCATCAGAAACCGAGAACAACATATGGTGAAAATGGTCAAAATAGCAAGATGACGAAGTCGACAAGAATGTTATCACAAAGCATTGGGTTTATGATGATTTTTTGAGAATGATAAGAGGTATGCCTGGTTACATAATGTCATACGAGATAAATATGAGTAAAAAGAAGCACTGCTCTTCTAGAAAAACACATTGGATCATCTCAGGATTTATTGCTTAAGTTGTGGACAACAAGGATTTGCAAACAATCAGGCATCAATATTTTGGAAGTACTGCGAAAAATCAACATCCTCTTCACAGCTGTAGAGATTAATCTGGTCAGATGAACAAGGACAAAAGTACAACTTCCTTATACAGGTTTCTAGCCTTATGATCTTAAATGGTGTTGTGTATCTACTTCAGTTTTATTAAGTACCCAAATTAGTAACTCATTGAGACACTCTGTAAAAACAAAGAAACATAATAACAGTTAGTGACTGATAGAAAACAAATCTTTTCCTAAAACTGTATCTGGTGTAAGGTGAACAAGCAAAATTAGGTTGCTTATACAATATTGATTTGAATTAATTATACTCTAAAGCAGACATTCTAATGTTAAAATGCTATATTTGGTATTTTTAGCAATAGGCTACACTGTTTTTGGTCAACTTTGAAATATATACATAATACTGTCCTCAGTAATAAGACTGTAAGGTTTGCTATTACTGACTATCAGCAAAGTTATTTCAGTAGGTTCTTCATTATTCTGACTGAAGAGCCTCTGTAGCCCCCACCAAAGTGGTTCCAGTGATTCAGGTAGTGGAATAGTTGGTAAAGCTGATTCCTCTCTTCAAATCCTGGTGCTTTAGGGATCTTTGCATGATACGCAGAGTAAAAAGAGCTGTTGAATCCTCCAAACATCCCAGCAATACCTAACTCATACTCTGAATGACCGTAGAAGCAAGCAGGGTCAAAGATGACTGGGCCATCGGCGCACTCTGCCACATTGCCTCCCCATAAGTCTCCATGGAGAAGTGCTGGGACAATAGCCACATCTTTGAAAAACTGAGGGATCTTGAGCTGTAAATGACAACAACAATATATGCGTTACCCAATTTGATGAACGATGCAAACAAAACAACAGCTGTAGAAACATTTCTGACTGGATAGCAGAGTAGGTATACCTGTAGCTTGGACCATAGCTCCCGAGCCTCCCTGTCTCCGTACGATTTCTCCACCATGTTAAGCTGGTGTTGCAGCCTCTGCTGGGAGTAAAATGTCACCCAGTCATCCTGCCAGTCATTTTCCTGGAAAGGCACAGAAAAAAAAAAAAGACCAGACTGTGATATTCCAGAGGATGGCTGTAAAGTCACAAAGAGAGCGCACACAGATGGCATGGCACATGTGTATTTCTTTCAGTATTTACATACGTACCTGTGGTAAATATCCACAACATGTAGTTACACTGAAGCCAAATCTTTCGACCACAGCCATATCTGACAGACCATGTCCTTTTCCTGGACAGTCAAACACAGAACTTGATCAATAAGTGGTTAACTATCATCTAAAAACAGAATGCAAAACTACAATGAGTAGCAATGACAATAATCTTACATTTGTCCAGCATTTGATATTTCTATGTCTTAATGCAAAGTGTAACTTATTTACCTACAGTCTGCTGCTCTTTATTCACTTTCTCCATTAGTGTCTTGTTGTGGAGGTGTAGGTCTGCCAGCTGCTCTCCAATGTGTTTTGAGTACCTGCTCAGTGAATTTAAACATTGAGTAGTTCATTGGAAACACATAAAGAGGCTACAGCTGAACTGCAGGCTCTTACTTGGTGAGACCTCTCATGTCCACATGTTCCATCACAAACACGCATCCGCCTGTGTCCAGCTCAATCACCTTAATAGGGCCGGGAACTTTGACAGTTTGCGTTTTAAGAATGGCATCCAAACCGGCCATCTCACCATCAAACATCAACTTGGCCTGTATTGCAACAACAAAAGCACAATCGGTGAGGAGAAGTATAGTTGCAGCTGCAAAGTTACTAAGTCAAAAACACACAGCTGCGTCACACCAACTGCACAAAGTCCACTGACTATCACTGCATTGCTGTAAGAAATAACACTGAATGGAGACCGAGATTTGCACAGCTGGACTGACTAAAGTAACAACCCAGTGGCACTGCGTTCTCACACAGTGACACATACGTAGAATTAATACCTCGCTCTTGTGATTTATCTTCACGAACACTCTCCCGGTGTCAGTTTCATAACTCTGGCCCTCGCTGATGCATCCGCCTCCAGAGTGACCTGTGGATTTCAGCAGGGTTGTCCCCAACTCTTTCTTTATTTTTGCCTCCATGGATGTTCTGAATAATTTCCCCCAAAACACTTTACAGACGCACTACCAGGTTCACACTGGGCGTGACATTTCAGCGCTTCCGCCACGGGAACCAATAAGATGTCTCGCGTCTGCTTATCTCCGCGTCAGATTTGTATGGCTGAAATATAACCAATCAGAATGTAGTTCATGATGATTGACGTGACACTTGCTCAATCGCTGTGGAGTGCTATGGTCACGTGAGCGTCACCATGGTACCAAGTGAGGCCACTCATGCTAACAGGCTAATATTAGCCTTTGCAATGTTTTCCCGTGGAGAGGCGAAATGAGCAGAAAAGAAACGTGTTTACTCCTCGGAGCGACCGGCGTTGGAAAGACATTGTTGCTCAAACGTCTACAAAATATCCTTTGCACACGTCCGATTGTTTATATCGGCAACGGGGAGAAGTAATCCGCACTAAGTAGCTGAAATGGACAGCTAATGTACTGCTGGTAAAAGCTAAGACATTTTAAGGTGAAATTTAGTCCCGACGTGTGATGTATCAGTGTGAATATAAAGATTTTTATATACTATATGACACTTTGCAATGGCGTATCATGAAAAGAAAAACAGTAAATGTTGCTTTTAGCATTGGCCTATGGTTCAAAGTGGCTACATCGGTACCGAAATCTACTTCAAATCGACACAAATGACCCCAAAAATGTAAAATGTCTTAGGAGAAACTCACTTCATAAGTCCAAAAAAATACAAATTTACTGCACAATATCTTAAGAGTGGCCACAAATAACTGCAGAGACGGATGTGTACAACACCATCATATGAAAATCACAAACACATCAATCTACATTTAATCTTTCTTAAAATCTGGCTTATTCAAAACCATTATCAAGTTGAAGTTGTGATGGTTGGTTGTTTTTTTCCTCATGGATTGTATTCACAGTTTAGTTGGAACTGTTCAGGTGAACTTGAGTCAACCCCTCCCACTCTGCCTACAGTAAGTAGGAGTGGATTGTATTTTTAAACTTTTACTGAGTTTACTGCTCAGTCATGCTGTAACACCTCATATATGTTTTGTCTCAGGTTGGAACCAATCTGACAGACCTGACATTGAAGAAGAAGAAGGTGACCGTGAGAGAACTGGGAGGCTGCATGGGCCCCATATGGCCCAGCTACTTCAAAGACTGCTCCTCTGTCATTGTATGACTTATTTGTCTGTACAACTATCTTGCCTTGTTTCTGTAAATGAAATGTTTGTTTTAAAAATATTATCTCTTTCTTTCCTATTCTTAGTTTGTGGTGGATTCAGCCAACACGGCTCAGGTCTCCTCTTCTTGTATCCAGTTACTGTCACTCCTCTCTGCCGAGCCTCTGCACAATGCCTCAGTTCTTATTCTCTTCAACAAGAGGTGATGCTTGCTTACTTAAGAAGTGACAGTCAATATATGTTTGCCTTATTATTAGTTTATTGTTACAAGAATTGTTTTCCACAGGTGATCCTTAATATTTTTGCGTTTTCTGATATTCGTTTTTCATTGCAACTCTTTTTAGGGACATGCCTTGCATTATGAGCCTTATAGAGATAAAGTCGCTGTTCAGGATGGACGATATCATCGCATCTGCAACTCAGCCAATCACAGTACTGGAAATGAGCGCCCGATCAGGAGAGGGACTTAAAGAGGTGATAAGCTGGTTGGAGTCTGTTGCCGTCAAATAATGTATTATTAACAAAGTTGTGAAAATGTTTTCAAGCCTTCTGTTCAGTTATGTCAGTATTATCCATTAAAAAAACAAAAGTTCACACAGTTTTAAGAGGATTTAATAGTGTGCTTAGTGTTGGACAGTATAACACTGTGGCAGAGAACATGACTATAATCGTACTGTATGAAAATGATGACTGTTAATTTGGGTGATTAGAGATGTGTAAGCATTGTATGGATGGTAGTGTCTGGTGGTATAGTGGCTTTTCTGACCGTTTAAAATAACATCACACAAATTTATCGATTGTCTGACGAAATGCAAACGGAATTTCAGTTGAGGAAGTCAGAGAACTTCCTCTGAGAAAATATTTTGACAGAAGCAGAAAAAGCTTTTCCTGCTCTGCCATTGTAAATATCAGATTTGCACGTGTCAAGCGAAACCGTGATACAATTGTTGATATAATCTAGTACAGGCCCGTTGCTGCTTTTGTGTATTCGTGAAGTCCAGCAGGGTTTGTTATGGGGACAGAAGGAATCTGCCACATTTGTTTAAATGGAATTTGTGAAGAGTCCCATTGAAAGGAGGCTTGGAGCTACAACTGTATGATGATGTATCACCAGCAGGGGGCAACATGCACAACAAACACAGGAGCTGTTGCTGGGTGTGTGCTTCATTTGGGATGATTTCATATGAAATGTATTGGTACCAAGAGAAATGACAAAATGTGAAGATTGAAACAGTGTTATAATCATACCATTGTATTTGATGAGAATCAGTGGTTCACAAGCAATGAATAAAACTCACATTCAATAACTTTCCAATGCAACTGTACTTACTACGAATTCAGAAGCACATAACAGTCTCTCCCAAACTTTAATTTCATTCAGCAATTGATTTCTTGATCGTAAAATTGCATATATGCTGTTATTTTTTTTCATCAGTTCCGAACTCCACATAGTTAACGGTGTTGATGCAGTCACAATTCAGGCACTGGACAGGTGTTTAGTAACTTTTTTTTCCCTTTCACTTCCATAAACAAATTGTCTATTCAGGTACATTTCGCAAAGAGTGGTCAACTGAGCCCATCACACATATGTACGCCTACTTTCTATGGCTGAATTTATTGACAACAAAGTAATCTGTGCTTTTTTGTAGTTGTGGTGAGTAGTTAACAGGTTATAGTCTTGAAGCAGTTTTACATGATAGTAAAAGTTTTCGGTAAAAATCGTTATCTGGTTGACACATCACAACTGCATTCATTAAAATAGAAGCAGGATATGTTGTAGCTGTGAGACGCAGAACCATCTTGAATCGATACGTTACCGTATTGTATATAAAAACACCTAAGAATGTACAAGTCCTCGGATGCTGCAGAACGTGATGGCATTCCCCTTTTCAAAGACGTTTGCTCCAATTCCGTCGACCCTCACAAGAAAGGGTTCTGACTGCTCTGTGCCAACTGTGATCCCTGAGTACTGGAGGTGGAGAAGGGCAGCAGGGGCTCCGGAAGCGGCCCCGGCAGGTCCAGACCGGGCTGCGTGGGGTGAGTGAGTGACGAGGGGAGGCTGGCACCCTGGTGGCTCATCGGCAGGGGCAAGGAGGTGCTGTACGGAAGGGAGAAGGCCTGAGGAGCCACAGTGGCGGAGGTGGAGCCCATCTGATTCAGACTTAGCTTTGGCTGCTCAAGTTGGAATGGGTTGGTGATTGAGGGGGCATTCAGGCCTGAATTAAAAGAAAATTTAAAATTTTAAAAGTCCACTTGAACCATCTTTCCAATAACACTTTCAATTCTTAAAACAAAGTTTTAAACCAGAGAAGATCGTCAGTTTCTCTCTTTTTCAGCAGAACAAACCACCGTTTCCTGATGTCTGAAGACAAATGCAAATCAAAATAGAGGGTTGTCAAAAGCTTTTTTTGAAATAGTGTACCAAGACCTTATTTTTTAAGGATGTGATGCAAATAGGAGAAAATCTTTTTGTCTTATTCGTTTAACTTTAAACAAGCTGTAATAGAACATTGGGAGAAAATGAGAGTACAGTGTACAGGTCTTTAAAATATTCTAGAAATCAGGAAAATGGCCATCAGTAAGTCAGCATTAGAATAGTCTACCTGTGGATATCTGATAGGCCTCATCTGTGGAGAGTTTTAAAGTCAAACTAAAGACCAGTGCATTTACTGTTAGATGTCATTCTTAAACTGTGTTTGTTGCCTTTTGCTTTGTCTTTTCAACAGTTTGTTTTTTTTAAACAAGTAGAGCACTTTGAAGGCATTTTATAAACAAAATACTACATGTAGCTGGAGTGAATAAAATCAATTAGTATTCCAAAAGGTTAAAATTCTATCTACATTTTACATCAGTCTCTGAAAGCAAAATGTGTGTCATACAGTGGTAAGTAGGAAGCAAGTCATTTATACTGTACAGTAGACACAGACAGTTTCCTCATGACAATGTACACATCATTTGCATGTAGGAGGCTCCTTTACATTCCAGTTCTAGTTTTTCCATGTAGCTTTAGACTAGTTACTCATTGGCTGTTGCATTTGGAGTCAGTAATACACCAATTACCTGACATAAAGGGGTTCTTTGCTGGGGGGTTTCCCGGAATCAACCTGTCCAGGTTCACCAAAGAGGCGGCTGTGGGGTCCAGGAAAGCTTCGGGGGTCCGACATGTGCGAGGGGCGGGGTCGGCCAGGCTTTCTCCTAGACGGGACAGGTCGAAGAGTTCAGGACTACCGTCTCTGCGCCCGTTCATATTCAGCATACCGCCGTCCATGGCCTCGTCAAACAGATCCCCGTCTGGCAGCAGGAAAAGAGATTGTTAATATGTGGTTTGCACAAACCCAGAGTGAAAATGTGACCGTTTTGCGATCTACCTGAGGGGCTTCCAGTTCGTGGAGAAGGTACTCTGAAAGGTGTTCCTTCTGATGGAACCGAGAATGGATCAACCCCTGAAGAGGCTATAAACATGTGAAATTACATCATTTAGCTTTTGATACTTTCTGAGCATTGGTATGATGTCTGTAACTTTCAGCTGAGCATGTTTGCACATATGCTCACCTGTGTTTGAGGCCCATGCCCCGCCTGCAGAGTTGAGGTTGGAGACATTGTTTTGTGGTGCATCCCAGGGGTTAGCCGGCGGCTCCCACGGCGGAGGAGGACTGTTTGAGGGTGGAGGTGCCATCCATGGAGAATCCGCTCTCGAGTTGTAGGCACCTCCTTCTTTTATAGCAAAAGCAGAAACTTACAGCGAGAACCACATCTTTTAAACCGTACACGATATAGTTACTTTGGTTTAGAAAGTACTTTTCTCCAGTGCATCTGACTAGTAAAGACTCCACATTATGACACTTGGCTCGGGCTCAAGGCTCACCCAGCGAGTCCCAGGGGTCCGTGCCTCCAGCAGCAGCAGCTGCCTGGTGTTGAATATTATTCCAGCGGTGGACACTCGGAGGTGTCTCTGCTGGCACTGCAAACACATCTACCAGGTCCATGAAGGCCGTCTGAACACAGAAAGAACAGATTATTTCAGTATATAGTTCAATATGGTTAACTTCATTCATATCTGTCCATCTATAAAAGCTGAGTATATCTCTTTTTTATATTGCATGCGTGTACACGTGTCTGTGGTCGGAGTGCATAGATTGTCTGTGTTTGTATATGTTTGCATCTATTTCTTCTCGGGTGTCTGTTGAGGTGTTTCGTACCCCGCCTTTCAACTGCATTTCACGTTTGCTCTCATCCAAAGCCTTCTGGAGCAGAGATTCATCTCCCTTGCGACTGAGTTGCTCCTGTCAACACAAAAGGGGAGGGACACAGACGCCATTGGGCATAATGGCTTTTGGCTAAATTCACATATTGTCACATCATTTTATATTTATGACAAAGCGACAAGCAGAGAGAAACCAGTCGGCTTGCATTCTTCCAATGCATTATCTATGCATGCAATTGGCACAATCCAGAAAATTCTCCGGTCAAAGAGAGGAGAGAGCAGAGCATCACCGAGGTCCCTAACAGAGCAGTTCTTTTGTGCTACTGTATATTAGCATAAAGAGAAAATGGGGAGGGAAGAGACAATGTGCCAGAATGAAACAGGAAGGGGATTACAAAGGGTGCAGAGATAATGCCACAATAGGACATTTATACAGCTTTTTGGGGGGAAAGAAATGTGATGTTTTACAATAACAAAAAGCAAAAAAAACAATAAAGTAAAGAAGAAAAACTGTTGGCTAACAACTGAAAACAGTCTACGATCTCTGTTTAATTTAAATTCTCAGAAACACCGGATGATCTCAAATGAGACATGTGACAACCAGTTGAAGCGAACCCACAACGTGCCCTTCAATTTGATTATTTATTGATTATCTCTGAAATGCCCGTGGAAAAGTCCACTAACGCTATTTGCTATTTTAAATGTTTTGTCAACCATTTCCAAAACCTTGCTCAGCAAGTGTTTTCACCAATTTGTCATTCCTAACAAGATTTTGCAAGCAAACTTCTCATAACCATTGCACCTAAACAACTAACAGTATCTAATTGGTTAACTAAACTAAAAAAAAAAATTGACCTTTGCTTCAATATAATAGCCATTGTGGACTGCCAGTCAGACTCGTCTAAACATCTCCATGTGTTAAATGATTTGCTCAGTACCATCAAAAACACACTAATCCTGAAAACCCTTCAGATATTGAAAGTTACAGTTACTTTTTAAACACTTACTCATCCTTTTTTTTAATCCATCGCTAGTGGAAAAAGTGTTTAAAGCTTGAGGACCACGACTCTCCAACACAATGTGAGAAGCTAATAAAACATACATTTAAAGTTGCTGCTAGAATAATCATTTTCACTCTACATGGTTTTTTTCTCTCCAAACATTGGACAAAGTGTAATCTCTCTCACAGTATAGGTTTATGTAAACACGCCATTGATTTTCTGTTTAGTGATCCAAAGACAGACACAGATGCCATAAAAATCCCCACCGACAGAAATACAAACTCAGATTAAGATTCAAAAATGCTCCTGCTCTTTGACTTAATCCTCTGACTATACCATTTTTTTTTAAGATATAAAGCATTTGTGTGGGTAATTCACAGGTACAGTTTAGAATAGAATAGAAAAAGTGTTATTGCAAAATCTTAAAAGTTGTTCAACAGCTTCTCTATTGTCTCTGCTGTTTTAAAATGCGTGTTATGACTTTGTACAGAGATGAGTCAGCTCTTCAGGTTTTAAGTGTCATCAGTAAATAATAGACACTATAAAGCAGAATCAGCCGTCTCTCTCCTGTCTCCCCAGGTAGTCAGTATTGAGGCTAGTTTAGATAATACTGACTGGTGGTGTGCTCAGCTCCAAAGATACTTGCCTAGAACTTCCAGCATTACACCACATTTGCTCCAGAATTAGAAATGCAGCCCCCGCCCCCAGACTTTACCTGCTGGTGCTCCTCCTTGCTGAGGCTCAGGGCTAACTGCAGCTGGGTGTCGTCGTCCATGTCCGGGTTGCCAGCTGCTGGACGTGGTGGCGCTGGCTGCAAGTGTGAATCAGCTAAAGGTCAATTAAGGTGCCAATGGTAAGAATGGGGTTTCTAGAGTTCTCTCACATGCAATTTCATAAGTACCAATGGAGTCAGAAATGTGTCAGTCATTTGTTTTTTTTCTTGACACCTCACCCAGTCTAAGAAGAGAAATCTATTGGTTAGTAAAACGGATGTATGAAGCCACAGCCTGTTAATCTCTGGAGAACAACACGTTATTTTGCCGTTCGAAAATGAGAAAATGGAGGTTACAGGTCAAACCTGGGGATGGGAGAAAGTGATTGGTACATGCATTTGTTTTTCTCCGAAGGGAAAAGATGGAGCTGTAAAGTTAGTTTTATTGCACAGAGAAGGAGATGTGCTGGAGGCAAAGGAAGGGTCATTACTTCTCCCAGCATACTGGTACCTTCTGGGCCTCCTCCTTGCTGAGGTTCATAGCGATCTGGAGCTGTGTCTGTTCATCAATATCCACTGTGGTGGGTGGCTAGGGTCAAGCAGTAACAGTTATGAGGATAATTATTAGTAAGACCAGTCGAAGGGGACTTTTTTTTTTGTTAAAAGCATGCTTGATTTTGCGAGAATCAAATTCAAACAAGATCGTAACTATCAAAGTTCATTCAAAAGTGATGAATACAAGTACAAAACAATTTGTCATTAAAATAACAGTTGATTCCAGAAGACGAAACTGCACTCTAGTGTGATATTTCTACAGTAACTGAAGGGGCAAGTCCGAGGACTGCAGCTGCCCTTGCCACTGAGACGAGGGCGGGCTGAGGATGCCCAGGAGTGGATCAATGCACACATCCTGTCTGCCTTCTCAGTCTCTCAGTCACAGCTCCCTTGCTCATCAGCATTGCTCACACCGATTGGTCAGAGTGCTGTTATTGATTACATCAGGCATAGGGTTGATGATATCACTTTCTGTTAACGGTTCTGGGAAATGGTGGCCAAGAAGACATGGAAAATAGTCGTGCTTCATCACCATGACCAACGGTATCCAAGAATGTTTGGTCGGGAATCTTCTACTGCTTTAGTACCGCAGTACATGTCAGCAACAGTGCAGCTGAGAAGCCTCTTCCCGTCAGGCCCATGTGCTGCAAGATGAGAAGCTTTGTGCTCAGTGGGAGTGTGTGCGTGTGTGTACGCGCACGTTATCTTGGTTAGAGGTACCTTTTCACTTTCTTCTCGGCTCATGGCCAGGGCCAGCTGCAGCTGCAGCTCCTCTTCGCCGCTGGTCGCAGGCCGAGCTTGTTCCAGGTCTGGAGCAAGATGAGGAGAGGAAGAAGACGCTGCAGGGACGCAGAGTCAGCAGAGAAGAGCGGATTTTAGGGAGGAACGGCGAGCAAATGGGACGAAGAGAAAGAAAGATTAACAGATGGAGGGGACGGGAGGAGATGGGAAAACACAAAGAAACACTTTAGGCTGATTTTTAAGGTCAGAAAAGAGCTGGCACTGTTGTGCATGTTAATTTTCCATTGCCTGTTGTTCGAAGCCTTCGCTGGCATGGCTCGCCACAGTCTGCCTTACTCGGCCGGCACTGAGAACAATGGCGTGGCTGTGTGGAGTTAGGTTGCTGGTGGGGGAGAGGAATTGACAGATTGGATTGGGGCCCACCTTATTACCCCGAATCTTCTCGATGCATTGCAGGACTCAGGTCCAGGTTTGGGGAAGTGAAATTGGGGTTGGGGGGGGTTGAACCAGTCTGGGTGCCAGGTCGTGGGTCAAATGGTATAAAAGGCTGGGAGGGGGGCTGGCTACATTTGGGCAAAGTCAGTTCTCAGAAACCATCAATTCTCATCGTCTCCCCTGAAATAACCCACGATTGACAATGAACATTTCGACACAGTCACTACTTATCAGCATTTTGCTGAACCATCCTCCTGCTCTACTGTCCAGGAATCCCCAAGAGATACACCTTACCCTGCCCTGTAATCCCTGAAGTCACTTAGACCACAGGAAGTGAACTGAGGCCATTAATGTGTGTAGTCACACACACACACACAGAGTGCAGATACTGACAGAAATATTGCATCCTCATTTGAATTATTTAAACATCTGCAGCTTATCAGTCAAATGGTTTCTTTTCATCTTGCAGGGCTTTTAGGAAACTTTTCCATCTAGACAAATCTCATGGTGTAACTCCTGGCGGGTAATACTGATATGGGGGAGCAATGTGATCCAGCAATTAGCGCTGATCCCTCAAAGCAAGAAGTCTCCCAACCTGCTGGCAGACGGGGCCTTTCTATGGAGAGTTTGCATGTTCCCCATAAGCCTATGTGGGTTTTCTCTAGATACTCCTACATGCACCCAAGCTCTCTTCAACCCAAGTCTGGATTAAAGTATGTATCGACGACAGTGGATATTGATATGGGTATATAGTATGAAACATGCCTCCGTCTAATACACCATCAGCTCTTATAGCATTACTCACCCACAAATCCAGAGCTTAGAGCTGATATCTGTCCACATGTTTCCCACTGGCGCTCATTCAGACCCAGAAAAGTATGTACGTTATGCCTTTAAAGTGGAAAATGTGCTGGACAAAAAGCCTTTTTTACTGAGAAGTGATAATAAATCAGCAAGATAACATCTGTGGATAGAACTGTTTCCTCCATGAAGCAGTCTGAAGGCATCAGAATATAACAGAGTAGTTTGTGTATTTAAAAAAACCTCATCTCAACTGCTGACTGCCACCCAGAATAAATACCACAAAGACCACATAAAGGCAGAGGTAGCGGCACAAGCCACCCAAACCACTTCACAAACGATGCACACAGCTGCATTATGTGCTTCCAAAATGTGTTTTTCAGTTGAAATTAATCAAGAATACTGCCGACAGTATCGCTGTGAATAGACAGAGAGTCCTGCTGAAGTTTCATATTAGAGAGAACACCACAAACAGGGCCTCCTCTCTTTTGTAAATCCAGTTGAGCTGACGTGACTGTAGAGGAGAATGAAAAGAATGCAGACATCCAGCCATCAAAACACAGAAAACGGAAACTTTTTCTATTATAACAAAAAAAAAAAAAATACCAGGGATTTTATTCCTATTCATCGTTGTTTAGATGTTGGAAACTAAACTGCATTAGATCCTGTGATCTAATGCAAAAGTGGAGAGCAGAGAAAGACACTGACAAATGGCTGTTTTTCCACTCTTCTGTCGCCAGTTTGAAAATATTTCCAACTTCCAATGATAACAGTAAACATCCCTCATTAACTTATCAGTATCAGATAGTTCATTATTATCTGACATAACTCATGACCTGTCATTCTGAGAAATGACGAGTCATATGTGACAAGGAAATATTCATGTACTTCAGCTCACTGACTACTTCACGGAACAAAATGAGTTGCATTTCAAGACAACTGCACTTGCTTTGTCGCAAAGGGGGTGCCCAGTTACTGCACAGAGCGTTAGGATTTCCTGTTACTCACAGTGGAAAGAGGATGGCGAATCTCTGCACCTGCCGAACTCATCGTACATCACCGCTGAACCTCCAGACTGGCGTCCCGGGTACGGAGGGGGCATCGATGCCGAGCCTATGCTGCTGGTGACGCCCGCCATGCGCGTCTTGGTCTTCAGAGCCTGGGTCCTCTCCCTCTTCAGCTTGTCGTCGTCCTTCAATAGAGCCACCAGCTGCTTGGCCTTCTCTCGGACGTTGATGCCCTGATCGCGTCCGTCGCGATCAATGTACTGGAAGTCCCGCAGAGTCTGAATGGTGAATATGTTCTTGTAACACTCCTGCGCCACACGTTCCGAGCCTGTTTTGATCAGGTAGTCCAGGAGGGTGAGCGCCTTGTAAACGTGGCGCCAGTTTTTCCCGTGATCGTTGAGCCTCCTCCAGATCATACCCATAACCTCAGCGAAAGCCACCACGTTGTAGGTCAAGTCTGCAATTTCAGACATGAGTGAGCTCGGCGGGCCCCAGTGGTCGTTGGAGGTGGCTTCCCGCACCTTGATCTCGGCCTCCGTGTAGTTGTTGACCATGTTTTTCATCTGCCGGCGGAGTGATGAAGTCTGCATGTTGGCGGTAGGGTGTCACGGTTGGCAAATGGAAAGTCTAAGAGTGGGTCTGCCCACTATGCTGCCTCGGGCGAGAGAGAGCCTGCTCAGGCCAGTGAAGAAAAAGCAATGAAGTACAGGCCTCTTGGAGACTGCAATGACGTCCACAAGTGTGCAGCAGCTGGAAACACACAGAGATGCTCTGAGTCAGTTCAGGTTTTTAATATTCCTACACAGCATTTTATTAGAAAACCAGTTTTGTTTCTTATATAACAAACACATGCCTTCTGTATATGCTCTTACCAGCAGCCTTAATGGCCACTGTCTAACTCTCACACACATTTTCATTCGTTAAATGTACTGGGAAGAAAAGAGGAACATCAGCGCCTCCATGCAGTGAAACCAAACACCCGGGCTCAGTTTTCCTTCAAACAACTTCCAAGAGGTCTGAGTGGGCACATACAGTGAGGTGATCAGAAGGCCCTCACCAGCTTGACAACTAGTTTCTGAAATCAATCTAGGAAAAAATACTGTTTCCTCTAGTCAAGTGCAAATATTTGTTTCTGAGCGAGATTCAAGGCAGGGGCGATTTTGTAATCAGCTGGTGTCGAAATCTGTGCTTTACCTTTGAGAGTCATCAGAAGCGGGAGGGGCTCTACCTCATTGTGTTGTTCTGACCTGATTACGTCACCACAACGGCAGAAGGGCTTCAAAGCATTTAAAAAGTCACAGAACTGTACTTATACAGCGAGATTACACACAGATGCACAGTCAAGACACCACTAATTGTTTTCTTTGATTTTTTTTTTTAATGGTTATCTCAACCATAACATGCGTTATTATTGTGTGTGCACTGTGGACTAGCGAAGGTTTTGCCTTGGACTTTGTTCTGCTTTGTCTTGTGGAGTCATTCGACCTGATAACCATCGCCTCTGCCTCAGTGAGCACCCAGCTGCACGAACACAGAGGAGCAATGTCTTACCTTCAAAATCAATATGCTGTGTCATAAGGAAGCACTTCCAAAGTTAAACACAGATGAGACAACAAGTTAAATGTATCTACCCTGTGAGCCAGGGAGACATTGAATAAGACCAAAAGAAAATGCCTGTGTGACGGGTGTAACAATCCCTGACTGGAACATTGATCAAACTTTAACCATATACCCTGAACAACTGACTAAAGGTGTACCTGTGGGTGGACTCTGTATGGTGACACACATAAGGGACGTTTATGTTCCGCGAGAAGACCGTAAACACATTGCTAGGGAAAGTCTAAAAGAGTGTGGTACAGAAGACCACACGTTGCTAGTGACAGATCCAGCTTCATTATGTCCTTCAAGATTCCTGACATTTCTCAGCTGGGAGTCTAATGAGGAATAACCAGACAGGAACCGACAAAGTGTTCTTCCTGTTAAGACCGGTTACTTGAAAGTAGGAGAAGTAAAGAGAAGAGTTTTAATTAGCTAATAACAGGGAAAGCAGGGGGTTTTACAGTAGGACCAAAGAGTCAGTAGAAAGCTCCCCCACTGGGTTCAATGTTATACTGAATGTCTTTTTTGTGCTCACACTAATAATCAAAACATGGCGAAGAGCCCTTTTTTTTTTTTACTACCATACGTTCACACAAAGCAAACATGGCTTTCTGGAAAGGTTTAACTTGTGACCTTGACTTATTTCTCTTTAACTATCCACCTGGGATGAATGTGCCATGAAACAATCCACTACCATTAAAAGCACAGTCACTGTTTAAACACATAAAACCAAGGTATGAATCGAAAACACTTCAAGATCGGTGTGTTTTAAACAGCCCAACATCCTGTGTAAATAAACACCAGAGGGTCTGGACGAGGTGTGGGCTCAACTTGTTTCACTTGTCCTTTACGTCCCGGACCAGGACGACCGGGGCCATGATTGCGTCAAATGGGATGATCGGCTCGGTGAAGTATGTAACCGTGACTCAGCTACGTTTCCCCGTTTAAAAAAAAAAAAAAAAAAAGAAAGTTAAAATCTCTACACAAGGAAAGGAAACACTAAATCGGGACGCTGGATTTCTCCGCCGTCTTACCTTCACGCCTTGGCGCGTCAGCAGGGTCCCAACTTGGGGAGGCTTTGGGAGGACGAAGAAACGCCTCCGCCTCTCGACATGTCCCGTGTGCGAACAAGAAGTGTGGTGGGAGGTATTTCAAGCACAAATGGAAAGCATCCGCCGGGAACCGTGCGTACTCGGAAACAATCCGAAACTAAAGCGCAGCGCGGCACTTTTGTCATTAAACTAAAGTTGTGTGTGCGCGTCCCAAATCCAGCCAGGCGCAGAGCCTGCAGATGGCTCAGCCCCCCTGAAAACACAGTAAAAAATGGATGGAGTGAAGAGAAGGGAGGGAGAGAGGGAGGGAGGGAGGCCTGCTCGGTGCATGCAGAGTCAGACTTAACCCGTTCACTGCTGATCTCAGACCGCCAAAGCAGGTGGTCTGAGCCCAGAATCTGAGGAATCACAATTACGCACACATTATTCAGACTACAGCATGCCACTTTCTCGTATCTCATGTCCCGGAGGACAACAGTGGTTCTCTATTTAAAATGTAAATGTTCACAAATAACTGCAAGTAATAGGCTACACTACCCCAACATGCAGAATAATTCTAACACAGCCTGACAGACAATTCACTATTATATTATCTTCAATGTGTTCCCAAACACGGCAAGACACTTGAACACTCTGATATAAAGGTGAATCTGTGCTGGAACAGTTTGTGAGTCGATGTGTTTTCCCACAGGAAGTCACTTCCTTTTCAGCAGCTCCATCCTTCCATCTCTGCTCTTTACTTATTTATTACCACTAATGGGATGTTGTCTGTAAGTCACCTCCTAATGCTTCATATACTGCCTAAATCTTTTCTGTATTGAGGTTGGCTCAGATTCAAGTAAATTTGCAAAGAGAATTGAAGCTGTCAGTATCGGAGAGAACAAGGATCAGTGTCTGATCTTGAGTGAATAATAACTGAGGCAGCAGGAGAGAACAGTAGGTCTCATGGTTGACTGAGCAGGATATACAGGAAATACCAGCTCCACCTTGAAACAACAAATGCACTCGAGAAGACGACAAAAGAGGGTAAAGTGCACAGAAATCCAAAAATCCATGAAACCAACGGGTTCTTAGGAGCATGCCGGCATTTTAGTAGGTTCTGAACCTACCGCAAATTTGTGATGTGCATTCTGGATTGTGGGAGTGTTGGCTGTTTCATTTTCATTTGACTGTGATCAGGTTATTTAAGCCCAACTTCATATATTACCTCCTCCGATCCTCCTCCTCCCCGCCTTGGCACCCTATACTTTTTTATTTTTCCTGAAAACAGATGCCTGAGCATTCTTTGTTTCCCAACAAAGGCCTGATGAGGTCAGCACTGGGGGGTCATGCAGGCCAGAGCTGGGAAAACGGGAGGGGGGGGGGGGGGGGGGGGGGGGTTGAGGGGGGTATGGTGACATCACATAGAAGAGGAAAACTGCATGCTGGTGTGTGTGTGTGTGTGTGTGTGTTTGTGTGTGTGAGAGCTTGTATTTCACTTGTTATATGAGGTATTCTTTTTTTGACTCAAATGTTGTGGACATGTCTGCATTGAGGGGCAAAAACTTGTAATAGATTTGAGTGATGACGTGGGTTAAGCCTAGAATGACAGAGATTCCAGAGAGTTTACAAAAGTAGCCTAGATGTTACACCCTCTGAGGAGCTGAAAATGTAAAAGTTTGAGTTAAAACTAAGAGTGAGAGAGAACAAAGAAAACGGTCCAGATACCAATATAACATTTGTGTTCAATGTTAAGGTTAATGGTTATATCTAATACCTGGCTGTTGCACTATAAACAGTAATCACACCAGGATCTGTTTATTCAGGCATCATTTGAGACAAACATGAGTTGATCTGCTTTCCTTCACTGCCCTCTAGTGGTTGTGTGTGATAACACTCTGCCTGCTCTATTGTTCAGCAAAACTTACTGATCCATCATCTTCTCCACTGTTCTGTCTGTTCAGGGTCGCAGGGCGCTCGAGCCAATCCCAGCCAACTATGGGTGAAGGCAGGGTACACTCTGGAGAGGTCACCAGTCCATCACAGAGCAGAGAGTTAGAAACACCACACACACTCACACTCACACCAACTGGGGTCACCAATCTACCTCCCTTGCATGTTTTTGGACTGTGGGAGGAAACCAGAATATCCCTCTGCAGTGGTATTATTCTTTATATTATAGACTGATCAGCTGTAACATTATGGTCACTGACAGTTGAAGGGGAAACTGTTTCAAATGTTGGAGGATATATCTGGCAGCAAAGAGACATTTTGTCCTCAAATTGGATGTGATGTAAGAAAGGAGTGGAGAAAGGACAAATTGTGATTGCTCAGATCATCTCCCAAACTGCAGCTGAGGTGTTTCTGGTCAGCAGTGATCAGTGTCTATAAAAAAGTGCCCAGAGGAAAAGAAAAGCAGTGAACAGCAACCAGAACATGCAGAGAAATGATGAGGACAAACTGTGTGTGTTCTCATCCAACAGATGAACTACTGTCGTTGGAACAGACACAAATCTTTTTACTGGTTCCTTTTCTGATAATACACAATGAATTAAATGGGGAACTTCCACATATTTGGCTAGTGCAGATTGTAATGGTATGCCTATATGGCCTATATGCTATTTATTGTTGTTTTGGTATTAACTGACAATGTTTTGCCTCTTGATAAGCTAAATGTTTTCAGAGAGAAACTTACTGCACTTGGAAGTCATATTATAGAAGAAAATACTTGATGTGGACAGTCTGTGGATGAGTCTAGTGAAACAGGGGTGACAGATGTCATCAATTAATGCATTTAACTTTGACAATTTAACAAACAATAAGAATCTGCATAATTTGTATATGCGCATTCGTGACCATTTTTATGAGATGGACCAAATGACAGCACTCACACACAATGTTCACCTGAGTTGAAGACAAACAGCACTTTCACAAATATGATAAAATGATATTTTAATCAAGGGGACTAAAAGCTTGTGAAGGGTTATTGAATGGCACGTTACAATGTTTTGCTGGAACTGAATCTGTTTATCAAAAGCAAAATCAGACCACTCAAAAGGTGTCACGCTATTAACAGGTCAACACATCCAGCTTTGTTTACTGGGAGATATAAAAGCAGCTTAATCATAGATACAGAGGGAGTTGAAGCAGAAAACAACACCCCGATCAGCAGACGTGCTGTTGAAAGAGGGCTGTCAAGTGGAGGTTTCATATATCAGCTTGTCCGAACCACTTCCACTGTCTTCCAATCTCTACTGGTGGATCTCCATCAGCTCCATCTCAGGGTCACAAGGTGCTGGAGCCAATCTCAGCTCACAATAGGTGAAGGCAGGACACACCGTGGACAGGGTGCGAGCCCAGCACAGAAAGACACACAGGCATACGGGAAACTTAAGAGTCAGTGGGAGCAGACCTGGAGAGAAATAATGCATGTACACAGAGAATATGTAAGGCTCCGGTAGCCACATTTGAAGCCAGGATTGGCCACTGCGAAGCACAGCGTCTACACCGCTACACTATTGGGCTGCCCCCAAAACTGCTTCTCAGAAGGTGAAATAGGGTGAAACACTCATGTGAATAAACACACAAAGGCATTTCATCTAAGACGATGAGTTGTGTGTATTGCAAATAACTATCCCTTCCAAAAACAGATTTCTGCATTTCTGTTTGTTGATTTGACATTTGGGCGAAAACAAAAAGTAGATGCCTCGATCAACATCTCCATCTTTTCAGCTGCAGCACCACACTGCACCCGCTGAAATAAAACTGCACTCTCCATTGCGATCAGCTAGTTGTTTCTATATGCCTGCACATCCAATTCTTCTGGTTTCCTTGAAGAAATATTGTGTGGGCAGAGTGCCCTTGGGTGTTTTGTTTTTTAATAGAATAGTTTGTTACTTGTGTTTTCCTCTGCAGTTGACGTGCAAAGCACAGGCTGTTCAATAGTATCTAGCATTCCCTTGTTAAACCTTCACTGGAAAAATAACTGTACACCTCTTGATTCACCTTTGTTGAGTCTTGATTCTACATTCAAATATTGAGTTTTTGCAGTGCTTGTACATTGGAAAATAACTCCAAATCTTGGAGGTCGGAGGTACTGCAGAGTACTCATCTGTGAATCATAGAGCAGAGGGTGAGCCGTGTCTCCAGTGCGATTACTGAGCGAGTCGTGAGCGCTGCACAGAATCGAAGGGGCTCATATGCAAGCAGAATGTGTACAAGCTTCATGAATATTAAATTCCTCAACGGACTGAGTCAGGCTAAGTGGTGCTTTCTGTTTTATTAAGTGGCTTCTGTCCTCAGCGAAAACAATGTGTGATCTTTAAAAGTACATAAGACACAGAAACCAAAGATACACAAAATAAGTCTTGTCACCATGGCAGCACTGCAGGAGAGAAAAAAATGAGCCCAATTAACAGTATTTGCATTTCACACCAGCATAATTCATTATGGATTTGTGCAATTATCTGAACTCTCACCACACACTTGCACACTATTTTCTAAAAATAGAGTGGTACATTTGATTAGGTTTGAATAGACCTGTCTTATTCTGTCTGTCTCTCCTTTTTTATGTTGGTTTATACTGCTGAAGGTTACGTGAATTCTGTTTTGCATCGATTTGAAAATATCACACATAAGATTTTAGTTATAAATCCCAAACTGCAAAGCACCGTTTATTTCTATAATTATCTCTAGTATATTCCAGAAGGTAACTAGATTACTCTCCACGTCCGAGCAGCAGAGACGAGTGCGGGTCTTCACGTGTCTATAAAAGGACTGTATTCTGATTAGACTCGTGACGCACAGAATGGGTTCAGTGTCAGACTATAAAAGACGATACTCGGCGGTGTCGGTCCACACACGGTGAAGCAAATGGGCTGATTCCGATTGCCTGTCGGTGACTGGAGACAACATAGAGATGAACACAACTGAGAAGTTTTACTTTCCCGTTGATGGCATCTTCGTAATGTTCAACTCTCTCACCGGGCATCATCACAAGTCCAGCGTTGCGCACGCTGCGCGCACCCCCGAGCACCAGCACCCCAAAGTGAAAGGCATGGGGCTTATCAAAACGGTCAAAAAGTGCTGGAGACACCAAGATAAGAAAATGGGGGAGAGAAGATCATCAAGCTCCGGCAGTCGGCAAGTATCGACTGATCGCCTCTCAAAAAGGTCCGTGGATCACTTGGGTCTGGGTCTGACCAAGCCGCAAAACTGCCACAGAATAGTTGTGCTTGGTGCGCCAAAAGTGGGTAAAACCAACATCCTACATCGGTTCTTGGATAGAGAATTTGAAGAAAACTATGAACCCACCACGGAGGACTTCCATCGAAAGCTGTTTCACATTGGAGGAGAGACATACCAAATAGATCTTCTGGACGCATCAAGTGAGAGGGACTTCCCTGCAAAGCGGAGGTTAACCGTACTGACAGGTAAAGGAAGTTACAATACTAGATATAACTACTCACGCCTTTTTTTAATTATTTATAATGCATAAAATGTTTAGTGATTTCCTGAGTTAATTCTCGTTCTTCTTTCTTCCCAGGTGACATTTTTCTGCTCGTCTTCAGTTTGGATGACAAAGAGTCATTGAATGAAGTCCACGAACTGCTCAACGAAATCAAAGCTGCAAAGGCGAAGTTACAAAAACTAAAACCCCCAGCGAGAGTTCCCGTCGTGATATGCGGGAACAAAGCGGACCTGGACTCTCAGCGGGCGGTCAGACGCTCGGACGTGGGAAGGATCCTCGGTGAGGGGGCCTCATTCTACGAAACCTCCGCCAAAACCGGCGCTGGGTTGGAGGCTCTGTTCGGGGCCGTGGTCACTTTGGGGGGGCTGCCGGACGAGACCAGCCCGTCGCAGCACCAGATCGTCCCCATCCTCACCTACCAGTCGCTGTGCGTCCAGCAGCAGCGCGGCAGGAGGAGCCGCCGCGCGCCCTGCGCCGCCGTGGACCCGCTGGCGCGCCGGCCGAGCTTCACCAGCGACCTCCGGCTGGTGCTTGGATCAAGCACCAAAAAACCAAAACCCGAGAAGTGTCAGATTCAATGAATCGTGAGGCTTCCCGACAAAACAAATTGCAGTAGTATGCTGCAATGTGATACAAGTCAAGAGTTATACTCTGTGGCACCTGGCTGGTCCAGTGCACTCTTATTTTGTATATCTGTCATTTTCCTGTAATAAAAGCTGAATATTTCTAATTGTCATTTATGTCTTCTCATTACTTGGTCCATCGACCACTTTTAGACAAAGACACTGTATCCCTTTAAACAACGCGCATTGACGTAAGCAGCCAGTTGAAGTTGATGATGTAAAAAGCCGGACAGATTATGTGGGAGGGAACCGAGCAACCTGAGAGCATGACTCAAACACCGACCCTCATTGAACGTCATCATCTATTGTCAGACACGACTGATTGTTCATGTTTCTGATGAGAAAAGACGAGAAGGACCAGGGAGGGGGTGACATAAGCAGTCTGCACACTCTCATCACCATGGTAAGTGGCTATTTCAAGTAAGCAAAAAAAAAGAACATCAATTATTAAAGAGGAGGTGGTGGGCGAGAAGAGAGAGAGAGAGAGAGAGCGAGGATGAAATCAGCACCATGGAGAGAGCCGAGAGCCCACTCCTTAAAATAGCATTTTTACTATTACTATGACACAAAGACTACGTTTAAACATAATCTAGAAAATGACATGGAAACATTGACGAATTGTTTATAAGGTCAAACCTAAAAGTTCTAAGTAACTGTCAAAGATTTACTACTAAAACCCAATTTCCAAAGAAAAAAAACACGATAAACACAAACCATTTCCACTCTATTGGCAGAGTAATAATTATGTTTGTTATGATCACGGCGTAGGAGTGTAATTAAAAATACTTATGTGCTGCAGTAATTCCATCAGAGCATCGACATTTCATCCAGAAATGAGAATTTAAAAAGAAAATGCAGTGCAGAGTGTTTTATTTTAGTCAAAGGAACATTTGTTGAGCATGCTGTGCTAAACTCAAGGTGAAAGATGAACACCATAATAAAGACGAGGCGCTCCAACATGCAATGAAAAGAAAAGGGTGTGCAGAGATACAGCTTCTGTGCAGGAGGATGAAACGGGGAGATTTGTGGATGAGCACCGAAGACATCCACAGATTTTGATGTGTCTTTCAGCCATAAACGAACCTTTTTACAAAGTTAGCAGTCCAAAAAATATCAGTGTCATCGAGGGCCTGCGGTCCTCTCTGTGTGTCCGTCACGACAATCAGGATGGTCCCTGTGTGGGCCTGGAGAAACATGTTTTTCCAGCTCCACCAGCAGAGTTGGAAGTAAGCTGTCCAGGATGGCCAGTCCGTCCCAGGAGCAGCGCAGGCCCCTGTACAGAGAAGTCGCAACAATACATGAGAGGAGGTTGCGAAAACAAATAACCAGACGCAATGAATGTTCAATTAACTGCTGAGCCGATGGGCAAAATATCAAACAGCTGTGATTTTAATAATGGTAAGGATACGAAATCAATTTATAGTTCAATTAAGACCAGGCAAAGCTGTGATTGTGATTATCTAGGAGGCTTTTCATCTCCTACTCAAAGATTTATTAAAACAAGTCATCTCCTTCTAACATTTATGCAAGTTCATACTGCAGGGCGCCGGAGCAGTTGACTTCCGAGGGATTGAGTTTGACTTCATAAAATAGCTTTTATTTCCCCAGAAAGAAGAGAAAATGTTAAAATGATGCATCACCTGTCATCAAGAATCAGCTGACCGCTCTGCAGCAACTCCTTCACATCAGCAGATCCACCAAACACCTGATGGAGGCTCATTTCAGGGCTGAACCGCTTCCAGTGCTAGTAAATACCATACAACCCACACATCAGCACTTGTCATGAGAACAATGACTAATGAAAAAGCATGTTCTGTAAAAAAAAAAAAAATTATATATTAATAGAGGTTGCCTGACATGAACAGAATGTCCCTGATTAGTGCATTTCATATAAAAGGTAGAGACGGTTTATTGTGTTTGTTTCACCTTGTGATTAATGCCCTTGGTCATTCTCATTCCCATCACCAGCACCTCCTCCAATCTGTCAAATGAACATTTCTCATGAATGAAGTTCACATTGGTGAGACATCTATAAGAACAAAACAGAGTCAGGGGGCTAAATTTAAATCTGGCAGTTGCATTTCTCGAGGACAGAATGTTTGAAAAGGCCGTTATTCATTATGTGCTGGACGGCGCCCGGGACGCTCGTGCTCTGCCGTCAGATCTCACGTGGTCAGAAAGTCGTTGGACGCTGACGCTGCCTTCCTGTGGTTTCACCACACATGTTCATGACGAGCACACAACACTACTGCCTGTAAGTGTCAGCGCTCACAGTTCATGGCGGCCGAGTGGAATCCGCCTCCGTGTGCCATGTCCCCTCCGCAGGACTTCACGCGTCCACACGTCAGGCTCCAGGGTTTGGGTCCGAGCCTCCCGGACGGCGCCCCCGTCCCCCAGGGGAACGAAGCGTCCGTGTGCTCCTTCAAAGGACAACAGAGCGACTGTTTAGTCACGCGCATCCGAACATTAGTTAGGACTTCATTGTAGAGAACGTTACCTGGGCCGACACCGATGTACTGACTTCCTTTCCAGTAGCTCAGATTGTGAAGACTTACTGAATCCTGCACGGCGTTAAAAAAAAAAAATATATATATATATATATATTAGCCTACCCGTTTTAATGTTCAGCAGTTCATCTGGACTGTATGTCACAATAAGCCAGATATTAAGATGTGTCTGTATCAGTTCAAGAGGTTTGAGGTATTGTCAACCCGCTTTTTAGTGCCGACTTGTTCTTTGCTGCCATTTTAAAAAAGCCAGGATGAACTAGAAACTGTCTCCACTGTAACACAGAGACTTCTGGTCTGTGTGAAGCAGCCGGTGTATTGAAGGTCGAGGAGAAAACAAACCGGGAGAGCGGCGTAATTGTCGAGAAATCCTGCCGGCGACTTACATGGCGTGCGAAATTAGACACCTCGTACTGCAGAAAGCCTCGCAGCTGGAGCTTTGTCCTGGCACACTGGTACATCGCCGCCGTCACATCTTCGCCGGGCACGGCCACTCGGCCGCTCTGCACCTGCTTGAACAGCTCGGTGCCTCGCTCCAGAGTCAACTGGTACAGAGACACGTGGTCATCGCAGACCTCCAGCAGCTCCTTCAACTCGTTCTCCCACGATTCAAGCGTTTGGTTTGGACGCCCAAACATCACGTCCACCGACACCCGGCCAGGACACAGCCTGCGGGCCTCGTCAAGGGTTTGTAAGGCCTCGTCACAACTGTGGTCTCGTCCCAGAACTTTCAAGTCCTCATCCTGCAGAGACTGAAGAAAGGACAATGTCACTTTCAAAACTGAAAACTAGAATGCCTTTTTATGAGAAGAATTTGAAGTTACCTGAAGTCCAATGGAGAAACGGTTGACGCCGGCACTACAGTAATCCTCGAGCTTCGACTTTCCTGCAGGAGTCGGGTTGACCTCCAGCGTGACCTCCGCCTCGTCTGAGAGATGGACCCGGCTGGAAATGGTCTGAAGGACGGCGGCGATGGTCGAGGGATGAGCCAAGCTCGGAGTCCCCCCACCGAAAAAGACAGAGGTGACGCTGCAAATAACATCAAATGGACGGTAGAGACACTTGTTAAACGCCTCAAAGTAAAAACAGCTGAACTGGCGTTTCATGGGATATAAAATAGATCACAGTTGAACACCTGGAGACTTTACTCAGCTGCAACAAAGTCTCCGTCTCCTGCTGAAGGCACCTGGTCATGAGCTGGTCTTTGTTTTCTTTGGCGATGTACTTGTTGAAATTACAGTAGGTGCACCTCCTGAGACAATAAGGCCACTGGGGAGAGGAACATTCACCACGAAACACTTTTATTCTTTAATGTCTGCAAATCCCTTTAGGAATAAGTGAAGAACGATGAACCAAGCTCACGTGAACATAGAGAGACGCCCGTTCTGTGAGCTCAGCAGCTCGTGCCCAGTCAGAGCCATGTTCTGTGAGCTCGCGCGTAGAAAAGCAGCGCACGCTACTGAGCGCAGCACGGAGCGGCACTTTGATCATCTTGGTGTCAACAGCATGGTGGAGGCTCCGAGTTCCACGTCAACGTGGACACACGCGTCTGTCTTTCATTCGTGTCGTATAAGTGAAGACGGAGCAGAGTTACACTGAATGTCATGACATGTTTGTAGTGACTTTCAGTGACGTCACTAACAGGAAATACGTATTGTGATTTCCTGTTTGTCTATCTTTCCACAGGGGGGCGCTGTTTTGTTACATAAAAATAAAAACAAAAGCCTGAGTAGAAATATACAAGATTTCTTTTGTGGGTTTGTATTATATAATATTTGAAGATCTAAAATTTAACTCATTCTTTCTTTCTTTCTTTCTTTCTTTCTTTCTTTCTTTCTTTCTTTCTTTCTTTCTTTCTTTCTTTCTTTCTTGTTAAATCATGATCAGCATATTTTTGTTAGATATATGGAATCCTGTTTTCACTGTATCTACTCATTATTATGCAATAAGCAGTAACTGTAACCCTCAGTATATTTTCCAGATCACATGCAGGCATGTACTGTCTGAATTTAATGTATAAATGCTGAGATCCCAGCAGTCTTTGTAAACTGTGTTTGTTGTTGCACTGATACAAACAGATACAAGTCTATCTTTGTATAAAATTTCAGCTCCACTCACACATGATCAAACATATTTAATGAGGTATTGATTTGCCTGAATGTTGGGCCAAACACAGTCTGGTGTGGTGATATAACCTTGCAGAGTCTCTTTAAAATCATAAAGTATTTTTGTTTGTTTTGTAAAAACAAAATCCTACGTGTATTACGTAAGAATTTTATTTAATGGGGTTGCAGTTATTTTGAAGTCTTCATTCCTTGTGAGGTATGCAAGACATCTTTTTTTTTAGTGGACACAGAATTCTGACACATTGAAATCAAACCATAAATCAGTTTCTCTGGTGAACAAAGACCAGATATAGAAATTACCCATGGCTGTGAGTCTGTATGCAAGTAATGATCACACAGCAGCAGCAGCCTATTAATTCCCAAATGTCACCAAAGTAATCAATTTAGTAGTAGTAAGATTTCACCAGAGATGTCAATATTTGTGCATGTGCGTGCTGCCAGCTGCTCGCCCTGGGGACATTTTCCGCTTAATATTCAACCTGGTGCCAAATTCTCTAATCATCAGATGTAGATGGACACAGCGAGGGAGAGGACAGACAGGGAGAACAGAGAGAGATACGTTTTCCCTGAAAATAAGTGCATGTCCAGTTCGAAACAGCACAACTCTATGATAAACCCTGTCGCACGGCTGAATCTCTGCTGAAATCTGACCAATGGAAAAGAGGAAGAAAGGTAAGCTTTTCAGTCTAGGACAGTAATAGCATGTAAACACTGGGGTGGGAACTATTCTTTTTGTGCTGTTTGAACTTGTTTAAAAGAGTGTGAATACATCGACACTGATGTCTTAGGAATTGAAGTAACTGTGAAATGCCAATATATTTGAATGAACTCTCTGCAATAAACAAACTGTAATGCTGCTCAGATGCCAAAGAATAATAGAAAACAAGTTTTAAAAGCTAAAAGTTGTTTAGCCATTGAAGGAAAAACCTCAGCATTTATTGATGATAACACCTAAAAAAAAAGTCAGCATTTGCATATTTAAAACATTACAAAGGCATTTAAGAACCTTCCTCCGGTTCTTGATTCCTCTGGTTGAAAAGCCTTGTAATACTTAAAAACAAGAATAATTGTGAGCAAGTGGTACATCTTAAGTTTCTGTATTCTTATGTTCTCTCAGGATCTGCTATTGAACTGAGGCTTATGGTGATCGGGAGCAGTGGACCTTCCCAGTTTCTCCTAACCAACGCCATACTTGGAAGGAAGGAGTTTACTAAGGATGTCACCAGCATTTCTAGCAGCTTGAAGAACACCGGAGAGCTGGCTGGCAGGCGAGTGACGGTGGTCAATGGACCGAACATCGACGATAAGGATATATCTCGTGTCAAGAGGAAGATGGAGCTGAGAAAGTCAAAGTGCTTATGTATACCTGGCCCTCATGCTTTCCTTGTTGCTTTTGACATTGAGAAAATCTCGCCAAATGACATGAAAACCCCCAGACTGATGAAGGAGCGCTTTGGGAGACACTGTCTGAGACACTGCATGGTCCTGCTGGCCTACGAAGGAAACCTGGATGGATTTGACTTGGAAGACAAAGTGCTGAAGACAGACTGGCACCTGCGGGAACTGATTGAGAAGTACGGCGGACGCTTTCACGTGTTCAGCAAGAACTGGAGAGATCGAAGTCAGGACAGAGAGCTGCTGAGGAAGATAGAGCTGATGGTCGCCTCTTTAGGAGGGGGTTACTTTTCCAGCAGAACTTTCCAGAAAGCGGAGGACTCAGTAAAGAACGAGGAAAAGAGGCTGAGGAAGCAGAGGGCAGCAGAGATTGAGAAGATGTGGAATGAGATGGAAAAGCAATACGTGGCGGAGGAGCTGTGCTGCAAGAAGAACGCTTTCACTGCCAATGTCAGCGCGGAGATCAGGGCCAAGGCTGAGGTGGACAACGAGTGGCTGAGAACGTCCTTGGCTAGAGGACTGGGGACGGGGATTGTGGTGGGGGCTGTGATGGGAGCACTGGTAGGGTCCATCGAGGGACCAGGCGGGATGGTTCTGTATGGTATTATAGGTGGAGCGGTTGGCGGATCAGCGGGGGGAACCGCCCAGGTGGCTATTGAGCACATGGACAACAGAACCGCACCACCTGCTAGACTCAACTTCAACTCAATCTTCATCAACCGCTTCTTTTCAGCTCCTCGTGCTTGACAGCCTGATTGATGGGCTCCTTTTCAAACTTTAAAAAAAAAGTATATATATTTGAGCTCATTGTTCATAACTTTTGAGCTGTCTGAATGTTGAACTGACTTTACAGTGAAAATTATTTCCCCTTCTAATTGATTTTTACAACATTCATGTAAGGTGCATTTTGTAAACTAGGCTCTGATTTAATTGATGATAAATAAAGACAGCTACAGAGTTTTCTCACATCGTAGTTTCAGTCGATTTTTGTGCACTTTGAACACTTTCAACATTCGTGGTCCAGCAATGGCTTGTCTTTGTCTAGTCAATGTGTATAGCAGCTCAGATAACATTCAGGGTGGAGTCTCACACTGAGCACACCATTGTTGTAACGTACTGCCCCTTTTCATGACAACACACATACCTCAGTGCACCTGCTGAAAGCAAACCACAGCCGTCTTTCCATATTGTCACCTCAAACTGTGTGAGGAAGGAGTAAAGCCTCACGGCAGTGTTACCTGGCAGAGACCAGCTGGAACAGGTAAGACCACATTTGTATTAGTAGGATCTTAATTATCTTTCGTTTGAATATTTTTAAAGTTCGCCACTGTCATTTGACGTCAATCTGAGGAGTCATTTATGAAAATCCTGCGTGACATGGAACTTTTTCTATCTGACAGCAATGGTGTCAAAACTAAGAACTTACACCTGTTGTGAGCAGCAGTCTTCAGTGTGTAACTTTTGTGTTGAGCGGTATCTCCCTGGTGATGTAACAGAGGATTTGGTTGCTTCCTGTTTGACTGCATATTTACCGGCTTCAGTTCTCTGTACTGTTCATCATTACAAAGAGCCCACATGTCTTTGACAGTGAGACTGCTCAGCCATGAAAATAATCAGATCAAAAGTACTTTGTGCCAGTAAAATCAATGTTTGACACTTTCATTAGAGGACGGTGTCGACTATTCATGAGTATGTGGTGTTTTTGTACTCAAATCAACAAAGAATTACAGGAATCCGAGGTATGGCGCGCCAGAGTACATTTGTCTAACAGCACAGCATATAAAAGTATTTCATTAAGTCTGGTAGGACATAATCTGCATTTTTACCTCGACGTACCAGCTATAACTTTTCAACAAAGGATACTTATCGAAATAGAGTGATAGAAAGATAAATGGGACACATTTCAGATTAGATGGTCACATTATGACGCATTAGATGTTTTACATTTTCTCACTAAGCTTTAAAAATTTGTTTAATCTTCCTACTCTTCCCATTTATTATCTCTTGATCGCTTAGCTTTACCTTGTGTACCTTTGGAGGGGGCTCACGTGTTTGAAACACACTACACATGCATCAAATAAATGCTGCTGACGCTGTGCTAGATCTAGAATCTTAGCTATTTTCACCTCAATGAAAGGGATCTTCATACTTTCTAAACTACTCCTGATACAAATGTACCTACAATATTTCTGGAGATTCAGTTATTATTCTTTTATAAAGCAAAAATTCTCTTTTAAGCTGTCCTTGACAGAATAATTTAAAAAAAAGTTCTGATATTCGTGAAATGACAAGCAGCACTTTTGCATTGTTTTCTGTGTTCCCTTATTTAACATTCAAACACAGCACTGCTTCCAGTGTCAACTCAGTGTTAAACTACTTTGAATAAAAAGCCACGACAAGAAAAAAAAAAAAAAGCTTTGTTTTTCTCTTCATTCCTAGCATATTATTCTCTTCAGGACATGGCCTCCACCATCAGTCTCCTCCCGGAAAAACATTTTTTGTGCCCTCTGTGCAAAGACATCTTCACCACCCCCGTGACCACACCATGTGGACACAGCTTCTGCTTGTCCTGCCTCTGCCACTACTGGTCTCGACATGAGTCCAGGTATTGCCCCACCTGCAGGAGAGTGTTCCCCGACAGGCCTGACCTCAGTGTCAACCACATACTGGCAGAGGTCGCCGACGACTACAAGAAGATTCGACCACCGAAGCCACCAGATGAGAAAAAAGTATGTTTTGTGTTGTGTATTATGATATTGTGCCCATATACTTTATTTGTTTATCCTAAAGTCAATGTTGCGCATGTGCAGGCTTTAGATGTTGAGCAACTGATCCAGGAAAGGCTACAGAAGATAGAGAGACTGAAACATTCGCTTCAGCTTCAGAAGGTGAAGTAAACTCTTTATAAGTTACTAAATCAATTAATCAAAATATATTGATTCTTAAAATCATGTCTGATCAAATGATGTTCATGTCAAAAATCAGAGTTCCTATCTCAGAGAGGTGCGAGAGAGCCAGAAGACCTTCTCCACCCTGGTGAACGCGATGGAGAAGAGCCACAAAGCGGTCGTTGCGGCCATCGAGGTGAGACAGAGAGAGGAGGAGAGGAAAGTAGAAACGCTGGTGAAAGAGATTGAGCAGGAGATCCAGGAGCTGAGGAGAGAGGCCATCGAACCTGATCCTCACGTCTCTGAGAATATCGGTCAAAGCGATGACACAAAGAAAGTTTCCCTGGTAAGCATCTTCATCCAGTGCAGACAAAATAATGATGTTATTGTTTTAATGTCAGACTAAAAACTGTTTCCATGTCGCCCGCTCAGATGAAAGACTGGACCAGGGTTGCCATAGAAACTGACCCTTGTATTGGGGTCACCCGAAGAGCGTTGTCAGATATTCTGGAGAAAATAAATGCAGAAGTTAACAGAATCTCCAAAGCCGGTGAGTAATCTTAATCTTCTTAATTCAATTAGCATGTTGCATTTGTTTTCTCATATTGTTTTCTCTTGACTCTCCCTCAGAACTAAAGAGGATAGAGAAGTACACAGGTAAGTTATTTGCACATGCAAATACCAGATGTTGAGAACTACACATATGATTGAGGATGATGGATTAGAAATAGTGAAGGAAATATAAAAGGTCACATTTCTGTTGTTATCATTTTATGTGTTGAGGGCAACCAAAATTACATCAGCAGTCCTATATGTTTATTCCTTGATGATCAAACCATCATAAATACACACCTCTCATTATGGTTATAAAAACACTTCTTGGAAGTCTGTAATTCTACTTTTAACACTAATGTGTTCGCATTACACAAGTGCACTAATTATCATTTTCATAAAACTATGAACACTGAAGATAAAACAAATGGCAAATTAAAATGAGTCAGTCATTAATGAATATTACTGCAGCTTCAAACTTATTTTACAATGTTTAAAAATTACATATATAAAGATTGGTAAATACACAAGAAAAGATAAGTAAATCAAAATTAAGAATTAACAATACCTTCCAAACTTGACACTGTATTATGCTACCAAGACATCCTTATATTCTCTTTCCATACTACTTTACACAGCTGTGGGTAAAGGGAGGTTACACCCTGAACACATTAATCTTATTTGAGAGATTCCAATTAACTTAGAATACATGTTTTTGAACTGTGGGAAGAAAATAGATTATCACCAAAAAGAACTGTCACACGAATAACATACGCATGCCAAACAGGACGCTACCAAACCCCACCGAGACTCACACCATTCACTATTCCTTACTACTACAACACTGGGCAAGACATCCTCTTAGATTAATAATTTTCATTAGTTTTAATTATGGATTGAATGCTACCAACATACCAACATAGTGAATACTGGAACATAGTAAGATCATTTTGATATTGTCTTATAAGTGCAAATGATTTCCCGTTCTCTGAGTTTTACTATTATTTTTTCCTCCCTCCTTCATAGTGGACGTCAACCTCAGTGCCAAAACAGCACACCCCTTCCTCTTGGTCTCAGACGACAGGAAACAGGTGAGGCACCTGGACAAACTCCAAGAGGTGCCCGATCACCCCAAACGCTTCGACCGTGTGGCAAACGTTCTGGCCAAAGAGAGCTTCAGCAGCGGAAGGTGCTACTGGGAAGTGGAAGTTGGGGAAAAGATGGAATGGAATCTGGGTGTTGCCAGACAGTCCATAAACAGGAAGGGAAAGTTCACTGTGTGTCCAGCAAATGGGTTTTGGACTTTAAGCCTAAAGGCTGGAGGTCAGTACATCGCAAACGACTCTCCTGCTACTCTGCTGGCTCCAGAGGTCCGACCCAAGAAGGTGGGCATCTTTGTGGATTACACAGAAGGCCGTGTATCTTTCTACTGCGTGGATTCTGGAGTTCACATATATACCTTCGCAGATACCTTCACAGACAGACTTCATCCATTCTTCAGTCCCGGCCGACTGCATGGAGGTAAAAATGAAGCTCCTCTAATAATCGAGTCAAACTTTTGCAGCATTTGAACCTCATGGACCTCACAATTGTTGCAAATGTTTTGAGAAATAATTATATATTTATTAATTTAAAAAAAAAAAAAAAAAAAAGAAATTGTGTTTGAAAATCTGCAATGAACCACATGCTCCTTGTCAGTGAGTTGAACATGAGGTTGCACAAGGACTCCTAACACTTGAAAAGTTCAATGAAACTCATAAACAGACTGAAAAAGAAAAAGCAGGGAGCAAGAAAAAACAGAAGGCTCTCATAAATGAACAAGTGAGTCAAAGAGGAATAAGAAGAGAAAGAAAAAAAAAGGGGATTGCTGAGTTGGATGGATGTGTGGGGCTGCAGGGTTGGGACAGAGGTTGACGAGGAGCGGGGAGGGAGGGCACAGCAAAACAGCAGGGCATTGTGCCCGTACACCAGGCACTGGGAGACACACTCAAACACATTCACGCATTCACACACTGACACAGTCGTGCACACAAGCGCATGCTTCTGCCCACTGCCACACAGACTCGCGCTGGCATCTCCGAGGGCAGCCCCATCTTCAGTCCAGTCCTGGGTGTCCGAGCTGATCGCCCATCACCACAGCAGATCCCCCACCCCAGCCTCTGGGATTGAGCCTGCCCCTGGTGTCTGGAACATCGGCTGAGCCAAGTGTCTTCTCAGGGCTGCCGTTCACCACTGCAGGCATCTCCAGCTGAGCAACACAAGCCAAGCCCGGACCAGCCAACAAACCCTAATCTGTGGATCATCTTCAGGGGGAGCAGTGAACCTGTGCACTTCCTTTGAGGTAATTATGTTCCGTTTGCTGTAAAATCTGCCTTGAAATCTGCCAATTTTCCAGATTACAAGCTGATGCAGATCTTTTGTCACGTGGTCACACTAGTTTTGTATGTGATATTTTCTCCTGCAGTTTTGTGAGAAAACATACTGTAGGCAGGTATGTGGACGGTCATGAGCAGCTCAGGAGAGGTTGGAGAGTTCCAGTAGCTTCAAACTGATGAAAAAAACAAAACACAAACTTTCAAATACAATATTTTGTAATTTTGTGAGGATGACCGTTTCAAATTGGACAATTCATTTGACCCGTCATTGCCTCTCATCTCACAAAATGTAACTTTATCTCTTTCACATTTCTTATGATCTGCTACAATCTTATTTCCAGCACTCATGTTGGGACCAGATCAATCTTGTTCATGCTGGACTTTATTCACAGAATGATGAGAGTTGTGATAAACAGATGAGACAGGTCCTCCAGGCCCACTCTACAAGCTTTCATGAAAGCTGCTTGTGTTCTGAGTCTCCTCATGTTTTTCTGAGATAATCCACTCACCCGACAAGGCGTAGCGCAACACCCACAGCTGTGTCAAAGAAGGCTATTCTCTGTGCTTCTTAGAGGAATCCACTAAATATGGGCCTCACAGCCTTTTTCCAAATATTTATGATAAATATATACTCCATTAGTCTCCTCGTCCTTTGCTAACACCATGGTTACTGTTGTAAACAGCTCGAGTTTGACATATAGTTTGTTCATGGAAGTTTTGCTGAAGATATTGTTTGCATTTAAAAAAAAAAAAAAAGATGGCGAGCGCAAGAGAGAGAGAATAACTCGTTATTCCTTCTTGTCATTTTCTGACTTTCAGGATATCAATTCTTGTCTAACCTGAGCTGACCTCATCAACATCTTTACTGTGGTCCAGAAGCTGAGGATCAAGCAGATCTTCTACCACGGACTGTCTCTCTCCTTCGTTGGACTTTGAACTTCGTCCTGTAGTGCAGAGACTGATATAACACCAAGACAAATCATTGTGAGATCAGACAACAGCTTTCACCATGGCAACCACTGGCATGCAGTTGCTGGGTTTGATCCTCTCCCTAGTGGGGTGGGTGGGTGGGGCTGTAGTATGTGCCATCCCCCTGTGGAGGGTCACAGCCTTCATCGGTAACAACATAGTGACGGCTCAGATCATTTGGGAAGGCCTATGGATGAATTGCATTGTGCAGAGCACAGGTCAGATCCAGTGTAAGGTGTATGACAGCTTACTGGCTCTGCCCAGCGACATGCAGGCTGCCCGCGGCCTCACCGTGTTCTCCATCCTGCTCTGCGGCCTTGCCCTGGCTTTGGGGGTCGTCGGAGTCAAGTGCACCAAATGCATTGGCATAAACAGCCTCAAGGCCCGCATCGCTCGCATCTCTGGCGCCCTTTTTGCCATTGCAGGGTTCCTGTACCTTGTGCCTGTCTGCTGGACTGCCCACTCCATCATCAGAGATTTCTACGACCCACATGTGGCAGCCCCGCACAAGCGTGAGCTCGGCCCCGCTCTCTACATCGGCTGGGGTGCAGCTGCCTTGCTCCTCATTGGGGGATCTCTGCTCTATGCGGGGTCAAGCCCTCCCGGCATGCCAGGCTCCCCCACCTTTAGCAGTGGAGAGAGCAGTCCTCGCAGGGCTCCTGCCTCACAGGTCAAAGGTTACGTTTAAGCTCTGAAATGCCGAAATGGCTTCACATTTCACAAGTTCACCCCACAATATATCAACCCTGTGTATTCTCCTGATTTTTCATATTGTAATTATTTTGTATTTAATGATGCTCCGGTTATTCTCTTTGAAAAGCCACAGGAGGCTGCTTAGGGAATCTGATAATAACCCTTTTTCTTTTTCCATCTGTAAAATTCAATAAAAGTTGTATCCTCCACTGAGGAACCTGGTGCGTGTTCACATTTTTATAAGTACAGACACATACAGTAAATTCATTCAGCTGTATGCATTCACTAAGTATAGACGGTTCAAATGAAAAAAAATATATATAATTTATGTAAACACTACTGGAGGTTTTCCTGAATGGAGAACACAATAGAACAAAGGGGATTTGTGTACATTTGTCTGTATTGGTGTGTCAGTGTGTGTGTGTGTGTGTGTGTGTGTGTGTGTGTGTGTGTGTGTGTGTGTGTGTGTGTGTGTCAGTGTGTGTGTGTGTGTGTGTGTGTGTGTGTGTGTGTGTGTGTGTGTGTGTGTGTGTGTGTGTGTGTGTGTGTGTGTGTGTGTGTGTGTTCCATCTCCTTTTTTCCATATCTACTAGGCAGGGACAAAGTCAAAAACATTTCATGTTTCTTTTCAAACATGGAATTATTTTTATGACAAGTAATAATAATAATTAAAAAAGAAGGAAAACAGGAAAATAATGCCAGTTGCATTCACAGATGACCTTATAAGAATTCATTGGCCTACATTGGTGTCCAACATCTTGGCTACGGTAGGTGATAACTGTGGTACAGAACACTCAGACAGAATGTGCGGGTGTGTACTGTATGTACTCATGCCTCAATCAACATGTACTGTGGGACGTTACAAGCACCAGTGAAGACATATTTATTCATGAGACATTGTTCAAGAGTCTACAGATATTTGAATTCTTTTACTTTGAAATTATCCATCAACAGTGAATAAAATCTGTCTCTGTGATTTGAAATTCCAAAAGCCTTCCAATTAAGATATTTGAAAGGTTGTTGCTTCTGTACTTCTTTTTTTACTTAAATATTAGTTCATCATTTGAATTTCCTGCGCGCAAATGTAAACGAATCTGCTGCAGACTGTGAATCTGTTATTGTTGTTGTGAGGGCATACATTGTTTCATTAGCTTATTGTCTGAGACAGCCGAGGACAGAGCAACACAATGCCACTTTACAGAGCATTACAGCACCTCAATAACAATGGCCACCAGTGTACCAAGCGCCAGATAGTGACTCATACATGACCTAAGTAGGCCTATACCAATGCTGGTAGCGTAATGCAATGAATACTGTAGGTCTGTGCTATTTTACTGTACCATTGTGATGGGGGAGAAACTTGAAATGACACAATTGCACCATTTAGACTATAAATAATCAGCACAGTGTTTTAAAATAAACTTTAAAATATAGGGTCAACTCAGTTCTTAATCTAGGCCCACAGAGGTCTCAAACTTAGATCCTGTAAGACCGCAGCCCTTCATGCTTGCCATGTCTCCCTTCTTTAACCTGATGGTTCATCACCACATTCATCACAAAGCCAGATAACGAGCCGCTCATTGCAATCAGGATTTGAGTTTGAGACCCCTAGGGCAATAGAAATTATGAAATTACATTTAGTGAAAGTATGAATAATCAGTGTCATTCATAAAACCCAAAAACCAGTCACAGGTTAATGTGTTCAAGACTATTCAGACTGCCCATTTAGACATCTCCGCCTTATATTACCTTCTATTATACCTTCTATTTTATTTACTAATGCCTTAAATCTTATATCAAAGGTACGTTACATAAATGTAAATGTTAATCAAAGTTAAGCCAAGTATATATATATATATATAAATCAAAAATATATACAGGGTCACCTATCAGTCCGAGTTTCTTCGACTGAACACAAGCTGAGCTTGACACTGCATTTTACAGTGCAATGTTTTCTCATAATATACACAACTATATGCCGAGAAATGCTTAAGAAACTATACCCTTAATTGCATCTGCAATATTGTTGAAATAGTTTTTAGAGCATGTTAAAATACTAGGAAAAGACTGGTTTCTGTTGTATACTGATGTTTCTTTTAGCAGCAGCAGCAGAAGAAGAAGAAGAAGAAGAAGAAGAAGAAGAAGAAGAAGAAGAAGAAGAAGAAGAAGAAAAAGAAGAAGAAGAAGAAGAAGAAGAAGTTTTATTGTAGTTAGGTGTTTTTTTCCTTCAATTAAACTTGTAATGATGTTGATCCGTCACTAGGCGGCGGGGTCCTCCCTGTGTCGGTGCTTGTGTGGCGGAAGAGGGAAGCAGGAAGAGCCGCTGCTGCCTGAACCGTACAGCTGTGCTGCTCCGAGGCTAGCGGACGAGCTAACAGGCTAAAGCTCAGTGGACAAAACAAAACGTCTCGACTCTCTGACGCTTCTCGGCAGACATGGGGAAAGGTGGAGGCACGTTTGAAAGGCTCCTTGGTGAGTTAACAGGCTGATTCTAAAGCTGACAGCTCGTTAGTGAGCTCAGAATCGAGGTTTGGGGATTTCCAGCATATTGTTTTGACAAACTGGGGCTGTGGCTGTCGGGCCAGCTAGCTGTGTAGCCTGCTAACCAGTTCGCTGCTATTGTTCGCAGGCCTAGACGGGCTCACAAAACTCCTCATTACAACGACTTTCCTCACCACTGCTCTGATAATCCGAGTAAACCAGCCTGATGGCTCCATTCAGCTGTGTTTCTGTTAGTTTCACACGTATAAATGTAATAGCAGTAGTGATTCGTATACATAGTGGTAATCTTTACTGTGTTCACTGTTTACATGTTTTAAACAGGCTGCATAACACAGGCTTGTCATCTCTCAGGGTGGATTTTGATCGTTTATCGAGAGAGGTCCATGACATGGTTGTCAAACAGATAGAACTGCTAATGCAATTAGTAAGCCCAGTATGGATCTTCTGTATCCTGAATTAGACACGCCGGGAAGGTTTCATCGGTCCCCTCCAACACCTCCACAGAAACAGCTGTGTCATACCACTTGAGTTGAAACAGGCTCCTCATGTTAAAATGACCCTAAAGATCAGTAATGTTGACATGTTACGAAGAGCTTTCTTAGCCGAAATTGATCTGACACAACTGGATAGATTATTCTAGCAGAAAGCCCATGGATAGACGTACCTTACACCTTTTTATTAAAATATATTACAACCTCTCTGTTTGTGATACATCGTGCTTTAATCTTGAATTTCTAACTCTAACATGTGGCCTTTTGCGACATGTGGGTATGACATTGGGATCTTGTAAAACAGGATTGGCTGCATTTAGCAGGTCTTAAGAGCACTTGAATGATTTTATGTTGTAACCGCCTTTTGTTGCACCTCTTTGAATTCAGCCTTACAATCCAATGTGATCTACAACAGATCCACTTCCATGAATGCATCTGCCAGGAAAAAGTCAAACTGTAATACAAGTGGTATATGTGAGAGAAAAAATGACTCTCTCTATGGTACAATGTAATGTAAGCATATGCAATTAGATCTTAATGAACATCCCACCTGTCCATGTCATTCACACAAACAGGAGAATGTCTTCTGTCCTGGCAGGTGTGGTTGGGCTTCAAAGCCAATGATAACACTGGTGACAATTTAAAAAAAAAAAAAAAAAAAAAAAAAAATCATTCAACATGCTGAACAAGAAACATTTTGTATCCTATAACATAAAAAGAGAACAAGTCAAAACAAAACAGCAAATATAAAAAAAACCTATCCCAACCAATAAAAAAACAACTAGAACGACACTCTTCAATAAAAATGTGTCATTAAAAGTGATATTAAAGAACTTTTAACGCAGTTATCTATGAAGTGGATATCTTGCCAAATACATTAGAACTCACAAACATTGCACTAATTTCAGATAAAGCCACCAGCCAGCTGCTCCTGGAGACTGACTGGGAATCCATTCTGCAGATCTGTGATCTCATTCGACAGGGAGACACACAGTGAGTGATCAGGTTCAGCTGTGTGATGTGCTCGTTCCACTCAGGTGGTAACACTTAACAAATCTTTTTTGTTTTTTGTTCTTTCAGGGCTAAATATGCTATTGGGGCCATTAAGAAGAAGTTAAATGACAAAAATCCACATGTGGCTCTTTATGCACTTGAGGTAAGATATGCACTGTGCATGTTTACTTAAGTGATGATGGTCTAAGACAGTAAAGCATGTTAAATAGCATTTATATAATATCAGCTGTCATGTTTGTAAGCATATATAGTAAGTATTGCCTTTACTGCAGGTTCTGGAGTCAGTGGTGAAGAACTGTGGGCAGACGGTGCATGACGAGGTGGCCAGTAAACAAACCATGGAGGAACTGAAGGAACTACTCAAGGTGACGTTATCTTACCTAATACTCCCTAGTTCAGGTTTCAGAATGCTGTCTTCATTGTCTTTCGACTCTAGTTTGGCCAATCTAGTTTTCTCAACTTTTATTGGGCAAGTGATCCATTTTGAGTTGATGACAAACACTTTAGTCATGATACAACAGTGAAAATTACACAGATTTTAGACCAGTCGCTCTGAATACTGTGTCAAACATGCACACAAGGTTTTATAACCTCTTCTCGCAATATAGGTCAGTGCCTTTGGTCAGTTTAATGGTACACTCTGGTAGTGTTGTTTTTCTTTTCTTTTGTAACTTTTAAAACATCTTGGGTGAAAAGTGACATTTGAAATATCCTTAATACACCTTAATTTGCCACTTTCAAGTATTTACATCCTATAAATAAGGCAACATGGGCACGGAAAAGGGATGGCAATTCATGATGCGCCTATGAGCAACTTGTTTCTTTTTTTTTAATCATTCTTTTATTCATCCAGCTTTGTATCTGCAAGAATGAACCCTGACACCGATGCCAATTAGTTTAGAACATGCTTTTTTATGTTGGTGGAGAGAAAAACAACAGTCAGCTGGAGGTTGGAGTCAACAGGAGGGTATCAGAATAAATCTTTGGAAACCTACAAGACATTAGTTCCATGTAAAGCTGCATTTACTGATTACTACAGTGTTGTTCCTCAAGAGGCCAAAAAGTGAACAATAACAGTTTCTGAAAGCCATGGGTAATATATTCACATCTAATTTATTGTGCCCAAGAATCACAAATCAAAATAATTTCTAGTGATGTTAAGATGAATAATCTGCAAATACACCTGTGATCTTTGTATTTAAGAAACAGAAATTAGCATTTTTAAAAGACCTCATATAAACTATATATAGATATAAACTGATCAAAGTTGAATGGCATCTAGATTTCTATCGCCCTACATAAAGTACAATATCTCTCCCTGTTGAGTTTGGATTGATTGTTTTTCCTCTCCTCTGTACAGACTGGTTGAGTTGTTTTAACACACACTGGCCGGGTGCCTTATCTTCTCTCCCGCCCTCCCCCTGCAAAGCAGCATGAGCTAGCAGGATTCCATTGGTCCCTTGCTACGTCATGTGACTCAGGCTGTGCACCCTGTGTTGCTTTCCACTTCCTGATAGCGTCACAGTCTTGTGACCTGCATGTTTTCATACCAAAGGATTGTACTTCCCACCTGACTTTGTGTCATCAAACACAGCACTGCTGAATCCAGTTTCTGACATCTGATGAGAGTGCTTTTAATTATATAAAAAGAGTAAAAGGAATGAAAGCCTTTTTCTTCTTGGTTTTTTTCTTCATTGTTGGTTTTTTCCTACCAGAAACAGACTGAACCAAATGTCAGAAACAAGATCCTGTATCTGATCCAGGCTTGGGCTCACGCCTTCCGAAATGAACCCAAATATAAGGTGGTTCAAGACACTTATCAGATCATGAAAGTGGAAGGTGAGTGTGCATACACCATGTTTTACAACACTAAAATATATATTAAAACATTTTTTTTAACTATATGTACTTTGAAATATATGAGAAATGCATAGAACTTTGCATTCATATTTTTCTTTGGTAATGTTTACGTTTTTAAAACGAGGATGTACTTGGTTTCATTTTTCACCACAGGTCATGTTTTCCCCGAGTTTAAAGAGAGCGATGCCATGTTTGCTGCTGAGAGAGTAAGATATTTTTCTTGCTTTTATCTGGGATACATTTATTGAGCATTGCATTCTTTTTCTGGTTGAAAGTTCGCCACGAGAGAGGCTGAAACCCTCTATACACACACTTATCCGCACGGCATGCGTTGTAATGTGTGACGTCTTCCTCATCCAGGCCCCAGACTGGGTCGACGCTGAGGAGTGCCACCGGTGCAGAGTCCAGTTTGGAGTTATGACAAGAAAGGTAGGCTGCTATTTCCTGTAACTAGGCCACTCAGACATTGTATGGTTTATTTCCTCACAAGTGCTTATGTGGGGTTTCTGCTCGGAGCACGTGGAGAAATTGACCTGGATTCGCGTTCTGCGGTTTTGCAGCACCACTGTCGAGCTTGTGGCCAGATTTTCTGTGGCAAGTGTTCGTCCAAGTACTCCACCATCCCCAAGTTTGGCATCGAGAAAGAAGTGCGTGTGTGCGAGCCCTGCTTTGAGCTGCTGAACAAGTGAGTCCCAGACATCATGATGATGATGATGATGATGATGCTGCACATGACATAGTCAGTGTGAGACCAAAACGCAGAGTTTTAAGTGGGATTGAATGGTGCAGCTATTTTTGTCTCTTGGTAGTTTAAAAAAAAAAAAAAGTCGACTACTGGCTGACGTGAGTTTTGTAACTTCTGTCTTTCAGTCATAATTACAAACTAGGCTGTGTGAGCATAATGTCTCTACTGCTCATAGTAGTTTCAAATATTATGTTTACATATATTCAGCTGTTGCCTTTTCAAAGGGGGTGAACACATCGACATGGACTGTAAACTAGTTTTTAAGCTCGGTGATGCTCCTAAGGCAGACTGGATTGTCTTAAAACTGTGTTTCATTAAATGTGAAAAAAGCTGGATTAAAACCATTTTTTGTCAAACTTTCACGAATGATGGATGTGAAAATCTGTACTCCATTGTGCCAAAAGGCTTCAGCAGAATTATATTGAGTGCTGTTATACATGGGATACGGTTTCAACTAGAAATGCTTGTGAAACAAGTTTGCTCAAATGGCTAATTAAGTTTATTCTAATCAGTGAAACTTGTTTTAGAGGAATAACTTGTTTCCTCATGTCTTTCATGGTTGGTGGTTAAATGTAAATCCAGACATGAAATGATCGTAATGGAATAATTGAATCAAATTCTTCAGTTTTCACTGTATATTGATGTTTGTTTTCTTCTTTTTAAAGTTTAGAACACACAGACCCGTTTCTGTTTATTTTCTTGATGGAAGCATTTAATGTTGAGGTGCTGTTCTTTTTTTTTTTTTTTTATCTTTAGTGGAGAACCAGAGTTCAGAGTCAGACAGATTGGTAAAATGATGGTAATTTCAAGTCCGAGTATCAATAGAAAATACTCTAAAATACTGCATTACTGGCTTAATGTCAAGGTTAAAATAGCAACCTGCATGCATGTCGTTTAACATTCAGTATGGCTTGTAGATAATTACCATAGAATTATTTGGGAGTTTAACGACCCTGGTGTAGGAACTTGAATAGTTTGGGTGAGATTAAAACTCCTGTGAGTAATCTGAGTACAGTGGTCTTAGAGGTCTATCTGTAATTGTCCTTAACATGTTCATTAATATGTTTTGCTGTTGTTTGTGGAGAGTTCTTGGTGTTTCACACTGCATGCTCTCCTTTTGATTTACAAAGTTGTTTCTCCTCCCTGATCCCTTTCCCTTACCAGCCACCCCTCCCTTTCTCCACCCCTGAGGAAGGCTGAAGGAAAAACTCCTCCCACCGGTTCTGCTGAGCTGCCCCCCGAGTACCTAACCAGCCCATTGTCCCAACAGTCACAGGTAAACATTCAGAAACGATAAGAACAATATGTGGGTGATTACCTGCCTCATTTCTGCTTTGTGAATGTTACTATTCATTAACTCTCACAAGATGCCCCCTAAGAGAGATGAGGCAGCCCTGCAGGAAGAGGAGGAGTTGCAGCTGGCCATCGCCCTCTCCCAAAGTGAGGCTGAGGAGAAGGAGCGGATGGTGGGTCTCACAGCTGACGTTTCACTTTGTTGTTTTCACATCCTGTTTAGAGAACAACAACTGACCCCGAGCTGCGTGTTCACTTACAGAGACATAAGAGCTCGTACTCGATGTATCCCAAAACTGATCCCACCCCGGTGACTTCCTCAGCACCGCCTGTCAGCACCCTCTACACCTCCCCTGTGGTAGGACTTCATTCTTTTTTGCTGACAACCCCCAAACATGGTTCAAGATTAGTCTCTTATAAATACTTTCATGTGTTTTATTACAGAACTCCTCTGCTCCATCAGCTGAAGATGTCGATCCCGAGGTGTGTGTTTATCAATCCTCTTAAAATCACAGTCAACATCCATTTTTGCTCTTGTTACGGACATCCTTCTGTTCTGTCATTCCAGTTGGCGCGTTACCTGAACAGGACGTACTGGGAGAAAAAACAGGAAGAGGCTCGTAAGAGTCCCACCCCATCAGCCCCCGCCCCCGTGCCAATGGCTGAACCCCTCCCACCCATCAGTCAGCCTGCCGAAAGTCATGTCACTGTTCAGCCTGTCAACATAGTGGAGGTATGCTGAAGCTTGGAGATCACGAGAAGTGAAAACGTTTTCTAGGTGAACCAATCAAGATAATACACAGATGCCTCATCAGCACTCGTCTCCACTTTCAGCAGCAGTACCAGAACGGTGAGTCAGAGGAGAACCACGAGCAGTTCCTGAAGGCTCTGCAGAACGCCGTCACCACATTTCTCAACCGCATGAAGAGCAACCACATGCGTGGCCGCAGCATCACCAACGACAGTGCCGTGCTCTCGCTCTTCCAGTCCATCAACAACATGCACCCACAGCTGCTGGACATCCTCAACCAGCTCGATGAGAAAAGATGTAAGTGCCCCCCAAGTGTGTGCCTCTCACTGAAACATTGAACAGTTGGACAGGTGCATTCAGAAGTTAAGAGAAGGTCACAATAAGATCACCTGAGCATGCCGAGTCTGTAATTATCTTGCTGGGATGTGTTTCTACCGACGCATCTTGTCTGATTTCCATATGTGTTGTCTCGTCAGTGTACTACGAGGGGCTGCAGGACAAGCTGGCACAGGTGCGTGACGCTCGGGCCGCCCTCAACGCTCTGCGGGACGAACACAGAGAGAAGCTGCGCCGCGCTGCGGAGGAGGCCGAGAGACAGCGGCAGATCCAGCTGGCACAAAAACTAGAAATCATGAGGCAGAAGAAACAGGTGACGAAATGGCCAGAATCCACATCGGTACTCTTCTAGGGTCACTTTCCATGCTCAGGAGTGTTTGTTTGATCTGCAGGAATATCTGGAGATGCAGAGACAGCTGGCTATCCAGCGCCTCCAAGAGCAGGAGAAGGAGAGGCAGATGCGTCTGGAGCAGCAGAAGCACACAGTCCAGATGAGAGCGCAGATGCCTGCTTTCTCTCTGCCTTATGCTCAGGTACACACTTTATTTTCTCCATCGGGGGCCAAGCTAAACTATCAGTGATTTCAGAATGATATGAACGAGACACAAAACTGCCAGGTTAAGGCATGATTTAGTGGTACCCGCTGGCTTTCTGAAACGCTTTTAGAGAAAATCTAATGAACAATATTTGCCATTATGCAGATGCAGTCTTTGCCCCCCAATGTTGCGGGAGGGGTGGTGTACCAACCCGGTGCTCCGCCCAGCTACCCAGGCACCTTCAGCCCTGCTGGTTCAGTAGAAGGTTCCCCGATGCACAACATCTACATGAGCCAGCCCGGGCAGGCGGCTCCTCCACAGTACCAGGCCATGCCCGGTGCCGCCACAGGTAAGCAACTGCTGTCAGATGACTTGGTTGGCTTCAGAACAGAAAAAATAGGGTGTTTTTGGTTGTCTTGTTGCAGTGGATGCTTGATTTGTTTTGGATGAAAACGCATTTCTGTCTTATTGTTTTTTTTCCAGATCCAAATATGGTTAATGCGTACATGTACCAGGCTACAGCCGCCAATGGGCAGCCCGCTCCTCCTCCTGGCCAGGCCCCTCCCAATACTAGCCCACCCTACTCTAACTACCAACCCACACCGACACAGGGCTACCAGGTCTGAATCACTCTACTTTAGTTAGCGAAAATCTGCTCAACGATAGCTATTTTTGTTGCTAACTGTTGTTGTTTTATGCAGAATGTGGTCTCCCAGGCGCAGAGTATGCCCCCCATGTCCCAAGCGGCCCCCACCAACGGTATGGCTTACATGAGCTACCAGCCATACAACATGCAGAACATGATTACAGCGTTGCCAGGACAGGACCCCAATATGGCCCCCCAACAGCAGTACATGCCCGGCCAGCAGCCCATGTACCAGCAGGTTTGTACATTTGTATTTACCTCCAGTTGTAACACATTTCCTATGCAGTCTCATGAAAATGTGTCTACTTTTTTATTTGGACATCATGGTTTTAATTTCTTCCCTTGTCAGGTTGCTCCCCCTGGTGGCCCCCCGCAGCAGCAGCAGGCACCACAGCAGATCCCTCAGGCTGCACCAGGCAGCGCAGAGGCACAACTCATCTCCTTTGACTAAAAGCTCACAATGCTACAAGGTCTGACACACTACACCCTCTCTCCTGGTCTCTTCAGCCCCCCCCCCCCCCCCCCACTCCCCCGCTGGACTCTGACGACACCCTCTGGAAACAATGATGTACTTCTCACCCTCCACCTTGCTGTGATGTTGTGGCAATGTGAAATATTGTGATGATGTTGCAGAACTTACTCTTCTTGCCTCCCCCAACTGCTACCATCGTGGCACTATGGGGGAGAGCCCGCAATGGAGGGTCCCACCACCCTTCACCTTCCTCCTGCTCCTCTGTTTCCTCCTTTACAGCTGATATGTATGTAGTATTTCCTTATTAAATGCATAACTGATGCTCAGAAAATAGTCAGTGATATTAAAGTTAAAGCAAATAAGAAAATATAATAATTTAGGAGTAAAAAAGAAAACACAACCATCCTTTGTCTCATATTTTTCTAAAGCAAATTTTGCATGTTAACTTTAAGTTCTTTTTCTGGAATGGAAGTGAATAATTGCAGCCTATTCCAACTGTGCGGGGAGTGATCGACAAGCGTCTGTACGGATGTTGACACATTTTGGATATGTTGAGAGAGAGCGAGAGATGCTAGAAGTGAAAGGCCAAGAGCAAACGGCATTAACACACATCTTCATCAGGTTCCCAGCCGAACATTCCAGTTGTTTTCAGGTCATCCCGTCTCAAACAGCCGTCAAAGTTTTGACATTTATCCGTGTGGTGCCGCTTGGACATTGGAGTGTGAGAGGTTGTTTAATCCCCACTGATTTTACATTCATAGATGAAAAATAATTCAAACTCACTACCAGCTGCCAGAAAATAGACAAACTGAAGGCAGCCCAGCAACTTCACTAGTTTTCCTGGTAAAGTGACCTGAGTTGCCAAACATTCAGTAAAGGACGTCTGAACTTAACATGTAATCAACTGCAAACTCCAGGTCCTGCAACCCACGTCCATGTGGTCGTGATGGTTATGACGAAAGAGCTACATGGGTCTGTACAGGTGGGCTCTGTTTCTGAAGTGTACGTCACCTTCCAGAAGTGTGGGAACGCTCGCAGAGCGAACACGGCGTGCTGCATGTATGTACCAACTCGCCTAATCGGTGATCTCTGTAACCCCTTCTGTTGCCATCTGTGAACTACTTTATTCCATCATACTGATCTGTCTGACTTTAAAGTAATTTTAAAATTATATTTAATAAATATCTGGTTCTTATTGTCCACTCGCTTCAGCTGGAGTGTGTTTTCTTCACACACATTCGACAGATTGGAGAGCAAAAGGTCTGACGTCTTTATTCATGTGCATAACTACCATTTCACATTCATCACATTCACAAGTCAAAATCTCCACAAGAGCAAAGGCCATAACCTTTGAAATAAGGATTGAAGTACAACTGATTTACACATTTAAAAATCATACATCTTTTAAGTGATTTGGCTTCATTAAAGTTTTCTGAAGATGAGGCTTTTGTAGTAATTCTCCATCTCGATCTGAAAAATAAAAATCACAGTTATAAATAGGATGGTACTGATATAGTGACATATTGAAAGGAGCTATTATAACTTACTATCCTCTCCATGCGCATCCCGTTCCCGAAGGCCAGCTGCCTGAGCACGTCGAGGTCCGGGAGACCCCACTCTGGATTTCTGTGGAAATCACACAGTTTCGGACTACAGCGTCAACGACCAGTTCCCGAAGGAGATCCTGGACCGCCGCCGCCTGCTTTTTCCGGTAAGAAAGAAGTTAATCGCTGAGGGATCCCGAGCCGTCATCACCGTGGACAGGCTCTATGTCAACGGCCAGCTGTTCCGAGACCCCGCCGTCACTCCCTGGCTGTACTGATGGTCCTCACAAGCTTAGTATAACCACTCTAACACACACACTTCACAGGTTTACTCAGGTCCAGGTAAGTGTTTAACAGTAACATCAGTGAACATCATGAACAACGTATATTAAAGCGAAGCGAATTAATATTACATCATTAATATACACGATGTTTGCTATATTGCTGTAGTAATAATTATTATGGACTTGCACTGTCAGCACTGGGATATTAAAAAAAAAAAAAAAAAGCACTGGGATATTATTTAAAAAAAAAAAAAAAAAGCACTCGTTACGTCACCGCTAAATGTCACCTATGGGTTTGAATTGGTTCTTTTTCTGTTTTTGGTTTCTCACTTTTCTTTTCTATTTCCACACCCCCTCCCTTGTTTGAGATAACAATACATTTCCACTGTTTTCACTACATTAAAACCTCAACATCACAATCCAACTGTTACGATATCACACACTCATATATTGGCAGACACACACTCCTACGTTTGAATAGCCAGTCAGACTTAGGGATCCTAAGTACACACGCACAGATATATGCATCCACACACACTCACACACACACATGCGGACAGACACATTCAAAGATGCACGCATGCCCACAAACGCATGCACATAGTCGCGCACACATGCGGACACATATACACGCACACACTCACGCATGCACACACACACACACACACACACACATACAAACACACCCGTACACGCACGCACGCGGACACACACACCCACACATACAGCATTAGAGAACCCACCTAGAAGATGAGTGTAGCTGGGAACACGCTCAAGTTTGTCACCTGGAATGTACGAGGAATGGGCACGCAAATAAAAAGACAAAAAGTTTTTGAATACTTAAACAAACTACAGGCAGACATTGTCTTGTTACAAGAGACACACACACCTACAACAGGACATCACAAATTGATATCACCACAATTCCCTCACACATACTCAGCTTGTTTTAACTCCAAACAGAGAGGCGTAGCTATATTAATGAACAATAAAATACAATTCTCTTGTAATGACACAATCACAGATCCAGAGGGAAGATTTATAATTATTCACATCTCTCTGCAGAACATAGAGATGTGTATCGCAAACATCTATGGCCCAAATGTTGATGACCCCTCCTTCTATCATAATTTCTTCACCACCCTCTCAACACACTCTGATAAAACACTGATAGTGGGAGGAGACCTCAACATCGCCCTCAATCCACAAGTAGACAGAGTTAGTAAAGCAGCAAACACCCGACACTGGGAATCTACAGACATAGTCCAGCAGTACATGAGTGACTATGGTCTTTGTGACGCCTGGCGCACCTCTCATCCCACCCTTAAAGAGTACACCTTCTACTCAGCAGTGCACCAATCCTATTCGCGCTTAGATTACTTTCTGGTGAGTAAATCAGTGATTAAAGACATCCTGGACACACAGATTCACCCCATTACTATCAGTGACCATGCACCTGTCACTATGACAGTTACTAATAGAACAATCACCCCTCCTATTAGACAGTGGAGATTTAACACGTCACTGCTTAAGGATCCAGACTTCCGCACATTCTTTAAAAAACAATGGTCAAATTTTTTAGAAACAAATGACCTGCCTGGTGTCTCTCCCTGCGTCCTCTGGGAGACGGCTAAAGTTGTCATGAGAGGTAAAATCATTTCTTATTCCTCATACAAGACCAAAAGGGAAAAAATAAAGGAGAAAGAACTGGAAGGTAAAATCAAAACAATGGAGACAGCTCATGCTGCCTGCAAAGACGACAGCCTATTAATGGAACTAAGAAAATTTAAAATAGAGTTAAACAAAATAATCGAACATAAAACACAATTTCAACTGCAGAGACTACGCTGGGAGAACTTTGAACATGGTAATAAATCCAGCAAACTTTTAGCCAATCAGTTAAAACGAAATAAAGAAAAATGTACGATCCCCTCAGTCCAAACTCAAAATGGTAAAATCACCTTTAACCCACAAGAAATAAACAATACCTTCAGAGAATTCTACAAAAAACTTTACTCTTCACAAATTGACCCTTCACAATCTGAAATAGAGAGCTTTCTGAGCACAGTTGACCTACCAAAATTAAAAGAAGAACAGATCCAAGGTCTAGAAGCTTCCATCTCAATTGAAGAACTGCAGGAAGCTCTCCAGCACATGCCTGATGGTAAAGCTCCAGGACCTGATGGATACCCCACTGAATTTTACAAAGAATTATGGTCTTTACTCTCACCTATTTTTTTCAGAATAATTGAGGAAATTAAAGAATCTTCAACTCTCCCCCAACATATGAACTGTGCAAATATCAGTCTTCTTCTAAAACCGGATAAAGATCCCACACTACCATCTAGCTATCGGCCGATATCACTAATCAATGTAGATCTTAAAATAATTAGTAAAACATTAGCAAGCAGACTGGAAAAAATCACACCCCACATCATACACCCAGATCAAACTGGGTTTATTAAAGGACGACACTCCACTAACAATACACGTAGATTAATTAATCTTATAGACCACTGCCACCACAATAAACAAAAAGCCATTATCACCTCCTTAGATGCAGAAAAAGCCTTTGATAGGGTAAATTGGAAATTTCTACTTGCTACACTACGGAAATTTGGATTTAGAGAAAATTACCTCTCCTGGATAAAAATACTGTATACCTCACCCAGTGCCTGTGTTAAAACCAATGACCAAATGTCCTCAAGGTTCAATCTTGAGAGAGGCACCCGACAGGGGTGTCCACTCTCACCATCTCTCTTTGCAATCTTTATCGAACCACTAGCAGCAGCCATCAGACAGAACAATAACATAAAAGGAATACGAACAGCAAATGTAACACATAAAATATGTCTCTATGCAGATGATGTGCTAATTTTCCTGCAAAACGCACAGACTTCTCTTCCAGAAACAATAGGGTTAATAGATAGATTCTCCTCAATCTCAGAATATTCTATAAATTGGAACAAATCAGTCGTCTTGCCTATCAACTCTACATTTCAGCACACACCGAACACCCCACTAAAACCAGGGAACATCAAATATCTCGGCATTAACGTTTCAGGCAAACTCTCAGACTTGGTACACTTAAACTACACCCCCCTTATTAAAGCAATAGAGGAGGACCTCATTCGATGGAGGACACTCCCAATTTCACTTATGGGGAGAGTAGCAACAATCAAAATGATGGTCTTGCCTAAAATTAACTACATCTTCTCAATGATCCCAGCAAAACCACCAAAAACCTGGTTTAACACTCTTGATTCTCATGTCTCAAAATTCTTATGGAAAAATAAACCATCACGTATAAGTTTAAAAACACTACAGAACACCAAGGACCAAGGTGGCTTAGAACTCCCAAATTTTTATAATTACTATCTGGCCAATAAACTACTTTATGTTGTAAAATGGATCAATCAGAAACCCTTAGATGAAGGCTGGCTAGACGTTGAAAAAACATTCTGTGAAGATCTCCAAGTCAGAGATCTTCCCTTCTTCAGTCCTGTCATTAAAAAGCACAGCTGCTTTAAAAGCATCAATATAAACACATCGCTGACAGCTTGGTGGGAATTTCTTAAAATAAATGGATCTTCACTCATTCCCTGCAAACTCACACCCATCTGGAACAATCCTGACATCCTGCAAAGAAAGAAACCAATAAACTTCCCAAGATGGCAAAATAAAGGAATAAGACACTTAGAACAACTTATCTCCAATAACTCTTTTATTCCATTTAATGAGCTAATAGAAATATATGGCATCAGTCAAAGCAACTATCTGGAATATCTTCAGCTTAAGTCAATAATACAAACTAAGTTCAAACTAGAACAGATTAACCTGAACTTACCTCAGACAGTGACAAATCTCCTGAAGATCTCAGCTCCTAAACCTCTTTCTAAAATTATCTCAATCCTGTCAGGTTCAAATATCTCAATATCCCTTCCCACCTTCAAATGGGAAGAAGATCTCAACATCAACAGAGACCCAACGTTTTGGTCAGAAATCTGTACAAATACATTCAAAATGAGCAAAAACCCCAATATACAGCTCATACAATACAAGGTCCTTCATAGAGTTCATTACACAGGACAAAGGATGTTCAAGATGGGGCTCACTCCCACTAACATATGTTCAAACTGCACAGGTGATCTCCCCGATACCTATTTACACGCACTTTGGCTGTGTACGCCAGTCCAAACCTTCTGGCAAAAGATTTGTGAAGATTTATCGTTATGCCTGGGCTACCCAATTCCGGTCTCACCTTCACTTTGCTTGTTAGGAGATCTCACAGAAATTAAAAGAGAAAAAAATGAGTCCTGCATGCTCCTGGTTTCCCTAAGCGTCGCAAAAAAGGCGATCCTCATGAACTGGAAATCCAAAAGTAATCTGAATATAAAGTTATTTAAAAACTTACTTCTAGACCACATCACATTGGAGAGAATGTCTGCTTGTAGGAAAAATCATTTGACACAATTTGAGTCCACATGGTCTCCAATAATTAAATACCCCATGTAGCCCTGTGGGGGGGGTGGTGGCTCCACCCCGGGGCTCTGGGGACCGTTGGTGGTTGGGGCGTCGTGGCTTTGGTGGTTGGTGGCTCTGTGGGCTCGGGGGGGTCCTAGCGTCTATGCTGGGGGGCTGCGGCCTGGCCTGGGGAGTCCTGGGCGGGGGTGTGGGGGGGGCTCTGCCCTGGGCGGGGGTTGGGCCCGCTGGGGTGGGGTGGGGGGGCTGGGCGTCGGGCCCCGGCTTGGCTGTCGGCTGGGGGGGGTTGGGGGCGGGTCGTCCGGGCCCTGGGGGTGCGGGGCCTCCCCCTTTCCGGCGGGGGTGCCCGCTGCGGCGCTGGGGGTGGGTCCTCCCTCTGGCCCCCTCCCCCGGTGGGGCGGGTTGGCCCCTGCTGCCGCGCTCCGGGTCTGCCTCATTCCTGGATTGGGGGGGAGCGGGGGGGCTCCGGGTTCTGGGTGGACGGTTGACTGAGAGTGACCTCCAGGGCCTGGTGTGTGTGTGTGTGTGTGTGTGTGTGTGTGTGTGTGTGTGTGTTGGGGGGTGGGGCTGTGTGGGCGAATGAGGGGGGGTGCCCTGACCACTGGCCTCCGGCTGGGCTCGCACTGGGCCCTGCGGGTCTCAGACTCTGCTGTCTGGCCGTTGGGTGGGGTGGGGGCTCCCTGCCCAGGTCCCCTTACGGCGCCTTGTTGGGGGGGGTGTGGCTCCCCGGGTCCTAGGCCGGCCACTCGGGGGTGGGGTGGGGCAGCGCGGGGGGTCCAGCTGGGCCAAGGTCCTAGCGACGGGGGGACCCCCTCCCTCAGAACCCTCCCTGCCTTACCTCACCTTATATTACTCCACAATAGGGAACAGTGGGGCGGTGCCTAGGTGGGGGGTCCGGGCTACTTAACTGCGGTCTGGGTCCTCCCCCGACTTTGCACCACCCACAATTTTAACCACACTTAGTCACGCAGGGTCTTGAGGGGGTAAGCCGCTTTCGGGGTTCTGCCGCTTGTCAGCGGTAGAACGCCCGGGCCCCGCTACCCCCCAATTTTAAACCGCACTATAGACACACACATTGCATCCACCTCTTCAAAACACAAAGACACACCCTTACATACATCCAACACACATATAGGGCAGGGGAAGGGCGGGAGACGTGGCTCCCCCCAGCACCTCCCGCTGGGGTCCCGCCCCGGCCCGGGGTGAGTGCGGCTGGGATGCGGGGGGCGCGCTCCCTCGGGCATGGCGCTCGTGGGGGGGCTGGGGCGCGGTGCTCCTTCTCCATTTGCTGTTGGATTAGTGGAGGTTGGGACACCGCGGTGGCCGGGTGGGGGCCCGGCCGGCGGCCTGGGGGGGCGAGAGTCATCACTCCCCCACCGTCCCGAGTGTGTGTGTGTGTGTGTGTGTGTGTGTGTGTGTGTGTGTGTGTGTGTGTGCGTCTGCGTCTGCGTCTGCGTCAGGGGTGGGTGTCTGTGGGGGGTGGGTCAGGGGTTGGGTATTTCAATTAAAACCCGGGGGGAGGGTCATGGGGCGGGTGGGATATGAGGCTCCTGGGGGTGTAGAGTTGACTGTCCTCCGACCGGGGCCTGCGCCGGCCTTCGCTTTCCTGGGTCTGGGGGCGGGGCTAGTCCGGGGCGCGGCGGCTGGGGCCGTCTCTGCCTTGCCGGGTTGGGGGGGGGCGGTGGGTGGGCCTGTTCCCGGGGGTGCGGCGGGACTCGCCGCCGGGGTTGGGGGGGCTCTCGACCCGCTCGGCCCGGGGGCCCTGCTCCGGCCTTTTCTCGGCTTGGCGGCTTGGGTCGGGGCCTGGGGCCCTGTGCCCTTTATCCTTCTCTTGTGGGCCCCTCTTGTCTGGGGGGGATTCCTCTCTGCATTCTCCGTCGGGTGCTTTTTGGGCGGGGACGTGGCTCTCTGGGGTGGTTCGCTGGGGTCTCCCCGGGCCTGGGGGGCTTCCGTCTGCCGGGGTGGCGGTGTCCGGGCCCGATGGCCTCGGACCCCGGGGTCTCGCCACGGGTCCCCCCACAGCAGTTCCGGTCCCACCCAGTGGACAAACCACACGCACACACACACACACACACACACACACACACACACACACACACACACACACACACACACACACACACACACACACACACACACACTTCCACTCCTCACGAAAGGTGCTTCTGAAGTTGCTTGTTCTCTGTCATCATTTGCTCAAACTTTGGAGGTCATGTTCCTCTTTTGTTGTCGCCTCTTTGTTAATTCATGTTCCTGCTTCACGTTGCTGTCTAGATAGAGCTGCTCAGGCTGGTTAATCTAAGAAATCATTTTACTGTCTAGATAGAGCAGCTCAGGCTGGTTTAATCCAAAAACAGTTGGAAAATATTTGGATCAGTGTGATAACTGCAAATAATATATGTAGCACAACAAGGATATTGTATGTTATACCCCTACCCCCTCCCCCCTCCTCCCTCAACCTTTTTCTCTCTTTTCTCTTCTCTCTCTCTTTGAGCGTTCCCCCCCAGTCGTGTACGGCAGCCATGCCATCTTCTGACGGAGAAGGCAACAGGAGGAGACTCCAGGTCTCTCCCTGTTGCAAGACCAAAATCTGTTCTGACTCCGAAGGCTCACAATCACATCATATTGTTGGCCCAAGCTGCCGAACAGGACAAGGGAAGAAAAAAAGAAAAAAAGAAAAAAAAAAAAAAAAAAAAAGGAAATCACACAGTTTAAATGTCCTCCCAGAAGTTGCAGTGGCGGTAGTTCAACCGTTTCAGAGCACTGGACACGTTGTACTTTTAGATAGAATACATTAATCGAGGTCTGGAATTTTTCCAGCACTGGAGGACAATGTTTTCTTAGTAGCTTCACTCAGACTTTTCAGTCATATTTGGCTGTTGATGATTAGCGTTTTTATTTTTTCTCAATGTGTTTCTGTCGAAACATTACACCACTACACGTCACCTGAAATGAGGAGATCTGATCAAAATAGTTTCATTCCGCACGCTGTGTACGATGGTTAAATGCTTCAGTTGAATTTCATGTGCAGGATAAAGTCAATATGGTTTTAATGAAAATGGTGAGTTCATCTTGATTGTTTTCTTCTGACTGCAGCACAGTGTCGCAATAGATGTCACTCTTGCCTCACAGTGTGAACTCGCCCTGGTTCATTTTCACATTTGGGGACTTTTATTGTAAGAAGTTTCTACGTGTGGGTTACTATTCAAGTGCACCAGTGTTCTATTAGCAACAGGTTAAAGACTATTTCAGACTGAAGATTGTCCATAGGCGTGACTGTATGGTTGTCTGTCTTTGTGCTCGCTCTGTGATGGACTGGCGACCTGTTCATGGTCAGCTGAGTTCAGCTCCGGTCGGATAAAGCCGCATGAATGATACATGACGGTAAAAAACGAATTTCATGAGGTACACAAATAGAGCTCTTATATTATCTACAGTTGACTCACATTTTTCGAAGCTCCTCGTCCAGCTGTTCATTGCAGCTGGGAGCGATGATGCCATTAACAGCATAGGCCTGGGAAATGTTTTGCATTAGAAGTTGTGATGTTGGCAGGCTTTTAAACCCTCACACTTGCACAATTGCATGACGTACCCCATATGTCACCAGAAGGCCGTTTTGTTTGAGGATCTGACCCGCTCCACTGAAGACACCCTTCAGAAGCCAAAGGAACAACGTGTCATTGAGGATATGGAAACAAGCCGGTCATACCTGTCGTTACCGTTGTACTTTCGTCACGACCTGTGCTGTTTTGAAGGAGCTATACTGCAGCAGGTTGATGGCAACAATGACGTCACAGGAGCTGCGGCCGAGGCCTGCCCATTCCCCCCACGGCTCGCCGGCGTCCAGGTCAACAGGTTGCAGCACAGTCTTCGCTTGAGTCGCAGCAATATACGCTTTGATACTGTAAACACGGTTAGGAGTGCTAATCTCACATTCACAGATTGACATGGTGGAGAGAGTACAGAAAAATATACATGCACTCGAGCACATGTACAATTACCATTGATTAATATGCAAAGGGCAAAATAATAATTAGAGTTTGTGTTATATTTTTCTAACCACATCTGATTGGCTTGTCAAAAGCAGGGTATTTAAATCAATTAACCTGTATAATACATCTACATTTGTTTTGTAAACAAATTCACACATAAGGCAGGAATTGTCTCTACTAGATGGAACAGAGATTAAATTGAATCGAAATTCAGGAATAAAAACGTTAGAAGAATAAATCAAACTTAAAACATATTAGTTAAAAAATCTCCAAGTAAATTATTACCTGTTATAAATTGTATTGTTGAAGGTTATTTCACGTTATAGAGCACTCTTTAAACACACTACTATGCGTCGTTTTATATATTTAAAATCAGTCAAGTCTAAAAATGACCAAAATCGGAAAGATCTCATCATTTCTAGCTTAAGACATTCTGCATTGGATATCAGTGTCTGACTGGACTTCTGTGAAAGACTAAGTACTGCTACATTACAATCTAATGCTGGACAATAAGATGCCAGGAACTTACCAAATATTGTCACTTGCCTAGTTAAGGGTTGATTGTTAAGTGTCTATGAAAAGATACTCTTAAAAGTAATAAGTAAAAAGTACATTTGATCAAAAATACAGTTTTGTGAGTGTGCAATTTCTTCTTCGTTGAAAATTTCAATTTTAACAGGTGAGCTTTTAACACTTCAAGGTGTTTTATGTTATATAAATACTTATTGCCTAAAGCTTATGAGGAATCGTTTCTATTAATGTCCTCATAGTTGTTTGTAACCCCTACAGTCATGGGGAAAACTTTTGACTTGACGTCACTGAAACCTTCACAAGGCGGCTTGTTTGAATGGCGCTAAGAGACGTTGGATGTGACTCAGCCACACATAACAGCAAAACGGTATTAATTTCCTTGAACACACAAACCTTTCCCGGGACTCCTCCTTGATGTCTGAAGGCTGCCATGTGACAAAGGGCAACTTCTGGGCGAATCGGATGACATGCTGCCCGGTTCCAGAGCCCAACTCCAAGGCAAACAGCTGTCTGTGGGACTGCTCCTCCAACACGTCCTCGAGCATCAAACATAGAGCCTCCCAATTCCTCTCTGCCTGAGGAGAAAGCAGCATGACCTGGAGGACAGAAAAGTCACATCATTTCGTCTGGTCATCTACAACCAGTAACATATGCAATGACCCCCCCCCCCCCCCCCCCCTTACTGTCACAGATGCAGGATCTCAGAGGCTTTGAGGGAGAATAACATGTTACTGTAGAATGGAGGTGGCGGTTGACTGTAACAGCAGATGGGTGCACAGATTATCTGGCTAAGAGGATTCCAGGCCTGCTCCTCCCAAGTGTCCAGCACGGGCACAATGCAGGAAGGACACACACACACACACACACACACACACACACACACACACACACACACACACACACACACACACACACACACACACACACACACACACACACACACACACACACACACACACACACACACACACACACACACACACACACACACACACACACACACACACAGAGGTAATATATATGAGTCCCAATGTTGTGTAGCAAGACACTTAAAGATTATATAATGCAGGGTGTCAGTACAATTATAAACTCGCCACATAAAGAAATACATTTGGAATTTGCCTCATCACTTTTTTGTTGTGTTGAACTATTCTGGGCCCCCGGCTCGCTCAGTTGGTAGAGCATGAGACTCACAATCTCAAGGTAGTGGGTTCATGTCCCACGCTGGGCGCCACCTTCCCGTGGGCTCACCACCCACAGGAAAGGTTCATAATCGGTGCAATGTGATCTGGGTGACGGTGCTCAGACTGCCACCCGGAAACGTATAAGCGGGAGAAAATTGATGAATGGATGAACTATTCTGACATGAACGTTCTCTCATGTGCTGCTCTGCCATTTTGGCCTCAGGGATTCACCGTGACAATAATAGGTTTTGTAATGTAAACATGGACCCAGTGAGGGACTTCCACCCAAAGGCTCAAGGCCAAATACAAGGTAATTTACCTGTTTCTCTATTTTGAATTACACCAGAGATGCTTCTTGCGATTGCTTTTAAACAAATTACTTGTGCTTTAGATCGCCTGCATTAGCAGAAACGTAACACGGACAGAACAAATGCAGGGAAAAGGAGAGAGAGAGAGAGAGAGAGAGAGAGAGAGAGAGAGAGAGACTGCAGCAGGAACTGAGAGATTTCACTTTCTCTTTGAAAAACTTGTAAATACATTTTAATTGTTGAAATTCACCCGAGGTAATTTCTTCTTTAAAGCAACATTAAAGCAGGTTGCTGGTACGGTTGTATAACAACTGGGTGCTGCATGCATGGGTATCCTCCATAGCCCAGCAGAAAGTACCTGGTGGATACAAGTACTTCCTCCATCACCCAGCGGAAAGTATCCAGCTGGTACCAGTACTTGTTGGTACATGGGGGATCTGCGCCAGACTAGGGCATCATGCACAGATCCCCCGGTTGCCAATGTACACATCAATAAACCTCCTTCGGTATCACAAATACCTGCACTACGACAGAGGGGAAAAGTTTTCTGTGGCTCTGCAAGAGGAAGAATTAGGACGTGGCACCGTCAACGGCCCCAGCAGCACGGCGGAATCCCTGATGGCCAGCAGGAGCATTAGTGTCGACATAACGACACTCTCCCTGGAAACCCTGAAGGCTAGTGTCACAACACCTGGTGTGCTTAACTGTAGGATGTATATTAGACAAATGTAATACAGTACATATTAATTACATGACCAGAAGGATGACAACAAGCAGGCACGCATGTGGAATGCTGTCTAAATCATTTAATATGCATCAGGGACCTTCAGTAAAACAAACAGTAAAATAATTGTTGTATTAGTAGGACATTTCTGATCAGCTGCTTTTAGTGTTACTGAGCTCCGAGGAGATTAATAGAAATGTAAAGGCTGTATAGGAGGTGAGAAGTAATAGCAGCACTGTACTATACACGGTACGATACACAACATGCATGTGACAGGAAAGGTACAAACTATTTTTACCGTTTTAAAGTTTAGATCATCCTATAATGTCATGAACAAATCAGCCACCTACTGAACCAGAGAAACAACAGGCTCCTCCTCCTCCTCCTCCTCCTCCTCCTCCTCCTCCTCCTCCTCCTCCTGGGTATCTATTAACGTGTCCAGAGACCTGACCTGACCCCCAAAGTTACCTTCATATGAGAAATTCCAGCTTCATAGAACATGCCTCTGGACAGGTTGTCAGTCCATCACAGAATCTATGTTCAGGTGTTATTACAGTCGTTATTTCAGTGACCAAAGTACATTTTTAAAGAATTACTGTGATCAAGAACAAATTCAAAGCAACTTACACAACACCATTGTTCATCAGCCTGCAGCTTTAACCACTGGACCTTGGGAACGCATCCAATTGCACAATATGTTTTTGTGCTGGTCCTGGACCAAAACAGTGTTTCAAAACTTCTGGCAGATCATGGAGGTACGCGATGTTCAGAACAGTTACATAGTGTCACTGGAAGAAAAGATTAGGAAAACTTCACGTGGGAACATTTTATAAATACATGTGGTTGACAGAGGCGACATCTTTTACTCTTATCCTGGATCCTTATCCTTAATGAAGATCATTAACAAGAAAGAAAGAAAGAAAGAAAGAAACCAAGCCTATAGGAAAGATCTAATAGTGATAGAAAACAAAGTATCATGAACAGTATTTGCTTCATAATTTGGTGTGGCCACAGGTTTGGGCTGGTTACAATGTCCTTACTGTGTCTTTGAGCAGAAGAAACATTTAAAGTAACATTTGGAAGAAAATACCACCACAGTTAGAACTTTTATTTTGTTTTGCAACTTATTATTTGGGATTGAATGGTGCTTATGTTATCTGTTAAAGAGTTGAAAACTCTGAACTGAGCAAGTTTGTGCACTGAACTTTAATTTATTTTATTTTTTCATATAAAGCTCGTTATAGTTCAATTTTAAACTATGTTGTGGCTCCATTTATTCACTGTGACTGTTAGCATTTCTTGTAAGCCCTCCTACGAACCTAGTATTGATCCTTGTGCATTTGTTAACCCAGTCAAGGTTACAATTATTATGCAGCTTATCGGTTCAGCAGAGATCTCAGTGTGTGTGGATTCAACTGCCCTTCACTCCAGCTGCCTGGCCCCCACCCACCCTCCACCCACTCCAGTGTGCTTTGACTCTGAAATAAGACTTTTTCTTCATCCACTTCAGCGTCTGAGTCGGCGCTTGGGTCCCAATTACGTCACACCATAACAAGTAAGTTAGGTACAGACTGAACACAATTAAAAAAACTAAACAGGAGTTTTCTTGAAACGTGTTTATTCATCAAATCACGTATGACAATTAGTCATTGCTTTGGTTGAATGTCTTTTATTGATTTATAGGAATATGCTTTTGCTTTCTTCCACGTGCCGCTATAGGTGTAACAGTCAGCCAGAGTAGGCTGGTGGATGCTCAGGTTAAATCCTTTTAATAGCACAGAGCTGATGAGGTGAGGGTGAAACACTAAGGCCCGGGACCCTTGTGAGGTCCAGGTCTTCCTTGTTCACTCCAGGTGGAGGAGTGAACCGAAAACGCTGGAGCAGAGAAGCAAAGAAGATGAAGAGATTCACCTTGGCCAGACTTTGTCCCACACAACTCCTTGGTCCTGCAACAAGGCCAGAAATCTGTCAATATCAGGTCATTTTTTCAGATGCCGTGGAGATCATCAAAACCACATTTACCCTCAGAAAATGGGACAAAAGCATCTCTTCGTTTTAGATTCCCATCGTCCTCAAGAAAATGTCCAGGATTAAAAGAATGGGGCTTTTCCCATTCGTCTTCATCGCAAAAAACACTAGACATCAGAATCATTATTGAGGTTCCCTGAAACAGACAGGAAGGAGATGGTGGGGGACGTGTGAGTAAACACACTGCAAATACAGGATTCCTCACACAAATACAGTTCACCTTCGTTACAGCCCTTTTGATTTAATGCCTCTGCTGTTGCATTGGTTTGTCAATGTAAACATTAACCACTTAAACATTAATGTTGCAGCCATTTTAGCCCCATTTTAGTTTAAGATTTGTTAGTCTGGTTCATTTTTGACCACAATCTGTTTGACCTTTTTGACAAATAAATGGGAACGCGACCCAAAGAAACATGCTTGGAACTGGACTGTTTGTATGGCCACGCGTCAGGAACATCACGCCATTCACACCCGAGGATTGGCCTCCACAATTAATACATTAAACATTATATATAAGTATATACAAATAAAAATGACCTTGACAGGGAGAATAATCAGACTGTAATGCCAATCCGTTTGAATGAGATGACTCTCTTCAGAACATTTGACGTGAGAAAAGTAAGAGTGCCATCGATGGGTTAAACTAAACTGCAAGGTAGAGTGGAAGCAACTGAGTTATGCAGGATACAATTTTTCTGCACAGAATAGATTTCAGTAATTTAAGATGTGTTTTTCATGCGTTTTTGTCTATACCAGAGAGAGAGAGAGAGAATCGTTTTACCTTCTTGATGGTATAGCCTTGGAAGGACACATCTTTGCAAGCAAAGTGATACAGCAGAGGGAAAACATTCATCAGTCTCTGTGTCTCGTGAATGACAGCCTGAGTGAATGGCATGGACTTTGCATCATCTGCTCGGACTGGATGGTCCCCCACGACCCTGTCCAGTTCCCCATGGACCTGGTCTGAGACATGTGTTATAAAGGATGATTGCACTTGCTCTACTTTCCGACCTTCAATTGAAAAGTGTCTCCATGCCCGTCTTGCTTTCTAAAATCAGTAATCACATATTTTGTTTTGGCCATGTTCATTTGAAGGTAGGACTTGTCACACCACTGTACAAATCATCAATGACTGGGCCACGACTGGTTTCACCCTCTTTGAGTAGGCTGTCGATAAGAGTAAATGGTTTTGATATTCGTGTTCCAGGTCTTTTTTTGGATGGTTACATAATGTTACCTTGAACATCTGGGTACTTGGCCATGAGCAGTAAGCCGTATTGGAGTGTAGATGATGTACTATCTGTTCCACCAGCCAGCAGGTTGATAGTGGCCGAAACAAGATTGTCTTCATGGAAGTGAGAATCCCTAATACCGGATTCCTTGAAATGATGTAAACAGAATAACAGTCGTCAGTGTAGTTTATTTTCCATGGGTTAGTTTTTTGTGTTCCGACATGAATACCTCAAGCTGCTTCTTTTTAAGCAGGAAGGCGTCGACCAGACCTCTGCACATGTGTGGCTCAAGAGTTTCCTTTAAATGATTGATTATCTTTGTCACATAAATCCTGATGGCAAGCGAGCTCTTCATCAGTTGCTTTCGCTCTTTGATATACTTGAACAGCTTTGGAAAGCCGTTATAAAGCTGAAAAAATAACAGATTACAAGCTTAATCATGGATAAACACTTCAAGTAGGTAAATCAGTGGAAAACTGTTTTATAAATTCAAATTTAGAAATGCATTATGTTCCTGAAACAATCATTTAATTTCTGAGTAGGAATTAAGTAATGTGACAGTAGTTTGACTTTAGTATAAAATGTGTCCTCTTCCTAGTACTTGAGGTAATATTTGACAAGATGTCAAATAGAACACAGATTCAGGACTGCCATTGTGCCGTTGCCGAAGCTCATTAAACAGCAATCCGAAAGTAAGCCAAAAACGCACATCCAAAGGTCAACAACTGATAACAGTAGGCTAATTCCAAACTGACCTCCACTGACCCTATTTTTATTTATTCTGTTCCGTCGCTGCCTCACAAATTTCTTAGAGTTTACAGTTTAAACTAGTAAAAGAAGTTGCAAAATGACCGAGATCTGACCTCCATTCATGACTATCTCAACGCAAGTTACCACCGTAACATCACGGTTCCATGGTAACGGAGTGGTTGTTGTAATACCTGTATGGAAGGAGAGCCCAGGAGATGACTATTCGTGTGTATTCTTTCCACCATAGCTTTGAAATTTTGATCACCACATTCAAATCTGAGGCCATAAATGATGGAACAAATGACATTTGACACAGCAAAGCTCAGTGGAAAGGAAGTGTCGAAGGCTTGGCCTGAAAGAAAGAAAGAGGTATTTTTCAAATACTACCAGAAAACTTTGGTAATAAACATCATTTTTATCAAAGATTTTTCACCTTGTTTTTCTTCAAAAACGTCCAGCAGATTCTGCACCTCCTCCCTTATCCTCTCTAGACTCATGCTCTTCCCCATGCCGAACTGTTTCAGGTTCGTCAGAGTGAATTTCCTCATGTCTTTCCATGACTCTCCATTGGCAAAAACAATCCCTGGATATGAGACATTTTGCTTTTCTGGTGAATAAGCAGAGGGGTTTATTTGATATGAAGACATGACTTCTGTCTTGTTCCTCACCATGAGTTAAGCTTAAGTCTCGGATGATTGGAGACTGGTGTTTGTCTGATAATTCATCCTGATTGAGCGCTGCTTTGACAGCCTTCCATCCTGTCACGACCACAAACTTTTGGAGCCCCAAATAAACTGTGAATACGGATCCATACTTCCTGGACAGCTGGAATAAAACAGACCAATTCACTGAGTTTGACGTTTTTTTTTTCTTTTTTCACCACTGTTAAGAGTGAGATTTCTATTATCTTAGAGAAATAAAGAAAAAAAAAATGGTTGACTTGACAACATAAACAACCTTGTAATCATATTGCTTATTTGTGGATTACAATCCCTCCTTTGACGCACTGAAAAGTGCACTGAAATCAGTCTTTAGATTATACTATTTTTGTTGGGTTAAATAACCCAGTTTCAATCGAGAGTTCTCTGGATGAGCTGCAGCTGTTTACCAACCTTTTTACAGAGGCCATGTAAACACTGCATTACAATAATCCAGCCTGCTGAAAAGAAATACATGAACAACTTTGTATGTATCTTGTTCACGATAGTCATTTAAACACTGTGACAACAGAATTTGGTATTTGTGGCACAGCTGCTCCATCCTGGAGCTTCCTAATCCATCCATAACTTTATTATCCGTCAGGAGAATTTTCCTAGTAAGGAAACCTCATGGAGACAGAATACATAGGAATCAGACTGAGAGCGATTTGAGAAAGTTCAAGACATTATTCTTGCAAGAAGAGACAAAGTCACAGTACAACCTCTGCATGATTGTCCAGGGGTTTGTCTAACTCTGAAGTCAGACAGTGCCTTCTTAAAGGCTGGAATTGTTTTGAGACTGCATTGAAGGACGCCAAAAGCAGCACAGATGTTTGAACAGTGCTGATACAGGTCATCCTTGAACACAGACTGCAAAATTACACATCATTCTTTATGAGACGAAACAAGAGTTCCATAACCTTATCTTACTTCTTTTAGATGTTTTTCAGGTGATTGTCGACTCTTGAATAGCATATTCATGATGAACTGAAGTACTCCGGGCCCAGGGGGCTCTTTCTTCTGAGAGAATTGGCCCTTAACAAAGACATAAGTGACACCCAAAAGGATGACGCACAGGAGCCAAGGAGAGAAAGATGTGTCTTCCATGCTGACAGAGATTCATTTGGATAGCAGTGAGGTTTTTGCAATGCCACTGCCTCTCACCCTGTTATCTATCTTCAGGGTGTCATGGGAATTTGTTTTACGAGGTCTTACCTGAGATAAGAGTCTTTACGTTGGTATGTGACTGACACCTACTGTTGACTTTTACGCAGTGCACTTGAATACCTGCATGCAGTGCGCAGCTACAGAGGGATATGACCTTCTTCTTAAACAACACAAAGAAAAACAACAGCTTCATACCTCTGTTAGATTATAGTGATGTCTGCACATAAATCTCTAAGAGCACCCGAGAATGGCTCCTGTCTTTGTTTTTTTGTTTTGTTTTGTTTTTTTGCGCATTCAATTCAAGACTCCTTATCTCAAAAAGCCTTCAGTTCCGTTCATTGTGTTGTGGCTTTTTGCATTTGTGTAGTGACTTTTGCTGTTGTGTCGTGGCTTTTTGCTGTTGTCCTGTGGAATTTGCCGTTGCATTGTGCTGTTGGCCCTTCCGGGCCACCGTATTAATTACATTGGTTCTGTTTGTTTTGAAAAAAAGAAGAGAAAAATCAATAAAAACTAAAGTGGAAAAAAAAAAAAGAAGCGTTCAAATATGTCACCCAAAGCCGCGCATTATGTGCCGGTACGGTAAGACAAAGTGTACCCAAACTTACCTCTGTTGCGTGGTTCCACTGCAGCAAGTACGTTTTACAGTTTTTCCCTCAGTTACTTAAGCACAGTTCCTGGAACAACTCACCATTTTCTCAAATCTTCACACACAACTTTAAAACCGCACACCCAACAGTACAAACATCTAACTTATGGGTCCCAATCAGTTTTACCCTAGGACAATACACAGAAGCTGTCAAAACACAGACTACAGGAGTGTTTCTTACACACATGGAGGGATTATTCAACACACTGCCACCAAAATGTAAAGAATGGAGTTCATTCAAAGTATTTCTCTCTCGCCAGGCAGCGTGGGAAATATCCACTTGTGTGTCGTATCCAACCCTGGATAGATTCACCATTGCCTCCAGGAGATTGTGCTGTGTGTATGGGTTGCGGTCATAGATTCTCCAACGCCATGCTGAGAAACATTCCTCGACTGGATTCAGAAAAGGGGAATATGCTTACAGAAAAAGCGGTGGCGGTGGAAGATACCACAATTGCTAATGGCTCGACACATGGTGATGCTGCCCCCCCTTTGGGCCGGAACTTGTGTGGTTGTCTCTCCCTCTCCATCTTCCTCTTCCTCTATGTTGTTTCTCAATCTCTGCATGGTTGGGATCCATTGTTCCAAAGAACATGAAGATGCCTCTCAAGGCTCGAAATGGCCCTGTGTATTGTGTTCATTTGAAATCCACAGTGTGGTTGTCTTTCTCTCTGAGTTTGCCCCATGATGGACTAGCGACCTGTCCAGGGTGTCTCCTGCCATTTAACCTTTATGTAACCAGGTGAGTCCCATTGAGATTGCAGGATCTCTTTTTTCAAAGGAGCCCTCGCTAAGATGACAGCAGCACCAAGTTACAACTACATTTAACATGAAAAAATATACAAACATTGTAACAAACGTTAAAAACATTAAAAACATTAAAGCACATACATTATAAAATATACAGCAGTCATTTTGCAAAGGAAGGCCTAAACATAAATTGGCTAGGAAGGAAAGCAGTGACACACTCCAATAGATTCTGCATCCATACCATTCACCACATTTTTTTTAAAATTCCTCATCAGCTCTAGTCACCTCCCCTAACATCAATAAAGCAGCATAGAAAATTGATGAATATGTGTTTGTATAAAATCATGTGTTCATAAAAATATGATAATATATCACCTACCTTTGGATAATAATCATTTTAAGAATTAGCCTATTGTTAAGAAAAAAAATACAGATATGTTTGGGAATTTGGGGGGTAAATTGGACATAATGCTGAGCAGACATCTGCTCATCTTTTGACCACAAACTTTGACCATTTTATTGACAGTTATTGTCGTTTGATTCCAAACTGAGGGTCGGTCAAGCAAAGGTACAGGCCCCCGGACATTATGATGCCGAGGTCTGGTGTAGAACAACCTTAAACAAAACAAAAACAAAAGGAAAACACGCAAACTCAAAACTGAAATTAACTATGATTGGTATCGAACCAGGGTCTGAGCAATTGGCGTTTTCACCTCTATTGTCCCTCTGTGGCTGCCGTAGACCTTCTGAAAGTTCAGGCGGTGCATTGTGGGTAGGTCAGGACCGGGGACGACGCCATGTGCTTTTGAAGCAGCGGGACTGTGGAAGGAGACCGGAGCAGAGACAAACCTTTAGCTGGAATTCAAGAGGACACCGAGACACGCGGCTATATTCTTCCCCCCCAACATGTTCTGCACCACGCGCTGCCTCCGGACCGCGCTGCGCACCGCCGCCCGCACGCACCGGTACGTAACGTGCAGCCCGCCGGTCACGTAACAGCGGAGCTGCCGCTCGCTGTGAGTGTGAATGTGGGGCTCTTCAAGGGCAGACTCCGGCTTCTTCTGGAGAAGCAGGAACATCACGCTGCCACTTCAGCTGCTGCTGGAGGCTCCGTGGGTCTGCTGAGAGAGATGTCGGTGACGGAGCGTCAGCTTCCTCGATGACCTGCAGCAGTTTGACTTCGTGTAGTTTTTCCCTTTAAACGTGGTCGTAGAGACTGGATGCTGGGCAGGAAAGGTCACAGCAGAAGGAGCAGAAATCCAGTAAAATGGACAATGTGTTGGTCGTTATTCTCTTGACAGTTCGTGGCCTCCATCCTGCTGTATGGTTGCTGCTTCAGAGGTCACTGACTGGGTGGTGGATCACGTGTGTTAAGTCCTGAAGAATGAATTAATCTTTGTTTTGCATTTGTGATTTACGAGACTGATTTCCAAATCTTTTTTTTTTTTTTTTTGTCACACACTGAAATATAAATCACATAAGCATTACCTGTCAAAATCTTTTTTACTCTAGAAAAAGATTAAATGTTGTAAAAGAAAGAGGGAGTTTGCATATTATTGGTGGTTTTTATAGGGGGAATATTAAGCAGCAGTTCACAACACACTATGTTGGGTGGGCTATACCATCATGTGATCATAATGGTATAGCCCACCTTCTCCAAAACCTTGGATTCCCCATCATTTCCCCACCAGATCCCCCCACCAGAAGTAGGATGGGTAAATGTGGAAAATGGAATTTCTCCAAGGGGATCTATAAAGTATGATTAGTTTAGTTTGGCTGATATAAGCAGTAGTATTTGTGGGTACATAGTTTTGGCTTGCTGGCTTAACTGCAGCTTATATTTGAACTCTGTTGCATTTTCCCTCGATCCAGACCCGCAGACTCGTCACTGGGTCCTGTAAGTTCATGTTTCAAATGAATGAATTCTAACGCAGAGCTACTGAGTGTTATTGAGGTAATATATTTATGTAGACATATTGCCTACCAAAAGTACACGTTGCCAGTATACTCAAAGGGAGCAGCGGTTTGACATCTGTTGGGGTCAAATGGCTGAGAAGTCGACTTAAGATGGAGGTGAAACGGACATATACAGGTTCTTGATTCACAAACCCGAGTACGGCCACATCAAATATCTTACAAATGTGCGAATTTGGGACGCAGGCAAGACCTTTGCGATGCATGCAGATGTGGCGATTAAATAAAGGATCTCTGTGACAGCTGAGGGAGAGTTACTTCAACTAAGCCTATAAAGTTCAATTCACTGAAGACACTGAAGAGTTCATGCTTGTTTTCCAGGCAACAGCTTCAGCGACCGACGCCGGCCTCTTGTGCCCTCAGACTTCTGAAAACCAGCGCTGCCACGCCGTCAGATGCCATCGCCACCCCTCCGCTAGATGGGGCCCCCAAACAGTATTCCCCCAAAATCCAACAGCTTGTCAACGATATAGCCAGCCTCACCTTGTTGGAGGTGTCGGACCTCAACGAGCTGCTGAAGGTCTGTGGAGAAGAATATTTCAAATCTAGACATGAACACACGCTGAATCTTTTGAGGGGTGTTGAGTAATGTTCTCGTTTTGGTTATTTACAGAAAACTCTGAACATTCAGGATGTGGGCATGATGCCGATGGGGGCGATGGTCGGATCAGCTGTACCCGCAGCTCAGGTTTGAATCAAATCAGCCCTTGATCCTCGTTTTAAATCACTAATTTTAGAGGTTTTTTTTCAGAGTGTCATTCAGCCGCTGATGGTTGTGATTGCTGACTTGTTACAACCGTCCATTTGTCTTTCCTTTGACACCAGGCTGCGGAGGAAGAGGAGAAGCCAGTTAAGAAAGAAAAGACTCACTTCACTGTCAAACTGACAGAATTAAGTGCATCTGAAAAAGTAAAGCTTATAAAGGAAGTGAAGAACTGCATCCAAGGCTTGAATCTGGTGCAGGTAAGAGTCTTTTCACCAGCGTCTGTCACCATGTCAGTGACTTGTCACTCAATAACTCCCATTTCCTGTCTTCACCAACACAGGCGAAGAAACTGGTGGAGTCTCTGCCACAGGAAATCCGGGCCAACGTATCCAAAGAGGAGGCAGAGAAGCTCAAAGCAGCTCTGGAAGCAGCAGGCGGCACCGTGGTGTTGGAGTAACATCTGTGTCCTCGTGGCCTCCTGCTCTCCAGCACACTTCATCCTTCATTCTGTTATTTTATTTTATTTTTTACAAGACAACAAAGAAGATCATAAGAGAAATGGAAACAAAGGAATGCCTTCTGACATTGTTACGGTCTCCTCAGCAAAGGGGCGGGGCCGTCCATCCAAGACTGAACATGGCCGCCCCGTTGCCCGCCACACACCGTTTGTCTACTCGTGTGTTCCTGTGTACTCGTGTGGCAAACACGTCTCAGAAAGACTGGCCCGGGTGCCAAGTAAGTCAGTTGGTAATTCTGTGTGTATGCGTGCATGTGTGTGTGTGTGTGTTAGACTCCACAGAACGAAATCCTGCCGTGTAGGAGCACGATCATCCGACTGATGCAGATTATGAGGAACATCAGATACTGTATCCAGCTCAGAGTCCTTATATTGTTGATAGAAGTGTTATGATTAAAGCTGAAATATCCATGTTTCATCTCGTGTCTTCTCGTTGATCTTGTGGTGGGACTTTGGTACAGAGGAAGCAAGTAGAGACGTCACGATCAGAATTCTGGGGTCCACAACCCATTTTTCAGAATTCAGTGTGTGGACAGCATGTATGAAACTTTTGCAGGAGCGAGTATGCATTAATTATTGTCGCCTTGCAAATGGCATACACTTATTTGTTTATCCCTAAACTATTCATTCCAGTCGCCCTGCTGTAACTTCTTGTTGTGAATCACCTGTTTGCGTTGCCACATGCAAATCTTTACAGCTCCAGTCACTCGGTGTGTGTGTGTGTGTGAGAATTATATTGTCCAGATAACCGGACATACAACAAATCCAGAAGCATTAAAAGCACCGTGGTTACTCGGTTACAGATGGAGAATGTTTTTGCTTCTACTCGGGTTGCTCTGCAGAGCGATTGAAGCTCCTCTCCGTGGAACCTGCACTAAACGCGGCCCACGCATCAGTGTTCCTGTGTGTTGTAGAAAACCGCATTGATGAAGTCGGATCAAATCTTCCTTGCTTCTGCCAGTGTTTAGCTTTCACGCCGACTCGGCTGCACTGCAGTGTTTTTACTTCAAATCGGTTGTATTGAACCAAACTCTGATGTTAAATCGCCTTTTCTGCTTTCCTTGTTGAAAAACACGGCGCTTGCATATCGACTACCGATTCTGCCACGCTTTGGCCATGAACGATACTTGGCTCACGGCAGCCGTCACAGGTAATTGGATCAATTTGCGGATCTATTAAAAACAAGTAAAATTAGCTGATGTAACACACGCTGTTAAAATGAGGACCACCAGGGAAACAAATCTAGACCAGTGACTGAACTCCACTTTAAAAAATGTCCCCTTCCCCCCAAAATTGCTATAAAAACGGATTCTTTTAATTAGGTTTTTCTATATATATCTTAATTTTTTTTAAAAAGTTAATTTTATGAATTTCACCCTTGAAATGCCAGTTACACAAAACAAAAAATTCTATACACATTTTGGATGACCATGGGGGTTTTTTTTTGTTTGTTTTTAAATCAGTCTTGCTCTGTCAAAGGCTTGTCTATATATAAAGTTAATGCATCTTCCATGCAAGTTAATGCATTAGATTCTGTGTAGCATCTCCAAAAAAAAAAAAAAAAAAGGTACTTTGAGTCATCAATACCCTTTCTGTAGAAGTGCTATTAAAAATTGTACAGATTAGTTTGTGTGTTCTTTAGACTTTAATCCTGATCAAAACATGTAAATAATGAGAAATAACCTACATTTTAATACCCATTTGATTATGTGATGCTTATATTCAAGAATATTCACACGACAAAATTAGCTATTTTCTATATAACATGCTTTCAGTTATCTGAAGGATTAGCTTTGGACTTGGATGAATTAACTTAAACATCCATTTTCAAAATGTATTCTATTGTAAGTCTTTTAAGGACAAAAATGTCCCACTCAAAGTGCATGTTTTAATCTTAAAGTGATCTTTTGCTCCTGGAGAGACCAACAACTTCCTCCAGCTCTTTTGCCACATGCACTAACACTCGCACCTTTTTAATATCTTTATACAAATGATTAATATCACTTCTTTTTTTTCCCCTCACAAAGTCTGCAGCTCACATTTTCCCCTGGAGCCCACAAGCAGTCTGCTGTCGGTCCTCTTTTCCCGATGTGGGCGATTTCATAGATTTCATTCTGTGTAAAGGCACACAAATTATTATAATTAGATTTATTCAACGTCAACGCAGTCCGAGGTGAGATGCTCTGAAAAACGGGTGCAATTACAACATTTAAATAAGAACTAGGAGTTTTAACAGTGTCGTCAACTCTTGTTGATTTCTATTCCTCGTCTTTACCGCTTTATCAAGCACACATACTGAGGATTCAGACCCCAGGCACATGTTGTTGGCCCGTGAGAGGAGGAACATGAAAACTCTGCATAGAACTACTCAAACCGGGGATATCCCTGTAGTGAGATTGACAGTGTTCTCGGAATAGGAACATGATTAATACAAATAGATGCCACTGGGTGGTGCATGAGTCTGCAGTTTAATCTTTGATGTTGTGGAAGGGGAAACGCTTGACTGTGAAGGCAGGTTTGCACCCTGGACCAACACAGGGAGACACAGTCAGATCAGTTCGTCTTGATCACATGTTTTTAGTCTGTCAGCGGGAAAACTAACTGAGCACAAGGAGAAAACCCACGCGCAGACTGACTGAACCAGGGGTTTTTCTAACTGTGAGGTGAGAGCAGGAACAACAATGTGCAGCCACAGCCAGAACCAAGCTGTGGATATTATTTTGGGAGTAACTATTTGGCTAAAGGTCATGATTCTTTTAGATCATCTCTGTATAGCTTCTGCCTTTGCTCCGTCTCTTTCTCTCTTTTTTTTTTTTTGGAAGACTAATGGGATTATAAACACATTAATCCCAGCCGGCTTCATCAATGGCACATGAATTACCACAGGATTTATTTTACACCGCTTTTCATTTTTCCAGCTATTGATGGATCGATTACAAAGATAATAATGTGATCAGTTTATCTCTGGTATGCTCCATCAAGGAGCAGCGCAGCAATAATCAGGATATTGAGTCCTGATGGTAATCACAAGCTACTGGGTTTGTTGGGAAATGGTTGGTGTGGCAGTGTTTGATTTATGTCGTCAGCAATTACAATCGTCAATCTGATACTGAGGATTTTTTTTGTTTGTTTGTTTAACAAAACAGCAAATATGTACACTTCTTTTGGGAGGCTGTGCTCAAAATATTAGTTTTATTAAACAGAGCACACACACCCCCTTCATCTACCTCTGTGTTGGAAAAATACCCACCGAGGGAGATGATGAACCAAACTGTCATGAAGAAAATAAAAAGAAAGTGGAATCCTGTATGCGCTCACTCAATTCTCAGTAAAATACAGATTACCATGGATTCAAGCATTCAAGTGTACATATAAATAAAATTTTAAAAAAATCCATTCATTTAGTTTTTTCCACTAACTGAAATGAACAGAAACAACTAACGTGACAATCAATGTCTTTCATAAAACTAAGCACCAGAGGGAGTGTGGACATCACTAATCTGGCTGCAGTCAGGTAGAGCAGCCACAGATTCAGACTTTTTTCTACAAGAGCATGAGAGTTATTTCATTCAGCTTTCTACCGTTTGAGTTTAGATTTCAAAGAACAAGGCTTATTGTCGCATGTGAACTGTTTTGCTGGAGCGAATGCATGGATAACGAAAGAAAGAAAAGGGATAGTAATGAAGGTGATGGGTGATGATGAAAAGACTGCAAAGCCCAACTAAGATTTTAAAATCAATTCCTTCAAAAATTGTTGACCAATCACTGAAGGTAATTTAATATGTTGAGCAACATGAAAGATTGCAGGCTGCAATAAACATTATCCCGTATCCACTGCAGCCATAACGCATCAGCAGGATGGAATCGACATCAGCTGCTTCTGATTGTGATTAATTCAAGAATCTCTTTCCTCCAGGAACCATTAACATCCAGATTATAAAGAAACTTCCTCCGACTGACTGATCTCACTTCAGCTGCACTAACTGGGCGAGTCAGACGTTGGTGACACACACACACTCTGGACTGATAGATTCAGGTTAGTTGTGTGGAAAGTTGCTCAAACAACCGGCACACTGAGGCTGCATTCATTATTCAGGCATCTGTTTTCTATCCTTATGGTTGTGCCTCTATTGGGTGACAATTGAGGTGAAAACTGATCATATATCGTATTTTCTGGATTATAAGTCGCAGGGGGCGTGGGCGTCATGCAATTTATATGAAAAAGCGACTTACAGACCATCTGGTATGTTACTGCTTGGCTACACAATGCTGCTTTATTAATACCGTAGTTTACCAAGAGTGCAAGCACAATGTCAAGAGAAAGAAAATGGTGCACAGCAGTCTAAAAGCACGACGGCCAGAGCTGCAGGAACAAAATCACAGATGGTTCTCGAACAGCAGCTGCTGTTTGAGGACGGTTGATGGTGCAGTGACATCAGTGTGACTTTTTTTCTTCTTCTTTTTTTTTTTTCTGGACTCATGTCTGGAAAATATGATAATTGCATTTGAACTAATATCTCTGGTGCTGGCAGAATACAAGACCAATCACTTTTCTTTTTCTTTTTTTTTTTGTTACTGATGAATACTTGTGTCTTCAGTGTCACATCCTGCATTTCCAGAGAGTCTGTTCCAGTCTTTGCCTGCACTCTGCCTTGCAGAGGGTATCCAGTTTCTGTTTCTGTCATCTGTCAGGAGTCCCTCCCACTCGGTCTGCCTCTGAGTCAGCACACATGCTCCAGTGCCAGGCTGCCCATTCATACCACTGCTGCACCGCTCATTTAAAATCATGTCATGCTCAACAAGCCAGAAAGTCACTTGGGCTTTACAGAGTGAAATAATCTTTTTCTTTTTCTTTCTTTCTTTCTTTCTTTCTTTCTTTCTTTCTGTCTAAAATAATATTCAATCATGATCTAGGGGCACTGACCTTTTGACCCCTCGTATAAATCCTTTTTTTGTTTTGTTTTTAATTGGTAAAGCTGTTGTTGAATCAAGGCAAATATATATTTCCTGACCTTTGATCAGTGTCAGTTGAATCCTCAGACGCTGGCATGCCACATTCACAAAACTATAGCAGCAGTCAAGCTGACTTACTATTTTTATATTGGTCACGTACTCTTCCTCTCTCAAACCAGCTGCACCCCGCATGTTGGCACACGAACACCAAGCGTGAAGGCAGTGCACTTACTTGACCGGACCAGCTCAACCTCAAGGTTTTTTATTTTCTCTAAAATGTCCGGCTGTAAATAAGAAAGGAAACTGCCGATTTACACCAAAGTGATTTGCATTGACTTTACAATGACCAGCGGTCCAAATCTCCGGCAGCACTGACAGAAGAAGATGAAAAGCAAACCTCGGACAGAGTTGTTCCGGCGACCCGCGAGGAGCTGAACCTTTGCCTTATTTTCTTGTGGAGTTCTTTTCTCATGCAACATGCAGCAGAAACGCATTTCCCGCTGGTATTTTGGTGGAGTGTCCTCCAGCGCGGCGGCCTGTTTAACACACCCTCTGGATTTGATTAAGGTAAAAGATAAAGCTAATTCACATTTACAATTTTCCCTCAATTTTCATTAAAAACATATTCAGACTGTCCACAATGACGTGTTTTCCAAGTGTTTCCCATAATGTCTGGGGGTATTCTTATCATCCTATTTGGACTAGCTTTTTATGTCTGTCATTCAGTTCAAACAATTTCATAATATCCCACTTGTCACATTGTCACATGGCGATAATACGCTTTAATCGCTCTGATAACGACTGTCATTGTGCTTTTTGTAAAGCTTTAAGGCGCTTTAAAAAAGGAAGAAACATCTGTGGCACAGCTATCATCCCGTTGTCGAATTGCTTCCCTGAAGTTATGAGCTAGATAGTTACTAATAGTTGAATTAATTAAGTCAGGCCCAGACTCTGTCTGTCTCTTCACACACATGGATTTGGTAGCAGATCGAACTCCATGTGCAACTGACCCTCTTCGTTGTCCACATCCAGGTGCACTTACAGACGCAGCAGGAGGTGAGGGTGAGGATGATTGGGATGACGGTCAATGTAGTGAGGAGAGAAGGTTACCTGGCTCTCTACAGCGGCCTCAGTGCTTCCCTCTGCAGACAGGTGGAAAACAACACAACCAAACATTTACAGTGCACTCTTTCAAAGTGATGACATCCTTTTTTTTTTTTCCTTTCTTTTTTTGGTTTCTTTTAACCCAGATGACTTATTCCATGTCACGGTTTGCAATCTATGAGACTGTCAGGGACAAGATGTGCAGAAAAAACAAGGCTCCCATGCCCTTCTACCAGAAAGTTCTGCTGGGCGCATTCGGAGGTTTGATCTTGACATTATTCGATTGTTTTACGAGACAAAGCAAGACACAAATTTCTTATATTTCTCCCACGTTGGAGAAATAAGCATAAAACTGGTTAGATTTCATTCATGATACGAGTTATTTCCCCCAACAGGATTTACAGGTGGCTTTATTGGAACCCCAGCTGACTTGGTGAATGTCCGGTGAGTAAGCTGTTCTGATTATATACTTCATTGTTTAGAATCTCATTTCCTTCAATGACCCTTTCTCTTCCTACCAGTAAAATCCAATAAACGTTGTATTTATGAGATATTCACATTGGTATAGTTACAAATCCATGTTTTTTTCTTTAAGTTGGATGTGTTCAGTGACTTTCATAGCTTAAAAAGTAATAATCTTAAAGAAATACCAGTGAAGGTTTTACTGAATAGTCCTTGTTTCAGCAGAAATGCTATGAATCAATCAACAAAAGTTACAATACAATAGAAAAAAATTATGCAGGCAAGTTTTTGCTATTAAGTTATACTACAACATAATATCAATTACATGATCAAATAAAAGAATTTCCTCATTTTCAACCATTGTTCACACAGCTTGATTGTACTCCGGATTTGAGGTGGAGAAACGGCTCATGTTAAGAGATGTTTGTGGCCCATATCGCTAAAATAAAACCATTTTTAAGACACAAAAAACAGGTGAAAATGGGTTTACATTTTGTGAGTTATCCCGCCCCTTTTGATATTTCCTCATGCTGTTGATAAGTTATGACCATCTTAATTGAGTAGACTTCCTCTGGCATTAGAAGCAGATACACTTAGCGGAAAACGGGTCCTCATCCAATATGGCAGGCGTGCTAATATGTCAGCTCCAAAAGGCAGTGAGGAATCTACTTATATCACCACAGAACAAAACAAAAAAACAAACATTCGTAACAGACAAACAAATCCTCCAGATGAATCACGGTACCTCAGCATCACTGTCAAATTCACATCCACACTCTTCTGAGACACCAAGGCAAACGTCTCTATCCATGAGGGCTGCAGTGCATTAACTTGAGGTTTTTGGCGTTACAGTCACATGAAGGTATACGTGGTAAATGCGATACAGAGGCTACGTCAGATGCTGCGGTGTGGGAGTTCACGCTGTCGCTCGAACCCAACAAGACAAGCCACATACGGTTTTGTGGTGCAGATCTGTGACTGCCTGTGAAACTGCTTCCATGTATGACGGCTGATTTTAAACAGTATGCCTACTGAGAGTGCCAATGATTATGTTTAATCTATTTAATTGTTTTTCTAGTTGTTGCCATTGTCCAGATTAAGGGACAATGTGTCAAATTGTGATGTGGCTCAAACTGGTGTCCCCGAGCTGATGCTTTATCATTAGTTTGGCCATCTGAACTCAATCTTCTCAAGCTATAGAGCGTCTCAGTGGTTAAATGGTAATCTGGGGCAATTCTTTGGTGGGTGTAGGGTATAAATGCTTATAATGTAGGCTACACCTCTAGTTTAGTACAGAACAACTAACAGCTCAATACACCATCTGGTGGTTAAATCTGGTGGTGTCTTGCAAGAATTGGAGCAAGCGGATCATAACATTGTGTTTGACACGATACCAAGATGTAATTTTGTTACATATGGTTGATTATATTGGTTCATTTACAAAATATCACATGTCACACTCCTTCACATTCTCACAATTTACAGTTTTTTTCCAAATAGTAATGTTGAGGATTACCCCGATGCTCGTGCTAATCTATAATTGAAAACATATGGTCAAATAACTGCAATGTTTCAATATCTGGAATTTTGTTATGGTGTTCCCCATTTCATTTCTTTGTCTTTGAACTCTTTTAATGTCCTGGATAGAATTATTAGAAAAGTATGTGTTCAGAAAGACACACAGCAGCTGTTACAGCAATAAAAAAAGAAAAGAAAAGAAAATTCAAACCAAGCTGTGTCCAAAAAGGAGCATAAACAAATAAGAGAAAGGTGAAGTGGTCCGACAGCTCTCAAAATGCCCTGAAGGCTTTTCATGCTCACTGTTCCGATCTGGTGGACCAGTTTTCTCTGAATTCAGAATCGGGTCATTCGTGTTGACATCGAACTGACTTTGCAATCTTTCAACCGCTTCTAATGCAGAATGCAGAATGATGTCAAGCTGCCCGCAAAGCTCAGAAGAAAGTAAGTACATGGAAATATGAAAATCATTTCTGTAGTAATTGCAAGACATTGAAGTTAATCTGTGAAAACAGCTCCAAAGATTAATTTTTTTTTTCTTCTCTCCTCTCAGTTACGCTCATGTGTTCAATGGATTATTACGTGTTTGGAAGAATGGTAAGATTCATTAAAAAAAAAAACATTCTTCACATGATTATGTTTGTTTGTTAGACAGTAAGATTACAATATACAACATTTTACATTTTGTCAGAGGTAAAAGAAAATAGATTTAAAAAAAAAAAGGTGAAAAATTTGAAATTAATTCTTCAGATTATGTCCTGATTCTGAAATTTCTGTTGTAGAGGGGATCAGGAAAATGTTTTCTGGTGCTACAATGGCTTCCAGCCGAGGTGCGCTGGTCTCAGTCGGACAGGTAAAGTCCTAACAGAGAAAGAAATGGTGAAAAATGTTTTTCCATCTTCCATAGACTTAAAGGTGAGAATGGTAAGATTGTGTGGTTTGAAATCCTCCAGACGGATGTTAAATAAAGCCAGCAGCTTCTTTATACACACTATTTCAACAACACTCAGCAGTCATTCTCATAGTTACGTCACAAATACCCATCTCTGTACTGCTCCAAAAATGCAGTTTGTAAAAGTAATGGGCCCTAAACCCAACAAACAAGCAGTGGGTTTTCACCTTTTAACTTGCCATGGCTGCCGTTTTTGCCCAGTCTCTTCTTTATTGCTGAGTCATGAACTCTGACCTTAACTGAGACAAGAGAGTCCTTCAGACGCTGTCCTGGGTTCCTTGGTGACCTCCTGGGCGAGTCGTCGTTGTGCTCATGGGGTAGTTCTGGTCAGCCAGCCACCCCTGGGAGGGTTCACCACAGGTATTTCCATTTGTGCATCAAGGCGCTCACTGTGGTTGACTGGAGCCCTAAAGCTTTACAAATGGGTTGGTTAAGGTTGGTAAGTTTGGGCAGCTTTTTTTCCCTTAAAACATTAGATCATCATTTAAAAACGGTATTTTTTTGCATTCGCTTGCGTTATCTTCGTCTAATATTGAATTATTTTTGATGGTCTTGAATTCTGAATTTAATCCAACGAGGAAGCAGATACTTCTTTCTGGCACTGTATAAACACAGATGGATTCTGTGGAAGAATAGATTAGGTACGGATGGGTGAGTAAGCTTGATGATTGACAGAGTTTACAGAAATTTCTTAAGAATATCAAGGGGACATGGGTTGTTGATTTCAACGTCAACATCAACGATATGTTCTGTATAAAAAGACGGGTGAGTCGTCGGAGGACAGCAGCGTCCAGCAGTAACAGAAAAGGAGCCGCCACTCCTTAAATGCGAAATTGACTCAGACACAAGTGGAGTGAAAAAGTATTTACCCCCTGAACCGAATAAGCAATTCAACTTTATCTATAAAGAACATTTGTGACGCCACACTGGAGCAAAGTACCATTGAAAGAATATTTAAGATGTAAAAGTGCAGAGTTCACACGTTCATATCAAACAGATAAATGATACAGACAGCACAATAAAACAAATGCACTTAAAACAAATCAAATGGATGACCATGATTGAACATGGCCAATATAAGACTGAGTAAAATGGGTAAAAAACATAAATACTGTGAAAACATCAACAGCTCACATTGTGTCAAAGGCCGAAGAGAAACGGTGGGTTGTAAGGTGTGTCTGGTCCGGCCACACTCAGCATTTTTTGCGTTCGCTTGCGTTATCTTCGTCTAATATTGAATTATTTTTGATGGTCTTGCGGAAATATTCCAAAAAATAAGAATCCAACGAGGAAGCAGATACTTCTTTCTGGCACTGTATAACCACAGATGGATTCTGTGGAAGAATAAATGAAGTACGAATGGGTGTGTAAGATTGATGATTGACAGTTCACAGGAATTTCTCAAGAATATCAAGGGGATACGGGTTGTTGATTTCAACGTCAACATCAACGATATGTTCTGTATATAAGGACGGGCGATTGTTTGAGAGGACAGCAGCGTCCAGCAGACCTCAGACCAACAAACGTAAGTGTTCAACTGCTTTCTTTTTACTTTATTCTTTATCTGACTTAAAAAAAAAAAATACTCTTTACCATCATTTCAATGCAATTTGACTGCTGCTCCTCGACCAACTGAGAATTCTCATGCAAAATATTAAAGGTTGATGTTTCAAGGAGTCTATCATGGCTAAATATTTAAGCATTTTTCCAGGTGTTTCAGAGAGAATGCACACTGTGGAAATAGATGTTATCAGTGAAACACTTACAAATCAAACCTTTCACTGACTAAATGAATCCTGCTTTGTTAATACTCTTGAAGAAATTCCTTTTCCCCCTACATTGACTCATTCTTTTTTTGGATTTGTTGGGCAGCCACATCCAGGGAGATGATGAGCATCAAGGATCTTGCTCAGGGACATGACATTTTTAAAATGGATCCTTGTCTGCTATATAGTGAAACAGCTTGATCTTTTATAGTGTGTATGTTCACAACAAGTTCAAAGTGGTACAGCCAGCAGGAAAACATAAACTAGAACATTTCAGATGAGACTTTGAGTGTGCCTGCCGCTTGAGCTGACTGGTGTCTTTCACCCAAATCCCATCCACTTTCATTGGCAATTTTGGTTTTTGCGATTTCTGCGGAAATGATTTGCTGAATCGTGAACAAAATTCAAAGCACACTGTTCAGAATTTTTCTTCATGTTTTGATGTGCTCGTTGTCTCGGTGCTCCCAACGGTGCTGGACTAGTTACGCACCACAAATCTGGCGAAAGAAAAATAGAAAGATTTAGATTAAACGGGGCGTAGGATAGTAAACCTTCCACCGCGACTCTTAAAGATGCAAGCACACAGGATAACAACGACAGGGTTCCTACAAGGCACACAGTGTTGTAACTTTGATATGTAAAATGATCCTTTTTTATCATGTACTGTACGTTTCCTCGTGTCAACACACATTTTATACGACCTGATGTTTACTCATGAATCTTTTCACTTGTTTTGATGCAGAATCCCAAAATGCCCATCACTCAGATTGACGTTTCCCTGAATGAAGATGAGGAGAATCAGCTCATTGCTGATGGGTTCAAAAAGGTCGAAGGCCCTCTGAACCAACTACCCGGAGGCAACAAGGTCTACCTCTGGTACAAAGATGAAACTGGTATCCAGGCCATCACCAGGATTCAGTTTTCATACAGCAAAGAGATGGCAAAGGCCCTTCGTAAAGCATCGTACCTACAGGTCCAGAAGAACATCAACACTGGAGGAAAGGGATCCGCTATCTATGTGTGGTGCTACAAGGGTTCCACTGATGCTGATGTGGCCATGACAGGTCTTCACGTCTCCAACGGTGTACCGGATGAAACCAAGATGGTTCAAAAGCACTGGGAGAGGCTGACCTGTGATCTGAACCAGAACACTGGAGGAGTCTGGGCCTACCTGTGGGTGGAGAGAGCATCCCCGGTGTTCATTAGTGACATCAAGGCCACCTCCACCTGGTCCGGATATAATGACCTCCTCCAGAATGGTTACACCAGAATGGATGAATACACCAACAAATTTATGGACCAGGAGCGGGTCTTCATCTGGTACCGCAATACCACCGACAGCCAGAAGGCTATCGGGGATCTGACGCTCTCCGGCCAGGATCAGAAGGGCTACATCAAGGTCGACATGGATGTGAACATGGGGACCGGAAGAGACCCGCTGTTCCTGTGGTTCACCAAAGATGGGAATGACCCCGTCAAAGGCATGGGGTTGATCATTGACAAAGCTTTCATCCCATATCAGCAGGCTGGGGCCATCGCCACGGAGATGTGCCACGCCAGCAGCTCCACTGGAAGTTATACCTTCTACCTGTGTTTCTACCGCTGAGAGCTGCGCTGGTGACCGAGCTGAGCCTGCACGCCAACCAATCCAAAATATCCCTCTCTAGCCACTTCATTCAATGAGTTTTTCTTCCTGATTCAAAAATGTTTGAACCAAACTTCCAATCACGCCACGAATCAAAATGTTCCACGCAGGATGAAATGTTTATCACATTGCTTTTATGACTTTCTGCTCTTTGTCAATAAAATTCTTGTTTGCATCTGAAATATGATTTTATCTAGTTATTTCCACAACTTCATTTCAGTGAAACATTGAATGATAACATAGTGGTGGACATCTACACAGCACACACTAAAATGATGTTTTTATTTGTAATTTTTATATTAAATAAGCTCATCTCGTGGGCCACATCACATCATCAGATGAGCCAGTTCTGACCTGCAGGCTGTGTATTTAACACCCCGGCTCCAATACACATTGCAATTAACCAAAACAATGCTCTTTCTTTGTGATAATACGTTGAGTCCAACAGCACACTGTGCATTTTTTCAGGTTCGATTTTTTCTTTTTTTTTCATTTAAGCAATTTATTCAATGTACTATGTTTATGTCTTTTACACCTGCAGTTATCGTGTTATGACCAGTCCAAGCAGTTGTTTCTGGCTAATGGTTACCTAACCGACAACATCCTCACTCACGTCCTGGCCAGTGTGTTTGCAGTAAGTGATTCATCTCGTCCTGCTGTAGAGTGAACCTCCACTCCAGTCTCCAGTCGTTTGCAAACTTTAACAGGTTTTCCTCTAAGATCTCCACGAATTTGCCTCCATCCATATTCCCATCAGCCTCCAAATGAAGAAATGCATCCCCACAGCATGACGCTGCCACCACCGTGTTTCACAGGGGGTTTAGTGAGCTCTGGGTGAAGTGCAGTGCTCGTTTTGCCACACATAACATTTTGCATTGAGATCAAGAAGTTCTGTTTTGGTCTCATCTGACCAGAGCACCTTCCTCCACATGTTCTCTGTTTCCCCACCAGTGATGCCGGTGACGCGTTAATTAGTAAGGCGTTACTCTCGTATGACCACTGTTTTCAGTAACGAGTAATCTTAACGCGTTACTATTTCCAAACCAGTAATCAGATTAAAGTCACTTTTTCAAGTCACTGTGCGTTACTATTGTAGCGTCTCGCAGGATGAGTTTCTTGTCTGCAAAGCCGCTTTATGATCAAACAGAACCGGGTCCTCCTTCCTCCAAACACACACACACACACACACACACACACGTAATCAGTAAAGTAACTAAGTTACTTTTTAAAGGAGTAACTAGTAATCAGTAATGCGGCAACACTGGTCCCCCACATAGCTTGGTCTTCATGATGTCATTCACAAATCTTCTCTAATGGTCCGTCACGCTAAATCCAAAATAAAATACAGTTACATTCCTGGTTGTAATCTGACAAAGTGTGGATACGTTTCAGGGGTAGGAACACTTTTACAAGCCACATCGTTTTCTAGAACAATCCTCCTCCTTCATTCCTCTCTGTAACAGGGCGGCTGTGCCACAGTGCTGTGCCAACCACTTGATGTTGTTAAGACGAGGCTGATGAACTCAAAAATGGAATATGGGGTGAGTGTTTGGATGTCTTCGTGGTTTTTGTCATTTGTTGGTGAAGGAGGGTTGAGGTTACTGGAAGAATCCAAACTTCCCTTTCATCATGCTGACATGTCTGTTTTATTCATTTGCCATAAGAACAACACAGTTTGCTGTATCTCTTGTGTTTTTTTGTCCCTCTGTTGCAGAGCGTGTTTGTCTGTCTAAAGGAAACAGCAAAGCTCGGCCCAAAGGCTTTCTACAAGGTGGATGTACCTCCAGAATTCAAACTACACCAAATTACACTTTCATATGGTCGCGACGGATCCCCTCATTAATTTCTGATGTCGCTGCCTATCAAATAGTCCTAAAAACATGTTCTGTTCTTGTGTGCAGGGCCTTGTTCCTGCAGCTATCCGCCTCGTCCCTCACACAGTCTTCACCTTCGTCTTCCTCGAGCAGCTGAGGCAACATTTCGGTCAGGTGGTCCTCGCCTGAGAGCATCGAAACAAAGCCACACTTCGAGGCAGACGTGGTTCCTCTTTTCAGTTTCCACTCCGTCAGACAGATTGACCGCACCTCTGTTCTTAGAAAATGAAATGATGCACCAATATTTGCAAAACAAACAAACAAAACCAATCAACAACACAAACTGTTTTTTGATTTTTAACACAGAATAAAAGTGACATTTGCAATAATGCTCAAAGCTGTGGGACAAAAGTAAATGTGACGTGTGTGTGTGTGATGCAACTTTTATTTTATTTTTTTTACAGTCATCCTTGTGGAGTTTTTCTTTGTGTGTGCCATGAACTGTAAAACTATACACACAGTTAACAGATCTGTCTGTAATGTTCCCTCAAAAGAAAAGTTGTCTTTTACTTGAACATGAATGAATACATAAATCATGTAAAGTCTTACACCAGGCTGTTACACTCACACTCGGCTGGCTTTGCCCTCTGGGGGACACTGTTACACAGAAAAACACACCGTCTAATTCCACTTTATGTGTATTTGTGCGGATACAAATTTGAGTATATTTATTTTAGACATGCTTGTGAATGCCTGTATGTTGTATATTTTCATGTTAACAGTAGTCATGTTCAGAGTGAAGACTCTTTTCTATCCATAACTAAAATATACACTGACAATAAATGTCTGCCACTAATTCTTCGAAATGAAATCATTTACCTTCTGTCTGTATGTGGTCCTCTACTTTGTTAAAAAAAAAAAAAAAACAGCGCCTTTATTTATGGTTGCACATAGTGTGAGGCCTCCTATCTTTTCAGCAAGGATGCTTAACCTGGCTGATTCAGCCTGCTCCAGAGGGAACAATCGCTCCCAGAGAAGAGCACTTGAACGCAACACGGCTGAGGACAATTAAACGTCTTTAAAAGAGCGGGAGTGTAGATCCCTGTGGGGAAACTTTTATTTGGTTTCTGAAAAGATTCCTGTGTCTTGATGTGCGTGGGTTCTCACTTCATGTTAGTTAAAAATCTTCCATGTGGTATTTTTATTGAGTATTACCTTCAACCAACATGTGCAATCGTCCATATTCTGCTTTAACAGATGTGTTTCTACATCCAACAGTTTTCTTCTTTCAGTGTCACTATTTGAGTGATGATGATTGTCTTCGGGGCCAAACCCACCACAGCTTCGCTTTAAAATTTCTTTCTTTGACGTAAACAGTCATATAAAAAGGCAGATAAAGTTTCTTTTTGCAGTCCAAGGTACTAAACAGGAGACGTCCCCAGGAGGAGATAGATGAGTAAGTCTTAAACCAGTCGTTTGACACGCGTGTGACAGGTTGAGGAGGGACTCTCAAGTTTCTCATAATATCTTGCTGAGAAAGCTACCATGATTTTCTAATGAATGTATTTGGTGCACCTTTATCTAACCTATTTATTGAACTGTACAATTTGACTAAACAACAACAACCAAGAACTGGCAGATGAGCTTACAAGACCTCCTGCAGTGACAACCAGAAGAAGAAAGAGTACAGGCAAAGTAAGTATACTATTGTTGCAGTTTTTGTGGACAATTCTATCTAAGATTAGGTAGATGCACTAAGTACTCAACTCCAAAACCTCTTAATGTTATTTGTTAAACATATAATTGCATTATCAATAACAGGCGCTTGATTAAATTCACCAGTATGAAATATCTACATTTAATGTACACGGATTCCTCACACAGTTAGTAGAAATCCCACAAGGGTCAACAAATAGTATAAAGCAGATACTTCATTAAAAAGAGGTTTTAATATTAATCGAAACTGTGGAAGTACTTTCTGACATATTTAATCTAAGTTAATAAAAAAATGGGGTAAATTACATACAGAAAAGTACCTTTAAATACAATTTCCTTTCAGTGATGTATTTCTAATTTGTTAATTTCACCGTCTGTTATCGCATTCTCTTCCTTTCATCAGAGTTTCTGATACTGATCCCTTGAATTGTGTTCAAAATGAAAATGCATACGAGCGCTTCCTGCAGTAGATTTCAACTTTATCCTGAGGGATTGTGTTGGATTGAAGTTGATTCCTGCTTTAAATCAGCTCATCTTTTCTTTGATAACCATTCGTTGTTTCATTGTGATGTGTTGTCCTGTTTAAAGTGCTTCAGCTAAAACCCACTTTTCTTACCTCGAACAATCTGAATAATCTTAATTATCCAAGTCATCTATACCACAAGGAATTTCACTCACTACCTGAATAGTATCAAGCAAAGCAGCCAAGAACATGAAACAACCACAGCCATGTCTTCATGTATACAGCTCTTATCGTAGTGAGGAGGTGAGGCTCTGCATTCCCAGGGACCTGGACTCTGGTTCCACCGTTCCATCAATCATGACTCCAGAAAGGCTGTGTGGCACCGTAACGGCAGCTTCAGCAGACATGGCTTCTGCCTTTCTTCCAGTGAGTGAATGTATCCTCCTCAGTCGTCGCTCACTGAAGCCCTGTGAGCTTTAGTGGATGTTGTAGTTTGTTACAGGCTGCAAGCGACACAATCAGGCACTGCAGGTACTCCAGGCACAGCCTGAAGCTTTTTACATTTTATATAAATAATAAAGGAATATTCAAGGTGATATAAGTATTTTAAGGTTTGTGTGGCCGTGATGCCAGAGAGGCATGCAGACGCTGTTTGGAGCTTCTTCTTTATCAGACTCTCTGCCACAGTTTCTGTTTCAACATGTCTGGTTTTCCTTAGATCCGCGACATTTTGGGACTATTAAAAGAAGTCCCAGGATCTGAGCAGTCAGGTTCGTTCATACAGCACTCATCGTCTTCATTTATTTCATTGAGCATTCTGATGTTAAAGGAGTTAAATGAGTGGTTCACCTGTCATTTTCATGAAGTGCTGCCAACGATTCTGAGCAGGTGTGTCGCTAATAGACAGGTTACATAACCTGTGTCTTCTGATAGCGAGGCCGTTTTCACCTCTGGTTGTCATGGAGCACGCCAAAAAGGTGACGCGATGACATGGGGGGTAATGATAGATAATGAACCGTAGCAAAAGAGCACTGCTGTGTCTGACTCCTTTTATAGAATTTATCCAGAGAGGCATGCAGACACTGTTTGGAGTTTCTTCTTTATCAGACTCTCCATCACTGATACGGTTTGAAAACCTTTGGGAATGCAAATATTAAGGATCCACATTCAGTAATTAAGGCATTCTTTTATTCTCTGGCTGGATGATCACTTCACACAAACACAAACAGTCACGGACTGTCTACAAACAAAGCATATTTGTGAACTCAGAGAGAAATGTCTGCTTGTAAATATGAGACGAAAAAAAGTGTGGACGTTGATGAAGAACATGCAGAGATGAGACATTCAGTTTAACGTCGCCGAGACAGCAGCATCAACAAAGTTTCTGTTCTGTTTCTTAGAAAGGTAAACATTGATAAGGGCTTTGCCTCTTAATGAAATGTTGCCTCAAAAAAGTAGCGAAGGAGTGTCCAGATTAAAGAAACAAAAACCTGGTGTAATAGATTACATGTGTAAGGCTTTCATGCTGTTTTGTTGAAAAGCTATTGAATCGGTGTAATCGGTGATAACAACAATAATAACAACTGATACAGCAATCAGTGAAGTCTGTTGTGAAATGAACGTCATTGTGACTCTTCACAATGTGTCTTTCCTCAACTGTACTCTAATATTCCCAGTATCCTTGGGGATCTTTTTACTTTTCATTCCATTTTCATGTCAGCAGAGCATTTAGTAGCGCATGTGAGGTCCGATCATGATACCACCTGCATCAACTTGAGTCTAGCGTGTGTTTAAAAAAGTGTGGCCATTAATCTGTGGACTTATATTTATTTCCAAAGGAGCGGTACCAACGTGTCTGTTCTCTGGTTTTCTCCTGACGGTCGGTCTCTTTAGATCCTTTGCTGCCAGTTTCCTGTTGGACGGTAACAGTGCTCGTGTCCTTGGTTTGGAATGACAGCCGACCTGATCGGATGAGCGATGGTTTCACATTATGGAAAAGTTGGTGGGGTGCAGAACGGCAGCCAGGTTTTCCTCTGGAGGTCTGACGGTGGAGCTCAGCCTACATGCCTCTGATCCCGTCCACAGCAGCCCGCAGTACTCTGCAACCAGCCGGAGCGAAGAGCTTCACGTAAACAAGAGCTGAAGCCAAAGGAGACGAGCAAAGGGTGGTAAGAATGAGTGTTTTCATGCTGTGGCATCACAGAGACCAGATCAAGAAATTTGCGTGAAACAAATGATCGACTCTTGACATGCTGTGTATTGAATGAAAAGCTACTTGATTTAACTTAAAGTTAAATGTCGAGTGATGATAAAATGCAATATCATGAAGAAATACACAAATGATTTCTTATTTGAAAACATACAACTAGTCAAGATGAGGCAAGGTTTTTATTGCCAAAATATTTGAACAACCATTACTAATTGTGTTAAATAATCTGAACTACCTAAAGAAGTCCGACTCTCAGGCCTGTGTGGCATGAGAGTCGAGGGAGATGATTCCAGAAGAACTTTTGAAATGTCACTGATATAGATTGTGAAACAAAGTTGCTTTGGTTTTACAGCAAAGATCGCTCTGTAGATTTTCCTGTTTTTGTTTCGAGGAAACTAACGCAGGAAAGGATATTCCTGGGATTCTGTCATCCAATCTCCTCACAGAGGTCAGACACGACTCCCACATCCGAAATGTCAGCAGATGCCGTATCGTAGAAATGTGGCGCTAGATCCAAATGTTCAGAGTTTTCGCTGCCAGAAAATATTATGTTTGCTTTAATTACAGTCCATTTTGGCTCATGCGGCTCGGAAGGAAAGCAAAAATAATGCATGAACTGTGGAGGTTTGCATTTATCATGCTGCTTAATGACATCAGTGGACGCAGAGGACCATGGCGATCATATTGCTGTTGCCCAATATAAACGGGCACAGAATTAGTGGCAATGAACGCTGCCACCTTTAGCTTTTCTCTAGAGACGATGGGAATATGAAAGCAAAACCACCCTTAATTGCAGTGCGGTAATCCACTGGTTTCTCTCTGCATTTCACTTCAGCTTAAGCAGAAATTTGTGAAAACTGAAAGTTCGCTCATGCAGAGAAGTAATTCCTCTGAATAAGCCTGTATGCTTTTTATTCACTCCTTGTTTTCCCTCAGGGCACAGACCATTATATAAAGGGTCACAACAACTCACATACATTTCCTCCGCTGTCCAGAAAAGGCAATATAATTGCTTAAAAATGAGAACACACTTAGCATTGCTTTTTTTTTATTGTTGTTGTTTGTTTGTGTGCAATGGCGAAAGGACTTCTCTTTTTGATTAAATTCCGCAAAACAAAATATAAAACAGCTGCTGCCTCATTACACACTGAAGCACTTAAACATAATTAAACTCCATAATCTCCCACTACTTTACAGTCGTACACATTCTTGCACATGACGCCTCGCAGATGTTTTACAGCTTTTTTTCTGCAGGGATTTTAATGCAGCTGATCTAAGAGGAAATTATGTCCACTTAACAACCGATTCTTAATCCTCACTTATGAAGCTTTTTTTTGGGGGGTAATTGATGGCACGATCTCAATACTCGAATGTTGACACTGAGGGAAAATGAGTTGATTCCAGTGGTTGGTTACTTCCGGAGAGTTCAACGGCATCAGATCTGATTATGGTGCATGTTACTTGGTGGTAGGAGCAATTCTCTCCTGCTGAGGGATACTTGTTTTCACCACCGACACAAACGAAAGACCACTTTCCACTTTAGAATCTTTTAGGCATTTGACAAGAAACATGAATATAGCATTACTATAAGAGTCGGTGGCAACGGTCTGAAACTCTCTGGAGCATCTCCATGATGTAGTATTCAGAAATTCTCCCAACTTTCACCATATCACCATCTCTGCTGCTTCAACAAGCTACAATAGATAGATTAAAAAAAAAGTGGAAATAGTCGGTAATTCAGCGTGAACATACTACTGATATTTGACATAGAAAATGACTCAAACCAATTAAAAGTAGTGAATATTTGTTCACTACATTTAGTTTATTTCATAAAGCAGAGAAAATGACAGAAATAAAAAAACAAGGGGGAGAAACAGCTCAACTCCTCTCAACATTTAATCATAAAGCATGACAAATATCTTCACCACATTGAGCTTCATCATGATCCCCTTTCCCATTAATATGTGGAACTGCTTTAGTAGATTTGTATCCTCAACTGGTTTTTCAAAATGTTTCTCTTCAGCTGCCACAAGTATGCAACTAAAACACAGGCATGAGAAAGAGAGATGAATTATCCATGTACTCTAAAGGCTTAAACTGAAGGAATGGCCACAATGGAAAAAACAGTCTAATCCAAGTCCCACTCTATTATCTGAAGTAACTTCTTTAAGTAATGTGAAGTCAGTACATTCGATGGTAAATTGGACGGAGACGTGGAAAACAACATGCACAGTTGTTATACAACCAGCCTCTTTTATTCTGAGTGATGGAAACAATCCCTATTATTAGTTGTTTGAGGGTACATTAGAGATACATTTTTAATTTAAACATCATTTATGACAAAAAACAACATTTGTAATATTATTCAATTTATATGTGCTGTCTTTGAATTGCTATGGTAGTTTCCCCAAACCTGTACAGTCTTAAGAATCTATCATGGAGTATTTCCTCGAGCCAATGCAAATCTTTTAGAATTAAATGCAACAGATTCTGGAGTTCTTGGACATTTTAACTGCTAAAGACATGAGAGAAATTCAAATGAGTTGAGTGATACAGTAGCTCAATACCATCGTCTATTATAATGCCTAATGTTAAATACTGCGCCTGGCTTTACATTTACTACAAATGTGTTTCTAAAATCAAGTGTCTCATCTGCTGGCTTCCCCTCTCTGTACGCTTTGTACAAATGCACCTGGAGACAAGTCTTCCAAACAATCAAATGGTATTTTGTGACCACCATAGAAAAACAACCGCTTTCCGTTCTTTTCATTTTATGTTTTTTTCTCCTCAGGGTAAATTGACTTGTTTTAAAATAAGCAGCAAATTCACCAACAATTGATGGAAATAACACCAAGGTGATAGCGAATGCGCTCTTTTGAAGGCACAAAACAGCAGCTTGTTGCGGATGTTTTTAAACTCACCATTACAAAACTAATAGGCCCCCTCTATTAAAGCGCGAAAGAACGGAGTTAGGGGAATATTGTTTTTCTCACTCTTTGGCCTTTGATAAAGAAGCAATCCTGCGGGAGGCGGATGTCGGTGATTAGCGGAGCCATGTGTCAGTGATGAAAAACGGGATATTCTCTGGGGGGAAAAGTGACGGGTCAGCGAGTGGGTGACACAGTGTGCCGCAACAGGCCGTGTAAAGGTGACGGCTAATACAACTGTGGCGTTCTTCTGCATCCATTTCACTATTTGACTTGTTTTTCTTGTGATAATGCACTCGCTCCAACAATACGGTCAACATTCAGCTTGCATATTAATTTGTCGCAGCTGAACTCCTCTCAGCAGCCCCACCAAACAACAACAAGGCAACAATCAGGACTTCAGCAATCTCAGGGTGTTTTACTCAGTTAGTCGCTGTCTGCACGCACAGAAATATCATTGTAATCTATTCTTTTAATGTACGCTGATTTGGAAAGGTGTAACTGACTAACAAGTAGTTGGTATCACAAACCTCTCAAGTCAAAACAATGTACATTGTATATTACTGGTCAGAAGCAGAAGTTCACTTCTCGTCACTGTAAAGCAGACGTGGGCAAGTGGCAGCTTCCGACCTTTTTTGTGATCCTCAAGTTTGTTTCCAAAAATGGTTGTGCAAAGAGGAAAGTCAACGCAACCACATACGAACCCAAAATCATTTGTAATTATTCCTTAAATATGTCCAGATGAATTCATTTCAAGGTGGGAAATGTCAAACACATGCATTCTGATTCGTTAAACGTAAACGGTTCATTTGGAACTCAAATTCTGATGTCATTGCTCTACATGGGTTCATGCGACCTGCCTTTGGTTGATGGGATGAAATTCTGTGCCCCTCGCTGCTTTACACATTTTACAATAGATGCTAAAAAATATATAATGAAAATGACAAACATTGCCTTCACATGAACATCCTGATTCACTTTGTAGTTATTTTGTGTTTTTGGTCATTTTTCTAATGTGTGGTCGCTCCGGCTTATCGAGCTGGAAACCATCACTGGCCAATCAGCAGGTTCTCAATAATATTCAACACCAGAACGCGACATACAGTCATGGCCATGAATATTTGATATTGATTCAATTTGAGCATTTTGGCTTTCTATATAACCACATTGGGGACGAAATCAGACCAATAAGACGTGTTTTAAGTGCAGACATGCAGCTTTGATTCCAAAGGTCAGGGTATCCACGTCAGACATGTGGTCCCAGAAGCCCAACACATGTTTCATCCTCCATCTTTTTAGTGAGCAAAGGTTTCAAGAGTTTCACCTTGTAAGGGAATCCGTTTTCCCTCCTTCACTGATTTTACAGATTCATCATCTCTGACACAGGCGCACAGTTTTTCTATTGCACATAGAAACACAGCGAGCTCTCCACAGCTTCCACTGCATCCGAGTGAAATAAAACAAGCTAAACGTGTGTTTTATGCACTTCCGTGTGGCGACTGGACTGATTCATTGCCGTGTTTGGTTTATAATCCGGCACCCAGGCCTCGTGTTTGATTTTGTGAGCTTAACTAATGAGAAGTCCTTCCTGTTGCAGCCAGATGTGGCCAAAAAAGGTGAAGGCATGTAGTCTGTGTGCGTGTTTCCCACAGCGGGCTCTCGATGACAGTCAATCAGATACAGTATGGTTGGAATGGAGGATACGTATGATTGCCTTTGCTGCCGAGCATCAGCACTTACGTTTTGTACCCGGTGGTTCTCGGATGAAAACATCTCGGGGGGAAAGAACAGAGCCAGTAAATGATCCAGGGAAATGGCACCTGTGAGATCTGACAGAACCTGAATGGGGACACTTATCAGGTCCAGTCAAATGTGATTACTCCGACTCGCAGCACAACAGGCTGATTTAAACACTGCAGTCTGGACGCTATTTCATTGTGATTCTGTCTCTATGCAGTGCCGGTTAAAACACTAACCTCATCATGGCATTAGAGAGCCCATTAATCCAGGCCGGCAGAGGACAACAAGCCTCTTAAAAACCCTGATTGATTAATTACCCTCGACGAGATTCGCTCTCACGAAGGACGCTCGTTCAGCAAATGAGTGAAAATATTAAAAACACAAACAGGAGGCTGTTTGCATATGTATAAGTGTGCGTGAGTGGCTCTTATCTCTCCGCCGAGAGCTTCCGCTCGTGAATGTGACACTTGTGCTCCCCGATATCCTGCCAGAGCAGAGCAGAGCTGTCGACTGCAAGTGTGTGAAGGGAGTGCAGGATGTCAACTTCAGGTGACCCTCTCTTCCAACTTCTAACTCTGGATAATGACTCCCATCAGGCACCGCAGTACAGTGTATTTTACAGTCCGTGTGGCTCCAGTGAGCAGAGAAGCAGGTGGGATCGCTCACTTTTCACCACGTGGCGACCGCATGTGTGGGCAGAATGAACAGCAGCAGAAAAGTGCTTCCTCACATATCCACGAAACACGCATTATGGATCATGCTGCTCAGAAAATGAGCTGTTGTACATTTTGGCGGACATTTTGAGGGCCGTCAGCCATTTTCCTGCCACAATTGTTTTTCACCAATCTGCACACAATTCTTCATGTAGATTGTTTGGAGTGCAACAGAAATGACCTGCAGAAAAACCTGGAGCATTTTGGGAACAAACCTTTTTCGAGAGCTGATGTGAAGCACTTTGTGTTGCTCTCCCTGAAGGTTGCAGCTCAAACCAACTTTCGCTTTACATTGCTTTTTTTGGTTTCTTAATTATTTAGTACCTATCTGTATTTTCCTATTTTACCTTCAGCCTACTGATATTGTTACTGTAATTACATCTTTTATTACTATTGTCCTGCTGGCTCCCTGTAAATATCACTTGAAATCATTAATGTATTCTCAAACTAGCTTCATTCCTGAATTGTAAACGAAGATATAGCTGGCTTTTGTTCTTTTTCTTTCACTGAAGCCTTCATGATTAGAAGCTCCAGTAAACAGCTGCTTTGCTTTGTATGATGACAGAAAATTTGTATTTTCAGGTTTTTCAAATTGTTTTTGGGTTTTTGGCTTCACCCAATGTGTCACTAAATCACAGCAAGAGATCATAATGTTCTCTAGATGGAAAATTTTTCCCATGCTTCATTTAATTCAGTGTTGAAATTACAACAAAAGTCCAGTGTGTCACTTAGCTTTGGCGTAATCATTAATAAAATGCACTTATATGTGCATTTTTTTGGAGAACACTCTTCCGTTCCACAGTTTGCATTTGAATAAAAAGGATGAAGCCTTTCAGTACCTCACTAATCATTCTGCACTCCTTTTTAATGGTGACCAAGCAGGTTTACCTTACACCAGAGCATGGCAGAAAAGATTAATTACAGCGTAACAGCACCCCCACATTCCCCCCGAGCCAGCCAGCCTGCACGGTGCTGAATGAATAGAAAGTGCGTAATCAAATGTAGTCTAGCTGACAGGGCAATCATCTCATCAGGAATAATGTTGGTGCCACGGCACGAGAAGCACGGCTAGCCCAAGCGCTCAGAACAACGCAGAGAAAACATTGCTTTAACAACCTTTTAACCTGAAGGAAGGGGCTTCGGAGGGCCTGAAGAGGGGTAATGGGAAAAGGTTTGTAAAAAGCACAGAAGCTGACCTTTCCATTATGAAATGCAGATGAGAAAGCCTGAACAGTTCTGCAAGTAGTCACGGGAGAATTAAAAGGTCACTTTACAGCACTGTTGAGATGTGGACGGATTAACATTTCACAGGCATGTTCGCTGCGCTTATTTACAGCGTGTGCTTTAGAAAAATTTGGTGCCCCGTGTGAGGGTGGCTGGAAGCTTTTAATCTATAGAATACCTGATAATATATTTTTTTTTACTTTTTCAATGTTATAGGATGAAAATATTTCACAAACGAAATATTAAGCTTTTCATTTTGTCTTTTACTTTGTGTTTATTGAATTCTTGATCAGTTTTAGAACTCTGACAGAACAAGTTCCCTTTAGAGACATCACCACAAGTCATTTCACCATTTCACCAAACTGTGAAGAATTAACGAAAATATCATATTTCACTTATTATAAATAGGAAAATGTCATGGATCACAAATAATTTCTTGTGTTCTTTTTGAAATTTTGATGGTCTCTGCTTCCAGGCTCCTTGACTTCCTTCTCCGTGTCTGATAGCTGCTCCCTTTCCTGATGTGTTTTACTTGTGCTTGATTGTGTGATTGTCTTCATGTGGTGGCTGTGGTATATGTTGGGCTTCAGGCCACGTTTACACTTACTCAGGTTTTTATAAAATCAAATAGTTCCCCCACTAAGTTGAAAACAAAAATCTTCACTGATACAGACCACATATACGCCTGGTTCAGACCTACTATGAACATGCCAAACCTGTAGGGGGCAGTGTAGCGAAAAGCATGAAGCTATGATAGCTGATCAGAATCCTGGGAAAAAACAGGACGTTCCTAATTGCGACGTAAATATCCGCCTCCCTCGCTTTAGATTCAACTGGAGACACATGAGTTTTATCCAGATCTCCACTGTGGCCCGAGTTTTCAGGAATCATCGTTTGTGGTGAGTCGGAGCTGCGTTTATGTGTAACTGTGTGGCCCAAACAGGGAGAAATATCACAGTTGTTTTCAAATACTCGGGTACTTGTAAACGTGGCCTCAGTTCAGTTTGTTCTGGTTGTTGGTAGCTCTCCAGTGTCTCAGTCTGTGTTCTGCGTGTTTGGACTTTCCATCCTACGTGTTATTTTCAGAAAAGTCAGGAACTCTGTGAATGTCATTAACTTTTAGATTTGAAGAAATGCAGCAGACATGGATGGTCATTTGCCTAGTGACACAATAACAGGACAAATAATTTCTGTAGCGCTAACCCAACAAATTCAAACTATCTATTGGTCACGTTCCTGAAATATTTTTGATACAGTCTGTCCTGTTTTGCATCTAAGTACTTTATTCTTTTTAATGTATCTGATTCATTGACTTTTGCTGTTTCATGTCTTGTCTTTATCGCTTGGCTGTTTGTCAACGTCAATAATATTTTGAAGGTACGTCCGCTATTTTTACTCAACTGGTCTGCTCTGTTAAGTCTTTCTTTTAATTAGTTGGGCTCATGCTCTGTGTCTGTCTCTGCCCTCATCTGAAGTGTCTTGTTGCTCAGTGCTTAGTGATTTTGACACTTACTGGATTCCATGTACTTTGGTACGACGGTAAGTTTGCCTGCAGATTGTAAATTCTGCACTGAGTCAAGTTGATAGCTATGATGCAACAATAACATTATCCTGTATATTGAGTATGCCCCAGGACATCAATACGTTAACCAAGAATTAAGATGCTGATGTAACATTTATGTGGAGCAATAGAGAATGTGGACGTGGTCCAACATTTGACCTCTCTGGGAATCTGTAAACTGTTATTAGGGTGCAGCGCTTCAGCCATCACATTTTGTTTCGGCTGCCTTTCTATAAAGCAGCTTCAGCTCATAAGCGTGGTGAAAAGATGGTTGATTTATACCGAGCGTTATCAAATGCCTGTGCAGTTACCAATCTTTAGATCTGCTGGGACAGTGGGTTCTGTTACTGTTTATTGACCAGCTTCAATAATGATCTTCCTGTATGTATGTCCTCCAGTCTGCACTCTGACAATCCTGATGTGTTGCATGCAAGGAAGTTTACATATACAGTAATATAAAACACAAAAAAAATAATAAGAAGAATAATTTGAGCCCCCAAAGGTGAAGATTGAGCCTTTTTTTTTTTTTACTTATAAATGAACTGATCAATTAGGAGGCCAGCATGCAGGTTTTCACACTGAAGCTGAAGGTTTATTCTTTGAAATGAATGTCAACATTCATTTATTTCTCAGCAAACTCATTTAAAGATATACATGATAATTATAAATGTGCGTGTGTACATTACTTCAACAAGTCTTTCACCTTCACCACGTTCAAGTCTGACTTATAGGCTATTCAAACACTCACTACTTTTGTAGATTTTGTGTTCCATCCTATTGCTTTTGGTTTTGTCCTGCACTTAGCTTTTAGTCGGAGCATTGTGACTTTGAAGTGCTGCCCTGTGGCCTTGGACATCTCCATCCTACAAATGATATAACATGTCTGTAAAGAGCTTTGTCGTCTCTGGTACTAATTTAAGCTGACTCGGAGCTGAACCGCGCAGGATCAAGCCTTTGAGGGGAAATTGTATAGAGAACTACAAAAGACGTCCGCTACTTACTGATGTGTTGGAAATGAGCAGGCCCCTATACATCCACAAACACATAAAGTAATGCTTTCTGTAGACAAATATATTTTGTTACTTTGAATTTGCTACTGGATTTCAATCAAAATACACATATTGCTGTGTCATACTGATGTTAACGCGACAATGCACTTCACAATGTGAATCACAATTCTTGTTGATACAAAGCTCTTTTGATTCATTAAATATTATATGCTTCAATCCGATTTGTTTCCATTTCGATCATGTTTGGAAGATTGTCAAGACTGTACTCTTTCTCAGCGATGTCAAGGGCAGAAAGAGTCCGATGCAAAGTTTGAAGTGGTGTTATGTAAGATTGTTCTGCCCTCTGATTCTGTGTGAAGTGGAAAAGTGGCAACAGCCAGAGGTGTTGAGTGTGAACTCTGCTGTCCTAGTTATCCTTGCTGCAAAACTGTGAGAGCAGTTGACATTCCTATTTTTGCATGCATGTGGCTTCCCGGCACCAACGGTGAGTAGAGAGCCATCATTTTGCATATTGAAAGAAAACAGAACTTTTGGCATTCAAATGATTTGAAGGGTCTTTGCACTTACACTTGCACGGAGCACCTCCTTAGGATTTCTGTCACTACTGGCAGTTGTGGTTTGAATGTTGATTCAAGAAAGCTGCCAAACCACATTTATGATCCCAATGGGGCAGAAGTGTGATGTCGGCTCAAGCTGGAGAAGCTTAAATTGACAACAAAGGTCTCAGCAAAGCCACATCTGGAATCCCTTTCTCCTGAAGAAAATCTTAAAGAAACTAAACATACAACCTCCTTAACCTCATAATCTGCTGATCCCGACAGCTTTTATAAGCCCTTGCAGTATGTCTGCGTCAGATCTGATTGTTTTTATCACTTCTTCAAGCGCTTTAAACTCGATTCTCTAACTTGAATCTGCACTATATATGAGCTAGATGAATGGCATGTACAAATGCACAGTTGTATAATGTGTTTCTGTGGTCAGAAGGGCCTTACACGACAAATGTTGAGGCAGATTGGCAGCGTCTGATAGAATCTGTTTGCACTCCATTCCCTGATTTTCTGACTGGGCATGTTTGATCAGCTGCCGGGCATCATCCCTCTCTCCACTTTTCCAACGCACACTTCTTGGACAGCTCACCTGCTTCTCCTCGCTTTGCAGCAAAGCGCGAACTGCACCAACCCCTGTGCTGGCACTGAATATTACAACTCTGCCTTCCAAACATAACCCTCCTGCTGTCTTTCTCTCCTCCAGTCTCGTTCCCATCACCACAATGCTTTCACATGCCACACAGGATCCAAGATGGAGAGTCAAACCGTCACAGCTGTGTGCCATTTTGCCGTCAGCTTCATGTTGGAGCATGGAAACCACAGAGTCTGAGGAAATGGTTGTTTTGCAAGGATGAGGATTCCTGGGAACTGACACAGTCAAGAAGATTCGGATCAGCGAGAAACGAAGCAGACGCTCGAACACATATCAAAATTCTGATTTCTTTTGCATTTTTGCTGCAACAAAGTGGCTCTTTGTATGTCATTGACTTATGTTTTGTGTGGCATGTTTGATCAGTCCTGCAGGATCACAACACCTTACTTTTTCCTTTTTTTTGTGTGTGTTTAATGCATTCAGTTTTCTTGAAAATTACTATAATTTAATGTTTTGTTTTTTTAATTGGATTGTGCGGGGGGAAATAATGTGAATTGCAAAAAAATATGTCTGAATGAAAGAATACAAACAATGAATGCTAAGTATGTAAAACAATAACAACGATAATAACAGTAAAAGTATATGATCAAGACAATGACTGTGACATGATGTTGGTATTGATTGGTAATATTCCAGAGATGATGTTAATATCGCACAAAATAAATTAATAACATATGTGTATTGCACATAAAAGAATAGTATTGGATAGGAATTTAGAACAGTGCTGTTATATTGCCTTGTATCCTATAAGTCAATCATTTACTTGTTAAAAGAAACGTTTTAAGAGATAACGTATTGGTGAGTTATTTGCTTGGTTGAGAAGTCAAACCTCACAGCAAAACAATTTAGATTCCGGGGCCTTTGCATATTCTCCATGTGTGTATGTGGCGTTACACCAGGCACTAAGCAATCCCTTTAACAGTTACAACATGTGAATACTACACAGATATAACAGATATTTCAATCTACGATTGTGCAACTAGCACTGGGAGAATTATGCCTTATGTTGCCTCTGCGTCCCAACAGCTGTTCACAATAATTTGTTATGTTGTGAAAAAAAAGAAGTCACTATTTGGTGCAAAATCAAGTATGTGCAGGGTAATAGTTTAGAGCTGCAACGTGGTTCGGGCCTTGTGAGGGAAGATCATTTACTTGGCTGAGATCTTGCTGATTTCGCCGTAATAAACAACAAAATAAACAACATGTATGGAGACATTTTCTTAAAAATAAGAAAATAAAAGTCAAAATAGGCTAAAACAATTTATTGTGTTTTTATGAGGACATAGACAGATGAGAGCAGAGAAGATTGACAGAGAGAACAAGGAGAAAAGACGTTACAAGTCAGAGGATTGATGTCAGTGAAGCACAGCTGTGGAGCAGAAAAGCTGTGTTCAGGGTTTAGGATAGTGTCGTGGAATTGTTAACATTTTTGAGCATTTCATACTGAAAATCTCATTCTTCTCACACACCTCTGATCGCTATATTTGGAAGTTTTTAAACCAGCTCAAACACAAAGTCAAGTCTTTGAAAAGAGGGGAAAGATTTTCTAGACACATTCCAAACAAAAGTGATGCGACTCACATTTTCGTCCGCACAAATGTTTAAAACTTGAGGGAAATACCGATAATTATTGTGTTAATGATGGGAATCCGACAGATTAAACTTCTAACCTTTGCTGACATTTTTGGTTACACAAATTTTGTCTGCCAGCCTGAAATCTTCACGACCACACTCGTGCACAGTCCTTTATTGTTTCCATGCACCATTTTCCTAATGAAATCATTCCCTTTCATTGCAATTAAGGTTCCCGATGTGTGAGTCTTTCTTGCTACATTAAAATGCAATTACAATTTTTTTAGATAATGAGAATTGCCATAGTTAACCATTAATAAAATAAAGTGCTGAAGATACCCACTGATAAACCTTAAGTGTAGTGACATTGGATTGTTTTAATGATGGTTTTGGGATCATTAAGCACATTCATTGCCAAGAACCCCCCCAAAGCCATTTTAATGAGTGATAACTGTCACTCGGTCGCATGTTAATACAGCTAAACTCTTGGATGTGCTGGCTTTTCACAATGTCCCTCATCAGTCCTACTCGCTAAAACAATAAATCCCCACCAGTGCAGAGTCTTTGCATCTGCTTCCACAACTGCTGAGCCCTGTGGCTGATGTGGTTTGGCTGGATTTCAAGTATATTAAAGTAAAACAAGATTTGTAGTAAACTGTGTGACTTAATCTTATACTTATCACTCTGTAAGTCTTCTCAACATCGCTTCAACGGATTAAATTCCATTGTTGCGTTTATACAATCTATTAAAAAATGACAGCATGTCATAATCAATATTTACATACATGCAGCACAGATGCAGAAGTGAGACATGCAAACTCAACACACAAGTTCTGAATAAAACACATGTAGAAGACTTGGGTTTTATTCTTACTGTTTACCACTTCACCACTGCAATGCCCTATACAATCCAGTCCCGGTTAAATATAGAATAAATTGCATTTAAATAATGTAGCTATGGTATGCTTGCGTGCATATCATTGATTATTCCTGAAATGGAAAGTGCCACATGAATAAAGCAAAGATGGAAGTCACACTGGACACTGTTCTTAATGAATGACTTATTGAAATGTTATCATAATGAAACACATAGATTGTAATAATAGTTGTTCTACCACAGTAACTTTTAAACAAAACCTCCATGGCTCATGTTGGAAAGGTTTGAATGTAAAGCATAAGAGGCCAATTTGGCTCCAATTCAGACATTTAATTCATTTATCTGCTTTTTTTTACTTGAGGGTTTTTCCTATTTTGTTTTACAATCACATTTCTGAGAAATTGTAAACTCACAAGCTCCTTTTTATTTTTTTGTAAATTACATTTTGATTCCATCTTCACCAGCTGAGGTTGAAGTCACTGATCCTCAGTGTGATAGTCTGCACACTGGAGTGTGTAAGAGACGAGCTTCAGGGCATCTCCAAAGTTTGCTGGATGCTGTATCGCCTGGGAGCAGAGCAGATTGGAAATACTTAACCTCGGGGCACAACATTAAACCATACACTCAAACAGAGCTTAGGAGACCGCGAGATAACCGAGTCAGGGGAAGGGGGTAAACAGTGGCCTAATTCTGTCTGCAATCAAGTGCTCTAAATGCATCATATCAGAGCAACTCCATTACGGTGGTCCTGGTTCCCATGGCTCTTGAAATGCCCCAGTGATGACAGTCCCTCTCAGTGCAGGGGCTTCTGTAGAGCAGACACAACTCCAGGCACTGAACACTTCAGCTTCGTGCATTTGTGCCTGCATTCATCTCTATAGTTCTCATTCATTTAGGCTACGTGTTGGATAGGTGGAGCGGTCACAAAGGAAAGGAGAAAAACGCAATAGGGACACAGTTCGTATGCTTCATGCTGGAGAGACACATCCATTCATCTCGATAATGCTTTATCCATCAAAGGGTCAAGGCAAGATGACTGAAGGCAGGGTACACACCCAACAGGTCAACGGTCCATTACATGGCGAACGCATGGAGAGAGACGATCATACACACTCTAAATCACACATGCAGGAAATTTGATACTTCAAACACATGTTTTATGGGCTGTAGGGGGAGTCTAAACAAAGAATAGAATAGATGTACTTTATGAAACACTGGGTTAAATATCTCATCATGCCAAAATGAATGAATTAGTAATTTACAGTAAATAAGTAAATATCAGTATATGCAAGTGGAGGTTTTACAGTAAATACATGTAATAAGTACACAGAGAACGGTTTGGCAGGAAAAAAAAGAAATAGTATTTACAAAGAAGAATTATAGAGTCTGATGTCTGCAGAAGTGAGGGCTCTCATGTGACTCTGTGCTGCACCTTGGAGAGATGAGTCTGTTGCTGACGGAGCTCCTGCTGTTGACCAGGACATCATGGAGGGAGTGAGAGACATTGTTCAGGATGGAATTCAGTTTGGACCATCTCCACCTCCACCATGTCACTGGCCTTTCTAGTCAGACACTTGTTGTAGAGGCTGTTGGTGTTTCTACCCGAGTCTACCCGAGAATATGTGTACGCCTCCATATTGTCCACAGAATATTGCCCCTCAGGGTTCACCACCAGCTCCTTGGTCTTTGTCACTGAGATGCAGAATGTTCTGTTCACACTAAACGTTTTCCACAGTTGCTATGTACTGTGCCTCATCACAGAAATGACAATAAGTGTGAAAATGAAACCACTGCAACAGTAGAAAATGTGGACACAACCAACTATATAGTCAATGTGAATAAAAAGTTAACAACCCAAACAATATGAATGTGTTTAGCGAAAGGCTTTGACCAACTCACAATAGAGTCAATTCTACCATTTCTTTGATCTGCACAGAATATCTCCACCGTTTCATTGCTTTGACATTCTTGTGTGAAATTCCCTGCTGTGATTTTTTTTTTCTCACCACTTCACACATTTTCATCTTCAACCTTGAGAAATCCACTTTCAGTAACATAGCAACTATTAAACCACAACAACAGACACAACTGGCAACAAGCTGGATCAGTGCTTCAACCAGAGCCACGATGTGTCCGATCGGTAATTCATACGACAATAATTCATATTCAGAATATTTTAAACATCCTGGGAGGAGACATTTTTCAGTAATAAGTGAACATTAGTTTAGAGTTATGAGAAAATCTGATAACAGTTTGAGGAAGAATGGGAAAGTGAGACATGTGGAGGAAAAAAAAAACCCCACGCATACACATCCATAATTGATCATTTAAAATGTATCAGACTTTATCAGTGAGATGGATGAATAGCTAAAGTCAGATCTGGATCTTGAGGCCTTGTCCTGATAATTTGTGAATCAAGTGACTATGGTGGCATTAAACAGCACTGGAACATTATACTGATTAGAAAATCTAGGGTACAAACTGTTTGAGGCCCTATAGGAGTGAGAATGTGACCTAAACTGTGTAACCTCACTCCAACTATGAACACATTTGTGGTCCATTGTTTCTCACTACAAACTGTTGCTTCGCTGCATCTCATCCTATGAGTGCATTTCCCCTCGTAATTGGCTCATGGGTTTGGGCAGAGAAACGTCTGATGAATTGTTGAAATGAGGAGACAAGATGTGTGTTGTTTTCAACAACAACTGAGCCTTGTTGTTTTCCCTTTCCAGTTTCAGTAAATTCAGTGTTCACTGATGTATGACGCTCTAATGGTGTAGTGTGAAGAAGCAAATGAGAATCTGTCAGCGGAGATTTACTACGCTTTGCTTTTCCTCCATCAAGGTGCGTGACTGCTGCCTGTTGACGGCGGATGGATTCCTCCTAAAAGCCATCTTGATGACTCCGCTAAAACCACACCACCACTGTGAGACTTAAGCCAAGCAATGAAGGAATGTGTGGTTGAAGTAGATGTAGCAATAAAGAAGCTCCTTATGTAAGATGAGTTTAGCTGTCCCTTATACGCTCTTACATACCCCCCCACACCCCCCTCACCCCCCCACCCCTGTTACAGGCACATTTTCCTGCTGCCACTTACAGTCTAACGACTCACGCTTCACTCCGGGATCCTGCTTGTTTGTGCTTCTCGGGCTGGAACACCTGCAGAGATGAAGATAAGTGCTCAAGCATGGCTTTGGTGAGGACGCGGGTCATTAACCAGAGAAGAGGTGCTTGGGAATATGCAATAAGAGTCATATTACTGGAGATATACAGCTGTTTTAACTTTACACATGGTGCTGTAATTTGTCGTGTAGTTACATACTCAATGAGCCTTCTTGCCATTAGCCGCCCTCGTGACAAAAAAAAGGCGTTTTCAAGCTTTCTCTAAGTGCCCTTAAAAATATGGTATGAATAAAAGTACCATCATTTAGCTTCATAACTCTGGCTGCTTCATTTCAAATTTTCATATTGGTAGATTGATGGCCTTTCTCTGTGATGACAAAACTCCTCCTGAAATGTCTATAGATTAATACTCCTAATAAAAATGGATGAAAGAAAAGATTTTCACTCCTTTGAAGGTTCCCTGGTTAATTGATGGTCTTGATATGCTGCAGATTTTATTTCACACTAAGTTACATCGTTGCTACACACTTGTCTTGACTTGTGCTGTGTGCGTTTACTTTAACGTGTACATTATAATTTGAGTGGCTGCTGTTGTATTAAAAGGGGCTCCGGTTCAGGACAGGCCGAAGCGTGCGGCTTTATCTTCCTCTGGAGGTTTGAAGATGACGCTTGGCTTCAAGGGAAACCCCTGATGCTGCAGTCAAGAAGCAAATGTCATCACTTGGTTTATGACCCTGGGACATGCCGCTTTTAATTGAAACTGAAATGTGATTGAAAGCGTAAAGAGCTTTGAGACCACCGAGGTGAAAGTTGCCTGAAACCGATACACGAGAGAGACTCGTGTCCGTTGGTTTCCCTTCATCCGCCCTTCTCAAGGTTCAGGAAGAGCTGAGCTGAGAAATATAGATTACCGTTAGGTCGCTATTGTGTCCAACTGGGCTGAAAACAGCCATTTTATTACAACAGTAATGACACAGGTGGCGGCTGAGGAGCAAACTCTGCGGAGATAACAACAAGCGCAAAAGGCTGATAGAGAGTAACGTGTTCTTGAATCCAGTTGCAACTGCAGCTGGGATGTTGGATAAAACTGAAGCCGTCTCGGATGAGCAGCCTAATCCTTCCTCTTCCTTGGATTACATAGACCTGTGGTCAGACTACACATATCGACCGCACAGACATTTTGAACACTAAACTAAACGGAGGAATCTGTGGTCAGTGGTTGTGGCTCTGTGGTCAGTGGAGTGTAATTTCAGAGGTCTTATGCTCTCTGAAATGTAAAGAGTTTCACTGATGAAAGCTTCATGCTTCTTTCAGAGGATTCACTGATAACGTTTCTTTTCTGGTAGGAAGCAACATGTGAAAGCGAAATAAACAGGTCCACTGCAGTAGGGTGCCAGATATTTCAGTCCACTTAATAAGGCATCAAGACAGGTCTGACCTTTGGTGTGAACCTCACCTCGGAGAGAAAGACTGAAATTGGTCATTTAGTGAGATTTCTTTATTCAGATAAATGTTACTCCTTCTTTCTACTGTTTCTGACTCATTCTATCTGTGACTGCCACTCAAGTGAGCAGGGCAAATACGGCTTGACCAGACACTGAAATGCAACGTTCATGAGCTCTGAGTCTCTGTGCAGCATCATGGTCAAGGTATCGCTTTCTGAAACACTCCTCTGCCCTGCTGGAGTCACCGGCTGTGGGGATTTCGAGCAGCCCTGTGCACAGGGGGTACATTGGTGAAGAATAATGTGGAGCCGTGAATTGAAAGCATTCCCTGCTTTGTGCCTGAAACCTCCTGATTAGCAGACAGAAATAATCCAACGGATAATCACGATCCTGTTTGTTTACATCTCCGACCGCAGGTGGCTTCAGTGTTACCTCGTGCATCAGTATTCTCCCACCCAGTAAACGAACATGCAGCGAAGTCGGGAAGCAGCTCTAATGTCCTTGTTCTCTGGACCCGTTTCTTCAGGCGGATCGCAGAGCCGTGTGATGCTGAGTCTCACACTCGACAGCGTGGATGGTCATTACACGTTCCTCCCCCTCCTTAGTAAACCAATCAAGGTGCACATGAGACCTTAAACAGGAAGTTACAACTAGTCCTTCAGGCAAAGGGTGATTTCAAAAGGTCACAGTCTGATTAGAGACTCACATCAGGAAGGTCGCACAGATGTCAAGCTGCACACGTGTCTCCACAAAGCTTTTTGATCTCCGAAGTGAAAGAAACCCTTTCACCCTCAGAGCACAAAGCCCCCCAGTTTTGGAGTTTTATCCCATAGCTCCTCAGAACATCCAGATCAGCGTATTCAATACAGATAATGAATGACTGAATAAGCTGCTCTTAATCCTGATACAAAATAGGTTCAATATCCAGCAGGTATGATGGCGTCACTTTCAATCTGGTTGATTTTCAGACAAACTTCAGCCTACATCAGCCTCAGCTTGTATAGGAATCATTGTATGACCTGGTTTGAAATACTAATCACAACATGATTTGCAAATGACTCAATGGTACTGGCTAAACTTCAAGGATTAACCCGAAGTAGTCACAAAGCAATTATTTACTTTATTCTTACATATCAAATCTATTTTGTCCCAGTGGCGATACAGTCAAAATGTTTCCATACCCATTAAAATACAGTCAGTTTCAATCGATGTGATTAAGGAATATTTCAGGACTTTGAAGTGTGAGACACACTCTTATGTGCCATTTATATTTTATAAAAAGGGTTCAAACTGAAGAAAGTAGCCACACATTTCACCACTGTGTGTACAGAAAATGATTTAGTAAAAACCAAAAAATGTTGAGAACCATTGTGTGAATGTATGGATGATTTGCAAATAATGAACTCTATCTAAGCCTTTCTACAAGCATATTTGAAAAGGGACACTTGAATTCATTTTATGAGCTCAAACACTTTTTTCTTATTTTCTTTTATAATTCCAAATTCAATGAATTGATAAAGTGCACTGACTGGTGTGACTCGTGTTATCAAAGGCAAATGGGTAAACCATAAAAGCAGGAATTATCTCACTATTTCGCAGAAATATTTAATCATGATTTCTATGCTGAGTGCTATGATATGCCAGCTGAGCCATAATAGGCACATTTTCAGTCTTTTTCAAAGCGATAATGGCAAGTGGCCATTTTGTTAATTCCCACTACTCTGTGTTATTTATCACATCACAGAGCGTATGATCGTACCCATATAGTCAAAGGCTATTCTAATATTAGTGAATCCTAAACAGTTCATATTTTAATGACTAGTGTGGAATGGTCCATTCCCTGAGCTAAAATGTTATTATTTGCAGGTGCAAGTCTACACAGACAAGCCATGGGTAACCATTCATTTGACTTAAGTCATTTTTAATGTGAAACATCCTCTTACAATATTATGTTAAACCTTGGATAGACCGAGTCCTCTGCCAGCTAATTAGGAAGATTTGTCTTTCCGTATACATTTTCACTCAGTCTGCACTCAGACTAATGTGGCTTCAAGGCCATGCAAAAATCCCCGTACCCTGCATCTGCACAGCCTCTGATTCACTATGCTGTTTGCCTCCAGTCACGATGGAGCACAGCGCCAGACCCCAACCGTGGGCGGAAACTCTGCTGTTCACTTTGCCATGAATCTGTATTTTTGCAGGACATTAATCTTCCTGACAGGAGCACAGGTGAGAATAGAGGAGATGACATGGCTTCATGAGTGATGTAAAGGTGGGAACACCTTCAACGCACCTTTTCATCATCATGTTGACAGCTACGAGATCAGCACAGACACTTCTTTGGGGCATTGTGAGAATTATAAAAACTAAAAAAGCTGAGTCAAAGGGGCCGAATGGAGCTGAACAGTTGATAAGCAGCTCCACCAGCATTAGATTTGACACGAGCCTCTCCAGGAAATCTCTGCTCAGCCGCCCAATTGATAATGGCCACTGCCATTAAAGTGTGAAAAACAGCAGCATTAGTTGCTTCCCGAGCTCTGTGGGAGATTTGCCACACACTCTAATTGCTCATTTCCTCACAGCAAGGCTTTCGTAATTCAAATTTAAGTAAGTATTTAGCTAAGCTGCCAAAAAATCGGCCTTACTGATGAAAACAGCAGCCTCGTTTTATTAATGCTTCAGTGTTTTCCCAAATAAATTAAAAATAAACTAACATTCATTTTCTGCACTAGACAATCTGATGAAGTGAAATTAACTCTCACAGTGACAGCAATGTGATTTAATTTCATTCATCTATCCAAACAGGAGGAGCTCCTGCTGAAATAACAAGATGTTGTTATGATCCCCCAGGTTGTGTCTGAGCCCTCTGGTGATTGTTTTTAGTGAACAGGAGCAGTGCAAAGTGTGTGGTTGTCAGATGAGATGCACCTGAACCAAGATCCTGATCTCACCTACTACGACCTGATATAAAGAGCTGGATGCATCGACTCTGCTGTCTGGCACCTCCTGGCCATCGGGTTGTTTCCCTCACCGGTACACACACTAACGCTACAGATCGTACTGATGAGCTGAGATCAGGGTGGGAGTTGTGATGTGAGTTCTCAGAATAAGTAAAAGCCTCAAGCTAACACCCATCAACAAATATTAACTGCTTATCATTACGAATGCTATCTTTTAAACTTAAAATGCCAGATATCCAATCTTCATCTCAACAACACTTCTCGGGATGAAGTCAATGGCGTGCAGTGCAGTGTGAGTTCAGCGTTTTAATCGTTTGCATTAGAGGGCGACATCATCAAACAAAACTTTGAACTAGAATTTTCACATTGGTTTAAATAAACATCATGGTGTTGGTTTCATTCTGTCTATAAGATCAAATGTCAATAAGTATGCAGGCTGTAACCTTGCAGCCTCCACAGATGATGGAAAACCACTGCTCTGTGCCTCAGCCTGAGTTGTTACATTCGGGTGTAGCTTCGCTGATATCAAGAGGTTGACTGATAAACAGGAACAGGGTTGACTCGGGGCAGTTATGTGGAGTCAGAGAGGCAGTTTCAGCATCAGGAGGCTTTGCTGTCACTTTGAACTGCAGGCATGTTAAAACAATACATCCTCATCACGGCAAGTCAGGACTTTCCCACCTGTCAGCATGCATCTTCCACTTTGTCTTTTCGTTGGTCAGACTGAGAGCTCGGGGTGTTTGTTGCATGCTCGTGTTTCAACCCTTCATCCACGTTTAACATGAAGCTCCTCCAGCTGACATACACTCTGTTCCCTGCAGCCACCTCAGAGTTTATTTCTTCTTATGTGCATTTATGTTGCTGTGAGGCGCGTTACGTACGCCATCTTCACATCATTATCTGCATCAACATCTGCTTGGTCCGTGTCTTTTTATTCTCTTCAGAGTCTTTTCAGCGCCAATCTAATTCATCCTGTCAGTTGGAGTGAATCAATTAGCGAGTGGCTAAAAAAAAAACATCCTTGAATTACTTGTGTCATCAGCTGTAAGATGAGCCTCTGTCATGAGCTCTTATCCAAAGTTATCAAGCCATTTTTACCATCGTGGAGCAAATTGGTCAAACTGTATGTGGACTTTGGACACATAATAGAAGTGAATTAGTGTCTTTTAAATAATAGCAGACGGCAGCAATTGAAGAAACCATTTATAGAAAGCATTGAATTGCCTCTCAGTCAGTGTCGGGGCTTTGTGAGATTACCAGAAGTTACATCCTGATTTGGTAAATTACCGTGAGGCGCCTGGCAGCCCATTTTCACTTTAATCTCCTTGTGAGATGGTAAGCAAGCAGAGTGCTGGAGCAGAGTGTCTCACATGTTTGAATTGACAGGACGTCTGAAATTAAGAATGATTGTTTTGGACGTTTCAGAAAGTTCAAAAATATGTATATATTCACTTTCTGACAAGTGAATTAACATCTGACAATGGATTTGCCATGTGACTAGATGACTAATGAATACGAATGAATCAAAGAAATTGTATAAGCAGTTAGACATGTCTGTAGTCTTGAAATATCATCAGACCCAACATGTAGCGCCATTTCAGTGTGTATGTCCAAGACGATCAGAGACCACATCTTTGAAGAATTGGTTGTGGAGTTTGTGCCTCCCACGGTTAAACTGAGGTGAACTGGACTCAGGGTGAGTAGCACTGCCTCATGGGCACG